>NC_133508.1:99340681-99987500 GCF_049354715.1 Callithrix jacchus
ACAAGCATTGGTGCTGACCCACAGGATGTTCTCTGTTGGCTTCCAGAGCTTCTCTGGCAGATATTTGGACTTCAGGCAGAAAAGGAATAAATGTTCCTCTAGTACCCAAACAACTCCAAATAAGCTCCCATTTAACCACACAATTTTTTTTAACCAACTTGCTCCCCCCACCCTTCCACCTCCCCCCAGAGAAACACACTGGCAGTTTCATTAAATAAGAGCAATATCTTGTATTGCTCTCCGTTAGTTTTCCAAGTTGTGCTTGGCTATACTCTCAGATCTACTGGTCCACTCAACAGCCCCCTGGGTTATAAGGACAGGCCAAACAGAGAAGAGATATTTATCTAAAGTTAAGTAGAGAGCAGATTTATGACCTAGAAGGCAAAGAGCTCTCCTAAAGGAGAGGCTGCATTATTTATCTGCTTATTGCCTCAATTCACTAGAAATGCACTGATTTGCCCAATGGCCTCTGGGCGCAGGTCCAGAGCACAAATACAATCATAGCAACAAATAAGAAACAGCAGATTCAAAGGCAGAATCTTCCACAAGGGAGAGGAGGGCAAGTGAGGCTGAGCAGCCACCAAGGATAACAGGTTTAATAGCAGGTTTAATAGGTGCTTTCCTTAGTGCGTGCACATGTGCACACATGCACACACACACACACACACACACAGTGATTCATCATGCTGCCCTACCACCTGCCACTCTGCTTTCCTTCTCTTTCTCCCATCACTTTGTTGGGCTTTGACGAGGGAGTTGGAACTGATTCGCTGAGAGACCATGCTCACATGCAGCTCTGCTCCTATTCATCCTACCTGGTGACAGGTATGAGGGAGCTCAGAATTCCAGGCATTGGGCCAGGGTGAGAATCAGTTGGGAGGGCCTGTCTCTGTTTAAAATGAAATTCAGATCAAATAAACCAACGCATGGCCAAACGCCGCATTTGAATCCTGGCTATCACCTCCTACTTGGGTGACTCTGGGCAAATTGTTTCATTTCCCTCTGCCTCAACTTTTCTATTTGTAAAGTGGAGATAATAACACCTAACTTACAGAGTTGTCATTATCAGCATGAATGCACTGGAGAACATGGCCCCGAGCAGGCACTCAATGAAGGACCCTAGCAGCAAGCGTGGGCTGGTTCCAAATGCGGCAGGGGAGGATTCACCGAGCACATGCTGTCTCCTGTGTTAGAACTACAGCTCAAGAGGGCACGACAGTCCAGGAAAATAATGCTGGAGAAAGTGTGAAAATGAGTCTGGGAAGAAGAAAAAAAAGACAGAGGAGGCTCGGGACTACCTGGAATTCCCTACAGAGTCTTGCTTAAAAGCACGCCAGATCACTAGACCCTCGTATAGGACCTACAAACACCGTTCCAGAGTTACACAGACAGGAGAAAGGGGGCCTTGAAGGGGATAAAGTAAGGAGGGAGAATCATGGTAATTATCTGAAGGGACAAGTGAAGTAAAGCAGATGCGTGAACCAACAGGAGGCATTTAAAATGAGAAAGAGGAGTTCAAAAGCCTCTGAAGTAAATGGGAAAAACAGAAACTGGAGAGAAAGTGGCCGAAAATAAAGCCGGAAAGAAGGCAAGTGAAATGAAACTCTTCCACAGGCCAAGATAGGGAGGGAAGCCTTCTCCTTGGGAAAGCTTGTCCCTGTTCTGGAAGATCCATGTGGCTGAAAGGAAGGAGCCTTTCTTTTGCTCATATGGGTGATCACATGGACAGCAGTCCTCTCCCCAGGGAGCTGAGCAGGGACTGAGAGGCAGCTGGGGTGACAGGCCCCCAGGGCATTGAGGGGATGAGCCGGTATTCTGTGGGACCACTGCCAGGGATGCACTGTAAAGGCAGCTCTCTGGGGAGACAGGCGACTATTGAAATATATGGGAACTGCATTTGGAAGAAAAGAAGAGGCAGGGCGAGAGCTGATGTCAGGTCCCTAAGTACTGTGCGGGTGAAGGGCCATGTCATTCAAGGGGAATTAGAGTCTCTCTGTTTCTTGATATTTGGTGATCTAGAAAAAACATGTCATGGCCAGGCGCGGTGGCTCACAGCTGTAATGCCTGCACTTTGGGAGGCCGAGGTGGGTGGATCACAAGGTCAGGAGTTCAAGACCAGCCTGATCAATATGGTGAAACCCCATCTCTACTAAAAATACAAAAACTAACCGGGCATGGTGGTGGGCGCATGTAGTCCCAGCTACTCAGGAGACTGAGGCAGGAGAATTGCTTGATCCTGGGAGGCAGAGGTTGCAGTGAGTCGAGATTGCACTACTGCACTCCAGCCTGGGTGACAACAGAGTGAGACTCCATCTCAAAACAAAAAAAGAAAAACACATTTCATTAGAAGTCAGGAGATCGGGGTCTAGACTGTGGCCTTCAGCAAGTTTCCTGGGGACAGGAAGAGGGGAACATTCAGACATTCACTGTGCTAGGTAGTCGTTACTCAACAACTTTCCATGCATTATGTCATTTAGTTCTTTTTTTTTGAGACGGAATCTTGCTCTGTTGCTCAGGCTGGAGAGCAGTGGTGTGCTCTTTGCTCACTGCAAACTCCACCTCCCAGGTTCAAGTGATACTCCTACCTTAGTCTCCCGAGTAGCTGGGACTACAGGTATGCACCACCACCCTGGATAATATATATATATATATTTATTTTTTTATTTTTTTGAGATGGAGTTTTGCTCTTGTTACCCAGGCTGGAGTGCAATGGCGCGATCTCGGCTCACCACAACCTCCATCTCCTGGGTTCAGGCAATTCTCCTGCCTCAGCCTCCTGAGTAGCTGGGATTACAGGCACGTGCCACTATGCCCAGCTAATTTTTTATATTTTTAGTAGAGATGGGGTTTCACCATGTTGACCAGGATGGTCTCGATCTCTTGACCTCATGATCCACCCGCCTCGACCTCCCAAAGTGCTGTGATTACAGGCCTGAGCCACCGCGCCCAGCCTAATTTTTATATTTTTAGTAGAGACGGGGTTTCACTATATTGGCCAGGCTGGTCTTGAACTCCTGACCTTGTGATCTGCCCACCTCAGCCTCCCAAAGTGCTGAGATTATAGGCATGAGCCACTGCACCCAGACTATGTCATCTAGTTCTTTACCAACCCTATGAAATAGTATTAATACCTGTTTATAGATAAGGTGTGGTCAACTGTTCTCAAAGATAGCCACAGTAATATCTGACCCTTGGGGTACTCCCTTACTGCACTGATGCTAGATGTGGCCTTATGACTTATGTTGGCCACTGGTCAACAGCAATATGACGTATGCAGAGATTGGAACATTATCTGCACATTGGAGTCAGTCTGTTCTTGTGTTGTGCTTGAACTCGTCTGCCACCGTGTGAACAAGCCCCACTCAACCTCCTGGATGATGAGTGGCACATGGCCAAGTCATTACTGATACCTCAAGTATGTGAATGTGGCCATTCTAAGCCATCCAGGCCCAGCCAAATCACCCAGAAGCCCATGGACATATGAATGAACCTAGAAAAGATCAGCCACACCAGCCTAGACCAGAATAATGGCCCTGCTAACCCACATAATCTTCTGAGAAATAGTGTCTTTAAGTCACTAAATTGTTGGGCTGTTTGTTACACAGTGAAGCTAACTGATACATGGGAGGATTGAGGATCAAAGACATTAAATGACTTGAAGAATCACTTAGGTATGAATGGAGGCTCTTTTACCATATTGTGCTTCTTTCCTTGGCTAGAGCTGGAGATATATGAAATCTGAAATACATGCTTTGAGCCTACCAGCACTCCCTGTTTAGGGGACATCTCCTGCAGGCCTTTCCTAGGCTATTTCCAGGATTTATGGCAACAATTCTTTCCCAGCACAAGTGCTTATCTTAAACCAGGCCCTACAAAGCAGCCTGCCTACCATCTGTCTTCTCCATCTTTCGAGCGCCGACCCTCAGTGTCTCAGGTACTCTTCATCCGATGAGTCTGTAAAACTTGTTGGAGAGTTCTGGAAGAAAGGAGGATATAGAAGTGGTAAGTCTTATTAGAGTTTGAATCAGTATTGGGGAAACACAGCCCTAAAGAAAGTATCACTCATTCCTGCCTTTCTCCCAGGGTGCTCATGAGCCCACAGCCCTTCCAAGGAGGAAGATTAAAAACCTGTACACATTTCTAGAGCCCAATGCTGGGTGTTTCTTCATGGAATATGAGCAATAGCTGACACGAAAGGAAGTATTCGGTCCAGTCATCTCACTTGGTAGATGAGGAAACTGAGGCTGAGGAGTTCATTGCTCTTAGGTTTCTCAGAATATTCGTGAAGGTGCTAGTATCAGACCCAGGCTTCTGATACCAGCACAGGGCTCTTTCTGTAATCTCAAGAGTTGAAATCTACCTATCTCCATCCTGGGAAGAGACATATAGTCCATTTTGAGAAAAAGCTGGAATCAGGGTACCTGTAAATGATATGTGACATGTCAATCAGACAGAAGACAGAGATGAGATAATTGCAAGTACTGACAGGGAGCTGATACTTAGAGGTGATTTCTAACCATGGGTGGAACAGGGGAAGTTCAACCTGGGTGGCCTGAAGACATGGGTAAACTATTCAAGCAGAATATTGCCCTGGCTCTGAATTAGTGTGCCTTGAGGTTTGACCATAAATTCTCCCCAAAGTTTTAATCTGTTCCCAGGACTCTTTCTTCAAATGGTAAACATCCTAGCTCCTGCCCCCATCACAATAAATCACCCAGGAAATTGGCTTTTTATGATGGTAACGCCACATACATCAGAATAGTGAATTATCTGTGACACCGCAGCAGTGGAAGCAGGGTTGTTTTAGGAATTCCAATGTGCTTGACAACGAACTCCAGACCAGGAAAGTGAACCAGTGATGAGGGAAGGACTGGGGGAAACTGAGAGCGAAAGAAAAGGATGATGGGTGGTGCCCAGAAAACAAGGATGGAAAAAGGGGGACAAACAAGTAACTGGAGAAAAGGACTGGGAAACGTGAGGCCTGTCAAATAAGAGGGAAATGTCAAAGTTTGCCCACCAGGAAGTTCAGCATCACTTCTTCCTGCGAGTGCTATTTCTGCCTCATCCCCTCAAGCCCGTGTGCCAAGCAGCTGCCAGCGGGGCCTTGCCCTGTACAAGTGGATGGAGCCCCAAAGGGCAGGCATGTTTTCTAGAAGCAGAGACACTCCTTGCAGAAGGATTGGCACACTGAGTACCTTGTGTACCTCAGGGCAGCAAGCAGTGCACCAGCACATCCTGTGGGGCTGATCTGGGGAAGCAAAGAGCTAGAGAAGTTAGGGACAAGGGAGCTGAGAGTGTAGATGGTCCTGAGGAGGCTGAGAGTGGCCGCCAAGGCAGACAGTGGAGAGGTGTGGAAGCTTCTAACCTGGGGTGAGGGAGGCTGGCCTTTGTTATAAAGAGAACGCTCCCAGGCAGAGGACGATGCTGCCTCTCTCACCACCCCAGCTCTGCAGTCTGCAGCAGGCAATGCAGGCACGCAGGAGGCAGCAGCAGGGAAAGCTTGCAGAAGAAGAGTGAGGTGGCAAACCCTAAGCTTGGCCCTTCATCTCCACCATCGAAGCCTCTCCTGCTCCCGCTCCCCCTCCCTCTCACCCCTATAATATTACTGAGCAACACGCATAGCTGTGAGTACATGCATTCATTAATTATCTCATGCAATCTTCACGCAAAGAGGATTATTATTATTCCCATTTTTCAGGGAGAGAGACTGAGGCTGAGAGGGTTGACAGGGCTGCTCATGTCACATAAGCAAGTGTTGCAGCAGGATTTGCCCTCAAGTCTAGCCAACTCCAAGCCTGGATTGGGAAGAAAAGTGATTTGCAAACCTTTGTCCACCCATAAGTCAGCCCAGTTCCCTGACACTATGACTGATCCCTAGCTCCCCTTGTGAGGGGAAATTCTTCTGACTGGTGCTTCTCTGCCTCTCCCATAGTATACACAGAAAGCCTCTGGGCTTAGAAGAGAACTGCTCTCTTGTAAAGCCTCCTGGGCCAAAGGAGAGCTCTGCTTCTCCAAGGCTGGACACCAAGCAACACAGCTCCTAACTGCAGGGGAGGCGGCCACCAGGGGGTACAGCTGGACTTTTGGCTACACAAACTCTCATCGTCAGCACAGGGACTTCAATAGCACGCCCAGCCTATTGAATTGGTTAGAATTGGGAATTCAGCCCGTCTTGTATCAGATCATATGACTTTAAAGAATTTTTCAGCACACATTAGGTCAAATTTCATTAAAAAGAACTCTGTAGAGACCTCTACGATTTCTCCTAGACTAGTTTTCACTAAAATTAATCATTTCAATGCTATAGAAATTAAGTGGAGCTGACACCCCAACTTTCAAAGGAGAGGGTTCGTCAACTTTTCTCTCTAAAGGGTTCATAATACAGGAAGGAAGGAGGGCTCTATCATGTGCACGAGTCACCACTTCTAGCCCCAGCTAGATATCTTGGAGCTTAGCTAAGAGTTTCCTTCCAGTGGGCAGATGCTCGACGTGGTTAGATTAGGCAAAAATAACCGCCGTATCAATACATGCATGCTACCATGTTTGCTATACAACAGAGTATGAAAATAGTGTATGGGACATAGTTCCCTTTTAAAATGGAATTTTGCAACTCTCCAGAGCATTTAAAGTTTTGGCATAAAGCCATTTCTTTTCTTTCTTCTTTTTTTTTTTTTTAGATGGAGTCTCACTGTCACCCAGGCTGGAGTGCAATGGTGCAATCTCAGCTTATTGCAACCTCCACCTCCGGATTCAAGCAATTCTCCTGCCTCAACCTCCTGAGTAGCTACAGGCAAGCGCCACCATGCCCAGCTAATTTTGTATTTTTAGTAGAAATGGGGTTTCACCATGTTGGCCAGGCTAGTCTCGAGTTCCTGACCTCAGGTGATCCACCTGCCTCAGCCTCCCAAAGTGCTGCGATTACAGGAGTGAGCCACTACACCCGACCATAAAGCCATTTCTTACCTATTCTGTTAGGTTGTATCCCCAGTGTTCAGGACCTTTAAATACCTCATGTTATGATGTTACTTTTCATTTGTTTTTGTTCTATGCCGGGGTGGTGGAGTTAGGGACCAACCTCTCTCCAGACCTCACCATATGCTAGATGTTTTGGGCATACATAGCTTACTTTCTCTCTAGCTCCTCTCCTACTAGTCCGTAAGCTCGTGTAGGTCAGAATTCTTGCAAGTCTCGTTCCCGTGTCACCCCCAACTCCCAGTGTCTAACTCATGACAGACACTCAGTCCATGGTTCTTAAATGAACAAAACAAAAGGAACAAGACTGTCTTCAAATGAAACCCATAGAAAGAAATTAACATGAGCTAAGCACTTACACTGGGAATCAGCCACGGGGTATAATTTCTCATTTCACCCTCATACAAGCAATCCTAGGAAACGGGAACATGTCCAAGTTACAAATGAGGAAATTAAGGCACAAAGAGTCCATGTGGGGCCCATCCAAAGTGACCCAGTTAATTAGGAGCAGGATAGCTTGTGTGACTCCATCATTCCCCTGTGCCTTTCCAAGCATATGGGGCAGTGAGGAGGTGAGGACCAAGGCTGACCATTTAAAATCCAGCAAAGAAGCGGTTACTTGGCAGACAGTGATGATAGTTCACGTGCAACTCCCAGGCCAGGCTGGAAACGGTTCCAGCCGGGTCCACCCTCAGTGCCCGGGAGCATGGGTTTCCCCAGGTCGGCCCCACTCCTGCAACATTTACCCACACTCTCTCCTCTCCACACTTACTCCTTCAGTGATGCCATTTTCAAGCTCATTTCTAACCTCAAATCCAAATATAAAGAGACCTTCCCTTACTTAGTCTTGAAACAAACCTGGTCTGTACTTTTGTTCTCTTCAACCCTCTTTTTATTCTGCAATAATAAAAATGTGGTATTTCATCCCAGAGCAGGCTGCATGCCAAAATAAATAGCACCTTGGATTTCCTTGAAAAGAGAGCTTGGCTCAAGTCTCAGCCTCATTGCCACGAGAATTCTTGGAAAATTCAACCTTTCAAGTCAAGTATTTAGCAAGGTAGTACACCAAACAACAACCCTGCCAGTCCCTTGCAAAGACAAAGCACTCTTTCCAAAAGAGGAAAAAAAAAATCACCCGTACCTCGGACTGATCATGCCAAGATGATGAGAGCTTCCTGTTTCCCCATCCCAGGACCCCAGCCTTTCAAGCATAAACATTCCCCGTGCTAAGAAACAGGAGGTGTCTGACCGCGCTTCTAAACATTGAGAGGGCCAAAGCTGGGACACCAGGGGAGGTGAGAAGTACTGAGAAAGATTCTGCTAATCGAGTTCTCCAGCGGGCTCACTTCCTGCCAACCCACCGGAGAAACAAAGAGATAACTCCTGCTCAGTAAATGACACATTAACACAATCTCACTAACTCCATTTCCACGTTTTTTGCAAGTGTCTATCATTTTCGCCTGCATTGCAGCAGCTGAATCTGGAGCTTCACGAAGAAAACAGTCGAGAGGAATGCTGTGCCCACATTACCTTCCCTGGCATCCTCCCCTGCACAGCCCACAACAGGGAGGACTTCTCTCCTTCCCAGAAAGCCAGCTTTGGGCTGCAGGGCGGGAGTCCATCGCTCTGGTGCCTTCAGCACAGCCGCGTCTGTTTCGCAGCTGTTAAAGGACTTGGTCAGGTGATCCGTGACCTTGCTGGAAAAGCAAATACTGACTTCCTTTTTGCTCCCGGGAATAGGTGAGTGGGGTAAGAAAGGAATTCGCTGCTCAATAAGCTAAGACTGGATCTTGCAGAAAGGGGAAGAATGTTCAAATCCTTCAACTGGAAAGTTAGTTCCCAGAGCTGCCATTTCTTCGGAGGAACACAGCTAAAGACGTCCAAACAACATACAATCTTCCTTCTTGACTCCTCCGAATCTGGCAGCTCATCTGAGCAGCTGTAATTAATTATGCTTTCCTCCTTCCTCCCTGCAGCTGATGCGGCTCATTAATGAATTTGTTGCTAATGAGGATGTAGCCTCCTTAGAGTTGAAACCCTTCAATAGTGCATCACTTTCATCCTGGCTCGGCTTTAGAAACATCCCTCCCTACCCGCTTCTGGGGACCCTGGACCACACGAAGCCTCTGATCATTAAATAAACGGAAGTCTGTCGGGGCAGAGCCGAGACAGAAACAATGACCAGTAAATTCCTGGGGCTGGACTGGCAGCTCCTTATTCCTGCTGCTCTACCAATCTGCTGCCCTAGAGCACCAAAACACACCCAATTCTGGCAGGAATGGAAAAGCAAGGAAGTACCTGCTGTGACGACCAAATTATTGTTCAGTGGATCCAACTCCAGGCAGGGTTTCTAACTGCAGCGCAGATCAGAGACTCTGAGAGGCGGGGTGCCGGAGCCAGTGAGCAGGCAGCTGCCAGAAGAGCAAGGTTTCAGAGTGTCCCAGGCAGGCACAGTGGAGGGTCTCCCTCCAGCCCAAAGCTGCTGCAGTTCTTGGGAGCAGAGACAGGTGTGAGGTGCAGGCACCAGGCTCCAGGCTCTCCAAACCCTGTGGTCCTGAAGGAGTGGGTGTGGTCCAGGAGGGACCAGGAGAGTGTCTGGTCTCCTTTATGCAGACTCAGTAAAAGGATTAGAGGGACGTTGTTCCTTCACCCCCCGGTGCTCTAACCAAGTGAGGCTATGGCTGGGAAATGAAGCCTCACAGTAAGACACATCAGATGCAGCTCTGACCCTTCACTGACACTGACTGTCTGGATGTGCCTTCCAAGACCAGGGGCAGGTTCCTGTCTAACCCATGCTGAAATTGATGCTGGCAAAGAGTGTCACCCTGAAACGCTCCTGTATCGAGCCTGGTACACTTGCAAAGCACCTTCCATCCCGTGTCCCATTTATCCTTGCATCAACACTTGAAGCAGCCAGAACTAGTGTAAAGGTGAAGAAAATGAGAGACAGTCTACGTGATTTCCCTTGGGTTATCCAGGAGCAAAGAATTCTGGGGCAAAGTTCTATGTTCTTCCCACTGCCCTGGATCAAGTTCCTTACTTTTTTGGGAAGATTCTAGAGACTCTTGCTCAAGATGGAGGTTAGGAGACTTTGCAAAGTACTCAGGATGACGTGGTGGTAGGCAAGTCTATGGAATACTATCATGGCTTTTCTCAACCAGTAAAAGTATTTTTCCAATTAACTGAGTATGCAGACCAATCATCAGAATAAAAAAGAATCCAAAGTATACCTTGAACTCTAAGGGTATAGAAAAATATACCGAGGAGCAAACTACTTCTCTGATACACTTTAAATGATCATTGACCATCCCTTCTAAACTGGCTAGAGAATGGCTGGCGGCACACAGCATTCTCTAAGATGCAGACGGAAGAAAAGCCCTCCATGTTACCAGGTCCGATTCCTTTCCAGCCACCTGCCCTTCCCCTCTGGTCTATCTGTGTGAGCAAGATAAGCACTCTCTTTCCCTCTCGCCGGATAAATTCTTCCTGATCTAGGACAGATAGGTGAGAGGTTTTCCTCCAGAGACATGCCTTGCCTACAAGAACCCACATTCTACCTGGAATGCCGTTACATGTTCTCTGCCTGTCCAGTTTCTCCGCTCAGACATCCCCAAGTGCAGTGACCATCCTTCCAGCTGCCACTGTCCCTGTCTGCCTGCTACTGCAGCGTGTGGCATATTCTAATTGCTGCTTCTGCATCTGTCTCCTGGCCAACATCACAGGCTAACTACTCAATAAAGTGTGTAAACTTATCTATAATCCCTACAGCTCCAAATACAGACGACCTCTCCAGCCACTTTCTTACATGTCAAGGGAGCACTCTGCTATTCCCCTGGCCACCAGGCCTCTTATCAGATTTAAAAAGACTACAGAATGAGGGAAGGGAATATGGATTAAGTATCTTTTATCTGAAATGCTTGAGACCAGAAGTTTTTTGGATTTCGAATTGTTCTGGATTTTGGAATATTTGCATGTACATAATGAGGTATCTTGGAAATGGGACCAAGTCTAAAGAGAAAATTTATCCACGTTTCTTATATGCCGTATCACACTGCCTCAAAGTAATTTTAAACATAATATTTGAAATAATTTTGTACATGCAACAAAGTTTTGACTGCACTTTGACTGTGACCTGTCACAAGAGGTCAAGTATGGAATTTCCCACCTATGGTGTCATGTTGGTGCTCAAAACATTTCAGATTTCGGAGCATTTTAGATTTTTGATTTTCAAATCAGTTTTACCTATAGTAGTCCCTCCAGCAGTGCCACCAATAAACTTGACTCTAATGCCAGGACAGAAGATATACACACACACACACACAGGATGCACTCATCCACACATCCACACACACAGGATGCACCCATCCACACATACACACACACGTACACACACATACAGAGGATGCACCCATCCACACATACACACACACACACACATGATGCACCCGTCCACACGTACACACACCCTCATCACATTCCCTTGACTTCTCCAGACCTCCTCCTTCTGGGGAAAGGTTTGGATGTTTTGTCCTCTAAAATCTCATGTTGAAATGTGACCTCCAATGTTGGAAGTGGGCCTAGTGGGAGGTGTTTGGGTCAAGAGGCTGGATCCTTTTTTTTCTGAGATAAAGTTGCCCAGGCGGCAGTGCAGGGGCACGATCTCAGCTCACTGTAACCTCCACCTCTCAGGTTCAAGTGATTCTCCTGCCTCAACCTCCTGAGTAGCAGTGACTACAGGCACGCCTGGCTAATTTTGGCATTTTTAATAGAAACAGGGTTTCACCATGTTGGCCAGGCTGGTCTTGAACTCCTGATCGCAGGTGATCTGCAGGTGGATCCTTCATGAATGGCTTGGTGCTCTCCCCACAGTAATGAGTTCTCACTCTCTTAGTTCACACAAGAGCTGGTTGAGCCGGTTAAAGAAGCAGGTGTGGCCCCCTCTCTCTCTTGCTCCCTATGTCATCACGTCACACATCTTTTCCCTGGTTGCTTTCTACCATGATTGGAAGTTTCCTGAGGCCTCACCAGAAACAGATGCCAGCACCATGCTTCTTGTACAGCCTGTGTAACTGTGAGCCAAAACAAACCTCTTTTCTTCATAGATTACCCAAGTCTCAGGTATTTCTTTATAAAAATGCAGAATGAACTAACACAGTTTCAGTTCCTGCGCTCTGCATGAGGTGCTGGGTTAGGGGCTGTGCCCACTGTCTATGTCTCTCAGAGGAGAAGAAATTCTTCTGCCTTGATAACTTACCCAGGATACTCATTTGAACTCATGGTCAAGCAGGGAGGTGAACAGAACAGGGAAGGTTATCCTCTGGTTTCCAAATGAGGAAATAGTCTGTTCCCAAGGTTACAGAGGAAAAAAAAGAAAAAGAAAAAAAAAAAGGGTGAAACCTCAACTCAAAGCCATATAGCCTGTGTCTCCCAGTCTGGTACTCTTTCTGCCCTGAACCGGGCATGCAGGCAAATCCAGAGGAAACGAAAAGCAGACACAAGCTTCAGTGCCGGTGCTGTCCAGGCACCTTGTCCAGCTTCCCTCACCTTGAGGGAAGATCTTCATGAGAAGCCACAGCCGCCCTTCTCTAGAGGAATCTGTGCTTTTTTGGGGGGGAATTCTCCCATGGTTTTGCCATGTCCAGGATACCAGCATCTCCCATCCCTATGCCTTACTAAGACGTATGTCTTAAGACTAAGACCAGCAGCCAGCTTTATGCTCCTACCAAGCCCACAGGCCATCTCCTGAACCAAACACGTTTGTCCACAAAAACTTTCCTGACAAGAATCACAGGACTGGAGGGAGGTTTGGCTCCTTTTGTAGTTTAGTAATGCTCAGCTTCTATGGCCCAGGTCCCTTCGGCCCCATGATGGAAAAAAGATGAACTGTACAAGTCCAGCAAGCTGGGGGCTAGGCCAGAGGGGAAAAGAGGCTCCGCTCTCTGAAGAATGTGCCTTTTATCCAAGCAATCCCTTGGCTTTTGCACTTTGTTCAGAAGGGTTAGCGCTTTGGTGGGCTGTGTGACTGCATGGGGCTGAGAAGGGCACGTTTGTTAAATATTCACACACTCGACTAGAGCCTCTCTGAGCAGACTGGTCACAGTCACAGTCATCCCCACAGAATGCAACTTAAATATGCAGAGAAAGAAATCACGCACGTGAGACCTGTGAGTGCAGCCATCCAGGAGGGAAATCAGCTATTCTAAAGATGGACTCTGTAAAGCAGATGTAATTTTCTGGGGGAAGAAACTGGGCCAGTTGTAGGGAGAGGGGAGGCTGCACTAACTAGTGGAAAATGCTCCTCGGAGGGAAAAAAGGCATTAGACGTGCAGGGATAAAGACCTCCACTCTGCACCTCTTTCTTCATTTAGACGCTTCCAAAATACTCTTAGTCCTTGACTTAAACATGCCATAAAATCAAACTGCCAACTGCCAAACGGGAAGAGGCACGAGCAGGCAATTCATCAAAGAAGAAACACAAGTGGTTAATGTTTGAGAAATGTACAACCTCACAAATTAATAATAAAAAAGGTGTCAGCTCAATCTTGACGTGCCATATTCTGCAATGAGCCATGCTCTGGTCCAACCCAAACAGCATGCTATTCCCAAAAAGACTTCGCTGAGCTTGTCCGACCACCTTATTTTGTTTTTGTTGTTCTGTTTTGTTTTGTTTTAGGCTTTTAGTGCCGGAAGCCATGGGTTTTAGTCTCTGTGTCTAGTATAAGTGGAAAAGAGGGATGAGGAAAGGGCTTTACTGACATAACCAGAAACAGAATCTAAGAACCCGTGACTGCGTTCTCTCCCTTGGACACCCCCTGTGTACTGTTACTTCTATTGTCCAAGGTCAAGGCAGAGGCATCGAGACCAGCAGAGCCAAGATTAGAATCCGTGTTTTTCTGATGTTAATAGGCTGCTCTTAACCATGGTACAGCAGACGCTCTTACAAGTTAGAAATTTTTTTTTTTTCAAAAAAAGATCATCCTCAGTGTTGATGAGAAGGGGACACACCTCCCCAGAAGATCACAGCAGAGTGGGGGCAGCTGTAGCCAAGAGAGGAACTGCAGGCTGTGGCAATGCCTCCGAGCACACCACGAGGCTCTCCCAGCACCCTGCCTGCGTGTCTAATGGCACTGTCAAGTTTGTACATGTGCACAGGGGAATTCAAAATCAAACACAGCAAATACAATGGTGAAGAGAGAAGAAGACAAAAAAAGGTCATAGTCACACGTGATTTCTTTCCTTGGTGGTCTAGGAATCATCACTATTTTTTATTTTTATTTTTTTGAGACGGAATTTCACTCTTACTGCCCAGGCTGGAGTGCAGTGGTGTGATCTCGGCTCACTGCCACCTCTGCCTCCCAGGTTCAAGCGATTCTCCTGCCTCAGCCTTCCGAGTAGCTGGGACTACAGGTGCGCACCACCATACCCAGCTAATTTTGTGTTTTTAGTAGAGACAGGGTTTCTCCATGTTGGTCAGGCTGGTCTTGAACTCCTGACCTCAGATGATCCACTAGCCTTGGCCTCCCAAAGTGCTGGGATTACAGGCGTGAGCTGCCACACCCAGCCTGGAATCATCACTATTATGATGTATTCTTGGAAAATAAGAAATAAAGTATTTGAGGGGAAAGAGATGGGAAGTCAACATAATTCTGCCTCCTGGCTACAGCAATTTTCATGTTCACCTATTTTGTATATTTAACATAATCGAAGGGCAAATTCTACAGTGGACTTACAGCCTGGGCTCCAAGTCAAGTAGTAGCTGAAATCCCAGGCCTGCCACTGACTGTAGAACCTTGCTCAAATTCCTGAACCTCCCTGTGCCTCAGTTGCCTTGCTTGTGAAATAGGACTAGTAGTATTTCCTATAAGTCATGGAGCTGTCATGAAGATGAAATTGGATGACAATACACGCAAACCATCTGACAATATGCAGAACAGAGTCCGGCATATAGTCCTGTTCAATGAGTAAATGCATTAGTTTTTTTTTAATATAATAGTAGCAATTCAATTACAAATTCAATTTTGTATTCAAAATTCTATTATACAACCATTTTTAAAAGTATTGTTTGACCTGCTCTGTAATGATTTACTATAAATGGCTACATAAACCTCCATTGACTTGCATCTTATTTTCCAAACCCCTCCCTACAGGGGGTCGTGCCACCTCCTGTTGAATTCTCCCTTTAATGCTACCACATCAGCCAGCCTGGCAGGCGGTCCTCACGCAGGTCTACAGGGAAGACCTCATTTCCAGGTGGCTGGATCTCAGCCTCACGGGCTTTGAGGTAAGACAGGCCAGGTTCAAATCCTGGCTGTGTGACCCTGGGCAAATGTCCTTATTCAAAAAGAGCACAGCTCAGTACACTGTGTCAAGACTGCGGGGGACAAAGTATACAAAGTGCTTGTGCTGGTGCCCAGGATATAATAAACACTCAGTACATTTGGCTACGATTACTTTTTAAAACCCACAATGTGAAGCAAGGAAAGAGCAAGGATCATGTTTGTTTTCTTTCTCACCCCATTTTTAACACTTAGCATGATGGGAACTCAATAAAAATGTGTGGAGTCAACAAATAAATAAATGGAGAGATGGATGGGTAAATGGATCAGCGACTGTTAGAGTTGGAAAGGACTTTTTGAACAGCTTTATTGAAATATAATCTACATACCATATAATTGATCCATATAAATTGTACAATCCAATAGTTGCAGTACATCTAGAGTTGCACAAACATCACCACGATCTAATTTTTTTAATTGTGGTAAAATATACAGGGCACAATATTTATTATTTTAACCTTTGAATGTACAATTTAGTGACATTAAATGCATTCACAGTGTTGTGTAACCATTATCATCATCACTATTTATTTTTTTTTATTTGAGACAGAGTCTTACTCTGTTGCCCAGGCTGGAGTACAATAGCATGATCTCAGCTTACTGCAACCTCTACCTCCCAGGTTCAAGCAATTCTCATGCCTCTGCCTCCTGAGTAGCAGAGATTACAGGTTTGTGCCACTTTGCCTGGCTAATTTTTTTTATATTTAGTAGAGACGGGGTTTCACCATGTTGGCCAAGCTGGTCTAAAACTCCTGTCCTCAAGTAATACTCCCACCTCAGCCTCCCAAAGTGCTGGGATTACACTGCAACAGGCCAATCATCACTATCTACCCCCAAAACGTTTTCGTTATCTCCAACCTGAACTCTGTACCCATTAAACAATAACTCCCCATTCCCTCCTGCCCCCAGCACCTGCAAACTTCTTTTCTACTTTCTACGTCTATGAATCTGCCTATTCTAGATACCTGATATAAGTGGAACCATCTAATATTTGTTCTTCAGGTCTGGCTTATTTCACTCAGCATATTTCCAAGATGCGTTCAAGTTGCAACACATATCAAAATTTGCTCCATTTTTAAGGCTGAATAATATTCCATTGTCTGTAGATGCCCATTTTGTTTATCCATTCATCTGTGATGGGCACATGCTTGCTTCCACCTTCTGGCTATTGCGAATAATGCTACAGTGGGTCTTGGTGTACCAGTATCTATTCTAGTCCCTGCTTTCAATTCTTTTGGATATATACCTAGGAGTGGAATTGCTGGGTCATACCATAATTCTATGTTTAACTTTTTGAGAGACCACCAAACTGTTTCCCACAGCAGCTGCACTATTTTACATTCCCATCGTGATGCATGAGTGTTCCAATTTATTTATTTGAGACAGAGTCTTGCTCTGTTGCCCAGGCTGGACTGCAGGGGCTCAATCTCGGCTCACTGCAACCTCCGCTTCCCGGGTTTGAACAATTCTCCCACCTCAGCCTCCTGAACAGCTGACACTACAGGCATGTGCCACCATGCCCAGCTAATTTTTGTATTTTTGGTAAAGATGAGGTTTCATCATGTTGGCCAGGCTTGTATTGAATTCCTGACCTCAAGTGATCCAGCGTCTCGGTTTCCAATGTGCTGAGATTACAGGCATTAGCCCCTGAGCTCGGCCATTCCAATTTCTCTATGCTCTTGCCAGCCCCTGGCTTGTGCTTGGTTGTTTTAAATTACAGCATCCTAGTAGGTGTAGTAGTTATGAATTGGTATCTCATTATGGTTTTGATTTGCATTTTCCTAATAACTAATAATGTTGCCTATCTTTTTCATGTGGGTATTGGTTTTTGTATATCTTCTTTGGAGAAATGTTCGTTCAAGCTCTTTGCCCGTTTTTGAATTGGCTTGTTTGTTTGTTGTTGTGTTGTACAAGTTGTTCACATATTCAGGATATTAACCTCTTATCAGATATATGATTTGCAAATCATTTCTTCTTGGTATATTTTGCAATAATCTTGCATATGGTATAAGATAAGCATCCAGCTTCATTCTTTTGTATAATTTAATTAACTAATTAATTATTTCAGGTAAGAGTCTCACTCTGTTGCCCAGGCTGGAATGCAGTGGTGCAATCATAGCTCACCACAGGCTCAAACTCCTCGGTTCTGCAGTCCTCTCCCCTCAGCCTCCTGAGTAGCTGGCACTACAGGTGCATACCATCATGTCTACCTATTTTTTTTTATTTGTTTTTGAGATGGAGTCTCTCCCTGTTGCCCAGGCTGGAGTGCAATGGCATGATCTCAGCTTGCCACAATCTCTGCCTCCCGGGTTTAAGAGATTCTCCTGCCTCAGCCTCCTAAGTAGCTGGGATTACAGGTGTGTAATCCTGGCTAATCTTGTATTTTTAGTAGAGATGGGGTTTCACCGTGTTGGTCAGGCTGGTCTCAAACACCTAATCTCAAGTGATCAAACCGCCTCGGCCTCCCAAAGTGCTGGGATTATAGGCGTGAGCCACCATGCCTGGCCCCACCTAATTTTTAAACTTTTGTAGCAATGGGGTCTTGCTATGTTGCCCAGGCTGGTTTCAAACTCCAGACCTCAAGCAATCCTCCCACCTTGGCTTCCCAAAGTGCTGGGATTATAGGTGTGAGTTACCATACCCAGACAGCTTTATTTCTTTGCATGTGAATGTTCGGTTTTCCCAGCACTATTTGTTGAAAAGATCACAATCTATTTTCACCACCCCAAAAAGAAACGCCCTACTCATTAGCAGTTATTCCCTATTCCCTCCCTTCCACTCCCCATTCCCTCCCAGCCCCAGGAAACCATTAATTTACTTCCTCTCTGTATAGATTTGCTGATTGTGAACATTGCTATAAATTGAATCACACAAAATGGTCTTTTGTGACTAGCTTCTTTCACTTAACATGATGTTTTCAAGGTTCACAAGACCTAAAAAGGATTTTTTCAGGTCATCTAATCTAACCCTGTTTTCAATATCACAGAGTACCTTGGTAATAGAGTCCATACATGGGCCCGTTCTGTGTTTCCTTCCTTAACAACGATCGCCCTAGAAACATGCCAATGTACAGGAGGTATGGCAAGTTCTCAATGAGAACTGCACTCTAAGCCTCTCCATCAACATTTTAAGTCTGCCTTTACATGGTGCCACTTGACTAGACCACTATTTTTCCATATTACCTCTTGTTCAAACCTTACCCATTCCTCTCACTGGACCCCACCTCCCCCAGGAAGCCAACTGGGGAGCCCATTCGGGTGTAATTCTCTCTCTCTGAAATCCTATAGTAAATAATTACTCTTTAATCGATGTGAGGCCACATGGGATTAGGAATCCAATTTCTAAGTACAAAAGCCTTCCTCCAGCTGAGAATGACAAACCTCTACTTTCACGGGAAGTGAACACTAAAAGGCTTCAGAAAATCTCGGTTTGATATATCTGGACATGTTTTGGATCACCTCCTTTACACAAGGAAATCCGCTGATCGTGACTGATTTGTCAGCCTGCTGGACAGGGTAGCGGCAAAAGTCAGCTTTGTATCCAACAGACACGTGTTCAAATGCTGCTTTTCCTATATATTGAGACCTCGGGCAAGTTAACTAACTTGTTTTGTGGTTCCTATCTTGTCCTGCCATCCACCTTTGTCTAACGCTTCTTGCTGGACTGAAATCTCCCTGATGGCAAGAATCAAGCCTTCTTCTTCTGGGTCTTTCACAGTTCCCAGATATCTCTTAATAGGGCCCTAGAAATGCCCCTGCTATTCTCTGCCTCATTTCTTTTTCTTTGAGACGGAGTTTCACTCTGTTGCCCAGGCTGGAGTGCAATGGCGCAATCTCAGCTCACTGCAACCTCTACCTCTCAGGTTCAACCAATTCTCCTGCCTCAGACTCCTGAGTAGCTGGGATTACAGGCATGCACTACCACACCTGGCTAATTCTTTTTTTTTTTTTTTTTTTTTTTTTTTGTATTTTTAGTAGAGATGGGCTTTCACCATGTTGTCCAGGCTGGTCTCGAACTCCTGACCTCAGGTGATCTACCTGCCTCAGCCTCCCAAAGTGCTGGGATTACAGGTGTGAGGCATTGCGCCTGGCCTCAATTCTTTAAATCTATAATTCTCAAAGCAGAGTCCCTGGCCCAGTGTGAGAGAGTAAGAGTTTCTAAAAGAATAAAAAATGCAGCAGTCTCCTGGGACCGCCGGGGTTACCCGGGAGATCCTGTGTCTTCAAACCCTGCGAGCCCATACTTTAAAACAAAATGAAGAAATTAAGGCTTAAGGAACTAGAGAGTCGCTTGCAACAAGTGGATGAATTCGAAGAGCCCAAGCTACTTCTAGAACAGTATCCCACCAGGTCGCACATTGCATGGACAGATGTGACTTTTCTAAAGCCTGCTCTGGAAATGGCAAGAACAGCAGTATAATCTTTACACAAGTCCTCAGCTAGAGAACATATTCAAAAGGAAGCTGCAGAATGCAAAATCAAGATAGATATTATTGCAGAGCTTCAGTATGACCTGCCGGCATCATACAAGTTTCACAAAAAGAAATCAGCGGACATTGAAGTGGACCTAATTCGGTTTTCCTTTTAAAAGCCCCACAAACAAAAGTAGTTTAAAACCTATTTAAAATGAATAAAAAATTGGTTTACAAAAAGAAAAAAAAGAATAAAGAATGCATCCAAAATGTGTATTTTCTTCAATTCTTACAGGCAAGTGTATTACATGGGAATTCATTTTTATAAAGAACTAAGAACATAATATGTGAATTATTGATGGTTAATAAACCTTGGCATTAATAAATAAAAATAAGGCTGGGCGCGGTGGCTCAAGCCTGTAATCCCAGCACTTTGGGAGGCCGAGGCGGGTGGATCACGAGGTCAAGAGATCGAGACCATCCTGGTCAACATGGTGAAACCCCGTCTCTACTAAAAATACAAAAAATTAGCTGGGCATGGTGGCGCGTGCCTGTAATCCCAGCTACTCAGGAGGCTGAGGCAGGAGAATTGCCTGAACCCAGGAGGCGGAGGTTGCGGTGAGCCGAGATCACGCCATTGCACTCCAGCCTGGGTAACAAGAGCGAAACTCCGTCTCAAAAATAAATAAATGAATAAAAATAAGTCTGTTACAAGAGTTTATGAGAATGAAAATGAATGAGAATATTCATCTTCTATTCTGTAAAGAAGGGTGAGCACAATCCATCACTAGGCAATACAGCAGAACTCCTGTATGTACCCAGGCTAAGAGCTGAAATTCCAATTCTCAGGAAGGGCGTTTTGTTATTAGTGTGGAAGACATTTGTTGGGTACTTTTTTTCAGCTACCCAGCGCTCTGTGAACACCCTTCCTATGCTTGGTTACTTCCCTCTCAGAAGACCCACCTCCCCAAGACTGAAACGGGAATTTACAGCAAGTGATTATGGGGAGACGGTGGAGTGATGTTCACCTACCTCATCTCCCTTAGTAAATTCCTCTTCTATTATCTATAAGCCTGCTAGCATGGGTTCTGGTGTTTGCAACCCTGAACCTTGATGGCTACAATGCAGTGTTGGCACTCTCTCGGTTTTAAACTGCTTCTATTCTATTAATTTACATCACTTATAAAATTGCTGTTAGTACAAAAAATTAACCGGGCATTGTGGCATACACCTGTAGTCCCAGCTACTCAGGAGGCTGAGGCAGGAGAATCGCTTGAACCAGGGAGGTGGAGGTTACAGTGAACTGAGATTGCACCACTGCAATCCAGCCTGGGTGATTGAGTGAAAAAAAAAATGGCTTCTTTTTGGAGTTTCTGTTGATCGTTGTCCTGAGTATTTGCTGTATTACCACTTTGATTTGTTTTCTATTCTCCTTTAATCCTTTGTTACTACCAAATTCTTTCCCACTGCAAAGTGGGAATGAGTGAACTCAGTGGGCTACAAGGTCTTTGCTACCCTGAACTGGATCATGGTCCAGAGGGCTTGGAAACCACAACCGGAGAAAACATTTCCTAGGAATTCAGCTCTACTTCCTCCCTACTGGGACACTTCAGTGAAAGCATCTCAAAGGGAGGCACAGACACTCCACAGAGGGGGCACCCCTGCACTCACCCTCTTTGGGCAGCTCCCATCCCAGTGGTATTGTCCCTGGTCAGAATTCAGCAGATGCCTCTGCAGGCATCAGCTGGGCACCACGGCTTGAGTTGCAGGTGCAGACAGTTTAGAGCTTGCATGGGCTGTGGCATCTGCCTTCTGGGTTGGGAGGAAGGTTTTTGTTGGCTCAAATATGCACAGCCTGCACAATCAGGAAAGTCAGTTTAAACCAAACTGAGGCTAAGCTATCCCCAGACACCTGGGTGGAGAAAGCGATGTTTCCAGATTTTTCAGGCAGGCTGTTATTATTTCTCAATGCTCCACCTAGCCCTCTGGCAAGTTCAGTCTGACAAGAAGCGGACATGTGTGATGTGTGTCCAGCAGAGATGGTGACCACCCAGCCTCGGCAGCATGCCAGCCAGAGGAAGGGCGGGCATCATCAGAGATGAACCAAGAGATTCAGGGAGAGGGGAGGGGCACTGGGAACGTCTCTCAACTTCAACTTTCCCTTGAATGAGATGGGATTCCCTCAGTGTACCACCCGATAATACAAAGGAAGGTTATATACTGCTGTGGCCTGGGTTTTATTTTGCTTTAATGTGGGCAAAGTTACTAAGAAAAGGTGTTGCCAAAATTTACATCCAAGGTTTCTATCAATCACCCCACACAGCAGCTCAAACTTGTCACAAAACGGTTGGGCATTTGGAGCATAGCAGAGGCAGATCTTTTCTTTTCTTTCTTTTTTTTTTTTTGAGATGGAGTCTCTCTCTGTCGCCCAGACTGGAGTGCAGTGGCACCATCTTGGCTCACTGCAACCTTCACTTCCTGGGTTCAAGCAATTTTCCTGCCTCAGCTTCCCAAGTAGCTGGGACTACAAATGCGTGCCACCACCTCCAGCTAATTTTTTGTATTTTTAGTAGAGATGGGGTTTGGCCATGTTGCCCAGGCTGGTCTCAGGCAATCCTGGCCAGTCTCCTGAGCTCAGGCAATCCACCCGCCTCAGCCTCCCACAGTGCTGGGATTACAGGAGTGAGCCACCGCCCCTGGCCTTGCTCACATCTTTTCTTATAGTCAGATTATGGGCTCTTTCAAGTCAAAGCTCCTCTTTCATGCTCGTGGGTACACTTTATGGCACCAGTCTAAGGCCCTGCAGGTGGCAAGTGCTCAATCGGTCCACTGATTGTCTACTGTTGTGATGAGAGATATATAAAACGGGGTCTTGTACAACATTTGCATCCATACAGGGGAAACTGAGGCTCAATGACCTGCCCACTCCATACAGCAGGGCCAACGTCAGAGTTTGCTTTTGAGACTCCTAACCCAGTGCTTTCCTTTACAAATCTCATAGACGGGTACTCAGTGTGATATTGGAGGACATGGAATTGATGGTTTCTTTAACAACAATGTGGCCCCAGTTTAAATGTGGAATAATGCAGTTTTTATTGCGGTAAAGTGTGCCAGAGAACGGTTCATACTTCTATTGGTGATCTTTGCTTGCAGCCTCTGGCTACAGGGAAAGCACAATGCGTAACAAAAAAACAGTTGCCAACATCAATTAAGTACTGACTCTGTCCTCGATAAGTCCTTTCCCCATCCTCACTCAGTGCCCAAGACAGCATGATCATGACTCCTCTGTAAGCCAGATAAAGATGCTGCCTCATGGCCCAGCCTGAGTTCAGGGCTGTGTTTAAAGAATCAGCAGTTAAGTAGAAAAAAGTTAGTTGGAAGCAATCCAGACCTTCACTGCAGTCTCTAGAGAAAACACCAAACGGGAAGTGCATTCCTAGCACAAAGCAAGTCTTAAATTTTTTCTTTCCCATCTCTGCTGCTCTGAGGGTCTATTTCCAGCAGAGCAACTGCCCCAGCAGCCGTATGTGCTGCTCCCCGACGTCCTCGTGCAAATTCTCCCACCTGGTTCTTCACTCCCTCACCTCCCTCATTTCTGGCATCTACACATCCCTTCTCTGCCAGCCTCTCTCTGCTCTCTTCATTGGAAATTCCAATATTGGCTTCATTTGTCCACAGCTTTTTCATCTCTGAATGACCTCAATCTGCATAATAATAGAGGGAGAACAGCCAAGAAAGCTCTGCCGAAAGTGTCCTTTGGAGGAAATTGCTTAGAAGGCTACACAAGCACAGACATTTTTTGGTTGGTTTGTTTGTCTTGAGACAGGGTCTCGCTCATATACTCAGGCTGGAGTGCAGTGGCATGCATGATCACAGGTCACTGCAACCTTGATCTCTCAGGCTCAGGCGATCCTTCTGCCTCAGCCTCCTGAGTAGCCGGGACTACAGGTGTGCACCACCACACCTGGCTAATTTTTGAAATGGTGTTTTGGCACGTTGTCCTGGGCTCAAGTGATCTGCTTGCCTTGGCCTCCCAAAGTGTTAGGATTACAGGTCTGAGCCACCACATCCGGTTGCAAGGAAGTTTTTAATACTCATATGTTGATGGTTTTATTCCCTGTTCACTCATTTTACAGATTAGAAAACTGGGTTTTAATAATACTAGTACTAGGCCAGGCCTGGTGGCTCATGCCTGTAATTCCAGCACTTCAGGAGGCCAAGGGGGGTGTGGATCATCTCAGGTCAGGTGTTTGAGACCAGCCCGGCCAACATAGCGAAACCTCATCTCTACTAAAAATACAAAAATTAGCTTGGTGTGGTGATGTGCACCTATAGTCCCAGCTATTTGCAAGGCTGAGGTAGCTGAATCATTTGAACCCAGGAGGTGGAGGTTGCGGTGAGTTGAGATCCCACCATTGCACTCTAGCCTAGGTGACAGAGTGAGGCTCTGCCTCAAAAAAAAAATACTAGTACTAGTGAATACTTATACTATTATAATAATAATTATTATTAGCTAGATACTGTCCTATATTGTACAAATGCTAACTTCTTTAATTTCACAATGACCATATTAGGTAGGCGCTATTATATCCTTTTCAAAGATCACAGGCTCAGGGGCACAAATCTAGTAAGTGGCAGGTTTGGAATTTAAATTGAAGTTTGTCTGACTCCAGAGACTGAGCTCTTAACAGTGTTCTTTGCCTTTTGGGTCCTATTTCTGTAGCCATCTATGAAGCAAGTAGGCTTTGGAAGTCTAAATAGAAAGAGAAGGAACCAGAGAGGAGGATTTAGCAAAGGAATTAAATTAACATTAAAGTCCAACACCAGCCATGCTATTAAACATCAGGTGATTATTAAAATATAAACATGGTTGGGGAATGCACTAGGTCGCTAAATAAGACAAATTTTTTTGTGAAGGAATAAGTAAAAAATTCAGTGACTTTCTAATTCACTGCAAATTATTTAATCAATAAAACACAATTACTTTTAAAATAATCTTTGAAAGTTCCAAGTAGTCTTGAGGTGTTTAATTGCTATTTAACCAGATAGCAGCAGTTGAGCTACACAGATATCCATTTCATATAAAATGCTCTTTGCAGATGGAACACTCTGTCAAATTTTCCATTAGAAAGACATATTTTCAGGGCAGATACAAGGGTTTTAGGTTACAAATTAATTTCGTTTCCCTGTTGTTCTCTAGGCAGGCAGGGGGAGGCTGGAATGGCTGATGCAGGCATCCACAGCTCCTGCCTTGTTAACTCGGGAGTGCAATGAAACTCCCTGTCAATAGTAAGCAATGGATACAAAATCAGAATCACTGGGGTAGGAACCTATGGGTTTTTTTCTTTTTTAAATACAAAATGTTTCATGAATTTTTGTGTCATTCCTTGTGCAGAGGCCATGCTGATTGTCTCCGTATCGCTCTAATTCTGGTATTTTTGCTGCTGAAGTGATCACAGTAATCCAAGTTCTAATCAGCCAGCCCTTCAGGTAATTTTTATGCATATGATAGTTTGAGAAGCACTGTTCTAGCCTACTTTTAAAAACATTTGGTGAGGCCAGGCGCGGTGGCTCATGCCTGTAATCGGAGCACTTTGGGAGGCAGAGGTGGGTGGATCACCTGAGGTTGGGAGTTCGAGACCAGCCTGACCAAACATGGATACATCTCGTCTCTACTAAAAGTACAAAAATTAGCTGGGCATGGTGGCACATGCCTGTTATCCCAGCTACTCGAGAGGCTG
The DNA here is from genome assembly GCF_049354715.1 of Callithrix jacchus. Classification (NCBI taxonomy): domain Eukaryota; kingdom Metazoa; phylum Chordata; class Mammalia; order Primates; family Cebidae; genus Callithrix; species Callithrix jacchus. The sequence goes on from NC_133508.1 coordinate 99,366,142, forward strand.
AGGCAGGAGAATTGATTGAATCTGGGAGGCAGAGGTTATGGTGAGCCTAGATCGTGCCATTGCACTCCAGCCTGGGCAACAAGAGTGAAACTCTGTCACAAAAAAATAAAATAAAACATTTGGTAAACTGTAGCTCAGTGTTTCTCAAACCGTAGTATGCCTATAAACCTGAAGATCTTGTTAACATGCAGATGCTGATTCAGTAGGTCTGGAGTGGGGCCTGATAGCTGGCATTTCCAACAAGCATCTCAAGAGATGCTGATCTGCTGGTCCCAGCACCAATTAGCAAGGTCAGGGTATTTGAAGGAATGTGAAGGAGCTCAACAGACCTAATCATGATTCCTAGCACCAGCAGTTGAAACTGTGTGACCTTGCCTAAGTCATTCTATCCCTTGAAGTCCTCTTCCTCAGCTATAAAAGGGTAAAAAGTGGCCAGTGCAGTGGCTCACACCTGTAATCTCAGCACTTTGGGAGGCAGAGGTGGGCGGATCAAGAGGTGGGCGGATCACCTGAGGTCAGGAGTTCGAGACCAGCCTGACCAACATGGAGAAATCCCGTCTCTACAAAAAATACAAAATTAGCTCCAGGCATGATGGCACATGCCTGTAGTCCCAGCTACTTGGGGGGCTGAGGCAGGAGAATTACTTGAACCTGGGAGGCAGAGGTTGTGGTGAGCCAAGATGCACCACTGCACTCACTCCAGCCTGGGCAACAACAGCAAAATTTTGTCTCAAAAAAAAGGGTACAAAGTATCAGTAACACTCTCCACTTAATAAGGCTGTTCTGATGGCTATATACCTATACTTAACACAGTGCTTGGCAAGTAGAAAACACCCAGATATAAGCTGTGGTTGCTGTTGTTTTTGAGGGAAGGAAGATACTAGTAACTGCCCAGTAATGGTCAGTTGTTTTATTTATTGAGAGTAGTTGTGCGGTATATTAGGCACGGTGCCAAGTGTTAACTATTATTTACTCTTTCCAAAGACTCTATGTCTCAATGTATTATTTTTTCTGTTTAACAGATTAGGAAGCCTTAGCTCAGAGAGGTTTAGTAACTTGGTCATAGTCACAAAGACAGTAAAAGTTGGCCGGGTGCAGTGGCTCACGCCTGTAATCCCAGCACTTTGGGAGGCTGGGGCAGGTGGATCATGAGGTCAAGAGATCAAGACCATCCTGGCCAACATGGTGAAACCCCGTCTCTACTAAAAAATACAAAAATTAGCTGGACATGGTGGCACATGCCTGTAGTCCTGGCTACTTGGGAGGCTGAGGCAGGAGAATTGCTGAACCCAGGAGGAGGAGGTTGCGGTGAGCCGAGATCGTGCCATTGCACTCCAGCCTGGCGCCTGGCGACAAAACAAGACTCTGTCTCAAAAAAAAAAGATAGTAAAAGGCAGAGCTAGGGTTGAATTTAGGTATTCCTGCCCAAGCTTTTTTTTTTTCTCCCGGAGCTTTTTTTTTTTAAACACGGGGTCTTGCTCTGTTGCCCAGGCCAGAGTGCTGGATTACAGTGGTTAAAATCACAGCTCACTCTAGGCTTGACCTCCGAAGTTCAAGTGATCCTCCTGCCTCAGCCTCCAGAGGAACTGGGACCACAGGTGCATGCCACCGTGCCCGGCTTACTTTTTAAATTTTTTATAAAGACAGGCTCTCATTATGTTCCCCAGTTTGGTCACAAACTCCTGGCTCAAGTGATCTTCCCACCACAGCCCCCCAAAGTGTTGAGATTACAGGCATAAGCCACATACCTGGACAACTGCCTAATGTCTTCATGGCCCAGACTGAAGCCTGGTTCTGTCCATGCTCTCCTGAGTCTAGGAAAGATGGTAAGCTGGCACCTGATGACCCCACAACATGGCACAGTACAGAACCAGGGAATGCAGAGGCAGAGAATGGGCAGTGGCAGACAGAGGCCTCAAGGAAGGACTGCCAAGGAACAGAGAAAAATCAGGCCCAAGAGAAGGAGAGGACCAGGTTTCAAAAGGATTTAGACACCCAGCAAGCCATCAGGAATGAGCCTAAAATGATGAGGGCTGTGCCTTCTTTACTTCTGTTTCCCCAGAGCTTAGTACCATGCTGACCATAGTGCTGCCTCATGAAGATAAGCAGTTGAATTAATGAATTATTTAAATAATGGATTAATTCATATTTTGAGGGTAGCAACTGATTTGAAATTGGTAGGCAGGATGTCTTGGAGTGGGAAAGTGATGTTCACCTCTGGACTTTTCTTTTTTAAAAGGGTGAGCCGTTCAAAATCAAAGAACAACTGGAATATTTCCCTTGGAGTGCTGCCAGTGCACACAATGCCTCCTTTTCTTCCCAGGTCAGAAGGCGTTTTGGGCCCAGCCCTTTGGCATGTGTGTGCAGCCGGCAGCCTGTCCGACATACTTACCCACTTGTGCTCTGGAACACAAAGGCCTCCCGCCTGCCAAGCCCAACACAAATGCCTCCTTCACCACAGTCCTCTGGTGTGTGTGGGTTCAGCTGCTGCTGCTGCTGAAAGTCCCCCTCCAGGGCCAAAGTGAGGTGAGGCTCCAGTGGCTCCAGTCTCTCCACTACTGCCCAGAGAAAGAGACCACAGTACTTTCTCAACCACTGAGTCCCCTTCACTGGCCACAGGGCATGAAGTTCAACAGCCCAGCAACTTGAGGAAGAAGAAAAGGGACCCTTTTCTGTTCAAAGACCAGCCTCACAGATTGTGTGCAGTCATCCATTTATTAGAAATTCTTCTTCAGGCACTGGGCTGGGTTCTGTGGACTCATCAATGAATAAGACAGGCTTCTTTTCTTTAAGGAACTCACAGTCCAAAATGGGATTCAGAGACCCAAACAAGGACCTATGTGGTGTTAAGAGACGTGTGGCTGGAGCATCTCAGGATCAGAAAAGCATCACAGATGTGGCATCTTTTAGCTGGGCATTGACGGATGAGTAAAAGTTCAGCAGGCAAATGGGAGAAGCAGCTCTCTAGCTAGAGATGAAAACATGTATGGTGGGCTTGAAGAATGACCGGCAATCCTGGCCTAGAGTTCAGGGTCAGGAAAGAGGATGGGGGAAGGCAGGGGCTGGAAGTCAGCTCATTTGCTTTTCTAGAGTAGGAAACGTCAAAGGTTCTTAAGCAGGGAGGAACAAGATGAAAGCTGGGTTTTGGATACAACTCTGACTGCAACAAGGGGGGTGTGTCCCCAGATACTGGCCTATTAGTAGACATTCAATAAATATTTACGGAATGAACAACTGATTTCAGGAGGGAAATAGTAAGTCTGGCAAGGAGTCTGGCCAGACTTAATGCCTTTCCCTAAATGCTCCTTAGTTATTTTTTTCTTGTAAGAGAATAGAAGCTTTTCTTTTCCTGTATTGAACCATTACAAATGTATCTAACCTGAAATTGCAGGCATAATTACACAATGTCTTATATGGTTGGGAGTTTCATGAGTGTTGGCTTTGTCTTCCTGACTGATTTTCAACTCCATGACAGCTGGGGGAATGCCTTTTGAGCTCTCTCTGCATTTCCCAACAGCATCTAGCATGTGTGGGGAACACAGTAGGATCCAGGTAAGCAAAACATGAAACAGACTCAAGGAGCACAGGAGCTGTACAGGCTCTTGCAATTACCGGGTTCAACTCTCTCATTTTACACCACTGATCACATGGTGAAATGATAACATTTTGGATATATTGGGTTAAATAAAATATATTAAAATTAATTTTGCTTGTTTTCTTTTTATTTTCTTTAATGTACTCCTAGAAAACTTAAAATGTGTCTGAAACATTTTTTCTTTTTTCTTTTTTTTGAGACAGGCTCTCAGTTTGTCACCTGGGCTGGAGTGTAGTGGTGTGATCTCAGCTCACTGCAACCTCTGCCTCCTGGGTTCAAGCAATTCTCCAACCTCAGCCTCCTAAGTATCTGGGACTACAGGCACATACCACCATGCCTGGCTAATTTTTGTGTTTTTTGGTAGCGACAGGGTTTCATCATGTTGACCAGGATGGTCTTGATCTCCTGACCTCAAGTGGTCTGCCCACCTTGGCCTCCCAAAGTGCTGGGATTAAAGGCATGAGCCACTATACCTGGACCTTTAAATTCTATTTCTACTGGCAAGAGCTGGTCAATAACACAACTATTGTACCAAATTTGGGCTAAATAAATGTTTTAGGCCCATTTAACCAAAGGAATTGATCTGAATGGCAACAGAACCGATAAGTTTCGATTTGTTGGACATGGGAATGGAGCGCTGGGGAGTTGTGACCTGAATTAAGAAAGAAGTCCTCACTGGGGTACCAGAAGCAGATTTTTATGATGTGCCACTGATTGGGACAAGAAAAGGGCCAAATATCCAAAATGAGAACAAATGTCAAAAAAGCCCACAAGCCTTCCAGTGATGACAAGGATAACCCTGGACCCACTTCCAATCCAGGATCCTCCCCTTCAATGTTCTAGCTCTGCACTGAGCCTGAACTTCCCCAGCTCCTGTCTGCCCCCTCCACTGACCTCAGGTTACCTCCAAAACCTCCCTCCCCGACCCCTGTCCTCTTCACTTGCTCGCACTGGTCTCTCCAGGACACTAACCCCAACAACCTCATGCATTCCAAAAAGCCTTTCCCAACCAGCCAGCACTAGGGCCAAATACCCACCCCCTTGCCAACAGAAGATTCCTGCCAACAATTAGGAAAGGAGGCAGGCCGGGCACGGTGGCTCATGTCTTTAATTCCATCACTTTAGGAGTCTGAGGCAGGCAGATCACCTGAGGTTGGGAACTCGAGATCAGCATGACCAACATGGAGAAACCCCATCTCTACTAAAAATACAAAATTAGCCAGGCGTGGTGGCAGATGGCTGTAATCCCAGCTACTTGGGAGGCTGAGGCAGGAGAATGGCTTGAACCTGGGAGGCAGAGGTTGCAGTGAGCTGAGATCACGCCACTGCACTCCAGCCTGGGCAACAAGAGTGAAACTCCATCTGGAAAAAGAAAAAGAAAAGAAAAGAGGCAATATGATAGAGTGCATCCAGCAAGGCTTGCGAGCCAGGAAATCCAGATCCGAACTCAGATTTGTCCAATTTCTGCTGTGTGAGTTTAAGGTATATTACAACTTCTCTGGGCCTCAGCTGCTTATCTGCTACCTACTAATACTGTCCTAAGTCTATAGACTTGCCAGAGGGTTCAATGAGCTAATGGGAGTACAAGGGCTTTGCTAAAGGAAAAGTGATACCCAAATGAAAGGGAACATTGTAATCCAGAGAGGGAAGCAGAAGAGATGTGAAAAGGAAAAGGAGAGTGCAGGAGTGCCACTTGCAAAGACAAGGTGTGAATCCCTTCAATTGTGCTAAGAGGGGCTGACCTTTCCTGCAGCAGGAGGGCACTCCCCCTCCCCAAGAGCCAGCAAAGGCCTCTGAGAGAACACCACACACCTGGCTTCAGGAATTCTCCCGCAGCTGAATAAATAAAAGTGATTTCAGGGAAAATGTCCTAAACAAAATCTGAATGCAGCTGTTAATAAACTGCTTGAGAATTTTTTTTTTGTTTTTTGAGTCTCCCTCTGTCACCCAGGCTGGAGTATAGTGGTGTGATTTCGGCTCACTGTAACCTCTGCCTCCCAGGTTCAAGTGATTCTCCTGCCTTAGCCTCCAGAGAAGCTGGGCCTACAGGTGCCCACCACCCTGCCCAACTAATTTTCATATTTTTAAGTAGAGACAGGGTTTCGCCATCTTGGCCATGGTTGACCAGGCTGGTCTCAAATTCCTGACCTCAGGTGATCCGCCCGCCTCGGCCTCCCAAATTGCTGAAATTACAGGTGTGAGCCACAGTGCCCGGCCCTGCTAGAGATTTTAATGTTACATAGCACTGAAAGGAGGATTTTAAGCTCCACTGTGAAAGTTCTAACTCATCCAAGATTGGCTGGCCCTCTGAACCATCCTGCAACATGGTGAAGAAAGGAAAATGGGGAATCTAAAGAATGGAAGATGTCAAGTTGGGGTTGCTTCCTCTTAGCGCTTCAGTGGGCTCTGATAACCCAGTACCCAAAGAGCTGCTTTGAGCACATTCACATTTTATTTAGTCCTCAGTAGAACCTTTGAAGGAAGGAATTATTATCTCCATTTAACGGAATTGGCAACTGAGGTTTGGACAGGCCCAGTGGAGATTCAGGACTAGCTCTTTCTATATAGTAGTGTTTCCTATCACAGACTCACTCCTTTTTTTTTTTTTTTTTTTTTTTTTTTTGAGACAGAGTTTCGCTCTTGTTACCCAGGCTGGAGTGCAATGGCGCGATCTCGGCTCACTGCAACCTCCGCCTCCTGAGTTCAGGCAATTCTCCTGCCTCAGCCTCCTGAGCAGCTGGGATTACAGGCACGTGCCACCATGCCCGGCTAATTTTTTGTATTTTTAGTAGAGACGGGGTTTCACCGTGTTGACCAGGATGGTCTCGATCTCTTGACCTCGTGATCCACCCGCCTCGGCCTCCCAAAGTGCTGGGATTACAGGCTTGAGCCACCGCGCCCGGCCTCCTTTTTTTAAGACAAGACCCTGTTCTACCACCCAGGCTGGAGTGCAGTGGTGCCATCATGTCTCGCCGTGGCCTTGGACTCCTGGCCTCAAGTAATCCTCCTGCCTCAGCCTCCTGAGTAGCTGGGACTGCAGGCATGTGCCATCAGGCCTGGCTAATTTTTATGTTTATGTTTTGTAGAGACAGGGGTCTCACTACATTTCCCAGGCCAGTTCAAACTGCTGGCCTCAAGCGATCCTCCTGCCTCAGCCTCTGAAAGCAGTGGGATTACAGGCATGAGTCACTGCACCCAGACCACAGATTTTCTTTACTCAGACCCAGAAACAATATAATGACTTGCAATATGTTCAAGATGAAGTATGAGAAAAAAACAGCAGGACAGTAGGTAAGCCCCATTTTTATTTAAAAAACTTTCTATCCAAATATATCTGGATATGTATCTAGGTCTATATAAGAATATGTATATATCATATATATATATAGTGCCAAACTAGGTCAATTTCCTCCAAATTGGTTCATATGCCCTAACCACCAATTCTTGACAGTTTAAAGTTTTTGCCTTTATCTGCTTCTATACTGTTTTATTATTATTATTATTATTATTTGAGTTGGAGTCTCGCCCTGGGCTGCTGCAACCTCTGCCTCCTGAGTTCAAGCGATTCTCCTGCCTCAGCTTCCTGAGTAGCTGGGATTACAGGTGCCTGCCACCACGCCCAGCTAATTTTTTTTTTTTTTGGGGGGGGAAGAAGACAGGAAGGGAGGGAAGAAGGACGGTAGGGAGGAAGGAAGGGATGAAAGAAGGAAGGAAGGGAGGAAGCGGGGAGGGAGGGAGGGAGGGAGGGAAGGGAAGGAAGGAAATCAAGCAATGAGAGAGACATTGCCGACCTAGAGGTTTACAAGTTGATTTCTTTTTTTTTTTTTGAGAGAAGGAAAGAAAAAAAAAATAAGTAAAGGAGAGGAAGAAAGAGGAAGAGAAAGAGGGAGAGTAAATGGAAATATTGCTTTATTTTGAAAAAAATTGGGTATTAATAATGGCCAATCAATGTTTCATTTCAACTAATGGGTAGGTGTGATGTGGTATTGACAAGAATGTATATTTTGTGTATTTGAAGTGGAGAGCTCTATAAATATTTATTAAGTTTACCTGTTCCGGATCTGAGTTCCAGTCCTTGATATCCTTATTAATTTTCTGTCTCATTGAATCTAAGTCTCGTATCTGGGTGTTAGGATCGTTAGCTCTTGTTGTTGCATTGATCCTTTTACCACTGTATCTTTGTTGCTTTAAAATCTATGTTATCCGATACGAGAATTGCAACTCCTGCTTTTCATTTATTTATTTATTTATTTATTTTTGCTCTCCATTTGGTTGGTAAATCTTTCTCCGTCCCTTTGTTTTGAGTCTTTGTGTATCCTTGCCTGTGAAACAGGTCTGGATGTAACATGCCATTGGGTTTTGGCTGTGTCTTTTGATTGGGGGATTTAGTCAATTTATATTTAGGGTTACTGCCATTTGATGTTGACCGGCTGTTTTATCCATTCGTTGGTGTAAATTCTTCTTTATGTTGGTGCTCTTTACTTTTTGGTGTATTTTTAGAAAGGCTAATACTGGTTGTTTCTTTCTGTGTGTAATGCTTCTTTCAGAAGCTCTTGTAAAGCAGGCCTGGTGGTAATAAAATCTCCGAGTTCTTGCTTGTTCATAAAAGATTTTATTTTTCCTTCAGTTGTGAAGCTTAGTTTGGCTGGATATGAAATTCTGGGCTGAAGGTTCTGTTCTTTGAGGATGTTGAATATTGGCCCCCACTCTCTTCTGGCTTGTAGAGTTTCTGCTGAGAGATCTGCTGTAAGTCTGATAGGCTTGCCTTTGTGGGTAACCTGACCTCTCTCTCTGGCTGCCCTTAGTATTTTCTCCTTCGTTTCAACCCTGGTGAATCTAACGATTATGTGCCTTGGGGTTGCTCTTCTTGAGGAATATCTTTGTGGTGTTCTCTGTATTACCTGGGGTTGAATGTTGACCTGCTTTGCTAGTTTAGGAAAATTTTCCTGAATAATATCCTGAAGGGTATTTTCCAGCTTGGATTCATTCTCTCTGTCACATTCAGGTACACCTATCAAACGTAAATTTGGTCTTTTCACATAGTCCCACATTTCTTGGAGACTTTGCTCATTCCTTTTTATCCTTTTTTCTCTAATCTTTTCTTCACGTTTTATTTCATTAAGTTGGACTTTGACCTCTGATATCCCTTCTTCTGCTTGAACAATTCGAGTGTTTAAACCTGTGCATACTTCTCGGAGTTCCTGTATTGTATTCTTCAGTTCCATTATTTCACTCATACTCCTCTCTAAGTTGTCTATTCTTAATAGGATTTCATCAAACTTTTTTTCAAAGTTCCTAGTTTCTTTACGTTGGGCTACAACATGTTCTTTTAACTCACCGAAGTTTGTTATTATCCATTCCTTGAAGAGTGATTCTGTCATCAGGATGCGCTCATTCTCCATCAAGCCTTGTTCCATTGTTGATGTAGAACTGTGATCATCTTTAGAGGGAGAGGCGTTCTGACTTTGAGTATTCTCAGCTTTTTTACGCTGGTTTCTTCCCGTCATTGTAAATTTATCCTCCTGTCGTCTTTGAAATTACCAACTTTCAGATTAGGTCTCTTGAGTGGACGTCCAGGTTGTTAGTTCCCAGGGCCAGAACAGCGGCGTTAAAACTGATGGTGCTTTTCTGCCCAGGATTCTCCTGTCTGGCTTCCTTCTTGTGTCCGTAGTAGGTGACTCTGCCTTCCCGGGGCTCCAAACCTCGGTCAGAAGGGGAACCGGTCCCGTTTACTCTGCGCTGAGCACTGCCGCACCTAGGTGCCGTCACAGCCGCTGCGCCGGGCTCTGGTGTCCTGCTGGGGACCCGTGCGGGTCCTCCGAACCTGTTTACTCTGCTCCGAGAGCTGCCGCGCCGAGGTGCCAGAGGAACCGCTGTGCCGGCCACAAGAGTCGCGCTGGCCACCCATGTGTTTCCTCCACTGGGGGATCTTCTGCTCCATGAGCGACCAGAATTTGTCTGAAAGTGTGGCGTCCTCTAGTTCTCCACGCCTTCCCTGAGAGCTGCAATCCCGGGATGTTAGCGATCGGCCATCTTGGATCGTTCCAATTTTGTATTCTTAGTAGAGACGGGGTTTCATTATGGTGGCCAGGCTGGTCTCGAACTCCTGACCTCATGATCCAACCACTTCAGCCTTCCCATTGTGCCTGGCCTATTTTTTTTTTTTTTTAAGACAGAGTCTCTATCCCTGTTGCCCAGGCAGAGGTGCCGTGGCATGATCACAGCTCATTGCTTCTATATATTTTTAATATTTGCTGTTAACTGGTATGATATTTATAATAGTTTTTTAATTAAAAAAATTCCTAATAGTGTTCACCGAGTCTTTAGAATTGTAAAGGGCACCCCTCCAACATACACATTGTTTGGAGAAATAATTATAATATAATATAACATAAATTTATATTCCCTCCTTTTCCAAATTATTCCTCAAAGTTTTCTTTTTATTAGTTTCTGTAGCAATTAAACACACAAACACACACACATTTCACCTTGTCCTTTTTTTAAGTTTAAAGGGTTAATAAAGTAAGGTAGTAAACATCTTACAATGCAATAAATATTTGCAAAGTGTGGGTGTTTTGGCGTCATCCCCAGTAAAGATGCTAGACACTATAGCTGAGAGAAAAAGAGCCCACTTGTCATTTCCATCTTTCCAGATGTCCTGGCCCCACCCTTACTTCCTCCAGCTTCCTTCCCAGGCCAACAGGCAGGAAGCCTCCCATTTGCCGCACCTAACTGCTTCTCAACCTGCAATCAAAATTTTCCTGAGGAGCCGTGCAGTGGCTCACGCCTATAATCCCAGAACTTTGGGAGGCTGAGACGGGTAGATTGCCTGAGGTCAGGAGTTTGAGGCAAGCCCGGCCAACATGGTGAAACTCTGTCCTACTAAAATACAAAAATTAGCCAGACATGGTGGTGCATACCTGCAATCCCAGCTACTTGGGAGGCTGAATTGCTTGAACCTGGAGGTTGCAATGGGCTGAGATTGCACCACTACACTCCAGCCTGGATGACAGAAAGAGACTCAGACTCAAAACAAAATCCTGAGAAGTAGTTAAAATTCATTTCCTAATCTGATAAAGGGATTATAATAGTTTTAAATTTCTTTTCTTTTCCCCTGTAATGCATTAACATTCTGAGAACATTATAATAACTCCACAGTAAGCTTATGGCAGAGATTTCAGACAAGCCAATTGGCGATGGGACCTCAGCCATCACCTGAAGTCTACTGCTCACCTTCCACCCAGGTGTGGCAATGGCGGGAGTGACTCAAGGCTAGTGTTGCCAGACCTGCTTTTTTTTTTTCCAAAAGAAGCTAGATATGTGGATTTATGTAAAATCTGATTTTTAAATGTTGACTGAATTTTCTTTTTAAAAAATGCTATACAGGTCAAACAAAACCCAAATGTAAGCCCAATGCCACCCATGTGCCTGCCAGCTAGGCCCTGAAGGCTGTCTCAGCATACCTCTCTAGGCTCATCTCAATTCCTCTGCCCCTCACAAATGCCACTCGCACCTCACCCTTGCTTTAATACCCTGCACCTTCGCACACATGTACCTACCCTGTGGGATGCCCTTTTTTGTCTTCGCTATCAGATTGGCAGGTGGCAGGTTGCAGCTGGGCCTCTGGGCCCTGGGAACCAGCATTCACCTCTGCCTGCCCTTTGCTCCTGGTCTCTAGCGCCCTAGGGAAAAGTGTTTGCTGTATGATTCAGGCTCTGCTTTGGAAAGCTAACTACAGTAATGATGGATGACAGTGGGGACGCGCCTTCCCCAGAAGCTAACTGGAAAGCCAGCTGGAGAGGCTCACATAGGCGTCTGCATGCAGAGGGGCCTGACTTCACTCCCATTGCTCAGGGCAGCTGCCTGGCCAGAAAATGTGTCTTCTGCAGTCAGGACAAAGGCAGGGGCGGGAGGATCCTCTACAGAGCCCTGAAATGAGGCTGTGCTGGCTGCTAGAAAGCTCCTGAGCAGCTGGACCCCCGCACCTCCTCACTCACTGGCCAGGAGGCTGGGCCAGGTACTCATGCTCTCGGTTTCTCTCCTAGTCCAGGCTGGAGAGAACTATCCTGGTCTCAGGAGGAATCATAGAGGATCTAGCCAGGCTGATGTTCTCTCTCTCTCTCTCACTTTTTTTTTTGAGACAGAGTCTCATTTTGTCACCAGGCTGGAGTGCAGTGGCACGATCTTTGCTCCCTTCAGTCTCTGCCTCCTGGGTTCAAGTGATTCTCCTGACTCAGCCTCCCTCGTAGCTGGGATTACAGGCGCCCGCCATCATTCAAGGCTTATTTTTGTATTTTTAGTAGAGACGGGGTTTTACCATGTAGGCCAGGATGGTCTCGATCTCTTGACCTGATGATCCATGCGCCTTGGCCTCCCAAAGTGCTGGGATTACAGGCGTGAGCCACCACCCCTAGCCAACTGGGCTGACATTCTAAAAAGCCCAGCTGCCCTCTCAAAGGAACAGTTTCCAGCACCCACCAATACCCCCAAGATCAGAGGGTTAAGGAAAACTCTGGTTTCCTCCTACCACCATCACCAAAGTCAAGCCAGGGAGGGAACACCGAGGGCCCCTCTTCCCAGGGAACAGCACCTCAGAGAACTTGCCTAGAAGGCAGCGATCTGGGAAAAAGGTCACAGGGCCTAGCACTTCCCAGAGCAAGGCTCTGCCCAAGTCCCTTCCCACTCAGACTTGGAATCTAAGCAGCTGGGGTGGAGGAGCAGGGTCCCCCTGACTTTCGATTCTCCTGCCTCTTTTTCCTCTATCTCCTCCCTTAGGGACTCACCCAGAAGGGGCTTTCAATCCTCACCTCCAGGATGACTCTAAGAATGCCAGGTGTTTTAGTCTGTGTATGTGTATGTCTTACCGTTCTAGAGGCTGGGAGAATGCCTTCAGCATGCCAGCATGGCCGGGTTCTGGTGGGGTCCCTCTTCCAGGTTGCAGACTGCTGGCATCTGGTGTGTTCTCATATGGCAGAAGTGTTGACAGAGCTCTCTCTTACAAGGGCACTATCTCGTTTGTGACAGCTCCACCTTCATGACCTAAACTACCTCCCAAAGATTCCATGTCCTAATAACATCACACTGGAGATTAGGACGTCAACATCTGAATTCTAGGAGGATACCAGCTTTCAGACCACAGCACCGGGTTCTCACTGAGAGCCCCGGGCAGGGCTGGCAGCATCCACAGGCACTTTAGCTCAGTAAATCCTCAACACATCAGTGAGATAGGATCTATTAACCTATTTTAAAGGCAAGAAAGTTAATTTCAAAACCAATTTATAATTAGAAAGGAAAAAGAAACCTTCAGTGGAAAGAAGACTACATTACTTAAATATTTTTTAAAAGTTAAAAAAAAAAAAAAAAACAGCCAGGCATGGTGGCTCATGCCTGTAATTCCAGCACTTTGGGAGGCTGAGGTGTGTGAATCACTTGACATCAGGAGTTCAAGACCAGCCTGGCCAATGTGGTGAGACCTAATCTCTACTAAAAATACAAAAAATTAGCCAGGCGTGGTGGTGGGTGCCTGTAATCCCAGCTACTTGGGAGGCTGAGGCAAGAGAATTGCTTGAACCTGGGAGGCAGAGGCTGCAGTGAGCCAAGATCACGCCTGCCACTGCACTCCAGCCTGGTGACAGAGGGAGACTCCATCTCAAAAAAAAAAAAAAATTTTAAAAAAAGCTAATAAGAACCAGGACTTCAGCTAGGGAATCTTAGAAAAGGGAGGGGGGGAAAAAAAGCTAATTTTATTAACTAGTTATTATGTGCCAAGGGCTTTATGTGCACGATGGCATTGCATCTTTGGGTAACTGTATAATACAATCATTTTTGTCCCCATTTTACAGATAGGAAGCTGAGGATTAGGGTGGTGATGTGACGTGGCCAAGGCCCAGGGCATTCCACTCTTCCACAGGCCACACACTGCCATGGGCTAACAGGTTCTCCTTCCAGGTAACACATCTGCCTTTTAATAAGAGCTGCCTGGAGAAGACAAAATAGCCCAAAGCAATGGCTCGAAAGCCAGGAATTGCTCTGCAAGTGGGCAGAGCTCTCAGGGCAGGAGCCTTTTGGCACCACTAGGCATCACCCGAAGGCGGCCACCCACGGGCCTGGCTGACACAGGGCTCCATTCAGCAGTTGGTGAAGCCAAGGGACACAGGGGTAGCGTGAAGAAGAGGATTAGGTCAGGGAAGGCCAGCCCCAAGGCAGGCACACAGGGGAGGCAAGCAAGCACCTGAAGAAGAATGTGCTCCTCCCCGTCCCCTTGCCCCAAATATCCACCACTTAACAGTGTGGAAGAGGCACTGTCATCATCAGTGCTAGGGCGAGGCAGCAAACTGGAGCAAAAGGTCCTCGTTGAGCTCAGTCACTCAATCCCCTGGCAACCCAGGGCCTGCCATCTGCCCTCGGTGGTTCGCTCCTCAGTTAAAAGACAAGAGGGGGTGATCTAGGTAAGCGGGAAGGTTTCTTCCACCTTCAACTAACACAAAACTGCAGAGGTGCCTTATGCATCTGGTACTTGAAGCGGCAGCATTAATGGCCATGGTGGGATGCAGGGAGGACTGGAGAGAGAGGGAGAAAGCAGCAGGGGGCAAAGAAAGGTGGGAGACAAGCTCTCGGTGACGGAGCCCAGAATAGAGGTAAGAATGGGACCAAAGGAAACAATTAATTTCCTTTCCTCAAGGTTCTACTGAGGACTCCAGGACAGATGCGGCACTAGGCACTGGGAAGGAAAGGGGGAGCTTCTCTCCAGAGGGACAGCTACACACAGCAACACAAATGAGCTCTTCACAAGGCCAGAGTCAGATACTATGATGAGTAGTACCAGCTGTTCACACTGGAGAGAAATCAGGGGAGCCTTCCTGCCGGAGTCACCTGGGAAGATGGGGACAATTTCCCCCAGTCTAAGTCGAGTTCCTCCCACTCAAATGGAAAGAACTAACCAAAATGGCGCTGAAGCACTGGAGGAAGAAGAGGTAAATTTAGGGAAGCATCATTATCTCCATTTCACACATGTGAAAACTGAGGTTCAGCACGGTCAGAGCCAGGTAGCAGGGCTGGCATTAGAGCCCATTCTGCCTGACTCCACAGCCTTTGCTTGTGATTTCTATTCTACATCAGTCCTACAGACTATGTGCCTGTGAGTGAGTTAAGGGTGGGAGGGGAAGAGAAGTGGCGTGAGAACAGGCAAAGGCCAGAGAGATGGACTGTGGAAGATGAGGATGGAGAGTGGGCACTTTCCTACCGAAACAGTATGGCAGCCAGAGCTTTCCCAAACAGTCTTCCCATGGTTGCCTGTAGCAGGTTTTTTTGGGGTTGTTTTTCAGATGGAGTCTCGCTCCATTGCTCAAGCTGGAGTGCAGTGGTGTGATCTTGGCTCACTGCAACCTCCACCTCCTGGCTTCAAGCGATTCTCCGGCCTCAGCCTTCTGAGTAGCTGTGATTACAGGCCACCATGCCCAGCCAGTTTTTTGCATTTTTATAGAGAAGGGGTTTCACTGTGTTAGCCACAATGGTCTCAATCTCATGACCTCATGATCCGCCCACCTCAGCCTCCCAAAGTATGGAGATTACAGGTGTGATACACTGTGCCTGGCCGCCTGTAGTAGGTTTTTAGAACAAGTTTCTAGAATCAGGCAGATCCAGGGTGAGCTCCTGGCTCCACTGCTTAATGTCTTGGGTACCCTAGAGCAAGTGTTTAACCTCTTAGAGCTTCACTTTGCTCACCAATACAATGGGAGTGGTAACAGTCAGACCTTATTGAGTAGTGGGTAAACATGAAACAACTGCTCTATTCAAAGGGCTTGGCACAATGTCTGGCACAAGTTCGATAAAAGGTAGCAGAAAAACACAACCGCTACTCTAATAAACATTGCTCCAGCAGACTCCTGTTTCCTGGCTTCCTCCTCAGAATCAGCATGGGCCAGTCCTCCACATCCTCCCTCCTCCTCCTCTGCACACCCTCATTTCAGAATCCACATTAAAGCTACTGCTTCCTGGCTTCAACTCCTTCCTCCGATTCTAGTTTGCTCTGGATCAAGGGACTCATCAATTAGTCTATACAAACTCCTTAGCCTCTCAGGATCATCATTGTGTGCTAGGTGGCTATTCCTAGAGATTGCTTTGCATGGGATTAACCAAGCAATCAGCTCAGGGGCTGGCAGGTTTGTGGGCTGACAGAATTACCTAATGAGTCACCCGTGTGTGCCTACAATTTGTAAACTGACCTCTAGATATACATCAAAACTTTCTACCCAAACCACTAATTCTGTGTTTTGCAAATTTGCCAACAATTAAATAAAATTTACTACTGTTCAAGAATGTCTTCCACTAATTAGACAGAGATAGATGAGTATATAAAAGGTCAGGGTGAAGGAGGGTAAGAAACTGGGGATAAAGCTTACTGACTTCCTGTCAGGGGGTCTTAACCTTTTCTGTGCCTCCATTCCTTTGGCAGACTGGTGAAGCCTACGGACTCTTTCTCAGAATGTTGAAAAATGCATAAAACAAAATGCACAGCTCGACTACAAAGAAAACCAATAATATTGAAATATAATTATTAAAAATTTTCAAAGTGTGTAATATAGTAACACATTCTTCTTTATTAATGCATTAAATAAGAAGCTCCAGCAGCGGGTTTAGTAACGACTATAAATTCAGAGCCGTCAGGGACGTAAATAGTATTTCAAGGTATCTGTAGCAGCTAAAATGTAATATGAAAATATCTATGATTTCTATTGGTGGCAATGTCATAGAGACTACAAATACCCTGTGGATTGCTGCCTGCATTCATCATACACGAAAATCCTAAATAACGATGCTCTTTCTCTTCCCCCTACCCAAGTTCACAGACTTCTCTGAATTCTACACATGAACCCCTGGGGGCTCTTGACACTGTATTAAGAATCTCTGTTAGATCCTTTAGGGCTCAGTAAGTATTTGTACTGGGCACATTTCTGAGTTCCAGCTCACCCTTATCTCCTTCTTGAAGAATCTCCACCCACACCTCAAAAATTCTTCACGTAGGACTTCCTGCCTCAAAAATTCTTCACATAGGACTCTCTTCTGCCCACCCCTCTCGTCCAACTGGCCCAGGGGGGACCCCCTACCTCAGTGCCATCCCATGCCCGGGCTACCTGGCACTTGTCAAGATGCAGGCTGGAGAGAAAGCCTCAGCTTCCAGAGAATCAGCTCAGACAACAGAATGCTCTCTGGAACTTGAAGTCAGCAACAAAAGAGAGCTTCGTGCACTTGTAGGGCAAGGGGTGGGTAGGCAGGTGCTGTGTTAACCCATGGCACTTACAGCGAAGGCCAGTGAGCAGCTGTACCGGTGGAGTGACCTTGAACTCAAAATCCTCTTCACGGCATCATGGATGCCCAAGGATGCCTGGCCTCCTTCCAGACTTCTGCTTAGACATCAATACAGGGTCCCCCCAAACCCTTTTCATCTGCGGTTTTGCTTTCTGAAGTTTCAGTTACCTACGGTTAATCAAGGTCCAAAACTATTAAGATATTTTGAGAGAGGGAGAGAGAGAAAGACCATATTCACATAGCTTTTATTACAGTATTATTGTTATCATTCTTTTGTTGCTGTTGTTTTTAATCTCTTACTGTGCCTAATTTATAAATTAACCTTTATCATGAGTATGCACACATAAGAAAAAACAGTGTATATTGGGTTCAGTACCATCCATGGTGTTAGGCATCCATAGAGGGTCCTGGACCGTATCCCCCATGGGTAAGGGGGTACTAATGTACTGCATTTTATGGCTTCCCACTCTCTTTCTAGAACCACAACTCAAGGGAGTCTCTGTTTTCCGTGCCACAAGAGCCCCAGGTCACCATTGTCAACACCATTTTATTAATACAGACAAAGAAGCTGAAGTTAGTAAACTTGAGTAATTTTCTCAGGCTCACAGGGCTAATCAATGGTGAGGCCATTTTCCCTTCCTTTCCCTCTCACTCCCAAAAAATCTATTATGGAGAGGCAGGTGGGTGAGGCTTTTTGTTATTATTTTTTATTTCAAATCACAAAACTATCCATGAAAATAATCTCTTAAAAATTCAAACATGACACTGCATGTTCTCATTCATAAGTGGGAGTTGAAAAATGAGAACACATGGACACAGGGATGGGAACATCACACACTGGGGCCTGCCAGGGGGTGGGAGGCAAAGGGAGGGAGAACCTTAAGACAAATACCTAATGCACTTGGGGCTTAAAGCCTAAATGATGGGGTGATGGACGCAGCAAACCACCATGGCACGTGTATACCCATGTAACAAACCTGCGCATTCTGCACGTGTATCCCGGAACTTCAAGTAAAATTTTTAAAATGTTTTAAAAAATTAAAACATTAATAAAATTCCCTCCCCATTCATACTCAATGTCGTACCTAATAAATGTAGACCCTGACCACACTATTCTATTCAGCCACAAACGAACTTGCCAGTCTGTCTTTTAAACCTTTCCCCAGGAGTAGGACAGCTACATTTTCCAAGGTGGAAGGGAGGGCTGGGTGGGAACCACCGATGAACTGAGTGCAGAGCCTGGAAACACTCAGTCCTGCCGCCTGGTGCCCTGCTAGGAACATCCAAATCAATGTCACCAAGAGCTGGCGTCTTTGGGCCGCTGGGCAGAAACCAGGCTGCAGAGGGGAATCGGCACCGAAGGCTGCTCTTTTATCCTTGTGCGGAGCAAATTCTCCCAATGCTGTATTTCTCTGCCCCCTTGTCACTTGACGTCAGAGCCACAAATTAGAAATACATACCAAAGGAAACTTCGCAGACACAAAGGATCCTTCCACACAAAGGGGAAAAAGCCACAGCCACATTAAAAAATCTATCCAACCAACAAGTTTTATTTACTTTAGAGGGAAAAAAATGGAGAGAGGGATGGAACCGGGATTTGTGTTTTCTCCCACAATGCCTGTGTCTCCAGAAAGCTATGTGAGGGGGCAGAGCCCAGGGCCTGGGCGAGACAGTGAGGCGATCCTGTTGGAAACAGGACTTCTTTCTCTTGAAGAAGGAACACTCAGCCAGCTTCTTCAGACGCCACCAATCTATAACTGCCTGTGTATCACATTCACCATCTACGTACTTTAAGTCTTGGGACAGCATTTATTTTATCCTGGAAACTGTGACAGCCCTATTTTTAGCCGGAGGGCCCCTTTTCTCTCCTTTAATCC
The DNA here is from genome assembly GCF_049354715.1 of Callithrix jacchus. NCBI lineage: Eukaryota > Metazoa > Chordata > Mammalia > Primates > Cebidae > Callithrix > Callithrix jacchus. The sequence goes on from NC_133508.1 coordinate 99,384,922, forward strand.
TACTTTGAAATATTATCTGTGTAGACTGGAGGCTGTTCACAGAAAGGCCCATTAGAAGCCTCTTAGTCCAAATGTGGTCTGGGAGATTAGCGTTCTGAGGTACAGAGAGGTTAGGGCCCAGTTGTAAATCATATAGTTGCTTAGCGGTGAACCTAGGCTCCAATTCCAGGATACGCTGACCTCCAAACTCATGCCTCATCCCACAAACTCTACTACAGTGTAACACAATGTAGTTGTAGTCATCTGACCTCCAAAGACAGAGGCTCTGGGAAATTCCAGTTTTATGGTCATTTAATATGTGCCATGGCAAGTCACTTAACCTCTCTGAGCCTCGATTTCCTTATCTATACATTGGGGATTATGGCAGTAACTAACTCTGGGATTAGGGTGAGGCTTGAATATGCTAGGCGCAACACACAATTACATTACGATATTGTGTTCCTGTTTCACACACAATCGAGTGGATCTGTGATAATTGTATTCACACCATCACCGAGAAATCGGCAAGAAAGGATTGTTCTCAAACCCACTGTGCAGATAGGAAAATTGAGTCCCCGCTCAGATGACATAACTTGCATGACATCAGAGTTTTAAAAGTAAGCAGATAGGTGGAAGCTGCAGTGAGCCATGTGCATGACACTGCACTCCAGCCTGGGTCACAGAGTGAGATCCTGTCTCAAAAATAAATAAGTAAATAAAGGTAAGGATATTCTCCGCATTAAGAAGTCCTAAATATCCTCCCCACCATACCTGCCAAAATATGAGCTGGACTAGGAGTAAAAGCTACCTCTTCCCTTCCTACTGCAGAGCAGAACCACGAATACACCAGCACATACGCCATGGCCCTTTCTTATAAACTGGAATCAGCATGGAGCCTGGCACAGAGCAGAGGCTCAATGCAGTTTTGAAGAATGGTTGAATTACTGAATGAATGAAAATCCCAATCTGCTAAGAATGGTACAGCCTGAAGCAGGCACCTTGTTGCAGAAAGCAGTTGTCAGAAAGCAGGCAAGAGCTCTGGTAGCAGCAAGCAAGAACCCCATTCTCACCTTAGACTGTTCTGCAGGAGGAAACCTTTGACGAGGTCAATAAACCTCTGATCTCAATGGTCCATCAAGGGTGTCTCCCAGCCTGGCCCACATGGCCCAATCCAGGACCCAGGAGGTAACTGTGAAGCACACGTGACCCTCCTTCAGCTAAAACAGATGTAATAACATTGCAGGCCAGGGAGAGGGCCCATTTGTCTTCCTAATTGTCAACTCTGCCCGTAATAAAGTTTTCCTCCCTGGCACACCTTAGGCTGCTACTGAACTGAAGCAAAACCAAGATCTCCATCTTCCAGCCATGAGCAGTGGCCTTCATAAGACACCAGGGGCGAAAAGAGGCTGCTTGGCTAAGAGAAGCAGACAGAGCTGGAAGGTGCTTTAAACCACAAGTCAGGAGCTTGGGAATCCCTACACTCAGCCAGCTGTGGTACACAGGCAGTCACCGCATTCACTGAGCCTCCATTTTCTGTAAAATTCAAGTCCAAAGTTCTGGAAATGGGTTAGTGGAGGGAGGAGCTGTGAATCATGTAATATTGTATGCAAGATATTTTAGGTTTTACTCAGTTGGAGGAGAGTATCCATAATTTTCATCAGAATCTCAAAGAGACATGCAATAACCACCACTGCCTCCCCACATAAAAAAAAAAAAAAAAAAAAACTTAAGAAATAGTGGACAGGACAGTTTCCACCCAAGAAGCACTTTTTAAAAACACTTTCTATGTGCCCTGCTCTGTGCTAGGTACTTGAGATATAAATATAGGCGAGTCTTGCTTTTTTATTTTTTTATTTTTTTTATTTTTAGACAGAGATCTCACTCTGTCACCCAGGCTGGTGTGCAATGTTACAGCCTTGGCTCACTGCAACCTCCACCTCCTGGGTTCAAGCAATCTTTGTGCCTCAGCCTCCCAAGTAGCTGGTACTACAGGGGCATGCCACCACACCTGGCTAATTTTTGTATTTTCAGTAGAGACAGCGTTTCACTATGTTGGCCAGGCTGGTCTCGAACTCCTCACCTCGTGATCCACCCACCTCAGCCACCCAAAGTACTGTTATTACAGGAGTGAGCCAACGGGCCCAGCTGAGAGTACTGATTTTAACGTGCTTAGTGTAGTTGATGTTTGCTGTGACAGAAGCATGTCCAGGGAGCTTTAGAAACAAAGAGAAGGCAGCATTTGCCTCTGTCTTGTCAGAAAGGGCCTTCTTGGAGGGATAAAAAACCTTATGCTTAATGCTGAAATTCAAAGCTAAGAGTGCATTCATTCACTGGGCAGACAAGAAAAATATTTTAGACCAAGGGTAGTATGTGCAAAGGCAACACGTGGCCCAGGAACTACTTGAAGCATAATTGTGCTGAAAAGAGAGGGTGCTCATTGCAAGGGTCTGGGGAAGTGTTAGAACCATACATGAGGCTGGGAAGGTCGGTAGGGCCCAGGCCAGGAAGTGCCAGGTATGCCACCCTAAGGAATTTCACACTGTAGGCAAGTTCTTTCTAGTTTTAAAAGTCTAGGATGAGCCACCACTCCCAGCACACATCTTCCTAAATGTTGGGTAGAGGCTTTAGTCAGCCGTGAGCTGAATGGACATTAGAAAGTGAACTGCTGCTCTTGGCACCATGAGTGGGCATGGGCTGCCTGACCAAGGTGCACACATGGGGTGGTGAGTCCAGCAAGCTGCTGTTGTTCTCTCCCTCTCTTTCTCCTCACACCATGACCTTGCCAGGGGCTTCCAACTGCTCATTATTTTATTTTATTTTATGTCATTTTATTTTATTTTTTTGAGGCAGAGTCTTGCTGTGTCGCCAGGCTGGAGTGCAGTGGTGTGATCTCAGCTCACTGCAACCTCCAACTCACTGGTTTAAACTATTCTCTTGCCTCATCCTCCTGAGTAGCTAGGATTAAAAGCATGTACCACCACACCTGGCTAATTTTTGTATTTCACCATGTTGGTCTCAATCTTCTGACCTCGTGATTGATCTGCCCACCTTGGCCTCCCAAAGTGCTGGGATTACAGGCATGAGCCACCACGCCTGTCCCCCAGCTACTCATTATTACAGTTGAGAAAGGAAGGCACTGACTGGACCGGTCAATGGGATGTGCAACTAATGGACTGCCCGTCTGGGCCCCTGGTAGGACCTCAGCCAGTGAAGACTTTCAGTTCTTCTAACTTCACTCTGCTACTCACCTTAGGCCCTCTTCCATGCAGCTCCTCCTGTCTAGAAGGCTCATTCCACACTCTCCTGTCATTCTGCAGACTGAGCCACTACTGGACCTGTCAGGTTCTCAGGGTATCTAGTCCTTTGAAAGAACTCAGCACTGGACAATTCTCTATTTATGTGAGTGATTTGAACCGTGTTGGTGTTGGCCATTGGAACGCAAGCTCCATGAGGCCAGAAAGTGCCAGTTTTGCTCACTTTTGTATGTTACTACCTCGGCCAGTGCCTGGCACAGGGTATTTGTTGATTGAATCAAAGTCTAGTCTGATCCAGGAGCCATTTCCCAAAACTCACTTTCCCCAGGTCACATAATGGTCCAGGGAGGTGGAAAGGCTGGGCTTGAAAAGGCATTATGAGAACGGACTCTGCCTCTATTCCCAGTGTCTCCCTCCTGTGTTATGTTTTGAGAGGCTCTAAGCAACCTGGCTTGATTTACCCAGCCAGGTCCTTGGGAATCGTGTTTAATTCAAGATGATTTCTTCCCAGGCCTCAGCCGGGTCACTGGCTGCATCTGATCCTCCTCTGGCCCTATATGGTGGATAGGACTTTGCCCAGTCCTCAGGGGGTCCTCCTCCCTCTCCTGGAATCTCCTCCTCCCTCTCCTGGAAAATACTCCCTCTTTGCCCTAAAGGCTTGCACCCCAGAGAGCTTGGAAACTAAGACTTGCATTTGGCAACCTTGAAGGATGCCCAGAGCAAGAGTTAGGTTCAGACCCAGCGTAGTGGCCATGGGCTTGACTTTTCAACTCCCATTTCTGGCCAATCTGCAGAGACAAAGTACTCAGAGTCACAGGTTTGACCTTACCGGAGAGGCAGAAGAGAAGGGAGCTCACAAGAGGCAGGCGGGCTGGGCAAAGCGCCCTCGGCGGCGTCTAGAGCACCCGGAGCTGCACCACTGCCTCCACCCAAGGTCGTGGCCCAAAGGGAGCGCTGGAAAGTTCAGCCAGAGGCCAAGGAGTGCCAGGGTTGGCACTACGGGGAGACTTTTGCGACAGGAGAGACTAACAGCTCGATTCCAGGTGGTAGCGGAAGCCCGAGGCAAAGAGCCCCCAGTCCCGCAGACTGCATCCCCGACCGCAGCGCCCCGCTTAGAAAAGCTGGGCGGGGGCTGCACCACCTGAGCCGCAAGGACAGCACGGCCTCCCCTTCCTCCATCCCCAGAATTGGGGCGCAGAGAGCAAATCTGGGCTGGAAAGAGAGCGGCGCCCACCCTTGGGCAGCCCGAGCAGCCCCCCTCCTTTGCTGTCGCAGACCCCAGGCTGCGAGGCGGGGGCTCCAGGTCGGCCCAAGCTGCCGCAGCCACTGCCTTAAAGGGAGCCAGGGACGCGGCGCTGGGGAGGGGGCGAGGCGGGTGGCGGAGGCGAGACGAGAGTGGTCGAGCGCCCGGGGCCAACACCCGGGTCACGCAGGGCGGTGTTGGACACCCCAGCAGACGTACTGCCGGGGACTGGGGTCGCAGAGTCCCTTACCTTGGCGAGCTGCGGAAGTCCTGCGCGAGGCGGTCCGCGGTGCCCGGGGCCGGGGCAGCTAGGCTCACACCCCGGCTTCGGGGCGCACGCAGCCTCCGGGTGCACAGTCCGCGTCCCAGGCGCGCACCCCCGGGCTGGCGCACCCTGGTCGTCCGCGGCGCGCACACCCTCCAGGCGCCCTCTGGCCGGCGGGCTCGGCCCTGGCCCGGGAGCACCCCTGCGGGCACACCCACCGCGGCGGATGCGGGACTGGTCAGGCGCCACCAGCCACGGTTTCGCCCCGCGTCGCCAGCTGCCAGCAGATCCCGAGTCCCCGCCTTCGCTAGGGAAGAAAAAAAGACTCCTGACGCGGCGTGGGCTTTGGTGTGTAGCAAGGGGCAGAATTGCGAAATCGAGGGGAGGGTCTTAGCCTCGATAAACTCAAAAGCCCTTGATAAACATGAGCTTAGAAGAAAAACTTTTTGAGAAGAGACCAAAAACTCCTAACCTGTGCATAGCGCTCTTCAGATTCCCAAAGTGCTTTCGAATGCGTTTATCTCAGTTCATCTGGACGTTTCCATCCTCATTTGATAGGTGCGGAAACAGCATCAGACAACGTAGCTATTTGCCCCAGCCAGAACTGGCCAGGTCTGGCCACTCAGAAGCTGGGTGCAGTAAGTGAGGTCCTCGCCAGGATGGGGGACAGTGAGGTCTGGGGTAGTAGTAACAGAACTGTTATCTCTCCTAAATCGTCTTTTTCTATTTCCTTTTTTCCTTCCCAATCCTTGCTTTAGTCCCACTCAGGAACACTAAGTCTTTTCACTTCACAGTCCCACCTCCCACCAAAGGTTTTGTTGTTGCTGTTTTTTGAGCCAGAGTCACTCTGTAGCCCAGGCTGGAGCACAGTGGCGCGATCTCGGCTCACTGCAACCTCGACTTCCCGGTGCAAGCCATTCTCCTGCCTCAGCCTTCCAAGCAGCTGGAATTACAGGCGCCCCCCACCGCGCCCGGCTAACATTTGTATTTTTAGTACAGATGGGGTTTCGCCATGTTGGGCAGGCTGGTCTTGAACGCCTGACCTCAGGTGATCCATCCGCCTCGGCCTCCCAAAGTTTTGGGATTACAGGCGTGAGCCACCGCGCCCGGCCCCACCGAAGTTCTTTTCTTTTTTTTTATCAGTTCAGAATGTTTGCGTTTCAACCGCTAACCTTGAATGAGCAGCTCACTAAGGGCCTGGTGGGCGTTGTGCACCATAACCCTAGGAGAAAGGAGCTGCTGCTACTGCTCCTTTATAAATGAAGACATCAGACATGGGGAAGTACAGGGCTGTGGAGCCCGTGAGACTTCAGATGCCAGCCCTGACCCCCCTCATAGGCGTCTTTCATGGGCCCATTGGCAAGAGCTAACACTTAAACAAAGGGGTTTCTTTTGACACTGTGACCCACATGGGGAAGTACTTTCATTTTCCGTTTTTGTAGAAATATGGCTATTAGAATGATTTCACTTCCACTAGAGCTCCACTGGAGCAAATCAATATCCCAGAGCAATAATAAATGGCAGTGGAGGCTTGGTCCCAGTGTTGGGACATAGTAGGGAGTGGTGGGGACTGTGTAGAGCCTGACATTAGCTCCAGGCTCTTGCCCAAGGGAAGGGGCTGCTGCTACTCAGCTCAGTCTGTTTTACCATCTAGGGAAAGGGATTACAGTGGCCAGATCCTTCCATTTTTTATTTTTATTTTTTTTTAAAGACAGGTCTCGCTGTGTTGCCCAGGCTGGAAGGCAGTGGCTATTCACAGGCATGATCCCACTACTGATCAGCACGGGAGTTTTGACCTGCCCCGTTTCCGACCTGGGCCTCCTTAGGCAACCTGGTGGTCGTCTGCTCCCAGGAAGTCACCATATTGATGCTGAACTTAGTGTAGACACCAGATCGGCATAGCGCACTAGAGCCCAGAACTCCTGGACTCAAGTGATCCTCCCACCTCAGCCTCCCCAGTAGCTGGGACTACAGGCACGCTCCACAGTGACCGGCCATATCCTCCCATTTTTAAAAAGAAGCCTTTGGCCAGACGCAGTGGTTCATGCCTGTAATCTCAGCACATTGGGAGACTGAGGTGGGTGGATCACCTGAGGCCAGGAGTTCGAGATCAACCTGGACAACATGGTGAAACTCCATCTCTATTACAAATACAAAATTAGCCAGGCATGGTGGTGTGCACCTGTAATACCAGGTACTTGGGAGGCTGAGGCAGGAGAATCACTTGAACCGGGAGGCGGGGGCTGCAATGAGCCAAGATTGCACCACCATACTCCAGCCTGAGCGACAGAGCAAGACTCCATCTCAAAAAAAAAAAAAAAAAAGGCATAAGTCAGATATTTAAGTGAAGTCCCCAAATTTGTTAGGAGCTCATTTGTATAATGCTACACACTATAGTTAGAGAGATTTAGTATTTGGGTCACAACGATGTAAGTTTGAATCCCACCTCCAATGAACATTGTTCAAGCCAAAGGAAATGGGTTTAGGGATGAGATCCAGCCTACAGGCCAGAGGTTTGTGCTCTCATGTTTGGGGGCACGTCACACTATTTTCATTTGGGCTTCCCAACATCCCTGTGGGATAGAGCCCACAGTGTGGGTTATATTTCCATTTAAGGGAAGAGGAAGCCCAGGTCTAGCCCAAGGGTACAGGCAAACTGGGGGAGCTGGAACTGAAACCAGACATTCCACAACTCCTGGTCCTGGAAACTTTTCCCTGGGCATTCTCTGATCTCACAGAGAATTTGTTTCTTGGTTCTGGACATTGTGAGCCAAGTTAGGCGTGGGGCTGGCACTGGGGTGTGGAGATAGCACCTTTCCTGGGAAGATGGAGCAGGAGTGCCAGACTGCTGTCCTCGAAAGCAGGAGACGAGCCTGATGACTCAGAGATGAGACTGTGTCTTGAGGGTAAAGCTGAGTCAGAGAAAGCAAGCTCTGAACAGGGGCAGTCAGTGCTTCTGAAGCCCAGATTAGGGTACTCAGAAACTGGGAGAAAAACAGACTAGGCAAATCCATTCTCCCCAACCCGACTCCCTTACCACACACACACACACACACACACACACACACACACACACAACCAGAAGCTGCAGACACCAAGACACTAGCAAGAACATTGCCTGCTATTCCTGTGATGACAGGAAAGCATCAAGAGTTAGCCCCTCATGTGGTCCTGGAAAGAGGGAAACTTTTTCTGGCAGCACTTCTCTAGAATCTCAGGTTTGGGCATCTCCACTGCAGGACCCAGCCTGGGCCTTTCAGACAGAGTGAGCACTCGTGCTGAAAGCTGATTTAGAATGACTGGACACAATGCTACTGCAGTCTGATGCTCCGTAATCAAAGGACTGAGCAGCAGACAGGATGGGGTATCTCTCCACCTTTGTTAGAGTTTGGGGTCGTGTGTAGGAGGATTAATACCAGTCACTATTGTGAACCCAGGAAATCTGAGACAGGTCTCAGTTAATTAGAAAGTTTATTTTGCCAAGGTTGAAGACATGCCTGTGACACAGCCTTGGGAAGTCCTGATGACATATGCCCAAGGTGAGGGGACACAGCTTGGTTTTATACATTTTAGGTAGACATAAGACATCCATCAATATATGTAAGAAGTACATTGGGGCCAGGCGCGGTGGCTCACTCCTGTAATCCCAGCACTTTGGGAGGTCGAGGCGGATGGATCACAAGGTCAGGAAATTCTAGAACAGCCTGGCCAAGATGGTGAAACACTGTCTCTACTAAAAATACAAAAATTAGCTAGGTGTGGGGGCGGGCACCTGTAATCCCAACTACTTGAGAGGCTGAGGCAGAGAATTGCTTGAACCCGGGAGTCAGTGGTTGTGGTCAGCCAAGATCATGCCACTGCACTCTAGCCTGGATGACAGAGTGAGACTCCATCTCAACAACAACAAAAAGTACGTCGGTTCAGTCTGGAAAGGCAGGACAATTTGAAGCAAAGGCAGGAAGACTCTAAGTGAAGCGGGAGGGAGCTTCCAGATTGCGTTCTTTTGAGTTTCTGATTAGCCTTTCCAAAGGAGGCAATCATATATGCATCTATCTCAGTGAGCGGTGGGATAACTTTGAACAGGATGGGTGGCAGGTTTGCCCCAAGCAGTTTCCAGCTTGAGTTTTCTTTAGTGATTCTGGGGGCCCAAGGTATTTTCCTTTCACACTATCTAACATGTACCAGCATTTCACATACATGACACAATCTCACTGGGAATCACAACAAAACTGTGAAATAGTTCTCTTATTGAGGATATGTGGCACAGTGTCACTTACCTGAGGACACACAACTAGTAAATTAGGGAGGTGGTATTCAAACTTATATCTTTGCGACCCAAATACTGAACCTCTAACTGTAGGCCTGGAAACTGGGGCCAAAGTGGAGATGTATCACTCAGATCTCACTTTAAGACAGGACTGCCTGGCTGCAGCCCTGTGGTTGGCTGGCACCCCCCAGTGTGGTGAGCTCCTGCAGTCAGTGGTGTGCTAGTAATGTTTAACAACTAGCTCTTGGCGGGGAGAAATGTATGTGTATATACAGTGGGTTCTCATTATTCTCTGTAGTTCTATAAGCTCTATAAAGTGGCTTCAAACACTGAAATAGTGAATAATGAACCATTGCTCTTAAGGGAAATACAGAATAAGGCTCCCAAGGGCCTCTGGTTACATTTTCATCAGCCCATTAATATCTAACCTTGTTTCACCTGTATTTCTGTTTAAAGGCTCTTTATTCAACATATATCAGGTATGATTCTGACGTGAACATTGATTGATATTTTTGTTTACATTAAGGATTACAATGAAAGTAAAAGAACAAAGGTGTTTGTTGGGAACTTCATTATTCAATGGCGTGAGTGACTTCTTTCTGAATCAGATAACCATTTTCAAATACTAGAATATCCCTCAATTTTTTGTACTATTTACAATGTAATAGCTACAGACATGGCACACTTTTAAATTTACTATGGAATATTAACCTTTCTCCTTTATTTTCTTATGTCTAGAATACTGTACAGGTTTTTGTGTGAGCATAAATTTTTTATTTCTTTAGGATAAATACACAGGAGAGAGACTGCTAGCTCATATGATAAACGTATGTTCAACTTTATAAAAAACTACCAGGCTGGGCACAGTGGCTCATGCATAATCCCAGCACTTAGGAGGCTGAGGTGGGAAGATCCCTTGAACCCAGGAGTTCCAGACCAGCCTGGGCAACATGGCAAAACTCCATCTTTACAAAAAATACAGAATCAGCCAAGCAACTTGGGCACAGTGGCTCACACCTGTAATCCCAGCACTTTGGGAGGCCAAGGCAGGCAGATCACCTGAGGTCAAGAGTTGGAGACCAGCTTGGCCAACACGGTGAAACCTCATGTTGAAACCCCATGGTGAAACTCTCTGGCACAACCTTAGAGTGCCACACATGCTGGAAGTGCACAAATCTGTGTCCCAAGGAGATGATGACTGTGGCTGAGCTCAGTTATCAACTGATGGTCATGATGGTTTTTTCACATGGCTGGTTAACTAATGCTGGTTGCTAACGTCTCTATTAAAAATGCAAAAATTAGTCAGGCATGGTGGCATGTACTACTTGGGAGGCTAAGGTGAAAGGATTGCTTGGGTCTGGAAGGCAGAGGTTGCAGTGAGCTGAGATTGTGCCACTGCACTCCAGCCTGGGCGATGGAGCAAGACCTTGTCTAAAAAAAAGAAAGAAAGAAAAAGAGCTACCACACCTTTCCACTGTGGCTGTACCATTTTACACTGCCATCAGCAATATGTAAGAGATCTGATTGTCCCTCATCCTTGTCAGCACTTGTTATTACCAATATTAAAAAAAAAAAACCTTTAGCTATCAATGTGTAGAGGAAGCTAATCATACCTTTCATTTATATTTCTCTAATGGTTAATAATCTTGAATATCTATTTGTGTGCTTATTTGCCAAGTGTATTAGATTTGTTTTTAATATATTTTATTCAATTGTAAGTTTACATAATGTAATTTGTAATAATGGCTGTCTTTAACAACTGGCTCACAAGATTCCTGAAAATATCACAGTCAGCTATTGGGAGCCAGAGTAAACTGGCTTCAGTACACCACTTTATCAGTCTGGCTGAGGCCTCCGTGGCCTCTGGGCAGCTCTCAGGCAACGACTGAGCAAAGATGTGGAATGGGGCCTCACCATTTCTCCCCAAGGCAGGATTCCTTTTCGGACAGTCTTTGCCCGAATATCTCCATTTGACAGCTCTCCCTGCCCAATTCTGCCTCTTTCTTTCATAGGTGCTGTTCCTGATAAACTTTCCCAACCCTAACTCTCTATGCATGTTTCCTGGCAAGCCCAGCCAGCACTGTCCATGGCACGGCAGACTTTCTGCCTCTTCCACTGCTCTGATTTCACTGCCACACTCTCTTAGGCCCTTAGCTTGCCTCACCTAGATAAACACACGTCAGCCCAGAGGCACCGCTATCTCAGCACTCCGAGCCCACACTGCTCCCAGAACTGGGCCAGTGGGTGCCTCAACCCCGATTCACCTATGTGCACTGCTGTGTGGTGAGAGGGGTTCCCTGGGTTGGTCTCCAGCACAACCTCAGAGTGCCACACGCTGGAAGTGCAGAAATCTCAGTGTCCCAAGGAGGTGATGGCTGTGGTTGAGCTCAGTTGGGATGGAATGTCCGTGATGGTTTTTTCACATGGCTGGTTGACTAATGGTGGTTACTGGTCAGCAGCTCAGTGGGGGCTGTCGACTCAGGAACACCTACACATGGCCTGTCTGTGTGGTTTGGGCTTCTCATTGCCTGGGGCCCCGAGAATGAACATTCCAAGAACAAGCCTTTCAAGAGGGAAGAGATGGAATCTGCCTTTCTCTCAAGGCTAGACCCTGAACTGACACAGGATCACTTGCAACACGTTTTATTGGTTAATCAGTCATAAGACAGGCTTATTTTCGAGGGAGGAGGTAATAAACGCCATCTTTCAATGGAGACAGTGAAAAAGATAGCCATCTTTAATCCACTACAACACCAGTAAGAGAGCATAATAGCAAAACACTAGAATATTTCTTCTTTTTTCCTTTTTTTTTTCTGAAACAGGGTCTGGCTCTGTTACCAGACATGGAATGCAGTGGCGTGACCATAGTTCACTACAACCTCCACCTCTGGGGTTCAAGCAATCCTGCCACCTCAGCCTCCTGAGTAGCTGGGACTACAGGCACACACCACCAGGCTTAACTTATTTTTGTATTTTTTTGGTAGAGACATGGTTTTGCCATGTTGCCAAGGTTAGTTTTGAACTCCTGGGCTCAAGTGATCCACCGGTCTCAGCCTCCCAAAGTGTTAGGATTACAGGCGTGAGCCACTAACGCCCAGACAGAAGTTTTTCAAAACATTTATGTTATGGGTTGAATTGGGCCCACCCAAAATTCCTATGTCCAGGTCCCAACCCCTGTACATTAGAATGCAATCTTATTTGGAAACAGGGTCACTACAGATGTTGATTAGTTAAAATAAAGTCATACTTGAGTAGGGTGGGCCCTAATGTTACAGAATCTTTGGGGTGTCAATTTTCTGCCTGGAAACCTCTGTGGCCAGCATGAGTTCTGTTTCTGGCTGGAAACCTCTCTGGCCAGCTACAGTAGGTAGCTCCTCTCTATAGGCAGGTTATCCCAACATCTGCTGTTCAGCAGAGAGATGGTCCTAGAGAGGATTGCTCCTGCCTGCAGCTGGCTGTCTGGATGTCTCTGTAGGTCTCTGAAGCTCTCAGCAGAGAGGGTAGCGCCTCTCTGTAGCTGGTCTTCCTGTGCCGTCTTCTCCCTGTTCTCTCCATCTTCTCTTGCTCTGGCTAAACCCAGGGCTTTTATGGACCTTGGAGGGGAAGAAATGCATACCAGAAGGTTCATGGGTGGCCAAGGGCAGGCCTGAAAGTGGCACCATGAGTCCCCACTCTGGTCTGGTCTGCGGGACAGGAAGCCCCTGACCTCAAGGTGGGGCCTTAACAGGGACCCACCTCCTTCCACCCAGGACTCTGTCTCCCTCCCGTTGCCATGCATGGTTTCGAGGCTCAGCCCCAATGCTGCTCCAAGATCTGAGTGGGCACCAGGAGTGGAGAGAGGCCAGGCAGTGGGAACAGACACCCCTGAGCCTGCAGGGAAGATGTGGGGTGGAGGTGTCGTCTTCGTCGTCTTCCCTGGCCCAGAGGGTGCAGGCTACAGAGATGCCCAGGTCCTGTGCCTGGGAGAGCAGCCACAGCTACACCAGTGGAGCTCCCATCCCCGCCAAGTGATAAGGAGTGGGGCTCCTGTTTGTCCCTGGTTCCTGTCTGCTCTGTGGAGTGGGAGGCCCAGATCTGTAGTTCGAGGTCCAGCAGCTGTAGCTGCACCCCCGAGGGCAGATCCTGCCTGTTGCCAGCACCCCCACCAAGAGCACAGGCTCAGATCCACAGCCACAATTTGGGCAGCTGTAGCCGCACTCAGGAGGATGGGGCTCCTCCCTGCTCCATAGAGCAGGAGGCCTGGGTCTGCAGCCATGATTTGGGCAGCTGCAGCCAGCATGATAGTAGCAGCTGCTACCATCATTAATTCAACATAACTGGTGTCTTCATAAAAGGAAAAATTTGGACACAGAGAAACACACACAGGGGAATCCCATGTGAAGATGAAGGCAGAGATCTATTATAAGCCAAGGAATACTAAAAATTGCCAGCGAATCCTTAGAAGCCAGGAGAGAAGCATGGGGCAGATTCTCCCTCAGAACCTTCAGAAGGAACCAACTCTGCCAGCACCTTGATCTCAGATTCCTGGACTCCAGAACTGTGAGAAAACACATTTCTGTTATTCAAGCCATCCAGTGTGTGGTACTTTATTATGGTTGCCTGGCTGCCCTAGTAAATTAATGCAATATATAAAGAATGTCTGCAAAGCAATAAGAAAAAGACAACCAAGGGAGAAATGAGCAAGGGTTTAAATGAACACTTCACAAAAGAATATATGTAAAAGGTGGATCACATGAAAAATTGCTCAACATCATTAGTTATTAGGAAAATGCAAATTAAGCCTCTATAAGAGATCACTGCATACTCTTCAGAATAGCTTATAAAAAAAAATATAGATATAGGGCGGGACATGGTGGCTCAGGCCTATAATCCCAGCACTTTGGGAGGCCAAGGTGGGCGGATCACCTGAGGTCAGGAATTTGAGACCAGCCTGACCAGTATGGAGAAACCTTGTCTCTACTAAAAATACAAAACTAGCAGGGCGTGGTGGCGCATGCCTGTAATCCCAGCTACTCAGGAGGCTGAGGCAGAAGAATCACTTGAACCTGGTAGGTGGAGGTTTCAGTGAACCAAGATTATGCCATTGCACTCCAGCGTGGGCAACAAGAGTGAAACTCCATCTCAAAATAAAATTAAATTAAATTTAAATTAAAATAAATAGATACAAAGTGCTGGCAAGAATGTGGAGGTACAGCAAATGGAACTCACATTGCTCCTGGGAGTGTAAATTAGTGCAACCACTTTGGGAAAACTGTCAGTATCTACTAATCATGAATATATGTATACATATAGTCCAGCAGTTCAACTCCTAGGCATAGACCCAAACGAAATGTGTACATGTGTATACTATGGGACCTAATCATAAATGGTTATAGTGGTACTATTCATAATTCCCTCAGATTGGAAACAATTTAAAGTTCTATTCACCGTAGAATAGCTAAATACATGGTGGTCTAGTCAATGGAATACTATACAGCAGTGAAATGGACCAACTATTACTACATGCAGGAATGTGGATGAGTCTCATAAAAATAAATGATGAGTTCCAAGTACCAAGACTATGGACTGTATCATTCCATTCATATAAACTTCAAACAGGCAGAACTACTCTATGATAATAGAAGTCAGGGTAGTGGTTATCTTTGGAGAAGAGAGGGTTTGTGACTGGAAAGTGGCACAAGGGAGATTGGGGGGTGACAATGTTCTTTTTTTAATTTATTTTATTTTATTTTTATTTATTTATTTTTAAAGATGAGGTTTCACCATGATGGCTAGGCTGGGCTTGAACTCCTGACCTCAGGTGATCCACCCACCTCGGCCTCCCAGAGTGCTAGGATTATAGGCGTGAGCCACCGTGCCCAGCTGACAATGTTCTATTTGTAAAATCTGGATGATGTTTTTCTTAGTGAAAATATGAGTGTTATAGTTTAATGTAAAATTTTATTTTAAAAAGTAAAAAAATTGCAGGCATGAGCCACCGTGCCCAGCTATTTACTTTTTTAAATAATGAGCAGTGGCTTATGCCTATAATCCTAGCACTTTGGGAGGCTAAGGCGGGTGGATCACCTGAGGTCAGGAGTCCGAGACCAGCCTGACCAACATGGTAAGAACCTGTCTCTACTAAAAATACAAAAGTTAACGGGGTGTGGTGGAATGTGCCTGTAGTCCGAGCTACTCAGGAGGCTGAGGCAGGAGAATTGCTTGAACCCAGGAGGCAGAGGTTGCAGTGAACCAAGATTGCACCACTGCATTCCAGTCTAGGTGACAGAAAAAAACAAAAAACACAAAACACCCAAAAAACAAAAAAGTTAACAAGCCTGGGTACGATGGCTCATGCCTGTAATTCTAGCACCTTGGGAGGCCAAGACAGGTGGATCACCTGAGTTCAGGAGTTTGAGACTAGCCTGGCCAGCATAGCGAAACCCCACCCCGCTACTAAAAATGCAAAAATTAGCGGGCGTGGCGGTAAGACGCCTGTAATCACACATACTTGGGAGGCTGAAGCAGAAGAATCCCTTGAACTTGGGAGGTTGAGGCTGCAGTGGGTTGAGATCATGCTACTATTCTCCAGCCTGAGTGACAAAGTGAGACCTTATCTCAAAAAAAAAAAAAAAAAAAAAAGGTAAATAAATACATTCCAAACTGTCAGGGGATCTCCATCCACTGATAACTGAAAATTCTAGTCATGCTGTTCACATTTGTAATGATTTATAAATGTGTTCTACTGAAAACTGCTCTAACCATTTTTGTTAATAGGAAAGAGGTTGTTAAGTTCAATTTTTTAAAATTGTATATAGAAGCTTTGTGTGTCCATGAAACATGTAATGTTGAATAACTATTTAAAACTTGGCATAAACAGAGTGAACAAGAGCATATTAAGCAAGGAATTTGACATTAACTTGAGAGGCACCATTGGATGACAGAATTAGCTGTCAAATGCACCTCAACAGCATCACTTTGCCTCCAGTCTCCAAAGAGACAGCAGCCTATCCTCCAGCCTTGCTGAACGTGCAATTCCTCCAGCCTCAGACTCTGTCTCTCCCTTCCAGGTTACTTCACACTTTGCATTCTCTGCTAAGACAGTCATGGAACTCTTCACCTAGCTGACTCCTTCAGAGTCTAGTTCAGACATTACCTGCTGTAAGTCATCTCCTTTGGTGTCTCTCATAGTCTCTGAAACTGTCCCCAGTGATCCCTTTTTCTGGTGTTCATGCCCATGTGTAATTTCCTCCCTTTGAGTATGAACCGGATCTAGCCATTCACTTTTAAAAAATAGAATGTGGCAAAAGTGATGGATGTTACTTATGAGATTAGGTTACAGAAAGATTGGTTTCTATCTCAAGCTCCCTCTTTCTGTAGAAGCTTTCACGTGGCAAGCATGTGACAACTTCAGCCAATAGCCAGTGACGATCTAAAACCTGCCTATAGCCAAATGAGTGTCTTCAGGGTGAAACCTCCTCTGGCCACTCAGTGAGATGATTGCAGCCCCAGCTGACACCTTGATTGCAATCTTAGAAGACCCTGAGCCAACTTAGCTGTACCAGATTTCTGACCCACGGGAACTGTGAGCTAATACATATTTATTGTTTTAGGCAGCTAAAATTTGGAGTAATTTGTTATACCACAATAGAAAACAATACAACCCCAACTTTCCTCCTTTCCAGGTTGGATTTTGTTGTGTGTGTGTGTGTGTGTGTGTGTGTGTGTGTGTGTGTTTAAGATGGGGTTTCACCATGTTGGTCAGACTGGTCTTGAACTCCTGACCTCAGGTGATCTGCCCACCTTGGCCTCCAAAGTGCTTGGATTACAGGCATGAGCCACCATGCCCGGCCTGTGGTTTTGTTTTTTGTTTTTGAGACAGGATGACTCTGTTGCCCAGGCTGGAGTACAGTGGTGCAGTCATGGCCCACGGCAGCCTCAACTTCCCGGGCTGAAGTCTCAACCTCAGCCTTCCAAGTAGCTGGGTGTACAGGCATGAGCCACCATGCCTGTATAGTTTTTTGGTTTTAATTTTAATTTTTTTTTTTTTTTTTTGAGATGGAGTCTCGCTCTGTTGCTCAGGCTGAGTGCAGTAGCACAATCTTGGCTCACTGCAACCTCCACCTCCCCAGTTCAAGCGATACTCCCGCCTCAGGCTCCCAAGTAGCTGGGACTACAGGTGTGTGCCACCACGCACAGCTAATTTTGTATTTTTAGTAGAGACAGGGTTTCACTATGTTAGCTAGGCTGGTCTCAAACTCCTGACCTCATGATCCACCTGCTTCGGCCTCCCAAAGTGCTGGGATTACGGGCGTAAGCCACCACGCCTGGCCTAGTCTTTTGTTTTTTAAAAAATATTTTGGGCCAGGAGCAGTGGCTCACGCCTATAATCTCAGCACTTTGGGAGGCTGAGGCGGGTGGATCACGAGGTCAAGAGATGGAGACCATTCTGGTCAACATGGTGAAAACCCGTCTCTAATAAAAAAATACAAAAATTAGCTGGGCATGGTGGCGCGTGCCTGTAGTCCTAGCTACTCGGGAGGCTGAGGCAGGAGAATCGCTTGAACCCAGGAGGCAGAGGTTGCGGTGAGCCGAGATGGCGCCATTGCACTCCAGCCTGGGTAACAAGAGTGAAAATCTATCTAAAAATAAAATATTTTGTAGAGGCAAGGTCTCACTATGTTACCAAGGCTGATCTCAAACTCTTGGCCTCAAGTGATCCACCCATCTCAGCCTCCCAAAATGTTGGGATTACAAGCATAAGCCACCTTGCCCAACCTGTCCAGGTTGGATTCTTGCCCTTGCAGTACCCAGTGCTTCCTACGATCACAACATTCATCACACCTTATAGTAATCTAGTGCTTGCTTATCTCTCCCATGAAAAACACCAGAGATAATGTCTTACAAGGTTTTTCATTTCAGTTCCTGGAACTTAGTTGTAATCAATAAGTGGTGGATTAACACATAAAAGAATAAATAAAAGATAGCTGTTTAATCTTGAAAAATAACCTTTCTGACTCTCTGATTTTTTTTTTTTTGAGATGGGGTCTTGCTATGTTGCCCAGGCTGGAGTGCACTGGCTATTCATGGGCACCATGATAGCATGCTGTGGCTTCAAACTGCTAGCCTCGAGTGATCCTCCTGCTTTAGCCTCCTGAGTAGCTGGGACTATGGGCACATGCACCATACCTGGCTTTGATTCTTAATTTTCTAATTTTAAAATAATGACAACTAAAAATTGTATAAACATTTAAGAGACAAAATGATCATGACTTAGTAAGTAATTAGATGTGAGAGGTGACAGAAAAGGAGGTGTCTTTCACCCAATCTCACTTCAGAGTCTCTGTCACCCAGGATGGAATGCAGTGGCACAATCTTGACTCGCTGCAACCTCTACCTCCTAGTTCAAGCAATTCTCCTGCCTCAGCCACCCAAGTAGCTGTAGAGCGTGCCACCATACCTGGCTAATTTTTAATTTCTTTTTAGTAGAGCCGGGGTTTCACCACGTTGGCCAGGCTGGTCTTGAACTCCTGATCTCAGGTGATCTGCCTGCCTCGGCTTCCCAAAGTGCTGGGATTACAGGTTTGAGCCACCGCACCCAGCCTCCAGCTTCTCTTTCTAACTGTGACAACTTGGAGAAGAACGGACTCTTCCATGTCTTTGTTTCTACATCTGTCAAATGGGGATAAGAATAGACCCTCCTTCCTTAGGCTGTGGAAGCGTCCAGGAGGGTGGGAGATGTGGAGCTTGGGAGAGGCGATGCCTGGCCCCAGGGAAGTCCTCCTTTCAGCCCTGGGAATTCTGCTTTTGAGCTCCTCCAAAAAGGGCAAGAGCAGCCATAAGAGGTTGAGGAGTCTCTTCCCCTGCAGAATTTCCTGCCTGAAATAACCAGCCTGGCCTGTCTGTGGACAAGAGCACGCCCCTCTGTCTGTTGCCCTCTGGGACTCTGTGGGGAAGGAGACTTTCAGAGTCGCCCTGGCTGCAGATCAGCCTTACTTAGCCAGACTTATTAATAGGAGCACGTCCGTTTCTGTCTTAAAATAGCCATAGAAAGTTATTTAAAATGAGCTGCAGTTGGGTAGTCAGATCGCTCGTTATTGTCTTCCTCTCAGGAGAGTTCAAGAACTCTCTCATACTTTCCTGTTTCATTTATAGTTAAACAGGCCTAGCAGGAAGGTCCATTGCTCTGTGTAACTTCCTGAGTCAAGGATGCCAGGCTGCCTGAGAGGTCTCAGAGTCAAGCACCACCCCATCCACTACCCACCGCCCCTTCTACAGTGTCCTTGGCAGGCAGTCATCCATCCTTGGCCTGGCTCCTCCAGGTGTAGGGGCCTCCAGGCTCCCAGGGGAGGAGCCTGGCTGGGAAGAGAACTGGATGTAGGAAACAAGGGTGTTGGCTTAGAAAGAGTCACTCAAGCCCCATCTATCTAACTGCTGCATTTGCCTCTGTTCTGAATATGTTGAGAGGCCCTGCAGAACAGATAACCAGATACTGCATGTTCTTACTTCTAAGCAGGAGCTAAATTACGAGAACACATGGACACGTAGAAGGGAACAACACACACTGGGGCCTGTCGGAGGGTGGAGGGTGGGAGGAGGAGAGGATCAGGAAAATAGTGAGTACCAGGCTTAATACCTGGGTGAGGAAATACTCTGCACAGTAAACCCCCATGACACACTTTACCTATGTAACAAACCTGCACATGTCCCCCTGAACTTAAAAGTTAAAAAAAAAAAAATAGAGGCCCTGCCTAAAGCAAGGGTCTTATTAAAAAAAAAAAAAAAAAAAAAAGGCCCTTCTCCTTGGCCAGGCTCAGTGGCTCACATCTGAGGCAGGTGGATCACCTGAGGTCAGGAGTTCAAGACCAGCCTGGCTAACATGGTGAAACTCCGTCTCTACTTAAAATACAAAAATTAGCTGAGTATGGTGGCATGCACCTGTAGTCCCAGCTACTCAGGAGCCTGAAGTGGAAGAGTCACCTGAAGCCTGGAGGCGGAAATTGCAGTGAGCTGAGATGGTGCCACTGCACTCCAGCCTGGGTAACAGAGCAAGACTCTGTTTCAAAAAAAAGCAGCCGGGGGTGGTGGCTCATGCCTGTAATCCCAGCACTTTGGGAGGACGAGGTAGGCAGACTACCTGAGGTCAGGAGTTCGAGACCAGCCTGGCCACCATGGTGAAACCCCATCTCTACTAAAAATACAAAACTTGGCTGGGTGTGGTGGCATGTGTCTGTAATCTCAGCTACTCAGGAGGCTGAGGCAGGAGAATTACTTGACGCTGGGAGGCATAGATTGCAGTGAGCTGAGATTGTGCCATTGCACTCCAGCCTGGGCAGCAAGAAGCGACAGACTGAGACTCTGTGTCAAAAAAAAAAAAAAAGAGAGAAGCTGAGACGCCAGAGAGTTACAAGAAACCACTCCCCACCGTGCCTTTCCTCCTGAGGCACGATTTAGATGCTACCCAGGCCTTTGAAGTCAACTTCTTCCTTTGCCTGGGCGGTGGTGGGAGGCAGCTGATCATCGCCGATGGACTCTCCCTTTCTTGCTCACTCAGTTCTTCAGTGTCCTTGTTGTGACTGAAAAAGCCATCATGGGCTGATCACCAGGTCCCCTTCACCCCTGAACTATCCTGTGGGAGCAGTCATCGCTCGGCTCCCCCACTCCTGTCCCATCAGACACTCAGTTACCACAGAAGGAAGGGAGGGAGGGACGCCTGGGACAGGGACCAAGGCTCCTGGACGACTGGGTCTCATGGCCTCTGTCTGTGTCACTGCCTTTCTCCTGCCTTTCCCAGTCTTCTCACTGCACACCTTCTACTAGCCAGTTCTCTGATCCCTCCCCTGTCTCTCTCCTTCTCGTAGGCCCCCAGCTCTAGCTCCACCAACTGGAATCTTCTGAGAAGTTCCTGTGGCCTCTAGCCCTGCAGCCGCCAGCCTGCATGTCTCAGCATTTCTTTTTTGTTTTTTTTAAAGACGGGGTTTCACCATGTTGGTCAGGCTGGTTTTGAACTCCCAACCTCAGGTGATCCGCCCGCCTTAGCCTCCAAAGTGCTTGGATTACAGGCGTGAGCCACCGCGCCCAGTCTTCTCATCATTTCTTGACTCAAATTCCTTCGGCAAGAATCTGATTGGCCTGGCTCTCTATCCTTTTTTTTAAGGAGTGAAGGAGAGGAAGAAAGAGGGAGAGAGAACGGGAATGTGGCTTTATTCTAAAAATGGGTATTAATAATGGCTGATCAATATTTTGTGTATTTAAGGTGGAGAATGTATATTTTGTGTATTTAAAGTGGAGAGCTCTATAAATATTTATTGAGTTTACTTGTTCCGGATCTGAGTTCAAGTCCTGGATATTCTTACTAATTTTCTGTCTCATTGAGTCTAAATCTCTTTATGCATCTAGGTGTTAGGATCATTAGTTCTTATTGTTGCACTGATCCTTTTACCATTATATCTTTGTTGCTTTGAAATCTATTTTATCAGATGCGAGAATTGCAATTCCTGCTTTTTATTTACTTATTTATTTTTGCTCTTCATTTTGGTAAATCTTTTTCCATCCCTTTGTTTTAAGTCTTTGTGTATCTTTGGATGTGAAATGGGTCTGGATGTAGCATACCGTTAGGTTTTGGCTGTATCTTTTGATTGGGGGATTTAGTCGACTTAAATTTAGGGTTACTGCCATTTGATGTTAACTGGCTGTTTTATCCATTCATTGATGTAAATTCTTCTTTATGTTGATGCTCTTTACTTTTTGGTATATTTTTAGAAAGGCTAATACTGGTTTTTCCTTTCTATGTATAATGCTTCTTTCAGAAGTTCTTGTAAAGCAGGCCTGGTGGTAATAAAATCTCTGAGTACTTGCTTGTTCATAAAAGATTTTATTTTTCCTTCAGTTGTGAAGCTTAGTTTGGCAGGATATGAAATTCTGGGCTGAAAGTTCTGTTCTTTAAGGATGTTGAATATTGGCCCCCACTCTCTTCTGGCTTGTAGAGTTTCTGCTGAGAGATCTTCTGTAAGTCTAATAGGCTTCCCTTTGTGGGTAACCTGACCTTTCTCTCTGGCTGCCCTTAGTATTTTCTCCTTTGTTTCAACCCTGGTGAATCTAACGATTATGTGACTTGGGGTTGCTCTTCTTGAGGAATATCTTTGTGGTGTTCTCTTTATTACCTGGGGTTGAATACTGTCCTGCTTTGCTAGATTCAGAAAGTTTCCCTGAATAATATCCTGAAGAGTATTTTCCAGCTTGGATTCATTCTCTTCGTTGTATTCAGGTACACCTATCAAACATAAATTAGGTCTTTCACATAGTCCCATATTTCTTGGAGACTTTGCTCATTCCTTTTTATCCTTTTTTCTCTATTCTTGTCTTCTCGTTTTATTTCATTAAGTAGGTCTTCAATCTCTGATATTCTTTCTTCTGCTTGATCAATTCGGCTATTCAAACTTGTGCATATTTTGCTAAGTTTTTGTGTTGTGTTTTTCAACTCCGTTAGTTCATTTATATTCCTCTCTATATTGTCTATTCTTGTTAGCATTTCATCAAACCTTTTTTCAAAGTTCTTAGTTTCTTTACATTGGGTTAGAACAAGTTCTTTTAACTCCCAGAAGTTTCTTATCATCCACCTTCTGAAGCCTACTTCTGTTAATGGCACACAGTCCTTTTCCATTAGGGCTTGTTCCGTTGCTGATGAGGAACTATAATCCCCTGTAGAGGGAGAGGGGTTCTGATTTTGGGTATTCTCAGCCTTTTTAGGCTGGTTTCTTCCCTTTGTTATAAATTTATCCATCTGTTGTCTTTACGATTACTGCCTTTCTAGTTGGGTTTCTGAGTGGATGCCCAGTTTATTGATTCCCAGTGCTAGAATCCAAGCAACCCACTGCGCCGGCCAAAACAGCAGTGATAAGACTGATGGTGCTCTTCTGCCCAGGAATCTCCTCCGGTTGACTCTGCACGAAGAGCTGCCATGCCGAGGCACCGGCAAAACCGCTGCGCCAGCCACAAGAGTCGCGTTGGTGACCCCTGGGGCCCCTCCACTGGGAATCTTCTGGTCCGTGAGCGACGAAAATTCATCTGAAAGTGTGGCGTCCTCTCGTTCTCTGCACTTTCACTGGGAGCTACAGTCCCGAGCTGTAACGATCAGCCATCTTGGATCTCATTGCCCTGGCCTGGCTCTCTTTCTGTGCTGGGCCACAGGTCATAGGTTGCTGGCCAGCCTGAGTTGGCCGTCCTTGGACAACCAGAGACAAGTGGGACAAAACACCGGCTGAGGAATGTCCCCTTCTTTCAGCCAAGGCTGTTTGTTGAATTCTTCCTTCTAAAGCGTCTGCTGGCCTGAGGCAGGAACACAGCCTGATAGGCCCTTTCTAAATAAGTGTTTTAACTGCTAGAAACTGTTTGTTCTTTATAAATAAGTGTTTTAACTGCTAGAAATGACAACTTACAATACAAAGACTCCAACTTTCACTATGGCGTGATCCCCTTCTCTCTCTTTTTTTTTTTTTTTGAGACGGAGTCTTGCTCTGTCACATAGGCTGGAGTGCAGTGCACACTCTTGGCTCACTGTAACCTCTGCCTCCCAGGTTCAAGCCATTCTCCTGCCTCAGCCTCCCAAGTAGCTGGGACTACAGGTGCCCACCGCTAACTTTTGTATTTTTGGTGGAGACAAGGTTTCACCATGTTGGCCAGGCTGGTCTGGAACTCGTGACCTCGTGATCCACCCACCTCGGCCTCCCAAAGTGCTGGGATTACAGGCATGAGCCATCTCACCTGACCAAGCATGACCCCCTTCTCTTTCAGACTCCTCCCCTCACCCCAAATCTGTCTCTGGGAGCCCCCAACGGTGACTCAGGGGTTAGTCCAGTCTGCAGCCGACCGCCTCCCACTGCAAATACTGCTGGCCCCACGATCTCTGACACTGGGTTTTGGCAGTGGTCACTCTGTCTCCTGGCCCCAGAGTTGCCTCTGCCAACACCCTTAGCCTATCTAAGCCCTGCCGTGATTCAAGGAACAACCATGAGGAGAGCTCTTCTCTCTGTTTGCAGGTGTTACCCTCTATTCAATAGGATTTTAATACTCTGCCTGGATGGCTTAGAGGTTTGAATGCTTAGTTTTTGCTCCAGCACTCATGCTCAGGATCCAGCACAAGTGCCTGTGAGGCCAGGACTGGGGAGGCTGGGACAAAGTTAAGGGCGACAGAGGGCCTTCCTCTGCCTTGGCCTGGGGTGACCGTGCTTGACTTGATTCCCCTGGGAGAAGTTATTTCCCCACGGACTCCTTGGCTTCCTGAGCTGTAGACTTGGGATGGGCCTCCCCAGAAAGTGTGACCCTCAGGAGTGAAGGGGCTTAGAATGGAGCACCCACCCACACAGTCTCCCCACCTGGAGTGGAAATAGTCAGGACCAGCTTTTCTCTCTACGTAGAACCTGGTAGGCCAGGCATGGTGGCTCAAGCCTGTAATCCCAACACTCTGCGAGGCTGAGGTGGGCAGATCACGAGGTCAAGAGTTCAAGACCAACCTGACCAACATGGTGAAACCACATCTGTACTAAAAAAGTACAAAATTAGCCAGGCGTGGTGGTGTGTGCCTGTAATCTCAGCTACTCAGGAGGCTGAGGCAGGAGAATCTGTCTCTCTCTCTCTCTTTTTTTTTTTTTTATTTTTGTGCACAGTCTCTCAGGATAGAGAATCTCTTGAACCCAGAAGGCAGAGGTTGCAGTGAGCTGAGATTGCACCATTGCACACCAGCCTGGACCACAGAGCAAGACTCTATCTCAAAAAAAAAAAAAGTAGAGGGAGAGACCAAACAGCATGGCAGCATGGCCAGGGGCCCGGCCCTGGGGGCAGACAAGCCTGTCCTCTCCTGCCAACCCCCTCTCCAGCTGGCTGTTTGGCTTCTCTGAGCCTTGGTTTTCTTCTCTGTAAATGGGGGATAATCTTTCCTCATGGGGTCATTGTGGGAATTAAACTGAATGAGGTCATGCACCTAAAGCACCAGAGCCTGTTTTGTCTGGTCCCTGATGAGAGCTGTATGGATGGAGATGCTATTAATATTACAACCCTAGGGACTAAAGTCAGATTTGGCCATGTGTGTGAGGCCCAGCGATCCCACTGCAGCAGCTGTCCTGGTCATTGCCTCCCAGGAGGAGCAGGAGGGAGACTCTTGGGATGAAGAATACCATGCAGCCAGTGCCCAGCCCCAGGGTTGGTGGGAAGGTGATGAGGAGAGAAAGAGGCTGGCCTTTAAGTTTATACATGTCCCTTCCTTTGGCACCTCTCTGCCTGGTCTTGGAGTCACATGAGAAGTAGAAACAGGGTAGGATACATTGGGTGGGAGGGATAAGGGAATGGGAGGCTGGCAGCAGTGGACCTGGGGCAATGGGTTAGGACTTCAGAGGTGCACTGTGCATCTTACTGAGTTGATCGCTCCCTGGCAGCCCCTTTGTAAGGGACATGAGCCTATCCCTTGGATGTCAACTGCAGATGGATGGTATGTTATGCTTAGGAATACATTTTCAGGAGCCAGACTGTCTGCACTGAAATCCCAGCTCCACCATTCACAGGCTGTTTGACCTCGGACCAGTATCTTAGTCCATTTTTGCTGCTATCACAAACTACCTGGCCGGGAGCAATGGCTCAGACCTACAATCTCAGCACTTTAGAAGGCCAAGGCTAGAGAACTGCTTGAGCCCAGGAGTTTGAGATCAGCTTGGGCAACACAGCGAGTGAGACCTTGTCTCCATGAAAAATTTAGAAATCACTGGGCATGGTGGTGCATGCCTGTAGTCCCAGCAACTTGGGAGGCTGAGGTAGGTGGATTGCTTGAGCTCAGGAGTGCAAGGTTACAGTGAGCTAAGATTGTGCCACTCTACTCCAGCCTGGGTGGCAGAGTAAGACCTCATTTCAAAAATCAACCAAACAAACAAAAAACTGAAAAACAAAAATATCTCTGAGGCAAAGGAATTTATAAATAACAAACATTTATTTCTCACAGCCTGGAGACTGGGAAGTCCAAGATCAGGGTGCTGGCCAATCCAGTGTCTGGTGAGGGCTGCTGTCTGCTTCCAAGACGGCACCTCGTGCTGCCTTCTCACATGGCAGAAGGGGCCAATAGCTCCTCCAGCCTCTTTTATAAGGACCTTAATTCTATTCCTGAGGGGTCCACTCTGAAGGGCATTACTCACCTCTTTTTTTTCTGAGACAGTGTCTCATTCTATCATCCAGGCTGGAGTATAGTGGCACAACTCAGCTCACTGCAACCTCCAAGTCCTGGGTTCAAACAAGTCTCTGCCTCAGCCTCCCATGTAGCTGGGATTACAGGCACATGCCACCACTCCCAGCTACTTTTTGTATTTTTAACAGAGATACAACATGGTTTCACCATGTTGACCAGGCTGGTCTCAAACTCCTGACCTCAAGTGATCCTCCTGCCTCCGCCTCCCAAAGTGGTGGGATTACAGATGTGAGCCACTGCGCCGGGCCCTCTCACTCACCTCTTAATACTGTCATATTGGTGATTACGTTTCAACACATGAATTTTGGAGGAATACCTTCAGACCACAGCAGCCAGCTCCTCCAAGCCTCAGGTTCCTTATCTGTGAAATGGGAGTCACAATAGTACCTTTTGTGTAAAACCGTTGTGAGCAGTTAATCAGGTAATACACATAAAGTGCTCAAAACAGCACCTGGCACATGGCAAATGTACTCATTAGTTGTATTGAATTCACCTGTGTCTTACCTTCTCTAAATAGATTGCAAGTTCCTCAAGGCATTTTAATTTTTTGTTTTTCTCATTATAGACCAGTGTTGATGATGAAAAAAATGAATGAATGAAAAATAAACTTACACATTTCCAGTGAAGAAGACTTTTATTAACAGGGCTTAGACAGGTGTGGTTTCATGCATTTAGAGAGGCCCCTCCCTTCAGTGTGATGCAATGTGACACAGACCTACACCCACAATTTTCCCACCTCCCCCCCACACTCTCCACCACCTCCCATTCCCATATACCTACCCACATCTACCCACCCACAGGCCCACTCCCGTTTTCACACAGTCCCCTACACGCACACCCCACTTCCATACTCCTCACGCACAAGCCCACACTGCCCCTCACCGCATCCCACATCCGAAAACCCACACCCATTTTCCCACATATTCCCCCTTCACAAACCCATCCACATGAGGGCATATGTGGGCACATACACACACACACACACACACACACTCTCTCTCTCTCTCTCTCTCTCTTTCTTTCTCTCTCTCTCCCCCATCCTGAAGCAATCAAGGAAAAATCTTTTCCTTCTGTATCCCTTAGAGGAAGTCAGGAAGAGGAAACCAGCCCTGCTGAATGTTCTGAGTCTTCAGCCTCTTACCCATTTCTGCCCCTGCTCCCCTTCACATCTTCCACCCTCTCATTTGAAAGAACAAGCCCTGGGTGGTCTGGACCTGAGTCTCTCATATGCCGCTGAAATGATGCCGTGGTTCAGAGGTCACCAAGAATAGGAGTCCTCTTCCATTTCCTCCTGAGAGGAAAATTCATTTCCTTTTTGAGAATACCTGGAGGGAAAAGGTTCTTTTCTCAATCCCAGAGGAGTAGAGGGAGGCCCGCTACAGTGCAACTCAGCTATATCTGTTTTTTTCCCCTTCAGGGAAAATTCCAACCACTCTTAGTTCATCTCTGCAATGACATTTGCATTGCCTAGGAGAGAGAGAGAGAAAACTGATGTATTTAAGGTCTTCTATTTGAGCAACCTCACTGAAAGCTCATTACACTGTGAAGTTGGATAGGTCTCCATTTTACAAATGAGGAAGGTTGCTGGGAAGCAGGAAGTTGAGGTTAACTTCCCCACCTGCCCCGCAGACTCTGTATCTCAGGAAGAGGAAGCTTGTCCAATGTGGAGCTATAAAATCCTCCTATGGGGCTTTGATGTGTCTTCTCTGTGGGGAGCCGGGGCCTAGTTTCAGGGGGAAAAGAAGATGAAAAGGTTAAGGCCTGGGTTTGGGCTGCTATGAAGAAAGCTGGCAAGGCTGCGGCCTGGACTGACTCCTGAAGATGGTGGCAGTGAAATGGTTCTACCTGACACTGGTACAGCAGTTCAAAGTTTGCACAGAGTTTGCACCTGTGCATGCGCCACGCATCACACCCGTGTGTCAGGAAAGACAGGCAGGCTTTTTGTTGTTTTTTTTTTTGAGGCAGAGCCTTGATCTGTCACCCAGGCTGGAGCGCAGTGATGCAATCTCGACTCACTGCAACCTCCGCCTCCCGGGTTCAAGCAATTCTCCTGCCTCAGCCTCCTAAGTAGCTGGGATTATAGGCACATGCCACCATATCCAGCTAACTTTTGTATTTTTAGTAGAGACAGGGTTTCGCCATTTTGGCCAGGCTGGTCTCAAACTCCTGACCTCAAGTGATCTACCCACCTCAGCCTCCCAAAGTGCCAGTATTACAGGCATGAGCCACTGCACCTGGCCAAGACAGGCATTTTTATACTCATTATAAATAAGAAGAAACTAACACTCACTGTGACAACTGGATATCCACAGGGCACCCAGGCTTTACCTCTGCTCTCCTGACTTTGCCTCCAAAGCCCTCTGCCCCGTTCTAGAGGTCCTCTTTTGACATGGCCTCTAGACACTGGGAGAAAGTTACTTCACCATATCTTGGGCAGCCTGTAACTTCCAAAATTGTTTGGAGAGAACCCTCTTAGTCTGGTTGCTGTTGTTGTTTAAGTTTTAAATTAATTAATTCAAATTGATTTTACAGAGTACCCGCCACATGTCTGGGAGCTCGGCATTGAGTGCAGTGAACTAACCAAATGCAGACAGTTGCAATTCAGTGGATGGGAGCCAGGATCCGGGAACTGGCCACCCTGGGAACATGGAGTTACCTTGCCAAGAACATCCCCAAAGTGACTCAGCAGCTGACAGGTAGGAGAGACTCGGGCAAAGGAAGAGAAGAGGGTCCTGGGAAGAGGAAACCCCACTGCAAACACCAGGAAGCAAAGAAGTGGGTGAGTCTGGCAAATTGAAGGAGGTTCAGTAGCTGGAGGGAGGGGCGGCAGGAGGCTGGAAGAAGGGAAATGGGGAGTGGTGAGACCCCAGGCTGGAGGAGGTCAGGGACCAAGGCTGGAGGACCTCGGCGATCGGCGATCACATCAAGGATTTGGTCTTCATCCCAGGAGCAATGGGAAGCCCCGGAAGATTTGAGCAGGAACTTCAGATGGCCGCATTTGTGTCTACTGAAGTGTGAAGAATGGCTTGGAATGCAGGAGAAATGAAGACCAATGCCAGTAAATTTTTGTTTTTCTGGTTTTTGTTTTGTTTTGTTTTTGTTTTGCGACAGAGTCTTGCTCTGTCACCAGGCTGGAGTGCAGTGGCGCGATCTTGGATCACTGCAACCTCCGCCTCCCAGGTTCATGTGATTCTCCTGCCTCAACCTCCTGAGTAGCTGGGAATACAGGTGCATGCCACCACGCCCAGCTAATTTTTGTACTTTTAGTAGATGGGGTTTCACCAGGTTGGCCAGGATGGTCTCAATCTCTTGACCTTGTGATCTGCCCACCTTGGCCTCCCAAAGTGCTGTGATTACAGGTGTGAGCCACTGCTCCTGGTCCTGATGTTTTTTGTTTTTTGTTTGTTCTTTTTTTAAACTTGTCTTCACCACTATATTGAGAACACCTGAAAGTTAGAGAATGAGTCAAAAAATATGGTCCTGAGATGTCCAGGGCTCCCACAGAAGCATGCTTCTGGGAGACACAAATCTTTGCAATCACTGCTAGGTTGGGTGCCCACCGTGTGCCAGGCAGAGCTTAAGTAGACCCAGACCCCCAGACCTTAGGGGAGGTGACAGCTGAACTGCATCTTGAAGCATGGAGAAGAGTTTGTTGCTGGTGGCTATTGTTTGGTCAAAGAACAAAGATCTCACCTTTCTTAAAGGACAGTAAAGGAAGAGGTTATTTCTGTCCCTTTCTAATAAGAAAATCTTTGCCTGTAGAGCTGGCAGAGTCAGTGATATGAATGTCAGCTTCACAGCAGAGCTTTTCAAAGCCAGTAGATGTTCAGTGGCATGTTGGAAGACTGTCAGGACTGCCCCATGCCTCAGTTCCCCACCCATCTCGTCACACCGAAGCTCTAACCTGACAGCACTGGGCCTGAAGTCTGTTCTGTCCTGACATATTTTGTACATAAACATGTGAAGGAAACTTGGTAGAACATAGCCATTAAGAGTGAGGGAGACCAGGCATGCTGGCTCATGTCTGTAATCCCAGCATTTTGGGAGGCTGAGGCAGGAGGATCACTTAAGGTCAGGAGTTTGAGATCAGCCTGGCCAACATGGTGAAACCCCATCTCTACTAAAAATGTAAAAATTAGCTGGGCATGATGGTGGGCACCTGTAATCCCAGCTACTTGGGAGACTGAGGCATGAGAATTGCTTGAACCGCTTGAACCTGGGAGGTGGAGGTTGCAGTGAGCCAAGATCACACCACTGCACTTTAGCCCGGGCGACAGAGTGAGACTCGGTCTCAAAAAAAAAAAGAGCAAATGGACCTGGCTTCACATCAGGGCTCTGCAACTTGAACTTGGCTAGACAAGTTACCTTGACTTCCCCAGACCCTCAATTTCCTCATCATAAATAAGAGTAATAGCAGTGTATTACTGCATCGTGGCATTGGCGGGAAGATTCCTGTACCGGTTGTGCAGTCATGAGGTCTCAGTACTCTGTACTCTGTACTCTGCTTTGTGCTGCTGGGCCTGGGACTCTGCAAACCCCATTTCTACTAAGCCAGCTGACTCCCTCTCAAGTTCTGCCAGTCGGGGTGCTAGAGAGAGCCACGCATTTGGAGAGGGAAACAGACTTGCTCCCTCTTGTGTGAGTCCTGTGGGCTTCTTGTTTACTTTCCTCCTAGGAGTAGCAGCACCTCAGCAGTGCCTTTTAACCCTGACAGGCCTTCCCCATGGCAACAGCGGAAGCCAATTTGCAGTTTTTCCAATGCTAGCGGAACCAGCTTCATCACATCCAACTCAGAGACATCAGCACCCGCCAGCAGTATCCCTTCCTCGGGGGTCTGAGTTTCAGCTCAGAGTCCCCCCTTGAAGCCTCTAAATGTTAATCATTCTAACTTTTCCCCATGAGGCCTCATCCCTGGGATGATCGCTGCTTTCTGCTGTTACTGTCTCTATTATTTCTTATAGTTCTTGTTTGTCTGAGTATAGCCTGAAGGTTTATGTCCCCCAAAATCCAGACGTTGAAATCCTAACCCTCAAAGTAGTGGTATTAAGAAGTGGGGCCTTTGGGAGGGGACCAGGTCATGAAGGTAGACCCTTCATGAATAGAATTAGTGTCCTTTTTGTTTTCTTGAGACGGAGTTTCGCGTTTGTTTCCCAGGCTGGAGTGCAATGGTGCGATCTCTGTTCACCACAACCTCTGCCTCCCAGGTTCAAGCGATTCTCCTGCCTCAGCCTCCCGAATAGCTGGGATTACAGGCATGCACCACCATGCCCAGCTAATTTTGTATTTTTAGTAGAGATGAGGTTTCTCCATTTTGGTCATGGCTGGTCTTGAACTCCCGACTTCAGATGACCCACCCACCTCAGCCTCCCAAAGTGCTGGGATTACATGCGTGAACCACAGTGCCTGGCCAGCATTAGTGTCCTTCTAAAAGACCTCAGAGAGCTGCCTTGCCCCTTCCGCCATGGGAGAAGGTGCCATCTATAAGCCAAAAAGCGGGACCCTCACCAGACATCAAGTCTGCGGGCACCTTCCTCTTGGACATCCTAACCTCTAGAATGGTAAGAAAGAAATTTCTGGTGTTTATGAATTATACTGTTTATGGTATTTTGTTGTAACAGCCCAAACAGACCAGGCCAGTTCTTGTTTCTTTTAGTTACCTAGTTAGCAACTTTATACCTAGTTAGCTACTTAGCAACTTTCAATTAGCTAGTTAACAACTTTATACCTAGTTAACAATCCTTTACATGACATTCACTCTGTGCAAGAAACTGATGTGGTCTCTGTCTCCTGACTGTCATAACTAATTGTCTGTAAGATGTTTGGTTCATACTAAACTCTGAATAAATACTTTGTGTTGTTATGCCTTTATGCCTAGTGTTTACTCACTTATTCACCTCTGTTGGTTTCCTGTGATGTTTCAGGCCCCGTGTGAGGCATTGGGGTGCAGAGCTGGGGAAGACACAGTCCAGGCCTCATGGGTCACAGTCGGAGTGGAGGAGCCCACCAAGGACATAGACCACCCGGGCTAGTTCTCGGCATCTCCTCCCAGAAACTCTCTTTGATGACTTCACTGCCCAGTTGCTCCCAGATCTCCCAGAATCCTGATGTCCAGCCACACAAACATTCCCCCTCTGGCACATTTTCAAACACCTGGGTTGACATAGCTCCACAGATAATACTTAATGGTGAGGATAACTGGATTGTATTTGATGTTATTACTATTATTTGCACATCTTACCCTCCTTCTTAGATGGTAAATTGCTCAGGACTGATTTCCCCAAATGGCTCATTTCTGTATCAGCTTAAAGGCCCAGCGCAGTGCCTAGGACATGATAAGAGATCCAAAAACAGATGGTGAATAAATTCATTCATCTAACAAATATTCCTTGAGTTTTACTCCCAGGCAGGCACTGAACCAGGTATCAGGGACACAGAACAAAGAAAACCTACAAGGTCCCTGCCCCTAGTGAATGGATGTCTGATTTGCTGGCTGAAACTGACCAGCCTCAGAGGACCCAGACCTCCATGGGGCTGGAAGTGGTGCCATCATCCTGGCGTTCTACAGACTTTCTGGGATGTCCTCTGCCTCCTTCCTGCGGAGCTGGCTGAGCTCTGGAGAGATGGGTGCCCGCTGTGGTTTACCTGATGTCCTGAACACTCTGAGCTGGCGGCCTAAGGCTATATTTAAATAGCAAACATTTGCATTTTTAATGTTGACTGGAATTGGAAAGGCAGTGATAACCTTTCCAAACTGATATTGGTTTTTACAGGATTGAGACAGGCTGGGCCTGAGGCATTTCTTAAATGGAAAATTTAAAGTATTTTCAATATCAGTGAGAGTGCAGAACCTTCTTGAAACATTGTGCCTGTTTGGATTTTCTGAAAATGTCAGCTCCCTCCGTTGAGCACACTCCGCACTTTTGCCCCCTTCACATTTCAGGGTCCTTCCTTCACTGGGTCCTCCTAACCTACTGAGAGGCAGACAGCTGAGGCCTGCCAGGCCTCTGTCACTGGCAGGGAAGAGTTTAGGGAAGCCTAGAGGGAGTAGAAAGGGCTCTGGCCTTAGAACTGGCTCCAAGTAACTTCCCTACACCTCACCGCTTAGGTCTCTCTAAGCCTCCTTTTCTCACCTGTAACATAGTAATAAACAGACCTGTTTAATGGTTTATTAGTTCATTTCCACACTGCTATAAAGAAGTACCTGAAGACAGCGTGGTGGCTGTAATCGCAGCACTTTGGGAGGCTGAGGTGGGCGGATCAGCTGAGGTTGAGAGTTCAAGACCAGCCTGACCAACATTGAGAAACCCCGCCTCTACTAAAAATACAAAATTAGCCTGGCGTGGTGGCACAAGCCTGTAATCGCAGCTACTCAGAAGGCAACAAGAGTGAAATGTCGTCTCAAAAAAAAAAAAAAAAAAAAGGAATACCTGAGACTAGGTAATTTTTTTTTTTTTGAGACACAATCTTGCTCTGTCACCCAGGCTGGAGTGCAATGGAGCCATCTCGGCTCACTGCAAACTCTGCCTCCCAGGTTCAAGTGATTCTCCTGCCTCAGCCTCCTAAGTAGCTGGGATTATAAGCATGTGCCACCATGTCTGGCTAATGTTGTATTTTCAGTAGAGATGGGGTTTCACCATCTTGGCCAGGCTGGTCTTTAATTCCGCCCACCTCATGATCCACCCACCTCAGTCATCTGCCCAACTCAGCCTCCCAAAGTGCTAGGATTACAGGCATGAGCCACCGTGCCTGGCCAAGACTAGGTAATTTATAAAGAAAAGAAGTTTAATTGACTCAGAGTTCTGCGCGTCTAGGGAGGCTTCAGGAAATTTGTAATAATGGCGGAAGGCAAAGGCGAAGCAAGCACCTTCACAAGGTGACAGGAAAGAAACAGAGATAGAGAAGAAAGAGGATCCACCATACATTTATAAAACCATCAGATCTCGTGAGAACTCACTCACTATTATGAGAATAGCATGGGGGGGAACCACCCCCACAATCCCATCACCTGCCGCCATGTCCCTCCCTTGACACATGGGGATTACAATTCAAGATGAGATTTGGGTAGGGACACAGAACCAAACCATATTACATGGGTTTGCTGTGCTGTTCAAATGTGCTCATCTGTAAAAGTGCTCACCACCCCACACCTGGCACTTTGCTAATGCTCAAAGGTCACGAGTTCTTGTCCCTTCCCTGGCAGTGATCTGCCTAAGGTAACACGTCAAAATCAAGTGAGAACTCTAGGCTCCTGGCTCCCAGACCTCTTTCCAAGAAGCCAGTGGACACAGGAAGGTTAAGACATGCATAGCTGGGTTAAAGCAGGACTCATTCCATCATTACTTTATTCTGACCACCATCATTAACAAAGTATGTCATGACATCCTGTCTGAAGACATCTTGGCAACTGTATTTTCCTCCTGTTTTTTTTTTTTTGTAGTAAAAATTGTCGCACTGTTCCATATGGTCAATCCCACATGTAGCTATTTAAATCTAAATTAAAATTAAACACAATTTAAAATTCAGTTCCTTAGCCACAGTAGCCATTTTCAAGGGCTCAGTGGCCACATGTGGCTAGTGGCAACCAGTGCGAATAGAGGGTATTTCCATCATGACAGCAAGTACTAGTGGCCAGTGCTAAGTGAGAGGAGGGGAAGGGAGAGAAGAGGAGGGGAAGAGAAGGGAGCAGGGGAGGAGTGAAGAGGGGAAGGGTGGGGAGGGGAGGAGGGGAGTGGGAGGAGTGAAATGGGGAGAGGAGGGAAAGGGAGAGGTGGGAATAGAAAAGGAGAAGTGGGGAGGGGAGAAAAGGGAAAGGGGTGGAAGGGGAGAGGAAAGGGAAGGGAAAGGTTGTTGGGGGGGAGAAGTGAAGAAGGGAAGGGGAAAGGAGGGGAGGGGTGAAGTGGAGAGGGGAAGAGGAAGGGTGGGGAGGGGAAAGGAAGTGAGGGAGGGGCAGGGAAGGGGGAGACTGGAGGGGGAGGGGAGAATTGACGGGAAGGGGAGGGGAGGGGAGAAGTTAAGAAGGAAAGGGGAAGGGAGAAGTGGAGAGGTAAAGGGAGGGGAGGGGGTGGAAAGGAAGGGAGGGAGAAGAAGGGAAGGAGAAGGGAGACATTGAGGGGGAGAAGTGGAGAGGGAAAAGGTAAGGGAGGGGACGAGAGTTAGGAAGGGAGGGAGGGGAGGGCTGGAGAAGAGGAGGGGAGGTTAGAGAAAGGGTGAAAAAAGAGGGGAGGGAAGGGGAATGGAAAGGGAGAAGAAGGGGAAGAGGTGAGAGGAAGGGAGAGGAGAGCAAGGGAGGAGGGGGGAGATGGCTTATGAGATTCCTACTGTTGCTGTAACAAATTATTACAATCCTAGTGGCTGAAAAATCACAAATTAATTATCTTAAAGTTCTGGATGCCAGAAGTCCTAAAATCAGTTCTCCTGGGCTAAAATCAAGGTGTTGGCAGTGCTGGTTCATTCAAAGGTCCAGGAGTGAGTCCACTTCCTGGCGTTTTCTAGCTTCTAGAGGCCACCTGCACTCCTCAGCTCATGGCCCCTCTGGTATCACTAACTCCAGTCCTCCTCCTCCTCTCTTATAAGGATTCTTGTGATCCTATCAGGTCCACATGGATGATCCAAAGTAACCCCCTAATCTCAAGATGATTAATTTAATCACAACTGCAAACGCTCTTTTGACGCATAAGGCAGGATTTATAGGCATCAGGGATTAGAATATGGGCATCTTCATGGGGCCATTACTTAGCCTACCACAGATGGAAAGAAGGGGAAGTGGAAGGGAGGGAAAAGGAGAGGACAGAAGAGGCAAACTGGTTTTCCAGAGCATTCCTCATTCATGCACATCCTTGCATGTGTTCATCTAGGCATGGAAATCCATTTCTGATATTTGCACAATCTGATGGAAGAGGAACATTCTCTTCTCCGAGAGAACCAGTGCTTGAGCATTTTTCAAATTTAATTTAACTCAACAAATATTATTGTTTAAAACTCAGATGTGATCATTTCATTCCCTGCTCAAAATAGATGCATGATTCTTCACAACCTACTGTAAAAGCCCCAAACCATCAACACACAAACACATGCGGGCATATGCCACACTGGGCTGATAACCTGCCTTCTCTGATCTACCTTGCGCTTTGCAATCCTTGCCGGATCCACTGAGGCCATCATCTCCACCCATGGACATTGGTCAAAACAGAGCTCATAGGCTTTCTCCCCCCCTGCTGCCTTCTCCAGCTCTGCTGGGCTGATGTTCTCATCTGACCAGCATTTATTTCATCTGTTTTGCAGAGCATTTGCCTGGTTGTGCCCTCTCTCTCCCCCACTCTCTGTCCACTGCATTCCTCTTAATCAATGGTGACTCTCAAACTCCATGTGGAAGAAAGACTAGGGGTGTGTGCGTGCGTGCATGTGTGTGTGTGTGTGTCTGTGTGCGTGTTTGTTTTCTGAGACAGAGTCTCACTCTGTAGCCCAGGCTAGAACATAGTGTCACAATCAGCTCACTGCAGCCTCTGCCTCCCAGGTTTAATCGATTCTCGTGCCTCAGCCTCCTGAGTAGCTGGGATTACAGGTGGGTGCCACCACACCCAACTGATTTTTAGTAGAGATGGATTTTCACCATGTTGTTCAGGCTGGTCTCGAACTCCTGATCTCTAGTGATCTGCCCACCTCAACCTCCCAAAGTGCTAGGATTACAGCTGTGAGCCACCATGCCCAGCCAAGACTCATGTTTTTTTTTTTTGGTGTTGTTTAGTTTTCATTATAAAAATTTCCAATCCATTGCATACCTATGATTTTGTAAAATAAAATGAAAGACATAGGTACAAAATACAAGCTTTTGTCTTTGTTAAAAGAAAAAGCAGATATATAGAAAGCAAGCTCCACTTTATTATTGTATTCAAATTGGCCTAAGGATTTCTAAATCCTTACTCTCAATTTTCATACTTTTACCTTCTTTGACCAGCAACAGTTTTCGGCCCACACAGGTCTCTGGGCCACACCTGAAGGAGCACCATCCTCTGGCTCCCAAGACAACTCTGTACCTGGCCAGCTCCTGATCTGCTTTATGGAACCCATTTGAATTTTCCTGCCAAGTGCTCTGCCAGGTGTGCAAGGCGATGAGATTTGCAGAAGAATGGTCCTTGTGGAGAGGCCCTCAGAATGAGGAGGTCCCGGCTGGTGATGTTCACAGGCAGAAGTGGTTGTGGTCCCAGTTCTGCTGTATAAGCCGCTTCAGGATCCTAGGCGTGTCACCTGAATGTGGCCCGGACCTGAAGCTAGACCAAGGTTCTTTTTTTTTTTGAGACGGAGTCTTGCTCTGTCACCCAGGCTGAAGTGCAAAGGTGTGATCTCAGCTCGCTGCAATCTTTGCCTACCAGGTTCAAGTGATTCTCCTGCCTTAGCCTCCCAAGTAGCTAGGATCACAGGCACATTCCACCACACCCAGCTACTTTTTGTATTTTTAGTAGAGACAGGGTTTCATTGTATTGGCCAGGTTGGTCTCGAACCCCTGACCTCAAGTGGTCTACCTGCCTCAGCCTCCCAAAGTGCTAGGATTACAGGCATGAGCCACCGCACCCAGCCTAAACCAAAGTTTGTAAGCTCTCTGTGCCATGGACTGCTCCGATAGTCTGGGGAGGCCTAGGGACCTCATCTCTGGTGGTCACAGAAAGATGCCTGCCTCTCTAAACCCTTCCTGGTGCTGGTTGGGAGAGGCCTCATTCCATTGAGGGACCGTGACTCTGGGTTTCAAGTAATGGCCAGTGGTAAAAAGGGTGGCCCACAGAGGAACTGGGAGCAACTGGGAAATATGCATGGCACCTACTGTAGTGGACAAATGGGAGAGAGGCCAGGAGCAGACCTGTGAGCCTGTAAGTTAAAGATGCTGCTCTGTGAAAGGGGAAATCAGCGCCTCAGTGTCTAGGTTGCAGTATTCTGTACCCTCCCCCACCATCACCCTCTACACCGTGAGCTTTTTTTAGAAATAGGGTCTTATTCTGTCACCCAAGCTAGAGTGCAGTGGTGTGTTCATAGCTCACTGCAGCTTCAATCTCCCAGGCTCAAGCAATCCTCCCACCTCAGCTTCCTGAGTAGTTGGGACCACAGGCACATGCCACCACACCTAGATAAATTGGTTTTGTTTTCAGTGTTTTGTTTTTTGAGACAGTCTTGCTCTTGTTGCCCAGGCTGGAGTGCAATGGCACGATCTCGGCTTACTGCAACCTCTGCTTCCTGGGTTCAAGCGATTCTCCTGCCTCAGCCTCCTGAGTAACTAGGATTACAGGCACCCGCCACCATGCCTGGCTAGTGTGTGTGTGTGTGTGTGTGTGTGTGTGTATTTTTAGTTCAGACAGGATTTTGCCATGTTGGCCAGGCTGGTCTCGAACTCTTGACCTCTTGATTCACCCTCCTTGGCCTTCCAAAGTGCTGGGATTACAGACATGAGCCACTGCACTGGGCAGGAATTTGTTTGTTTGTATTTGAGAGACAAGTTTCCACTATATCAGCCAGGCTGGTCTTGAACTCCGGGGCTCAAGCAATCCTGCTGCCTGGGTCTCCTTGTTGGAATTACAGGCATGAGCCACCATGCCCAACCTCTTCGAGCTTCTTGAAAGCAGAAAAAAATTCCTTATTATCTTCAGTATCCCCAGTGCCCAGCCCAGGGCCTGGCACATAGGAAACCCTTAATAACTATTTGAAGGATGGAGGAAAGAAAGGGAAGTAGCCAAAGTCATCCCAAGCAAAAACAAACAAAGCTGGAGGCATCACACTACCTTACAGTGAGTAAGCTTCAGGGATAGTGTGCAGGGCCACAGTGGACAAAATCAGTAATTCTGCCAAGCAGGCAGGTGGCCAGGGCTGGAGGAGAGGGGAAAGGCCTCACAGAGCCCACATTTGTGTTGGGCTTTGGGTCTGCTGGGGTGAGCACAGGAGAGGAGAAAGGATGGGAGTCAAGAGGCTAAGAAGAGGAAAGGCAGGAAACAAAGGCTTGTTTGGAGAATGGCAGGGTGACCACCTGACTGGAGTTTCAGAGGCTTGGGGGATGGTGGCAGTGGGAGTAGCAGGAGGAGTACAGGAGGTGACTCTGGAGGGGCCAGCAGGCAAGTAGAGAGCCCTGAAAAGTTTTCGAGCAGGAAAGTGGAAGGAACACAACTGTCCTTTAGAAAGATGGCACTGCCAGGTGAAGAGATGATGAATTGGAGGGAAGAGAGGCTGTATGTAAGGAGGGAAAGAAATTCCCCTAAATGGGGCAATGGACTGTGGCAAGGGCAGAGATGGCAAGAGTGTGGGAAAGAGATGCAGCTGAGAGCCGTTTCTGATGACAGGATTCATGAACCCTGCTTCCCACTTCACTGTGCACACATCCTCCTGGCTGGGTTCTGCAGGTGGGGGCGGGGCTGGCATTGGAGTCCCAGTGACTGAAGTTTCAAGTTTGGATGAAAAAACAGATGTTGATGTCATTCCTTAAGAGAGAGAATTCAGGAAGTACTGAGTTAAAGGCCAAAAGGCGGAATTCCATTTTAGACATTCCCACAGGAGAACTGGGAAGACGCCCAGTTTCACCTGGAAATACAAATCTAAAGC
Source organism: Callithrix jacchus (assembly GCF_049354715.1). Lineage (NCBI taxonomy): Eukaryota > Metazoa > Chordata > Mammalia > Primates > Cebidae > Callithrix > Callithrix jacchus. The sequence goes on from NC_133508.1 coordinate 99,424,711, forward strand.
TCAGTAGAGTGGAGTTGAGGGTCCTCAGGGTGTAGGTGGCAGTGGAAGCCATGAGGATAGACAACTCCAGGCTAACTGGGGACGGGAGGGCAGCCCCCGTTGAGCAGCTAGAAACCAGCACCTGATGGAATGCATAAGACAAAATGTCCAAATAAGTGACAGAAATAGTAAGTTCTATTGTCAGGAAGAAGAGGGGTGATGAACAGCTGGAATAGCTAAAAAAAAAAAAAAAATTTCTTCCTGGAGAAGGTGGCTTGAAGAGAAATAGCCGGATGTACAGGATTAGGAGTCAGGAAGGAGGGGAGAGAGGACTTTGGATGGGTTTTGCTGGTGGCTGAGCAGGGAGTGCAGCCACAGGGCACTGAGGATGCTTGCTGCCAAATTACAGCCCCAGGATGGTGCAACTAAAGAAAGAAACAAGGAATTGATTCAGAATCCACTTTGAAGAAACCGGTCTCCATGGTTGCCTCTGGGGAGAGGAAATGGGAGTCCAGAGAGTAGGTTGAGAGGGAGACATCTCTCTATACCCTTTTGCATCTTTTGGGTATTTTTACCTTGTGCACCAATTACCTTTTTTGAAGGTTTAAATAAATTGTTTGGTCCTGATGCTGTGGCTTACATATGTAATCCCAGCACTTTGGGAAATAGAGATGGAAAGATATCTTGAGGCCAGGAGCTCAAGCCTAGCCTGGGCAACATAGCAAGACCCCATCTCTATTATATAAAAAAATCATCATCATCATAAAAAACTTTTTGGTTTTGGCAGAACAAGAGGTGAGTCTGGTGCCAAAGGGAATCAGGTGGATCCCATGTCTTTCAGGCATGAGAGCAAGACCAGTCTCTGACTGAGGGACCAGCATTGGTGTCTGTAGCTGTGAGTAGTCCTCAGACAGCTTTTTTTTTTTTTTTTTTTGAGACAGAGTTTCACTCTTGTTGCCCAGGATGGAGTACAATGGCGCAATCTTGGCTCACCACAAACTCTGCCTTTGGGGTTCAAGTGATTCTCCTGCCTCAGCCTCTCAAGTAGCTGGGATTACAGTCATGTGCCACCACATCCAGCTAATTTTGTATTTTTAGTAGAGATGGGGTTTCTCCATATTGGTCAGGCTGGTCTCAAACTCCCAACCTCAGGTGATCATCCCACCTCAGCCTCCCAAAGTGCTGGGATTACAGGCATGAGCCACCATGCCTGGCCCAGATGGCTCTTTTCCACAAATTTGGTTGAATAAGTGAATGAGTCATTCAGAGAGCAGATGAGGACAGAATGAGAAGTGGCTGGACACTGGAGCTGGCCAGCTTCCAGGGACACAGCAGTATGCCTCAAAGGTGGACTGATGAGCCAGTGCTGGATCCTAATCTTATGACTTTTGTGGCTGGGGCCAGGTGAGGTTGCAGGAACAGTGCTGAAATCTCAAGTTTTGCTGTCTTAGTCCATTCTCACATTGCTATAAAGAAATACCTGAGACTGGGTAATTTATAAGAAAAGAGGTTTATTTGGCTCACAGTTCTGCAGGCTGTACAGGAGGCATAGCAACATCTGCTTCTGGGGAGGCCTCAGGAAGCTTCCAATAATGGGGGAAGGACGGGGGAGCAGGTATATCACATGGTGAAAGCAAAAGTGAGACAGAGCAGCAGGGAAGGTGCTACACACTTTTAAACAACCAGCTCTCACAAGAGCTCACTCACTATCACAAGGACAGCACCCAGGGGATGTACTAAAACTTTCACGAGAAACCTACCCCCATTATCTAATTACCTCTTACCAGGCCCCACCTCCAACATCAGAGATCACATTTCATTATGAGATTTGGGCGGGGACACATATCCAAACTATATCACTTACATAGAGTTGTTGTGAAGGTTAAATGAGATCAGCATCATGACCATCAAACATTTCTGAGGACCTGCTCTGTGTCTGGTATTGAGCTAATTACTCACATGGTTTAATCCTCACAAAAATCTTATGAGATAATTTCCAATATTATCCCCATTTTACAAATATAGGAAATAAGGGCCAGGCAAAGTTGCTCACACCTGTAATCCCAGCAGTTTGGGAGGCTGAGGCGGGCAGATCATCTGAGGCCAGGAGTTTGAGACCAGCCTAGCCAACATGCTATAACCCCGTCTCTACTAAAAATACAAAAATTAGCCAGGCGTGGTGGCAGTCTCTTGTAATCGCAGCTATTTGGGAGGCTGAGACAGGAGAATCACTGGAACCCAGGAGGCAGAGGTTGCAGGGAGCTGAGATAGCACCATTGCATTCCAGCCTAGGTGACACAGCAAGACTCTATCTTGAAAAAATAAATAATATAGGAAATAAGGCACAGAGAAGTTTATTGATTTGTCTAACATCACAAAGTGAGAAAGTAGCTGATCAGGATTGAAACTCAGGCTTTCTAACTCCAGAGTTTAGTTTCTGTGTGAAAGAACTCACTTAGCCCTGGGTGAAACATACACAGAGCATCAGTCAGAAGAGGCCAGGTAATGCTGCAGCAACAAACAATGCCAAATCTCAGTAGCATCCCACACAAAGGTTTATTCCTCACTTATGCCGCATGCCTAGTGCAGGGTGGCAAGTATGGCTCATGAGAGTGACTCATAAGCACAGGGGAGCGAGGCTTCACCTTGAGTGCTTCTGCAACAACTGAAGCAGGCGAAGGCCAGGGGAATTCTCTCCATCCAATATGACACACATTTCTTCTGCTTTTCTTTCATTTGCCAAAGCTAAGGCAGTGGGAAGTCAAATTTGACTTTATGTCCTGAAGGCGAGAACCAAAATATTCATTAATGTAGGCACCCACTGCATATTGATTGAATTGAAGTCGAATGACTAGTTCAGAGAGAGATGAAGAGAACTCTGCCTCAGCCAGCTGGATTTGTAAAGAGAGTTCGCAAACATAAGCACTATCAATCCTGCCTTGAAGGCCACCAGAGGACCACTGCATCACCAGTTCTGTATGTCAGGCATTTCTCTGAGAGGCCTGCATGTTGCCAAGACAACACAAATAATTCTGGTTACAGGTCAAAGCATTCCAGGAAAATATCATTATTATATTCCAACCACTGTCATTTATCCATTCGGCCCATCTCAGACCACTCTTTCGTGTTGGCTTTTTCCTTTTGCCCTTTTTAGGGTTTCTCTTGTCATGTTCTTCCATAAACTCACATGAGGCACACACAGAAATGTGGCAAACTTGGCTGGGTGTAGTGCCTCATGCCTGTAATCCCAGCACTTTAGGAGGCTGAGGTGGGTGGATCACCTGAGGTCGGGAGTTCAAGACTAGCATGACCAACATGGAGAAACCCCATCTCTACTAAAAAAATACAAAACTAGCCAGGTGCAGTGGCAAATGCCTATAATCCCAGCTACTTGGGAGGCTGAGGCAGGAGAATCACTTGAACCTAGGAGGCAGAGGTTGTGGTGAGCTGAGATTACACCATTGCACTCCAGCCTGGGCAACAAGAGGGAAACTCCATCTCAAAAAAAAAAAAAAGAAAAAGAAAAAGAAAAAAAGAAATATAGCAAACTTGTACATTACAAAATTTTTTTCTTTCTTTTTTTTGAGACAGTCTTGCTCTGTCACCCAGGCTGGAGTGCAGTGATGTGAGCATAGATCACTGCAACCTCGAACTCTCAGACTTGAGCAATCCTCCCTCCTCAGCCTCCCAAGGTGCTGGGATTACAGTTGTGAGCTGGTGCACCCAGCCAGAAACTTTTCTAAACCATTTGTAAGTGTACATTTTAGTGGCAGAAGTTACATTCACAGCATTGTGCAGGAATCACCAGGAGCTGTTCCCAAAACTTTATTATCACCCCAAATAAAAACCCTGTACATTAGGCAATAACTTCTGATTAAGGTAGAAATTGTTATACTCACTTTAAAAATAAGGATATTTAAGGTTAAGAACTTTGCTCAGCATTATGCTGAAAATAAATGACAGAGACGGGATTTCTGACTTTGAAGCCAATGGTCCTCTTGGCGCAGTCAAGCCTCTCTAGAAGATTTCTCTCTGGTCACTCATAGCAGGCAGTGCGGACCGTCTGCTCGAGGTGGAGTGCAGTTCCTAAAGTTGGAAGTGCCCCTGCACTGGCCTGAGGAATAGACAATCCTTCAGCCACTCAACTGCATTCCAAGATGTTTCTGTATTACTGAGTGCCTATTAAGTACTGGAGAGTCAAAGGTGAATAAGACTCTATGCTGCAGCAGTTCACAGCTGAGAGAAGTTATGGAGATGCTGCTCATTTCCCCCAAAATCATTTCCCTTCTTATTTAGTAAAGAACGAAAACAAACAAACAAAACACAGATTTTTTTAGCTGGGTTCATGACTTCCAGGTGCAAGACTACATTTTCTAGTCTCTCTTGTAACTGGCCATGGCTGTGTGACTAGGTTCTGGAAAATGACCCGTGAGCATAAGTGATAGGTATGTGAAACTTCTCAGGGAGTGTTTGTAAAAGACCAGGGACGATACCCTCCTTTCATTACCTCCCCGTTTATCTCACTTTCTACTGTCTTGAAGTCAAACTGCAATGGCTGGAGCTTGGGCAACCACCTTGGCTCAGGAAGTATAAGACTGAGGATGGAAGAATAACAAGATGGAATAAGCCTTCATTCTTAACAAGGTGGGGTGCTATATCATCCCTAGGCATCATAGTTCTCATTTAGAAGGGAAAGAAAACAAGTTTCTATATTATATGTATCTGTTAGCTTTTGCTGAATAACAAACTACTTCAAAGCTAATGGCCTGGCTGCATGTGGTGGCTCACGTCTGTAATCCCAACACCTTGAGAGGCTAAGGCAGGCAGATAGCCTGAGGTCAGGAGTTCGAGACCAGCCTGGTCAAGATGGTGAAAACCCGTCTCTGCTAAATATACAAAAATTAGTCAGGCGTGCTGGTGGACGCCTGTGATCCCAGCTACTTGGGAGGCTGAGGCAGGAGAATCTCTTGAACCCAGGAGGCAGAGGTTGCAGTGAGCCAAGATTGCACCACTGTACTCCAGCCTGGGTGACAAAGTGAGAACTCTGTCTCGAAAAAAAAAAGCTAATATGCTAAAACAACAGCCATCTTATTTAATTCCTGACACTATGGGTCAGCTGGGTGCTGGAGGATTGGCTGGAGCTGAATGACCTAGGCTGGCTCTGTGTGTCTGGTGGTTGGCAGGCTGGTTGGTCCAGGCAGGGGGCCTCAGCTGGGATGGGGCACCTTTACTCTGTCTGGTCTCACTCTCCGTTAGGCTTAGCCTAAGCTTATTCACATGACAGTCTCAGCCTTCCAAAACAAAAAAGGCAAAAATCAAGAGAAGCCCCAGTATGCAAGTGCTTTGCAAGCCTCTGCTGGTGTCACATATGTTAATATTCCCCTGATCTAAGCAAGTCACCCACAGGCACAGTTACTGCAAGGAGTGATTTATTGGAGGTCGTTACTGCAACAATTGCTATTGTCTAAGCCACTGATATTTTTGGATTTTCTGTCACATGCACCCGAATCTAGTCCTACCTTGTACAGGTGGTGACATGCCTGCGTATCCTCTATGTTTACATTCGTCAGCTCCAGAGGATAAACAGCAGTCAGAGTATTTTTCGATGTCAAGGTCACAATGGTTTGAAAACCTCCACATCTTACTTGTCCTTATCTCCTTATCACGCTCATTTTACAGTATTGAGACTAAACTGGGGAATGAGAAAAAACAGAATTATAGTTTAATTTTCAAGCAATATTAAGAAAACATGAAAAGGTCACTGACTTTTTGCTGTTGCATTTTTGGTTGTTGTTTAATGATGATCAAAAATAAAGAACCTCACGGTTTTGTGTGGTGGCTCACATCTGTAATCCCAATACCTTAAGAGGCTGGCGTGGGAGGATCACTTGAGCTCAGGAGTTGGAGATCAGCCTGGGCAACATAGTGAGACCCTGTCTCTACAAAAAATTAAAAAAAAAAATAGCTGGGTGTTGTGGCACGTGCCTGTAGTCCCAGCTACTTGAGAGGCTGAGGCAGGAGGCTGAAGCAAGAGGACCACTGGAGCCCAGGAGATTTCAGCTACAGTGAGGTATGTTCCCTCTGAGGTATGCACTGCAGCCTGGGCAAGAGAATAAGACTCTGTCTCAAAAAACAATAATAATAGACCGGGCGCAGTGGCTCACGCCTGTAATCCCAACACTTTGGGAGGCCAAAGTGGGACCACTTGAAGCCAGGAGTTTGAGACCATCTTGGCCAACATAATGAAACCCTGTCTCTACTAAAAATACAAAAATTAACCGGGTGTGGTGGCACCCACCTGTAGTCTCAGCTACTTGGGAGGCTGAGGCAGGAGGATCACTTGAGCCCAGGAGGTGGAGGTTCCAGTGAGCTGAGATTGTGCCACTGCATGCCAGTCTGGGAGACAGTGAGACTACATCTCAAATAATAATAGTAATAATAATAATAATATACGAAGTGCTTTATGAGCCTTTTTTAACATAAAAAAGTAAATTTAAATTCTTTATTTTAAAAAAAATTTAAGGCTGGGTGCAGTCGCTCATGCTTGTAATTCCTGAACTTTGGGAGGCCAAGGCAGGTGGATCCCTTGAGGCTAAGAATTTGAGACCAGACTGGCCAACATGGCAAAACCCTGTCTCTACTAAAAATACAAAACTTAGCTGGGCATGGTGGCAGGCACTTGTAATCTCCACTGCTCTGGAGGCTGAGAAACGAGAATCACTTGAACCCAGGAGGTAGAGGTTGCAGGGAACAGAGATCGAGCCACTGTACTCCAGCCTGAGCAACAGAGAGACCCTGTATTTAAAAAAAAATTAAATAAATACAGAGCCTCGCAAACATTCACACTCCCATCTAAGCAATCTCAGGGGTTCCTACAAGGGTATCTCCGCACTGGGGCCACTCTATGTCATTGTCAGGTGGCAGGTCCTGTTTTGCCATCTGCTCAGGAAGCAGGCTGGAGAGGGAGAACTTCTGTGATCACTGCTGACCATGTCCATGAAATCGCCATTGCTGTCACCTGCTGCCCCTGAAGCGCCGTTGCCTGAGATGACCATGTAGCACTGGGCTCCACGTGAGGGACTCTTCTTGGTCTACGCTGAAGCCTCGCTATCAGGGCTTACCATCTCCAGCTGCAGGTATGATTTGCCCCCGGTAACTGAAGTGCACCTGGAATTTTCCATCACATGTCCCAGAGCCGGGAATCTGCCAGCTCACCTTCTGTCCTCTGCTGACCACCTTCTGTAACAGTGGGAGCTGGTCCAGGCCCATCGAGAGCTGGCAGCACATCAGTGGCAGTGACAGGTCTGTTCAAACATAGCCAAGAAGCAGCTGTCTCTATCCTTTTCCTAGCAAAGCAAGAGCTGGGATATAGTTCTGTGGCAATGACACACAACAGTGTCTATCACCAAGTGGGGTGTTTGCTTCCCAGTCTGAAGTATCTACGAATAGTGTGTTTGCTATTTTCCCCTGAGATCCAGGGGGGGACACCTGGCTTATATCCTGGTGCCTTACATCTAGAGGGTACACCCTGGCGATTCTGCCAAAGCAAAGGAACACTCCACTTCAAAGGTGAAGTCAACCTCCATCTCACAGAAGACTGAAAACCATGCCCAGCTCCACAATGGCAGGTTCACCAACACTCACTCACTGAGGTTTCTAAGTCATAGAACTATGTCACAGACAAAGCTCCTTTGGAACAGAATTATTACAATATAGGATAATGAGTGCTTCCACAGAAATGTGAGCGTGGTACGATGAAGGAGAGTCCCTGCTTTGAGCCTCAGTCTTCTCACCTGTAAATTACTGATCTCATCAACTTAATGTACAGTTTAAAAGAGACAGTGTCCCCATGTGCCACAGCCAGCTGGAGATTTTGCCAAAGCAAAAATGCCTAGCACGCACACCTGGTGGCCAGGGGCTGCTAAAAGTCATTGTTATGGCCCTGCAGACCGCCAGGACTCTTCCTGTTTGTCCACTGAGTGTCCTGTTTGTTGCTTTTGCAGGACAGCACAGATGTGGGCTTTGGGAGCCAGGACTCCTTAACTTGGCTTTATTAGGAATTTAATTGAGTGACCTTGGTCATGTCCTTCAGGAGCTAAGAATTCAAGTCAAGTCGTATCTGTGTACTTCTCCGAGCCCTGGCTGATGTGCAAACATTCAGGCCCCATGGCTTTCCCACAGGGCATCTCTTTCCTCTGGTCTGCATGTGGTCAGCATGGAAGGGGTAGGAGGAGATGAACAATAGATCCTTCACTGCTTTCCCTTGTGGATTAATCTAATCCCGTTTTTCCGTTAGTAAATATAAAGCAAGAGTTTCCTGACAGAATCTGACTCCGAACACCTGGCATACAGTTGGTTTAAATTAAGGATATTACATAAATAAAACAGCAGCAAACATCCAGCCTGCCGTGGCGAGGAAAGGCGGGGGAAGGAAACGCACGGATGGTTTGTCCACACACAGCAAAGTAACCAGCTGGTTAGGACCGTGTGAACTTCCCATGGATTTTTTTTTTTCCTTCTTTTTTTGGCAGACATTTATTTCACACTACTCTGGAAGGCGGTGGGGCACAGCAGTTAAATATGAGCTAAAGAAACCAGTTTAGAAAGCAGACCCTGCTACTTACGGACTGTGAAATGAAGGCGAATGACTGATAAGGTGCCCGCTTCCTCACCTACAAAAGTACCTCTTCCCAGCATTGAGCTGTCGCAGGAATTACATGAGAGATACACGCAAAGACTTTAGAATTACCGTGGACTCACAGTGAGCCCTCGAAAATATTAGCTACCACTGTTACGTGCTGGGCCCTGAGCCAGCCAGTGTTTCCCATAACATAGTCCCTGAGTCAAAGTGGTAGCTCAAGATGTTGAGAAGGGAAGGGGATCCACTAGAAAGGATGCTCTATGAGGGCAGGAATTTTTTGTTTCTGTTTAGTTTTCTATTGTACTTTCAAGGCCTAGAATAGAATAGTGCCTGACACATAGAAGGTACTTATTTTTTTTTTTAAGAAATGGATGTTTATTTTCCATCAATCTTATTTCCATGTTGCTTAAGAGCTATGCAAGAACAGCTTAAGACCATTCAGTGGTTGCTCCTACCCATTCAGTGGCCTGAGCGGGGGAAGCTGCAGACTAGTCTTCCGTGGCAGGCTGAGCTCTCCAGTCTTCAGTAGGGAACTGCTGGATAGGCACAGAGGGCATCTGCATGCCTCAGACCAGTCTGTGACCTCAGGCTGAGTAGCAGTGAACTCAGGAGCCAGGCAGTTTATTCACCCTGAATTTCCTCCTTGGTCACGACCTTTTCAGCAGCAGCCTGCTCTTCCTTTTCAATCTCTTCAGGATCTCTGTAGAAGTAGAGATCAGGCATGACCTCCCGCGGGTGTTCACGGGAAATGGTGCCACACATGTGCAGAATTTCCTGAGCCAGCATCCACCATATCAGACCCACTGAGTGAGCTCCCTTGTTGTTGCACGGGATGGCAATGTCCACATAGCATAGAGGAGAATCTGTATTACACAGAGCAATGGGAGGTAAGTTAACATGCCTCTGTGAGAGGCTGATGATCAGCCCTGGGGTCAGTAACCACAAGAAGCTGTGGCTCCCGGACGGTTGCCTGGATCTGGTTAGTGAAGGTTCCAGGAGTGAAGCGGCAGCGATTGGAGTGGCTCCAGCGGCAGCAGCAAACTTCAGCACAGCCCTCTGGCCAGTATTCCTGGAGGATATGACACTGACATCAGCAGGGTTTTCAATGGCAACAATGGCACCAGCTGCCAGCAGAAACTTCTCCCAGGTCCTCTTCAGATTTATGATGTAGATGCCATCACTTTTCCTTTTGTAGATGTACTATTCCATCTGGCAGTCAAGATTGGTGCCACATAAGTGGGTTCCTGCTGTAAGGAACTTAAGGACATCCTCCTCCTTCATTTGCAGGACATCAAGGGCTCCTGACATTGTGAATGTTTCCCTTTAAGTTACCACGGGAATCCAGAACACCATATGGACCCCTTTGTGGATACCGCGGAAAAGCGAAGGTATTTCTTAATATATTCTGTTTGAATGAATACATTGAAACCGTTCTTTCAGGAGCTATGCTAGACTGTGTAGGATACAGGCAGGACACAAAGGAAGGATGTTAATAAAATGATTTTACAAATTAATCAGTGAGATAGGCAAGGACTTAAAATACTTGAAGAGTGTGGAATCTTATCAGGCAATAGAGTTGTAAAATAAGTTACAGTAAAGGTTTAAGAATTTGACTAAGCCCAGCACTTTGAGAGGCTGAGGATCGCTTGAGGTCAGGAGATCAAGAACAGCCTGGGCAACATAGCAAGATTCTGTCTGTACAAAAAAATAAAAACAAAGAGCTGGGCAGGGTGGTGCACACCTGTAGTTCCAGATACTCAGGAGGCTGAGATGGGAGGATCATTTAAGTCCAGGAGGCAGAGGCTGCAGTGGCTGTGATCACACCACTGCACTCCAACCTGGATAACCATACAAGACCCTGTCTCAAAATAAAAATAAAATTAAGAAAAAAATGTGACTAAGTGGAATAACTTCGTCTTGTGACTCAGCATCCATGTCATAACAAAAGTTGGGAACTTAAATTCCCATGATCTTAAGACTGAGTTAGAGAGGTGAACCTCAGTCTTGGGTACCATCAGCGTAGAAGTACTTTCACAGTTGCAGGCCAGCACCTCTGACTTCCAACTTGATCCTGTAACTCAGTTGCAGGCCAAGACCATCGGTTGGCCTGAAATGGTACATCTGCTTCATGTAGTTGGGGAACTGACTTTGCAACTCAGGAAAGTTAATAACAAACTACAGAGATGATAAAGCAAATGAAATCCATTTGCTTTAGAACTCAGGCCCTGTTACTTACGGACTGTGAAATGAAAGCAGATGACTGAATGCCGACATGCCCGCTTCCATGGAATTAAGTCTTCATGGGATGTTGAGGAATAAATTTGGAATTCCTTAAGAAAAACAGCATATAATGGTTATTTCAGGTGTTTAAAACATTTAAGAAAATCTGACATATTAATTGTATGATTTTAATTTGAAATGTTTAATTATTATTAAACATCATTTTATTTTAAAACATGCATGAAGGTTTGTTTAACTTACAAATAGTATTTAACTGTCTAAAAGACTGAAATGTTCTTAAGTCTATGGGAATATCGTATTTGGAACTAGAGTTTCCATGCTAAAGAGTTCTTTGTTTGTCTTATGAGTAAATCGGCCTTCTAGGGTATTTGACATACTTGAGAGAATCAAACATAGTTGACCCTTGAACGATATGGGGGTTAGGGATTCCCCACACAGTGAAAAATTTGTGTATTACTTTTGACTCTCCAAAAACTTAAGTACCAATAGCCAGCTGTTGACCAGAAGCCTTACTGAACTTGCTTGAACCACCTCCCAGGTTCAAGCAATTCTCATGCCTCAGCCTCCCAAGTACCTGGGATTACAGGCATGCACCACATCCAGCTAACAGTCAATTGACACATATTTTATACATTACATATATTATATACCATATTCTTACGGTAAAGTAAGCTAGAGAAAAGAAAATGTTATTAAGAAAATCCTAAGAAAGAGAAAATATATTTACTGTTCATTAAGTGGAAGTGGGTCATAAGGGGCTTCATTCTCCTTGTTTTCATGTTGAGGAGGCTAAGGAGGAGGAAGAAGAGGGGCTGGTCTTGCTGTCTTAGGGATAGCAGAGGTGGGAAAAGGAGGGAAGGGTAGAAGGGAAGGTAGGAGAGGTAGGCATACTTGGTGTAACTTTTATTAAAAAAAATTCATATTTTTAGGGAGATCCTTGCTGTTCAAACCTGGAATGTTCAAGGATCAACCATATATTAAATTTGGGATTAGAGTTTAATATTTAGTTAGTTTAGTTAGTTAGTTTAGTTTTTGTTTTTTGTTTTGTTTTTAGACAGAGTTTTGCTCTTTCATCCAGGCTGCAGTGCAGTGGTACAATCTTGGCTCACTGCAACCTCCACCTTCCAATTTCAAGTGATTCTCCTGCCTCAGCCTCCCAAGTAGCTGGGATTACAAGCGGCTACCACCATGCCCAGCTAATTTTTGTATTTTTAGTAGAGATGGGGTTTTGCCTTGTTGGCCAGGTTGGTCTCAAACTCCTAATCTTGTGATTCACCCTCCTCAGCCTCCCAAAGTGCTGGGATTACAGGCATGAGCCACCTCACGCCCAGCCTATTTTTGTTAGTGTTTTGAGACAGAGTCTTGCACTGTTGCCCAGGCTGGAGTGCAGTGGTATGATCTCAGCTCACTGCAACCTCTGCCTTCCAGGTTCAAGCAATTCTCATGCCTCAGCCTCCCAAATACCTGGGATTACAGGTGTACACCACCACATCCAGCAAATTTTTAAATTTTTAGTAAAGATGGCGTTTCACCATGTTGGCCAGGTTGGTCTCGAATACCTGACCTCAAGTGACTCACCCTCCTCAGCCTCCTCAAGTGCTTGGATTACAGGCATGAGCCACTACACTTGGCCTAACATTTAAAGGGATTTAATTAGCCATGATGGTTAAATTAGGTTAATTATTTAAGAAAATATTTGTTGGCCGGGCACGGTGGCTCACGCCTATAATCCCAGCACTTTGGGAGGCTGAGGTGGGTGGATCACGAGGTCAAGAGATCGAGACCATCCTGGTCAACATGGTGAAACCCCATCTCTACTAAAAATGCAAAAAATTAGCTGAGGCAGGATAATTGCCTGAACCCAGGAGGCGGAGGTTGCGGTGAGTCGAGATCGCACCATTGCACTCCAGCCTGGGTAACGAGCAAAACTCCGTCTAAAAAAAAAAATATATATATATATATTTGTTAAACTTAACTGAACATTAATTAAAGGAAAAATGAGAGTGATGTTATTTTTATACAAAATGACTAGATTCACGAGTAAATTAACTAGATTGGTACATTGAGCTTTAAGGCTTATGAAAAAGGTATAGTTTAAACTTGCAACTTTATTACATTGAATATCAGTGAAAACCAAGCAACTGTAAGTATCCCTTTTCATGCAGAAAAGCTTCTGTCTGATATCTGAAAACGTGAATTGACAAGGGAATGCTTATAAAATCCAGAAGGGCTTGACTGAGTGGTCCTGTTAAAACTGTTGCTATTGTGGGTCTTCCTGGAATATTTTGTATTATTAAAATAAATTAAAAACTGAGGTTTATATACCTGCTATGATATGAATGTGTCCCCCCAAAAAGCATGTGTTGGAAATTTAATCCCCAGTGCAACAGTGTTGGGAGGTCTAATTGGAGGTGTTTAGGTCACAAGGGCTCCAACCTTGTTAACGGACTAAGCACTGATTATAAAAGGACTGTGAGTTCAATCTCTTGTTCTCTCATGCATGTGCTCTCTTACCATGTGACACCTACTATGTGATGCCTTTTACCATGTTATGACACAGCAAGAAGGCTACCAGATGCAGATCCAGCCCCTTGATCTTGGACTTCGCAGCCTCTAGAACCATGAGCCAAATAAACTTCAATTGTTTATAAATTGCTTGGTCGGTGGTATTCTGTTATAGCAGTACAAAATGGCAAAACTTCCATTTCAGTGCCTTTAAAAGACTCTTCTGTTATTGGCTCACTAGATTGTCAGGCTCTCTGGAACAGAGATTGTGTATCACAGATTTGCAGCTCCCTGCAGGAACCTTGACCCCAACCCCACTGACTCCAACCCTCACCCTTTCTCAACTGCCAGATACACAAGGCACCCCTGGGACCATGCATTTGTTCAATCTCCTGCATGGGGGAGTCAGCAGGTCTGGTGCTAATCCTTAGGGAAAACTCTGGAAATTTGTGGGAATATTTTAAATAGGGTGAGTGCAAAGCATGACTATCATTAAATGGGTGGGAACTCAGGATGCTAGATGTCCTGTGATCATGAGACACTCCTATATATGAAGAATTGTTTCATAAATGATATGATTTTCAAATGTTTGCTAGACATTCATGTAGGTGAGAAACTCAGTTATAGTTTTTTGAGGCTAGAATCTGACTCTGTTTCCATATAAACTAAGATGTTTTTCGCATGACTTTAATATATGCTGAATTTTTAATATATGCTGAATTTTTAAAATATATGCTGAAGAATGCAATTACTATGTAAATCAAGAGAAGATTGTACTTTATTATATTTGAAACTTTACCAGGAGTTATTTACTATTTTGGAAAATGTCACATCACCAAAGGCAAAGTAGCTCATAGTATTTGAGTTATCAATGCAATACAACACTATCTGTCTGCATTTGTGGGTGTCCATCATCCATGGCGATTCTGTATACAAATGTAAGAATATCACCACTTTATCCTAACACTGATTAGGGCATTTCCAAGCTTTTCCATACTGAAATACACATTATTTAATTTAAAAATAATGTGCATTTTATTTATCTCCTTTTATTTCTCCTTTATATGACACTTGGGTGTTAGATTCACTTTACAAAATCATGTGTATATGCAGGGTAAATTATCTATGAATTTCAGAACAGTGACAGATATTACACAGTGATTGTTGTGTCACTGCACTGCTCTCCACCCTCAGTCTCTTCTCTGGAAGTTCCTTTTACCTTCTTGAAATGTGGCTCTCCCCTGAGAATCTTGTTTCTTCTGTAGCCCTCACAACCGATGGTTGCTTTCTCTCGTACATCCTCCTACCACTGGACTCAGAAGTGGGCTAGGTGTCTGCTTCTTCCCCACTAAGAGTTCCAGACCTTTGTTCTCCTTCCCCGAAAATCCACAGCTCTGAAGTCCCTAGCCTCAGGCAATAGTACTTCCTTCCTCAGAGCTCTAGGTTTTTGCTCCTTGAGGATTTTAGCCTATGTTCATTGTCTCTCTCTCCAACACTGTGTCTGTCTCAATTCTTAGTGATTTCAATATTCACGGAAATAGTGCTGGATGTTCAAGTAAAGCATAGGCAGTGAAGTCAGAAGCAGCGTCAGTCCTCTGGAGGGTCTCCTGCTGGACATGGTATTACAATTTAATTGCTGGATCAGATATTAGGGTGGTCCTGGGTCCAGGAACAGGAGCCGGGGTAGCCGAGGCAATGGAGGAGCACTCATGGGTCTTAAGCAGTGGCCATTAACCAACTGATATGAAAGAATTTTAACATTTTAACAACTGAAATGGACAGACTGATCCTACCAGGTGATATCAGCCCTGAGTGGAGATGATCCTCCCAAGTTTCTTGGTCTCTCTCCTCCTGTGACTTTGTCCTCCATGACAGCTCAGCCACCGACTCCCATTGTCCTATGCTGGATCCATGAACATAGCTGCACCCCCTCCACGATGTAAGCATCATCCCACTCTGGACCTCTAGCTTCTGTTCTTCCAGCTTACTCCACCTACAGCCCCAACTCCAACATTCTGCCACTTAATCAGAGCCTACTATTCATTATATATCACAGTTTCCACTATGCCTCATGTCCTTCACGCCTTCCATTCTTTTCTAATATAATCACCCAATTTAGATTAGACTAATCTAATCATTCCTTCTAATCTAATCACCAAGATTAGATTCCACCAAACACCCCCATAATCACGCCCTTGTGTACACAAAATCCCCTTACTCTACTCTTTCGGTTTTTTTGTTTTTTGTTTTTTTTTTTTTCAAAAAAGCCTGGCTTTGCCAGGCTGGTCTCGAACTCCTGACTTCAAGTTATCTGCCTACCTCAACCTCCCAAAGTGCTGGGATTATAGGCATGAGCCATTGCACCAGCCTCAAACTCCAAAAAATTTTAATGAGAATAGAAGCACTGTTTTATATTTTTATAAAATCTTTTTCATGTTTGGCTTAAGAGAAAACAACTAGATTTTCATATCTGCTTCTGGATTCAAATTGTTATAAAACGTAGTTTTGAATGAAGTATATTTGGAAAATTCACAGACACAAATAAGTCATTAGAAATGGGAGGAATATTTGATAGCCTTTTCAGATAATTGAGAATATTCTTCTTTGACATTGTACACAAACTTGACAGGTGGTAATTTCTTAAAGGTTAGTCATAGTTTAGATTTTCAAATTTTCAATTTTTCATACTCTGTTACATTAAAATCTATTGATTTATCTTGCACTTTGAATGGGCTTTTTTCACCCATGCATGATTTTGTAACATCATGCATCACCCATTTGAAAATATTGGTTCACAGAACTATGCAGATATTCTAAATGTTGACATATTTAATTATACAAGAGTGTTAAAAAGTCACAGCCATTAGTATCATCACTGATCTCATCAGGAATCTTTAAATATCGAGGAGCTGCCAAGCTCATGGGGACAGATACAAGTTTTCCAAAACTCTAAAGTTTTTTGGCAGAGCGTGAATTTTGTCATTGTCAACAAATGGTTCACAAATAACTCCTGTCAAACAGACTCACTTTGTTCATTTGTTGGTGTCTGCCAAATACCCAAATCTGAATAATCAAAGTTGGCCTGTCAGTTATTCCTTCAACTGGTGTTCCTGTGGTAAAGAGGCAAGGTCAGCTGTCAGTGTCAAACAATCACTCGAGGGCTTTCCCTCGAGACAGCTCTCATACTTTAGTATGTATGCAGCGTAAGTGCTCTATGCATACTTCCTATTCAACAGAGAATATTAAAAAGACATGTACTTTAGGGATTAAATTTCATAAAATTCATAATTTTACTTCTTCCTCAAGGATATTCTTCAGCAAAACTCTTTCCCCCCCACTCCCCACAAGTGCTTAGTGATGAAAAATATAATGACCACTAGAAGAGTTTGGCACCACTGCCTTGATTTGTGCTAAGACACCAGCAGTTTTACCAACCATTGCTTTTGCACCATCAGCCCAATTGTTAACACAGTTGTTACAGGATAAACCAGGCAATTCAAAACAATTATTTAATCCTTTGAACGTTTCAGCACCACTGTGTTTATTACATCCACATCCACATATACAACATCAGTCTTTGATGATTGGTTGGTGCTGAACCTGAACAAATGCAAGCAAAATTGCAAATCTAGGCACATGCATAGATCTGTTTATTTTAAGGCAAAAGTTTAATTTTACAGAGGAGATATTAATTTAGTTTTTATGTTTGCAGATAACTCTTTACTTGGACTTATCGTATCCTCAACCTCCTGCGTTCAAGAGATCTTCCTGTCTCAGCCACTGGAGTAGCCAGGAGCACAGGTGCATGTCACCACATCCAGCTAATTTTAAATTCTTTGTAGAGACAGGGTCTCACGATGTTGCCCAGGCTAATCTCAAAATCCTGGGCTCAAGCAATTCTTCACCTCGGTGTTCCAAAGTGCTGGGATTACAGGGGTTAAGTTTAGCCGGAAGCTACCTCCTTAAATATTGTGTTTTTTGTTTGTTTCTTTTATTTTTTAGATGGAGCCTCATTCTGGTGCTGGGCTGGAGTACGGTGGTGAGATCTCAGCTTACTGCAACCTCTGCCTCCCAGGCTCAAGCAGTACTCCTGTCTCAGCCTTCCGAATAGCTGGGACTACAGCCGCACACCACCACGCCTGGCTAATTTTTTGTATTTTTAGTAGAGACAGGGTTTCACCATATTGGTCAGGCTGGTCTCAAACTCCTAACCTCAGGTAATCCACCTGCCCCGGCCTCCCAAAGTGCTGGGATTACAGGTGTGAGCCACCACACCCAGCCATCCTTACATATTTTGAGTTCAGTCTAAAGGTTCCTCTGTACATCATGAACTATAACCTAAATGGAATTGTAAAGTGGTTGTGGCCTATTCTTGGGCCAATCACTGACTTTTTGCAATCAAATGTGGCCAACTGTTCAAACTGTGTTCAAATAAGGCAAATGCTGAGCTATAGCCAATCTGGTTGTTTCTGTGCCTCACTTCCATTTTCTGTACATCACTTTCCTTTTTCTGTCCATAAACCTTCTTCCATGAGCCTGCTCTGGTTTGGGAGGCTGCTTGATTAGCAAATCATTCTTTGCTCAATTGAACTCTTTTAAATTTAATTTGGCTAAGGTTTTTCCTTTAACACAGGCACGAGTCACTACTCTTTTCCTATAATTTATTTTAATGACTTTTCATCCAGCAGGCATTTAACAATGTCAACTATATAAGTTGTTATTAATCTACTACTGACGTACTTTTCTGGGCAATGTAATATGGTGTATTACCTTGAAATATGCTTCAGTAGCTTTTTAACTTCTAGTTTGAAAACCTGTAACAAACAAGTATTGGATTCTAAACAGTTTATTATATCTCTGTTCAAAATATCCCATTCATTTTGATTTATATTCTGTATGACCAGCCCTAATGTGGTATATCCCTAATGTGATATTTTGTTATGGCAGCACAAAATGGTCTAAGATAAAGATCAATGTACAATAATGAAAGAAATAGTCCACCAGAGAGATGTTAACAGGCCGGGTGCTGTGGCTCATGCCTGTCATCCCAGCACTTTGGCAGGCTAAGGTGGATGGATTACCTGAAGTCCAGAGTTCAAGACCAGCCTGGCCAATGTGGTGAAACCCTGTCACTACTAAAAATAAAAAAAGTAGGTGGGCATGGTGGTTGGCACCTCTAATCCCAGCTACTTGGGGAAACCGAGGCAGGAGAATCACTTGAACCTGGGAGGCAGAGGTTGCAGTGAGACGAGGTCGTCCCACTGCCATCCAGCCTGGGCAACAAAAGTAAAACTCTGTGTCAAAAAAATAAAGTAACAATTATGAACTTGTATGTACTTTGTGCTTATTTAGAAAATTGTCTTCGTTCACTCATGGCTCTACAACAAACTACTCTAGACTGGGTAATTTGTTTTTTAAAAAATGTATTTCTCACAGTGCTGGAGGCTGGGAGGTCCAAGATCAAGGCACTGGTAGGTTTGGTGTCTCGTGAGGATAGTTCCTCATGAATGGTTCCTTCTATGTGTCCTCACATGGCTGAAGAGATGGAAGGGGAAAGCACTATAGTGCTCCCTCCAAACCTCTTTTGTAAGAGCACTAATCCAATCGTGAGGGCTGAGTGTTCCTGATGTAATCACTTCCCAAAAGGCTGCATCTTTTAATACTATCACCTTGGAGTTTTTAAGTTCTAACATGAATTTTGGAGGGACGCACACATTCAAACCATAGCATAAATCTTGCACTATCTCTGTATTCCAAATATATTTTTCTAAATTTTGTCTAAGAATTCTAAAGTTTTGTTTTCATAACTGAAGCTTTAGTATATTGAGAGCATAGGCCAGGCATGGTGGTTCATGCCTGTAATCCCAGTATTTTAGGAAGTCAAGGCAGGCAGATTGCTTTAGCCCAGGAGTTCAAGACCAGCCTGAGCAGCATAGCAAGACTCTATCTCTAAAAAAATTCAGAAAAAGAAAAAAGATAAGAAACATCAAAAAAAGAAAAAGTTAAAAAAAAAAAAAGAAATACATTAAAAGCGTATTTTTTTTAATTGTGAGAAGTAGGGAATTTAGTTGATTACTTTAATATTAAAAAAGCCATTAATACCATTAATTGAATAGTTCAGTGTAATGACTCTATATAATATTCTGAAGTCTGGGCTGGGTACTGTAGCTCATGCCTGTAATCCCAGCCCTGGAGGCCAAGGTGGGTGGATCACCTAAGGTCAGCAGTTTGAGACCAGCCTGGGCAACATGGTAAAACCCCATCTCTACTAAAAATGCAAAAAAATTAGTTGGGCCTTGTGGCTCACTCCTGTAATCCCAGCTGCTTGGGAGGCTGAACCAGGAGAATCGCTTGAACCTAGGAGGCAGAGGTTATAGTAAGCTGAGTCTGTGACATTGCACTCCAGCCTGGGCAACAAGAGTGAAACTCTGTCTAAAAAAAAAAATCTGAGGTCTGATATATGCTATGCCAATGTGAATTTATAGTAGTCCCCTTCTGTTTTACTTAATTATTATTTTTTATTTAGAGATTAGGTCTTGATATGTTCCTCAGGCTGGTCTTGAACTCCTGAGCTCAAGTGATCTTACTGCCTCAGCCTCCCAAAGTGCCAGGATTACGGGTGTGAGCAACCATGCCTGGCCTATTCTGTTTCATTTATATATTTGCATATATCTAACCCATACTAGATTATCTTAATGAATCAAGCTTTGCGTCTCTGTTGTGTAACTAATAATGGCATAGGTCAGAGTAGGTTTCTGTTTAATATTTATTATATTTGCTGAATAGTTTTGTATTCTCTATCTTGTCTTCGTTTTATTTTAGAAATAAATGTGAGACCATTCTCCACTAAAAAGAGCTAGGGCTCCTGAGAGAATGGCTGATTCCAGGACTGTGCAGAGAAGGTTGAGTTTGAGCCTGGAACAGCTTATCTCAGGGAGAAAGGGAATGCTCAAAAACAATGGTGCATGTCAAAAGAGCCCAGGGGCCAGCCTAACCTGGGAGAATATGTACATCAAATAAGTAATGATATTAACAGATTACAATTCCATTGACTCAGATAATAATTCAAGTTCATGCTAATGTAAAGAAATACATTACCAAGTAAATAGGAGAAAAAGAAAACAATATTCCTAGAATAGAATGCCAACTAAGAAATGC
This sequence comes from Callithrix jacchus, assembly GCF_049354715.1. NCBI lineage: Eukaryota > Metazoa > Chordata > Mammalia > Primates > Cebidae > Callithrix > Callithrix jacchus. The sequence continues at coordinate 99,445,235 of NC_133508.1, forward strand.
AGAATGAATGATAGAGTTAGAAAATCACTGATTGGCAAGTATCATAGTAATAATTTAAGCAAGAATTTTCAATGAATGCTAAAGTTTATGGGTGAAAATTTGATAAGGAACAGGATATTTATACGGTCTCAAAGTAGTTCCCCACAAAATACTAATTGCAAAGCGGAAAATAGTAGCTTCACAGTGGAGAAGACTGGCCGATACCAGCTTGTCTCAGTGATCCAGGTTAGCATCATCAGTAATGGAACAGACCAACATATGTGACCTTTTTGAGACAGGGATGATTCAATCATAGCTCACTGCAGCCTCCACCTCCTGGGCAGTTGATTCTTCTACCTCAGCCTTCCAAGTAGCTGGGACTACAGCCACGTGCCACCACGCCCGGCTAACGTTTGTATTTTTTTTTTTTTTTTTTTGTAGAGACAGAGCTTCACCATGTTACCCAGGCTAATCTTGAACTCCTGAACTCAAGCCATTTGCCTGCCTCGACCTCCCAAATTGCTGGGATTATAGGCGGGAGCCAGTGTGCCCAGCCCATATGCGACTCTTGATATGGTGCACTGCAGAAGACACAGCATCACTTCCCTGGTAATCCTGCCAAAGACACAAAATCTAAACTTAATCACTAAGGAACATCAAATAAACCTGAATTTAAAGACATCCTACAAAATAATTGGCCTCTACTTTTCAAAAATGTCAAGAAAGATGGAAGAACTGTTACAGATTGAAGCAGACTAAAGAGATTATATGCTGATTATGTGCAATAATTTTTAATATTTAAAATAATTTTATAATATTGAACCCAGGATTACATGTTGATTAAATGCAACATGTAATCCTGGGTTCGATATTTTAAAATTATTTTTCGATTACTATATAGATATTACTAAGGTAACTAACAAATGTTGAATGAGGTCTATGGATTAGATAATAAAATTGTCTTGCTGTTGATCTGATTCGGACAACTGTATGGTGGTTATGTAAGAGAATATCTTTGTTCTTAGGAATTACATACAGAAGTATTAAGGAGTAAAAGGGCATTACGTCTGCAACTTACTCTCATACATGTAAAAGCAAATGTGAGGCCATGTAATTCCAGCACTTTGGGAGGCCAAGGTGGGTGGATCACAAGGTCAAGAGATCAAGACCATCCTGGTCAACATGGTGAAACTCCATCTCTGCTAAAATACAAAAATTATTTGGTCATAGTGACAGGTACCTGTAGTCCCAGCTACTCAGGAGGCTGAAGTAGAATTGCTTGAACCTGGGAGATGGAGGTTGCAGAGAGCCGAGATTGGGCCACTGCACTTCAGCCTGGTGACAGAGAAAGACTCCATCTCAAAAAAAAAAAGAAGAAAGAAAGAGAAAGAAAGAAAGAAAGAAAGAAAGAAAGAAAGAAAGAAAGAAAGAAAGAAAGAAAGAAAGAAAGAAAGAAAGAAAGAAGAAAGAAAGAAAGAAAGAAAGAAAGAAAGAAAGAAAGAAAGAAAGAAAGAAAGAAAGAAAGAAAGAAGGAAAGAAAGGCTGGACAAGGAGGCACGCACCTGTAATCCTAGCACTTTGGGAGGCTGAGGCAGGTGGATCACAAGGTCAGGAGTTTAAGATTAGCCTGGCCAAGATGGTGAAACCCCGTCTCAAAAAAAAAAAAAGCGAATGTTAAAGTTTGGGGAATTTTAACAGAGTATCCAGTAGTTCTTGGTATAACTTTTAAAACTTTTGTCTAAGCTTGAAATTATTTCAAAATAAAGAATTACAAAAAAAAAAAAGGTACATTTTCTTTCCCACCAAAATATCTATATTTTAAATGCGACACTTAGCTTTAAAAAAAAAAAATCCCTCTTTGGGACTTCAGTAGTCTTTATTCAATGTATGTTTTGGGCATCTATGTGCTAGAATTTAGGGATGTAGAGGTGAACTAGAAAAAATTTAGCCTTGCCCACATGAAGTTTATAATCTAGTGGGGAAATCCACTATTGCATAAATAATTCTGTAAGTCTAGTGATTATGTGATTCATTTCTGCAGCAACATATATACTTTGCAAAGTCTTGCATATGGGCAAACATTATTATATTCCTTCTTTATGAAAATATGAACTCAATCTCACTTTTTCTTTTTTTTCCTGAAGGTCCTCTCTGTCTCACAATGACACTGCAACCACAGGAAGCCATTAAGAGTCCACCCAACTGATTCGTTCTTTCACTAGTGTTTCTGTTGGAGGGAAGAGAATTAGAGAGGGAAATGGTGGTGGTTATTCTTTTGAAAGCTAAAAAGCTTTCCGTCTTGAAAAGCATTAAAGTCTGTTGCAGAAGTGGGGCACATTTTCAAACCTCCTGTTCATTACAGAGATATGCATCTAAGGAACTTTGGGCTATGTTGTGGGGTGACTTTTGAAATTCAAACAAAAGGGAGTTTGTTACAGAGCTCACAAGGGCAGTTCTAAAAGCGTCCTTTATTTTTGTAATAATTTCCAATTAATCTATTCGTCACATCCTAATTTTCTGAAATCATTCATTTTCTAAGCAGCTACCTTTAACACTAAATGAAATTGAGAAGGCTATGATTTTAACGGATCCAATCTAACCTAACCATTTAGCCATTTAGAAAAATGCAAAACAGAAGCCTGGGCCCAGGTCTGAGATGAGTAATTTGCAATAATACTCTTCATACATTCATCCTTTGGAATGAAGAACCCTGACACTTCCAGGGGATATTAAGGATCTAGGAATAAATAGAATTACACCAGGTGCTTCTCCTGGCTTGAGCCCAAGGCATGATAACAAAGGGGATATCAGTGAGGCCATGATGAGAACATATTCAACATTCTCCAGTTCAACTCACCCATTGAAAATATAGCTCTCTAGTAGAAGTGAGGGGGTGGAGACATGGGGATGGAGATGAGAATGAGAATGTGTGGCACAGGGTTTGGAAGTTCGGGCTGTTCAGGAAGCTTCCCTCCTGCCATTGTAGACCTTGTTAACTGCTGTGCTCACTAGCAGCCCCTCACTCTGTGTCTGGGGTGTGTCTCCTTCCTAGGGTGCCGCCTCCCTGCTCAGACCTGGCCCCATAAGGCCTGCCTTGCCATGGCTACGGTGCCTCAGAACTATTCTGGAATCAGCTGATGTTTTCACTGCATTCCCTGGTCCCCCAACCTCCGGCACTTGGCCCTGTCAGCCATCATGCATAGTTTTTAGCTTAAATGCAGGTGTCTCTCCATTTTTGGAAAATGAGTCACGGAAATACCTCAACCCACTAACTCATAAATCGAGAGAGGAGGCTTTGTTCTATAAAAGGATTTCCCAGAAGATCTTCTGAAAGCTGAGCTTTCCTGATTAGCACAGAGGCAGATTTACCATGAAGCCAACAAACTTACACGACAACATCACTCATTTTTGAAGCACCTCCAAGGCCATGGAAGTTCCCTAATAATCCTAATAGTGCCATTTCATAATTTTTTTTTTTTTTTTTGAGACAGAGGCTCGCACTGTCACCCAGGCTGGAGTGCAGTGGTGTGATCTCGCCTCACTGCAACCTCTGCCGCCCAGGTTTAAGCAATTCTCCTGCCTCAGCCTCCCAAGTAGCTAAGATTACAGGTGCCGGCCACCATACCCAGCTAATTTTTTGTATTTTTAGTAGAAACAGGGTTTCACCATGTTGGCCAGGCTGGTCTTGAACTTCTAACCACTTTGGAGACCTCAACCTCCCAAAGTGCTGGGATTATAGACATGAGCCACTGTGCCAGGCCCCATGGTCATATATTTTTTTAAACAAACTTTCAAAGGCATAGTATCTGAACTGTAACTGCTTATAGCTACCGTCTCCTTCCCCTATATGCCCCTTTCCCTGTGTCCATGGTTTTAGGTGTCTGAGAGCAATTTCAGGATCCAGGTAAAGGAAGCATGAGTTGGGTCTAATCCTATTTACTCTGGGTTTAGTGGGACATTTTTATGTACATCCAAGTCACTTTAATGTAGAGTTTAGCTATTGCTAGACATCCTGGTGTGGGAAAAGGCTCTCAGGAATGTCCCTACCAACCATATATTGACACCCTTCAGACTCATAACAGAAAGAGACTACACTCATAAGTATTAAGTAATGGAGGACAAACATGTTAGAATCAAAACCGGCCTGGCTGGGCCAAGGCCCTTTTGAAAGGAAGGTTCCCTCCAGCCAGGTCTCACTTTCCCCACCAAGGAAGGCCCTTGCCTTCTAGGTATGGAATTCTAGAAGCTTCTCCTTTCAAGGAGACAGGAAGCTCCTTTGCCTCCTCTTCACGGGAGTGAGCTAGAATCGGCCCTTAGCAGATTCTCTGTGCTGGGCTAGTAGAAACCACTACTCCTCTTCTTGAGGCTGTAGGAGCCATTTCTAAAAAACTAAATTTTTGTGAATAAAATATTTAAATAATCTTGAGAGATCTCAGTACTTAAAAGAATCTCAGGATCCTTGGATTGCTCATTCCAAAGGCTGCATGTATGAAGAGTATTATTGCAAAGACTCTCAGGGAGAATCTTTACATAAAATGGATACCTGCTTCCAAATTACTCTACTCTGAGTTCTAGGGTTACAAATAATAGCTAAAATATTTTGGAAACTTGCTTTGTGCCAGGTACTGTGTTAAGTGTATTTAGTGCACATTATTTAATCTGCTTATTAAGGCAAGGAGAAAAATCATTAAAGTTATCCCAATTTTAGAGATGAGTTAGTTGGGGCTTGTTGAGGTTATGTAACCTACCAAGGGCCTCCCAGTTCTGAAGTGGTAGAAGTAGTCTTCAAAAGTTATGTTCTTTTGAGTTTTAAAGACTTTTTTCTTAATATTGTCTTATAATTATGTAAAAGTGAACATGGTTCTCAAGTCAAATCTATAAAAATACAGTCTCTATTCTTTTCCCCCCGTGATATTTTATTCTACCCGAAAAGTAACCTCTTTTTAAAATGATTTATCCTTCTTCTAATTTTTAAAAAATATTCAAGCAAATACCTTTCTTAGATAAATGAGAGCACATTTTTCTTCATTTTGCTAAATCTGAAGGACATACAACCAAATGATGCACTTGAACGTAAATTGTGGATGGTTTAAGCCTACTATAAAGTGACTTTAAAACATAGTTATGGCCGGGTACGGTGGCTCAAGCCTGTAATCCCAGCACTTTGGGAGGCCGAGGCTGGTGGATCACAAGGTCAAGAGATCGAGACCATCCTGGTCAACATGGTGAAACCCCGTCTCTACTAAAAATACAAAAAATTAGCTGGGCATGGTGGCCTGTGCCTGTAATCCCAGCTACTCAGGAGGCTGAGGCAGGAGAATTGCCTGAACCCAGGAGGTGGAGGTTGCAGTGAGCCGAGATCATGCCACTGCACTCCAGCCTGGGTGACAAGAGCCAAACGCCAACTCAAAAAAAAAAAAGAAGAATCAAGACTTTATCCTGCCATTCATTCCTTAAAAAAAAAAAAGTACTCCAAATATGTGTGCGTGTTTACTTATTGATTTACTTACATAAAATATGTATATTTACTTATTTATTTTAATAGTACAAACTACTGACAAGAAGTTTCTCTTCATAGTCAGCTCATATTAGAAGGAATGAGAATCAGAAGAGTATCACTTTACAGCTCCTGTGAATTACTCTACATAGGCGAGGATCACCAACAGATACTAACATCACAAAAAGGAGACAGCTAGATATTACCAGCTGTACCATTTACAATGAAAATAAACACTACCGCCTACAATCAAACCTGATTCTCATCAAGCCTCGTAACCTCACTATCAGTTACAGAAACTACGAGAAAAAGGGAACATGTTAAACAACACGATGGGAGCATAGGACATAATGGGCAAATTCCAGGCCATGGGAAATTCTGCAGGAAAAACAACCTGATTTTTTTGACAAGTAAGTTGCAAGGAATAAAAAAATAAGATGAAAAGGAAAACTCATGAATTGAAAGAAAGTTAAGAGACATAATCAATTTCAATGTATGACCCTTACTTTGGTTCTGATTATAACAAACAGTCAAAAAATATTTTTAGGACCGTAGGGAATTCACAGCAACTACTGAATGGGTATTTGATCAAAATCAAGTTCAGTTTTTCAATATGTTAATGTTATTGTGGGTTTTTTGATTCTTTATATTTTAGATGGAAATATTTATGGGTGAAATATCATATTTTCTGGGATTTGTTCCAAAATGATTCACTGGGGGAGAGGAGTGGCTAGAAATATGGATGAAACTAGATTGACTTTGTGTTTATAATTTTTGAATCAGAATGATGAGTACATAGGAGTTTTTTATATTATTCCCCATTTATATAGATGTTTGAAAATCTTCACACAACAAAATTTTTTATTTTTATTTATTTATTTATTTGCTTTGAGACAGGGCCTTGCTCTATTGCCCAGGCTGGAGTGCAGTGGTGTGATCACAGCCCACTGCAGCCTTGACCTCCCAAGCTCAAGCAATCCTCCTGCCTCAGCCTCCAGAGGCTGGTACTACAGGTGTGCACCACCCACACCCAGCTCATTTTTCTGTTTTTGTTGGAGACAGGATCTGATCTCAAACCTGGCTGGTCTCAAACTCCTGGGCTCAAGTGATCGTCCCACCTCAGCCTCCCAAAGTGCTGGGATTACAGGCATGAGCCCAAAACTTTTTAAAGATTTTAAAAATTATGCTCTTAAACAGTAAGTTGATGCCATCTCATCACTCACCTATTAACCCACAAATGTAGGGTGATTAATTTTCTCCCAGTTTTGAAAAGCAAACATTTATCAATATTATTAATATATTCAAGTAATTCCTCACAAATTATAACAACTTTCCTCCCCTCTTTCGTATTCATTGAACATGATTTACCCTCACTCCAGTGAAAATATCACATAATTCCCCTCTCTCCTAACCCAGCTAAGAGAATTGAGAGATTCCCAAACGCATTCTCAACTCCTTAATGCTGGAAAGGTGAGGCTGAGCTGAGGGAAGTTGGAGGTAATAGATACCAGAAGCTTTTCTCTATTTCTATTAATGTGTTCCCCTTATAGAAGCTTAACAATAATTTTTCAGCTGAGTGAAAATGGTCCCCTAAGTGATTCTGGTGGTCGTAGAGATGCACCCCCCAGATCCCCTTCCGGGAAGGACTTGGTGGGTGTACAGTCAGTGGACAGCTTCAGAGATTGTCTCAGTTGAGGAGAGATGCCTTCTCCAAGGCTATGCCCTGCCAGGGGCAGCTCACATCATGCAGTGTGACATGTGGTGACCCAGCCATAGTGACTCAATGCAGGAGAATCCTTGACAGGCTGTTCAGCTCCGGGGTGGTGGTTGGGGTGTCAGTTAAGGCTGCCACACAAGTGGGCATCTCCTCTATCCACTCCTGTTTCTGTCTCTTCCCTTCCACAGCTGTCACGCATTGAGGTTCTAGCAAAGTAGTTTGACCTGAACACTTATGATCAGCTGGATTTGTGTCACAGCATCTTAGACCTGACCAGTGATCCCAGAGTAGGGCAGGCCTTTCTTGGTGCTCTTTCTTGCACTTCTTTGATGAATATTGATGTTGGCAAGTGTTTCGCTCACCTGCTTATGCATATGGATTCCAAGATTCTAGGGATGTAGCAATCCCTTTATGGATGCAAGTTCACCCTTAAGAGAAACTCTAGGCCTCACACACATTTAGAAATTATTTGACATTGCCAGAAGTCTCACACGGAGTGAACTTGAAGAGTAAATCATTCCAAGTCTTGTTGTAGCTGCCATGTTTTCCCTATAACTGGATTGTGAGACACAGTGAGTATCTGGGTTGTCAGTAATCAAGGAGAGGAAAATGTCATGCTTAGTTTATTTAGTGTAGTGTATTTGCTGGTTTAATTTTAGTTGAGGTGAATATGCAGAAGGGCTTCATTCATTAGTTTGGTCCCTTTTCACATGAGATCTTCTGTCCTTCAACTGTGAATTCAATTAACAAAGAGTTTCTAAGAAATGTAACCATCACGATCAGAGAGGGAATAATGTATAAATCTTGATCATTTCCATTTGCAGATGATTTCATATTTGATTTTTATATCAGAGGCAATGGTTTGGGTCTTTTTCTTTTTCCCAAATGGCACCTTCAGGATGGTAAGGGATATTTCTTTGCCTGAGTGTTCTAATTAACAGTAGTTATAAAAGTAAAGCAGAATAAAAAAGAATGAAATTCTGATATATGTTATAATATGGATGAACTTTGAAAACATGCTGAGTTTTCAGAAACATGAAGTTTTCAACCGCCAAGACCGCGTCTGTCTCGCGAGCACAGAGCCTTGCCCCAGGGGCCGCCCACCCACACCTGCTGCCAGCTCACCATGGATGTTGACATCCATAAACTCTTTGACAATGGCTCCGGCATGTGCAAGGCCGGCTTTGTGGGCAACGATGCCACCAGGGCCATCTTCCCCTCCATCCTGGGGCACCCCAGGCACAGGGCATGATGGTGGGCATGGGTCAGAAAGATTCCTATGTGGGTGACAAGGCCCAGAGCAAGAGAGGCATCCTGACCTTGAAGTACCCCACTGAGCATGGCATTGTCACCAACTGGGATGACATGGAGAATATCTGGCACCACACCTTTTACAACAAGCTGCTTGTGGCTCCTGAGGAGCACCCCCTGCTGCTGACCAAGGCCCCTCTGAACCCCAAGGCCAACCACGAGAAGATAACCCAGATCATGTCTGAGACCTTCAACACCTCAGCCATGTAGTGGCCATCCAGGTCACACTGTCCCTGTACACCTCTGGCCATACCACTGGCATCACGATGGACTCCAGTGATGGGGTCACACTGTGCCCATCTATGAGGGGTATGCCATCCCCCTCGCCATCCTGTGTCTTGACTTGGCTGGCTGGGACCTGACTAACTACCTCGTGAAGATCCTCACTGAGTGTGGCTATAGCTTCACCACCAAGGCCGAGTGGGAAATTGTGCATGATATCAAGGAGAAGCTGTGCTACGTCACCCTGGACTTCAAGCAGGAGATGGCCACGGCAGCCTCCAGCTACTCCCCAGAGAAGAGCTATGAGCTGCCCGATGGCCAGGTTATCACTATCAGCCTTCCTGGGCATGGAATCCTGTGGCATCCATGAAACTACCTTCAACTCCAACATGAAGTATGACATGGACATCCGCAAAGACCTGTACACCAACACAGTGCTGTCTGGTGGTACCACCTGGCATCGCCGACAGGTTCCAGAAGGAGATCACCGCCCTGGCGCCCAGCACAATGAAGATCCAGATCATTGCTCCTCCCAAGCACAAGTACTCCCTGTGGATCAGCACCTCCATCCTGGCCTCGCTGTCCATCTTCCAGCAGATGTGGATCAGCAAGCAGGAGCACAAGGAGTGTAGCCCCTTTATCATCCACAGCAAATGCTTCTAGGCTGACTGTGACTTAGTTGTGTTACACCCTTTTTTGACAAAACCTAACTTGCGCAGAAAGCAAGATGACATTGGCATGGCTTTATTTGTTTTTTTTTTAATTTTGTTTTGTGGCTTGACTTAGGATTTAAAAACTGGAGCAGTGTCGGTTAGAGCGAGCATCCCCCAAAGTTCTACAATGTGGCCGAGGACTTTGATTGTACATTGTTCTTTTTTTAAATAGTCATTCCAAATATCATGAGATGCATTGTTACAGGAAGTCCTTCCCCGCCCAAAAGCCACTGCATTTCTCTCTAAGTCGAATGGCCCAGTCCTCTCCTGACTCCACACAGAGGAAGTAATAGCGTTGCTTTCATGTAAATTGTGTAACGCAACATTTTTAAAATCTTCGCCTTGATCCTTTTTTATTTTGTTTTATTTTGAAAGATTTTAGCCTTTGTGGCAACATCTTTTTTGTCCCTCAACTTGAGTTGTATGAAGACTTCTCAGTAAGCAGCCAGGGCTTACTTGTACACTGACTTGAGACCAGTTGAATAAAAGTGCACACCTTAAAAAAAATGCTCTCAAAAACATAAAGCCAGATACAAAAAGAACAAAATATTGTGTGATTCTCGTTACATGAGATACCTGCAGTGGTCAAATGTATAGAGATGGAAAGCAGAATTGTGCTTACCAGGGGTTGGGGTGAAGAGAGAATGGGGAAATTCTCTGCTATTATTGTTTTAAAAAACCCATTATTGGCCACACGTGGTGGCTCACGCCTATAATCCTAGAACTTTGGGAGGATGAGGTGGGTGGATCATGAGGTCAGGAGTTCAAGACCAGCCTGACCAACATAGTGAAACCCCATGTCTACTAAAAATACAAAAATTAGCCAGGTGTGGTGCCGTGCCTGTAATCCCAGCTACTTGGGAGCCTGAGGCAGGGGAATTGCTTGAACCTGGGAGGCGGAGGTTGCAGTGAGCTGAGAGTGCACCATTGCACTCCAGCCTGAGCAAAAGAGCAAGACTCCATCTCAGTTTAAAAAAAGCCATTATTGCTTAATTGGTACAGAATTTCAGTTTGGGAAGATAAAATTGTTCTGGAGATGGATGGTGGTGATATCAGGCTGTACAACAATGTGAATATACCTAACGCCACAGAACTGTACACTTAAAAATGGTTAAATGATAAATTTATGTCATATATATTTTACCACAATTAAAACAAAAGTAAAGCAGAAGGTCAGAAGGGCAGTTAGTACCGTGGCACCTGAGGGCCTTGGGAGTTAAACAGACCTGGTCCGAGGTCCTGCTTTGCCACTCAGTAGCCGTGTGACCTTGGTCAAGTAAACTAGCCCCGTGGGCTCATCAATAAAATGGGGCTACCCCACATGTTTGTTGGAAGGATTAAATGAGATGGTGTAGGTGATGCCCTTGTCACAGAGCCTGGCACCTGGCGAGTGCTCAGTAAATGCTGGTTGGGATTAGGAAGCAGAATGCACAGTGGTTACACCACCCTGGAGTTGGACCACTTGATGATGAATCCTGGCAATCCACCTTTCACCATCAGAAGGATTGGGCAAATTACTGGACTTCTCTGTGCCCCAGCAGTAAAGTAGAGAAAATGATAGGTCCACTTCAGAGCGTTGTTATAAGGATTACAGCATTTCCATGAATGAACACATACATTAACACGTGAAGCACTCAAAAACATGCATAGCAAGCACTATTTAATATTCACTTTCATTACTAAGAGCAATTCTGGGGTAATGGACAAAAATGATCAAATAGTCTTATTAGAATACACACACCAAGTATATATTTAGGGTATTATGATTTGACTTGTACTGCCTTATTTTAATTGTTGTTTGATATGGTTTGGATTTGTGTCCCTGCCCAAATTTCACGTTGAATTGTAATCTCCATTGTTGGAGAAGGGGCCTGGTGGGAGATGACTGGATCATGGGGGCAGATTTACCCTTTGCTGTTCTTGTGATAGCAAGTTCTCATGACATCTGGTTGTTTAAGTGTGTAGCACCTGTCCCCTCGCTCTCTTCCTTCTGCTCCAGCCATGTAAGACATGCCTCCTTCCTCTTCGCCTTCTGCCATGATTTTAAGTTTCCTGAGACCTCCCCAGCTATGCTTCCTGTACAGCCTGGGGAACCGTGAGTCAGTTAAACCTCTCTTCTTTACAAATTACCCAGACTCTGGTACTTCTTTATAGCAATACGAGAACAGACTAACACATTGTTATTATGGTCAGTTAGCACTTCTTAAATGCTTACTATGTCCCAGGCACTCTGCAAAGCACTTTCTAAGCATTGCCTTTTCAAATCCTCTCAACATTCCCCATTTAACAAGACACAGAGCAGATGAGCAGCTTGCCCAAGAATCAGCCAACTAGAACCACCATGTGTCTGACTCCAGGTTACATCACTCCACTCTACCTCTTATAATAGCCTGTAGCTGTCACCAATGAAAACACATGTATGATAGAACACGAAAAAATGAATAAATAAAGCCTTTGGGATGGGGGTCAATAACTGAGACTGGAACCTGGGATAAAATTGTTATTGCATTAAGCATTAATTTAGAACTAAGCCTCCCAGAGACCAAGGCAAAATGTCATATGGTATCTGATTTTTAAAGAGAAGCCCTGCTCTTCCGTCCCTCACCCCAAACCTGGCACATTCCTATACACATTTACTCATAATTAAAATCTAGGAGCAATCTATATTTGCCAGGCACTTTTCAGTTTTTCAAAAGATATACTTGTTCCTGACACCAAAGTCTCAGCTAAATTGATGGTGTGGATTCTCATAGGAGGAATATTGAGGGACCTGATCAATGATAGCTTCATGAGAGTTGGTGCAGGGACTGTGTGACCGCAACCCAAGTGACTATTCTCGGTGTCAGCCCTAGATAAAGGCAGGCAGCAGAGTGTTCGGTCTGTGGGCCCCGGCAGGGTAGGTACCAGTGGATCACAGGCTCTTTGCCTGACAATGAGCTACTGTGATCTATTCAACTGCAAGTAACCATCAACACCGTTGTGCGGAAAATCATGCACTGCTTTATACTGCACTCTTAAATGGACAAGGAATAGCAGGTCCAAAGATTTAAGAAGAAAGTATAGATGAAATTAAAATTTAAAATGATACCCATTGGCCTAGTGTATTTTCCTGAAAATTGGGGGAAATACAGAAGCACTAGATTTTAGTAGGAGAACATCTTGGAACAGCTCAGAGAAAAGTAGTGATCATAAAATAAGGTTACATGTGAGAGGACAAAGTTCCTCAATGTCTCCCTTAATTTTCATCGGGGCAGGCGGGGGGCAGTCTCTGAAGTGGGAGGTCAAAGCAGTCCACAGGTAAGGAGGAACTGGCCAAGCTGGAGGAGGCAGAGCTGTGGGCTTGCTGCCCTTCCAATCCCTAGAGTAGGGCAGGGGCCACTAGCTCTCAAAGGTCAGCCTTCTTCCAAAGAAAGGATTCCTTTCTGTGCCATAGGATAGGTATTCTATTTCTTACTCTGCCATTGGGGCTAACAGCAGTGAGCTAATGTGCTTTATGAATTTCCAAGACAGAGCAGCTTAATGCTGTCTTTCCCAAACTTTGATCAAGGAAAATCTGTATTGGCAGCACATCTATTAATATCCACAGGACAGGGTTCCTCGCAGTACATTGATCTAATGTAATGGGCAGATACAGGTGAATAAACTCTGGCCAATGACCAAGGTAAAGGAAACATAATCCTTGTATTGTGCTTTCATCTTGCTATTTTAAATGTTGGTTTCTCTTTAAATGAGGCCCTCTGCCCTACAGGGGTCCTTTGTGCAAGAAAGTGTGTTTGCATTTCAAAGTCTTACATTTCCCAATAAAACCAACTTCTGAGAACACATTTTACTTTGATAAAGACCTTCCTGAGATTAGAAAGCTAAACAATAGTACAGTGCATTAAACAGTTCTTTACTATGGAATTAGCCATGATAGACCCATAAATGCTTACTTATACAATCTTCTTTGTCTGTGAATCCACTGGACAACTGCATAGCCAAGATGCTAAGGAAATACGTGTCCATCCATATGTGGGTGGGTTAATGGGTAGTAACTGTGAGGCCTGTGTCTTCCAGGAATGCTAACTATGCACCAGCTGGGTGACTTTCACAAATCATTTCCCCTACATGCATCTTAATTTGGCATCTGAGAAATGAGTGTTGGATTACAGTGTTTCCAAACTTCTCCAAAGATAAGAATCCCTGGGGTAGCGGTTAAACATTGAGATTGCTAAACCAACATTGAGATTACTAACCCTCCATGGGAATTCTGATGAAATGGATTTGGGTTGGGGCCCAGTGACCTGGTTTTTGTTTTTTAGTTGCTTGCTTCTATGTCTGCTTGCTTGTTTGTTTTTAAACAGGAGCTTTAGGTCCCTATCTTCAAGGAAGTTGGGGAAACCTTGGCTAGATGACTGAGAGACTTTCTAACCCTGCCAGTCTGTAATTCTGTGATTCTGCAAGGTAGGTGATCCACCAGCCCCCTCACTACAAGTTAAAATAAGACGTTGAGAATTTTTTCTTTTGTAGGTTCTCCCGATGATGGGGGCGGCATCTGGTTACGTTTGTATGAAATAGATATCTAGTTCTCACAAGTCAGCAACACCATAAGCCCTGTGGGAAGCCGCAAAGTGTGGTTGTTTGTGCTTATTAAAACTGTGAGGGTTCTTCCCATAAACTCTTCCGAGGTTCTAAACTGGTGTCCCACATAGGGTGCTAGTGTCTGTTCTTTTCCCCAAACCTCACATTTACAACTTTCGACATCCAGAAATGGTTTCAGAACCTCATAGCTCCACTAATGGCTCCCGAGGTAAGACGGTGACCTCTTGGTCAAACTTCAAACTCCTACACGCACCAAATCTGTTTGCTTCCTCTTGCTTCTCTGGAAGCCAGTGGGTCCTTGGGACCAACTCAACCATTTGTGAGAACTGGTTGGGAAAATGAAGGCTGCTTTTCCAACCAAACCCTTGAGACAATCTGAAGGCAAAAGGCTAAAAGTTCCTGCAAGTATAGCTTCTTTGAAGGAAAATCTAGAGGATGCTTCCAAACAGTCATTTCTTTTTTTTTTTTTTTTTTTTTTTAGACAGAGTTTCGCTCTTGTTACCCAGGCCAGAGTGCAATGGCGCGATCTCGGCTCACCGCAACCTCCGTGTCCTGGGTTCAGGCAATTCTCCTGCCTCAGCCTCCTGACCAAACAGTCATTTCTATTTGAAGTTTAAGCATTTTTAAGATGCACCTACACTTTCTCAAATCAACGATGCAAGATGGAAAGAAAGCAGAAGATTTTAGAATCTCTTTGAACATCTTTGAAAACAGTAGCTATCCGTTGAGAGAAGAGTTGACACTGGAGAAAGGAAATGTAAACGTAAGACTGGTGAGTGAAATAAAAACCGTGAAGTCCTGAATTAGAAATGCGAGTGTTGGCATGAACCCATGATTTATTTTATCTTTATATATATATATCTCATATATATATATCATATACATGTGATATATATGATATATGTATATCTTATATATCTCGTATATATATCTTATATATAATATATACGTATATATTATATATATCTTATATATCTTATACTGTAAGATATATATAATATATACGTATATATTATATATGTGTATATATGTATGAGATATATAATATATATGAGATATATCTCGTATATAAGATATATGATATATATGTATATCTTATATACGATATATATGTATATCTTATATATATGATATATACATGTATCTTATATATATGATAATGTATATATGATATACATATATCATATATATATCTTCTAGCTCTGTCCACTGAAAAAGGCTAGAAGCAAATGAGTAGAATTTGCAAATGAGTAGAATTCCAGTAGAATGAGCGCAGCGAATACTCCTTGTAATCTCTAAATCCTATTTTCCGTGGTGGCTCATGCCTGTAATCTCAGCACTTCCGGACGCTAAGGTGGGAAGATTGCCCAAGTTCAGAAGTTAAAGGCTGCAGTGAGCTATGATGGTGCCACTACATTCCAGCCCGATGACAGAGACAGACCAGATCCTGTTTCTAAAAATAAATAAATAAATCCTATTTTCCATCAAAAGGAGCCGCGGCTTTTTGGAGAAATAGCTGATTCCAAATCTGGGACAGAAAATTGCAAGATGAGCCTGGATTGCTTTGTCACACTAGAAAGCAAGGAAACTATCAAAGACTAGTAGGGTTGTTTCAGAAAGACTCAGCTGCTAATTTAAATATCATCTCACTAGCCAAAGACGGAATAATTTGAACACCAATGAGAATAATCACTGCAATGTATTTAAACCAACAAATGTATTAAAAATCCATTAATTTATTTAGATAACATTTAAAGTTCCATTGGCCAAAAAAAATGCATTGGTTACATTTGGAGGATCCTAGGGATACGCCTTATTATTTTGAATATTGGTAAATAAAGAAAAAGAATCAAGCACTTAGCCTCATTCCTGCGTAATCTGTGTTTTAGTCAAACAGTGAATAAAAAGAAAGTTTTTTTAACAGAGTATTTTAGCTAACTAAATTACAAAGGAATGATAGAATTTGACTATCATCAATTTGCACTTCCTAATGGATATGGATAGGAATCATTGACAGCTGCTATTAATAATATCACACAGGAGAGGAGACAACCAAACATTATGTACCTCCTGATGGAAGTACACAGTATCTATGGAGTATTCTCACCACAAAACTTAAACTGAAATCTGATCAAGTCTTTAGATCTAATTAAAAATGTATAGGACTTACAGGGATCAGAGGAAGATGAAATCAGCAGAAGACAGATTATAAGGAAAACACTATGACATTGGTCCAGTTTCTCCAATGAATAGGTTGCAAGGAAAGAAAAAAGAGAAAAAGAAAATAGGTGAAGCCTGTAAATTAAAACAGACTTAAACAACCAGGCGCGGTGGCTCACACCTGTAATCCCAGCACTTTGAGAGGCCAAGATGAGGGAATCTCCTGAGGGCAGGAGTTCGAGACCAGCCTGATCAACGTGGAGAAATCCCATCTCTACTAAAAATACACAGTTGGCTGGGTATGGTAACACACACCTGTAATCCCAGCTACTCGGGAGGAGAATTGCTTGAACCCGGGAGGTGGAGATTTCGATGAGCCAAGATCAAGCCATTGCACTCCATCCTGGGCAACAAGACTGAAACTCCATCTCAAAAAAAAAGAAAAAAAAACAGACCTAAACATATCAATTGTACAATACATAGATTTTATTTGGGTCCTGATTCTACCTGAAAATTGTCAAACAGTGATGAGACTTTCCTGTATTCAGGAAAGCTAAATACAGACTGGATGTATAACGATATGAAGGACTGTTAATTGTTTGGTTGGTTGGTTCTGTTTTGTTTTGAGACAGTGTCTCACTCCGTTGCCCAGGCTGGAATATAATCTGTGATCTCGGCTCACTGCAGCCCCGACCTCCTGAGCTCAAGTAATCATCCCACCTCAGTCTCCCGAGGCTGGGACTACAGGCATGCACTACCACACCCAGCTAACTTTTTGTAGAGATGGGGTCTCGCCATGTTGGTGGTCTCAAACTCCTGGGTTCAAATAATCTGCCCGCATTGGCCTCCCAAAGTCTCCCAAAATGCTGGCATTACAGGTGCGAGCCAACCACACCAATTTTTTTGTTTGTTTTTGTTTTTTAGAAACAGGTCTCCCTCTGTAACTCAAGATGGAGTGTAGTGGCACAATCGTGACTCACTGCATCCTCAACTTTCTGAGCTCAAGCGACCCACCCTGCCTCAACCTCTGGAGTGGCTGGGACTACTACAGGTCCACACCACCACACCAGCTAATTTACTTTTATTTTTTGAAGAGATGGGGTCTCAATATGGTCTGAAACTCCTGGATCAAAGAATCCTCTTGCTTCTATTTTTTGTAGAGATGGGGTCTCCAAGCTGGTCTGGAACCCCTGGCCTCAAAGGATCCTCTTGCTTCAGCCTCCCAAAGTGCTAGGGTTAACTGGTGTGAGCCGCTGCACCAAGACTATTAATTTTTTACAGTATGGAAATGGCTCTGATTATGTTAAAAAGTTCCTATATTTTAAACATTTATACATATTTATGGGAAAAAATGATATTGTGCCTGAGATTTGCTTCAAAAAATCTAGTTTGGGGGGGAATGGAAAGCATGGAGGAAATGAGATGGCTGTGAGTCGATTACTGTCAAGCTGGATGGGAGTTTCATGGAGGTTCATTGTGTTATTCTCTCTACTTTTGCATAGAGTAAAATTTTTCTATAATAAAAATAAATGTAGGTAGGATTGATCGTTCCCTCTCTTGAAAGGATTCACCTGGCACATTCTTGAAAGGTGGCCAAGGAAGCCACCCCTTGTCCCCGTTCCTGTGGGATGAGGTATCCCTGGAGCCAGCAGAAGTGGGTGTGACTCTACTCTGTCACTCACATCTATTGAAGTCTTGAAAAATAACAGAACCCAATAAACATTCAAAAGCCACTTTCTCCAACATCAAGTTATTATACCGTTGTCTGTAGGGTAGGGAGCAACAAAGTGCCATGATGTTAGACTCCAGAACTCAAACATTTTTTCCCTGATCTTTACTGAAAACTCAGATCATCTTCATATATTCTTCTGAGACCAGAAGGATGATCTGGGGCTCTTGGCCAGCATCTCCTCCATGTCAGGATTGGCCTCTTTCTTTCCATTTCTTTAAAGAATGAAAAAGAGCAGAAGAACCTGGAAAACATTATGCACCTTTCACAGAAATAAAATACAAGCATACTATGTCAATTTCTCACAGACACTGGAGCCAGGCACTCATTTTACTTTCAGATATGTGGGAGAATCTTTTGTTAGATACTCCGCCCAGCACAGTGGGGAAAAAACAGGATATACATATATGGTAACTAGGTTGTAAATAGATTTTAATCCCTTGAGCCAGCCTGCCTTTAATTCCTAATGCCCTGCCCCACAATGAAATTACATGGCCAATATCCTAGATCTCAGGTTTTCAAAGTTTCCTTCTTTAAGCATCCCTGGAATTTCTTACGTGCATAGAAACAAAAACAATTTTATGATAAATGACTCAAAAAAGAAACAACCTTGCAATAAACTTTCAACATTTTCCTGAACAGGAAGAGTAACAGTCCCAAACAAAGCCACCCAAATTGTTTTTCTTGCTTGCTGAGGTGCAAATCTTTGCTCTGCACACTGATTTCTGGTCCATGGTGACCTTTTCATTAATTTGCTGGCAGATTTGAAGCAAATCTGATTCCCATCCTTTTCACAAATCCTCCGATCTCTCCTGAGAGCCAAAGTCTTGGCCCAGGAAAGTGCAGTTAGAAACAAAAATGAATTAACACTGAGTAATAAAAATACTGAGTAAGGCATGCTTAACCTTCTTCATGCCTTCTTTCTTTTAATACTCATCCGTCCCTCTGAGGTGACTGCTTGAATTTTCTTCATTTCGTACATGAAGAAACTGGAGCTTAAAGGGTTTACAACCAGTGAGAGGCTGAGCTATGACTCAACAAATTTCTTTTTGACTCCAAAGCTCAAGTTTATAATCACTGTAATAAACCTCTTTTATTAGGAGGCTTTGGAAGGACTTTTTTACTTTAAAAGTAGCAGAACTTTGCAGGAAAGATGCCAGGGCAGCAAGACATAGTAAGAAAGGGCACGTATGGTTGTGCATGCTGAGCCCTACAGAGGGCGCTGTTTGTACTACAATTTATGGAACTAGTGTCCTCGGAGTTGTGCTGGGCACTGGCTGCAGCAGGACTACCTGCCTGAATGAGCATGAGCTTTGAAGTTTCAATAAGCTTCTGTGTTCTTTGACCGTGCGTAAGTTGCTTGGGGTTGCCAACAAATGTAGAACAGACAATTCTGCTAAGATGACTGCTACCCTAGTGGCTATTGCAGTGGTTATGAATACGGATTTATGAGTACTGTACACAGAAAACAACCTCTCCCAGTGTGTTCTTCCTGAGGGTAGAAGATCACTTTGTATTATTTGGCCAAGTGCAAGTTCCTTCTCCTCCCTCTAAGCCTCTGAATGCAGAAGTGCTTAATCTCAGTCATTGGGCAGCTCCTCTACCTATACTCATTTTCAAGGTGATCTCATCTAGCCCCGTAGCTCAAATGCCATCCACATACAACTCCCAAATTCTGTCTCCATCTTAACCTCTCCTCTTGGGCATCTGATACAACCCTGAAGTGACACATGACCTAAGACATCTGGGATAGAAGTCTTGCTTTCCACTCCTCACCTGCTCTTCCCCCAGTCTTTCTCAACCCTGTAAAAGACACCACCCGTCACCCATCTGGCTCAGTCAAAAGTCTACAAGTCATTCCTAACTCCTCTCCTTTTGTTAAGTCCGATTTCAGTGCAAGTCTTATCAATTCTGCCCCCCAACATTTATCTTTATTTGGCCTCTTCTCCCCACGTCCACTTGCTGCTTTTGTGTGTGTGTTGGTAAGCTTCATGAATCATATATTTTATTCTCCCAGTATTAGAGACTAGATGTTTATGGCTTTCCAAAATTCATACATTGAAACCTAATCCCCAAGGTTATGGTATGAGGTGATGGGCCTTTGGGAGGTGATTAAGTCATGAGGGTGGAATCCTCATGAATAGGATTGTGCCTTTATTTTTAAAAGAAGGCTCCAGAGAACTCCCTTACCTTTCCACTATTTGAAGACACGGTAGAAAGATGGCCATCTACAAACCAAGAAGCAAGACCTCACCAGATACCAAATCTGATGGCATCTTGATTTTAGACTTTCCCGCCTCCAGAACTATGATAAATAAATTTCTGTTGTTTCCAAGCCCCCTGACTATGCTAGTTTATAATAGCTGCCCACATGCACCCAGATAAATTTTGTCTTTCAGTATGCGGGTTATAATTTTCCCTTTAAAACAGTGTCTTTAGGGGTGGGGGCTAAATATAAAACTTTTATTGCTCTCAATTTCAAACCAATATAAACACCTAATCCTAGTCCTGCTTTGACCACAAGCATCTTATTTTTTTTTTATAGGCAGGATCTCACTCTGTTTCCCAGGCTGGAGTGTGGTGACAAGATCATAGCTTACTGCCACCCTGAACTCCTAGGCGAAAGTGATCCTCCCACGTCAGCTGTCCAGCTACTTCAAAATTTTTTTTGTACAGGTGAGCTCTGTCTGTGTTGCTCACATTGGTCATAAACTCCTGGCCTCAAATGATTCTCCCACCTCAGCCTCCCAGAGCACTGAGATTACAGATGTGAGCCACTGTGCCTGGCCTGACCACAAGCACCTTGAAGGAATTTGTCTCTTCTCACACCAACTGCTTCTTCCCAAGCTGCTCACTATTCCATCCTCTGTAATCTACACTGAACATTGACACTGCTCTTGATGAGGCAATGACCTCCTAATTGCCAAATCCAAAGGCTTATCTCCAGACCTAATCATACTTGACCTCTCCAATGACTGGAAATTGCTGATCCTTTTTTCTGCTCTGAATCCTGTGGCCCCTGCATCCTGCATTGCTCCTTCCCCTCTGGCTCAAAGGTGTCAGACTTATTTGACGACTCTCCTTGCAGACTCTACCTTTGATCTTCCTCCCTTCTCATTCTTCACCACTGGTTCTGAAACGTATTTTTTCAAGGACACCTTTGAAAACGTGCTGAAAGCTATGAGACAGTCATCCCTAAAATAAATAAGTAAGAATGCCTATATTCATGGACACATAATGCCCTAAGTACTTTCAGGAGGTTCTGCACACCCTCAAGCCATGTTAGACCCGACGCTCTACTTTCTCAGCAGGAGGGATGCCAAGCACTCCCGGGGCTTCCATTGTCACGCATATGTTGATGGCTTTCAAATGTGTACCTTGACCAGCAATCGTTTTTCAAAACTCTAATCTTGTACCCCAAATTTCCAACTAAAAAATCTGTTTATACCAAAGGATCTTACGTTCAATGTGTCAAAAACTGGCCTGAATATCTCATAGCCTCTGTCTGATTCTCCTCCAGATCTGCCCATTGCATGATGACATCACCATTCACCCCATCACCGAGGAGGAATTGGCTCTTCTCCCTCCTCTTGCTGCTTCCCAGGCTCTAGCCTTTCTCGTCTCTTTCCTGGATTATGGAAGGAGCCTTCTGCTTGATCTGCCTGTCTCCCTCATTGCCCTCTTTAAACCCACCTGCTGCACTGTGGTGAAATTTGTCTTCAACCTTTCCCTCCATCAAACCCTATTGCTCACAGCGGTACTTCCCCAACCATGTTTCAAAGCATACAAACTCTCCACAATAGTATATGGAAGAAAAACGTTTTCATGGTCAATTAAGTTGAAGAAAAGAATGAAAATTAATTAGGTTTAATTACATCTCAGAGTCTTCAATATGCTAACACACATTTTGGAGCTCCAACTGGGAGATATGAAATAAAGCCGTTGTCAAACTGTGGCAACAAAAGAGCCCAGTGTACCTCAGATACACTTTGGATGTGACTGGTCTCCGAGCTGAACTTGGACTTCCTTGTCCATCTCTCTTCCCTTCCAATTTCTAGCTGCTATTTTTGATAACGTAGACAACAGGAGGAAGGACATCAGTGGCTTCAGGAAAACTAAGGTTTAAGTCTCTGGTCAGATTATTTCTCACTACATCTGCCGACTAGTGTCCCTGGGCCCCTGGAGAGGCTGAGCTCTGTGAGCTGTGCCACTGGGCGTCATGGGCCTCTGGCTTCCCGCTGGGTTTGGCCAATGGAAAGCAGTGGTAGCAGAGGCGAGGGGAGGGTGTTCATGCCTTCCCTCTGGTGGTTCTGCAGTGCTCCCACCCTCTCCCCGCCCCAGCCCTTGACTGGTAGAGGTGACTCGCCCTCTCTTCCCCTTGAGGCCTGGGGGTGATCATGGCTTCCAGCTGCTAGTAACCCCTGGGGGCTTTGTCATCTCTTGTTAGTCCCCTTAATTCCTTAGACTCTCTTCAATTAAACCTTCTGAGTACACCATCCTGTTTTCCCTGATGGAGACAGGACTTTAGCCTCCTTACAAAATGAGGATGGTAACATCTACCTGGCGGAGCAGCTGAGGATGTTCAGTGAAAGCACCTGAGATGTGATGCACCCAGTACAGTGCCTGACTCCCAGCAGTGCCCACTGAATAAGAGATGGCTGCCCCGGTCCTGCCAGTTCTCCAAGTAGCCAGCTACTCAAGAGTCTCTCTGCTCCCTTGCCAGTGATCCAGGCTGAGGTGGGAAGAGGGAAATTATGCCAGATCCCAGTCTGAAGAGACCAAGCTGTCGCCGCGGCGCAGGGTCCAGTCAGCAGTCACAGAACAGGACTGACCTGTGGGTCCCACTCCAGGGCCCCAGAACAGAGGATCCTAACAGGGACTGGAAGAGCCAAGGGTCAGGGCGCCTCTGTGCTCAGCATTCCTCTTGGAAGAAAGCAGCCTCTGTGCCGGGCCCAGATGGTCTGGCCCCCCACACTGGCCAATTGTTTTCCGAGGAGGAAATCCTTCCAGCTTCCAGTCTACTCCTTGTCCCCCACTGAGGTGATGAAGTGGCCTGGAAGAGGTGGTGCTGTTTGGAAAGGGACGACACTTGAACTAGCTTTCCAGTATATTTCCCAACATGAATACACTGGGGAAATTTTAAAAGGGGTTAATAAGCCAGGTGCAGTGGCTAGTGCCTGTAATTCCACCTACTTGGGAGGCTGAGGCAGGAAGATCATTTGAGGCCAGGAGTTTGAGACCAGCAAGACCTTGTCTCTAAAATAATTTTTTTTTAAATAGTAAAAAAAAAAGACCAAGTACAGTAGCTCACACCTGTAATCCCAGCATTTTGGGAGGCTGAGGTAGGCAAAGGACTTGAAGCCAGGAGTTCGAGACCACCCTGGCCAACACGGCAAAACCTTGTCTCTATTAATAATACAAAAATTACCTGGGCATGGTGGTGCATGCCTATGACCCCAGCTTCTCGGGTGACTGAGGCACAAGAATTGCTGGGATCCAGGAGGCAGAGGTTGTAGTGAGCTAAGATCGCACCACTGCACTCCAGCCTGGGTGGCAGAGTAAAACTCTGTCTCAAAAAAAAAAAAAAACATAAAATAGGAATAAAAAAATAAAAGGGGCTAGGCACAGTGGCTCATGCCTGTAATCCTAGCACTTTGGGAGGCCAACGTGGGCGAATCATCTCAGGTTAGGAGTTCAAGAACAGCCTGGTCAATATGGAGAAAGCCCGTCTCTACTAAAAATACAAAAACTAGCCAGACGTGTTGGTGGATGCCTGTGATCTCAGCTACTTGAGAGGCTGAGGCAGGAGAATCACTTGAACCAGAGAGGTGGAGGTTGCAGTGAGCCGAGATCACGTCACTGCACTCCAACCTGGGGGACAGAGTGAGACTATGTTTCAAATAAATAAATAAATAGAAGAGCATTAATGGAAATGATACATTAGAGAATACTTAGTGAATCTGCAGGCTGGCAAATGTATTTATACTAAGCCCTCATAAAGGAAATTAATGTATTGGGTGCATTGAACCAAACACACCTGACTTATGGCACGTAATCAAAATGCAGTTTTATTTTGTTTCCTACCAACTCCTTAAATCAATTCAATGAGTAAAATCTTCACAGTTTCTCAAAAATCAGGGAGTTTTTCCAATCACTCCTAAAGCCAGGAACAGATAGTCTAACTCAGAAGCAAAACAACACAGTATGGTGCTCAACACCTCAAACTTCCCTTAGGGCAAGTCTTCTTTGACTTCTCCACACCCAGGTGCTCTCTGGTAGAAAACTGTCTCCCAGGGCTAGGAGCCCTCCTCTGGCAGAGGTGCCAGCTGAAGGAACTCAGTTCTCCATCACCCTGGGGCCTCAGCGATTTAAAATGTAAAATTTCTCCCAGCATCAGGGAGTCCCCACATTGATCTGCCACAGAGAGACATGACTAGTCAAATGTCAAATGGGAATGCAGAAAAAGAAGCCAGGCAAGGAGTGGGGCAGGCCTCTGCCTGGAAGGGGAGCAGGGAAGGTTTCACGGCTCTCTACCCTGAGGTTCTTTGCCTTCCCATTCCAAGGTGGGTCCAGAGGCCCTGAGGCTCCTGAGGCTCTCCTGGCGATGCAGAGGATCTAGCTATGGTATCACAGGATGCCCTGATGTCAAGCAATCCACGAGTAGGATAGTGAGGTTTTTAACTCCCCAAAAGCCATAGTAAATGCAAGCTTGAGAGCCAGGAGGAAGGAGGTAGAAGGAGAACGTGTCACACGCCAGGGCCAAATTAAATGTCTCTCTCCCTCAAGACACTCTGCAGGACTTCCCGTGACATACTGGCTCAACAGGTGAGTCTCAGCTCCAGAAATCTATTTTGAGAACTGCAGATCTCCGGAGATGGTGAAATTGCAAGTCTAAACAAATGTCTGTGTCAAGCGAGGGCACCGGTGGGTTGTGGATGGTGTCCAGACACCTGGCTTGAAAGTATTTGGGAGGACAGGCTATGGAGGAAACCCTTGGCCCAGGACCTTAAATATTTTTTTAACTTAGAATGAGAAGGTACTGGCCACAGCCCTTCCACTTGATCCCAACCCCTTCAACCGCCCCCCACCAGACCCACTACCTGAAGCCCCTGGTGTAGTGGGCAGAATAATGGCCCCTCAAAGATGTCCATGTCTTCATCTGCTGAACTGGAGAATGTTATCCCACATGGCAAAAGGGACTTGGCAGATGTGATTAAATGAAGAATCTGGAGATAGGGAGATTATCCAGTGGGTACGCCCAGTGTCATCACGAGGGTCCTTAGAAGAAGGAGGTGGGAGTGTGTGAGAGTCAGAGAAAGGATTGACAGCAGAAGCAGAGTCAGAGGGAGGGGACTGCTGGCTTTGAAGATGAAAGAGGCCATCAGCAAAGGAATGGGCAGCCTCTAGTAGCTGAGAAGACAAATAAATGAATTCTCCCCATGGAGCCTCCAGACAGTGCAACACGGCCGCCTCCTTGACTTTGAGCCGGTGAAACAGGCTTCAGACTTCTTCAGAACCGTAACATGATAAACTTGGGTTGTTTTAGGACACAACATTAGTACTTGTTACAGCCGCCACAGGAAACGAACACAGGTGGTAAGAGAACATTGATATGGTCCTTTCAGGTTCCGGAAGCCCCAGTTAAAAATAATCCTGATGAGAAGACATCACCCCACCTCCCCACCCCACCCCTGTCCACTTTACTGTAGGAGATCCCACTTCCAAAAGTTGGATGATTCATGGTCGCTCAAATCCAGTCCTTAGAGTCACAATCAGGGACACCACAGGGTGTTCCAGTGCAGAGTATGGCTGTCCCACTTCATGATGCTCCATCCTGGAGTGGATGCATTTTGATATGAGGATGAATTCCCTTTTAGAAAGAAAGCCCCAATCCAGACTTCTTTTCGCCAATTATGAGGCACTCCCGGCAATGCTGAGGATCTAGCTCTGGTATCATAGGATGCCCTGATGTCAAGCAGTCCACAAGTAGGATAGTGAGGTTTAGTTCCCCACAAGCCATAGTAAACGCAAGCTTGAGAGCCAGGAGGAAGGAGGTAAGAAGGATTAAAAGATCATGGTGACTCATAGGGTGGTGGGAAGAATGAATGGCCAGCCTACATAATTTCCCGATGAGAAACATCAGCAAGTGCTAGATGGAATTGGAGTATTTTTTTTTTTCTGCCTAACCAATGTGCTAAGGTATTCGAGTATTCTTTTCTTTCTTTCTTTTAGAGATGGAGTCTTACTCTGTCATCCAAGCTGGAGTGCAGTGACGCGATCTCGGCTCACTGCAACCTCCACCTTCCGAGTTCAAGCAATTCTCCTGCCTCAGCCTCCCAAGTAGCTGGGATTACAGGCATGTGCCACCATACCTGCCTAATTTTTGTATTTTTAGTAGAGATGAAGTTTCACCATGTTTGTCAGGCTGGTCTCAAACTCTTGACCTTGCGATCCACCTGCCTCGGTCTCCCAAGTGCTGGGACTACAGTGAGTATTCTTGAGGAAGACATCAGAAACAGGAAATACTGGGGATAAAAACACATGCCAGCCTAAGATCAATACTCATGTTAACATTATTAGAACCATGTAAATATTATTCCCAGATGAGCCATATGGTGCATTGTGATTAATTTCCTATATTATACAACTTTTTGTTTTCTGTCAACAATTGCCTTTGTTTTGTTCCATTTCTTAGGTAACCTTCACAATTTAATTTTCAAACTCTGGAACTAAGTATAAATCTCCTAAGATGTTTAAACACATGAGGCAATCTAACCTAGAAGTGTTTCTTTCTTGGTTACTCCTGAATCCTTCCATCACCTGGTCCTCTGGACCATTCCTCTGTAGGCTGATTGATAACGATACCTCTTATGATTAGCTTTGCTTCTGGACTGAGAGTGCCACATGGGCTGAAAGGTATCCTAGAGGAAATTGCCTTCGAGTATGTGTCAATTCCGATTTTTTCCTGAAGAGAATGAATCGCCTCTATTCATACAGGGAACATTCTCAATCATATTCTATTTAGCCTCATCCTGGACCAACCCTCAAACTTTTTAAACTGGCAATGGGTCAAGTAGATTTGGCCAAAGATGGCTGGCAGTGTCTCAGACTTCTTGGAAATAAGTGAACACAGACCTGAAAAGAAGAGGCTGTTAATTGTACCCTGAGGGTAGACCTGGCTCCCACTGTACAAGGGGGCTTAAGCCCAGACCTGGCTCATCACCCAAAGTGGGCAAGGGTAGTGGGGCTTTCACCCAGGAAGGGGAGCCACATTATCAATGGAGTCCCTAAGATCAAATAAATAAATGAGGGTCATGTTAAAATGGTAACATAATGGGGCCAGGTGTGGTGGCTCAGGCCTGTAATCCCAGCACTTTGGGAGGCCAAGGCAGGCAGATCACTTGAGGCCAGGAGTTCAAGACCAGCCTGGTCAATATGGTGATACCCGGTCTCTACTAAAAATACAAAAATTAGCTGAATGTGGTGTGGTTCCAGCTACTTAGGTGGCTGAGGCATGAAAATTGTTTAAACCCGGAAGGTGGAGGTTGCAGTGAGCCAAGATTGCACCACTGCACTCCAGTCTGGGTGGCAGAGTGAGACTCTGTCTCAAACAATAATAATAAAATAAAATAACATGCTGAATTATTTTTTCCTTTTTTCCTAATTTGTTAGCCAATTGTCCTAGAACAGACATTCTCAGTGGGGGTGACAAAACCATTACAATGGTTTGTGACCTTGCAAAGGGCCTTGGTACATACACAGATACACAGTATATCTGTGATATTAGAACTTTACCGGGAGAAGGGTGTTGTTTTTTTTAAAAAATTGGCTAAAAAGCTTCCTTAAGGGGGCAATAAAAAAGACTGAGAAATGTCATTCTAGAGATTACTGAATAAATGCTGATTGTAATTATTGAACTCTTTATAGAAGGCTTTTTAGTTTAATCATTAAAATTAGAGTTGGGGCTGGATGCGGTGGTGCATGCCTGTAATCCCAGCACTTTGGGAGGCCAAGGCTGGCAGATCACAAGGTCAAGAGATTGAGACCATCCTGGCCAACATGTGAAACCCCATTTCTACTAAAAATACAAAAATTAGCCAGGCGTGGTGGCGCATGCCTGTAATCCCAGCTACTTGGGAGGCTGAGGCAGGAGAATCGCTTGAACCTGGGAGGTGGAGGTTGCAGTGAGCCGAGATCTCCCCACTGCACCCCAGCCTGGCAACACAGCGAGATTCTGTCTCAAAATTTTAAAAAATAATAAAAATAATAAAATAAAATTAGAGTCGGAAGTTTTCTGATTTTGTTCATGATTGGAAAAATAATTCCTACAAAAACTACCTCATAGCAGAATTCTTTAACGTCATGGCCTAGGAAACTGAGGTAGAAATAAGAAAGCCTGGTGTTACCTATTGGTAATTGTCCAGGCTAAAGAAACCAGAGAATGAGGGAAAATCTTATTTATGAAGCTCACCAAGTTATGAGATGAGGGATAGCTGTCCTTTCTCCAGGACACCTGGTGGTGAGGCGGCTACTCGTATTCTCAGCAGTCGTCTGGAATAAGATACTAGTGCTAGTGGGTGGGCCTTTCATTTTAAGTTGTGCCATCTGTGGGTGTGACCTAAGGACCCTAACAATCAACTATACTGCCACTTTTGAAAATCTTACAGTAAAAATTGGCTGAGAATAATTATACGTAATCGGCTGTCAGAGGCAAACAGGAGCCCTGGGGTAAAATACTTGGTAGCTTGAATTCATTAATTGTTTAGAAGAAAGAGGTCAAGCTGTACTCAAACCACAGGGGTCTGCAAGCTTTCTGTCAAGGGCCAGAGAGTGAATATTTTAAGCTTTGTGGGCCGCGCATCTCCATCACAACTGTTCAACTGCCATCACAGTGCAAAAGGGGCAATAGACAAATTGTGAATGAATGGGCATGGCTGTGTTCCATTAAAACTTTATTTTTAACAAAAGAGGCAGCAGGTGAATTTGGCCTGCAGGTCATAGTCTACCACGCCCCGCTCGGTCATATGACCCTTTGCTACCATGGAGTTTGCTTTCTTTAAAGGATGTAGCTGTCATCTATGCAAACACTTGTTAGAATGTTCTGGTATTTTTCCTGATGAAAATTGAGTAGAACAAAAAACTGGAAGCTGCAGTTGAGTTTGGTTGAAGCCCCAGAGGCCCATTTTGATGCTAATATTCCTTAGCAAAAGCCCAGCCCTGGGTACCACTCTGAGAAGCAGATATAAGGTAGGTGGGAAGTTTATGATGTGATTATTATACATTGCATGCTTGGATCAAAATATCTCATGTACCCTATAAATACATATACCTACTGTGTATACACAAAAATTAAAAATTTTTTAAAAAAAGAGGTGGATGTAATCCCAGCTACTCAGGAGGCTGAGGCAGGAGAATTGCCTGAACCCAGGAGGCGGAGGTTGCAGTGAGCCGAGAACGCACCATTGCACTCCAGCCTGGGTAACGAGAACGAAACTCCGTCTCAAAAAATTTAAAAATAAATAAATAAATAAAAGAAAAGAGGTGGAATAAGCCTGGGTCAGAGGTGTAAATTTTTTGAGGGGTGGGAAGGTTTCAAGGTCCACACATAGGCCCTTCTTTTGGCAAATGATACATTCTGTGCAGCTATTACACGTGCCAGTTTGTCTGTATATTTCATTGAACTGTATATGGAGAAGGGGAGGATAAGAAAATATGTCTTGCTTCTCTTTGTATCTCAGCCCCTAACACCGAGCCCACCACAGTGGTAGCACTCAACCAAAAAAGGGACATGCAGATCAGGCCTAGGACTCTAAAGAATATATCCTCAGGCAACCAGAATTTTGGGTGAAAGCTCCTTAGGGCCCACTGACCTGAGGCCAGGAGTGACCCAGAGTTTGTGTTGTGTCTGAGATGAAAAAAAGAAAAAAAAGTGGGTCTTAAGTGGTCCCAGCTGTGGGGAGAGGAGGGCCTGAGAGTCTGGGAGCCAGGTGGGGCTGGACAACTATTGTTCTACTTTACTTATTTTTTAGAGATGGGGTCTCACTCTGTCACTCAGGATGGAGTGCAGCGGCGCAATCAGAGCTCACTGCAGCCTCTAACTTCTGGGCTCAAGCAGTCCTCCTGCCTCAACTCTGAGTAGCAGGGACTGCACATCCTGCTAATTTTTACAATTTTTTTTGTAGAAATGGGGTTCGACTATGTTGCCCAAGTTGGTCTCGAACTGGGTGGCAATAAAAAAAGATTGAGAAATATCGTCCTAGAGATTACTGAATAAATGCCAATTGTAATTATTGATCTCTTTATAGTAGGCTTTTTAGTTAATCATTAAAATTTGAGTCAGGGCCGTGTGCAGTGGTGCAAGCCTGTAATCCTAGCACTTTGGGAGGCCAAGCAATTCTCCTGCTTCAGCCTCTCAAAGAGCTGAGATGACAGGAATAAACCACCATGCCTGACTTGTTATTACTTGATGAATGCTTGTTACGAATAAAACCTGGCCAGGCGTGGTGGCTCACACCTGTAATCCTAACACTTTGGGAGGCTCAAGTAGGTGGACCACCAGCCTGGCCAACATGGTGAAACCCTGTCTCTACTAAAAATACAAAATTAGCCAGGAATGACAATCACTTGAACTCAGGAGATGGCAGTTGCAGTGAGCCAAGATCGCGCCACTGCACTCAAGTCTGGGCAACAGAGCAATACTCCGTCTCAAAAAATAAAAAGAACAAAACCTGCAAAGAGAAGCTCATAATTCTCATTCCAAGACCATTTCGAATTCCAAATACATGGATCCAAAAATGTCAAGCCCTCTTAAATGTGGGTACTGTCTGTCAGACTAGTTAGTGAGGTTAGCCTTTCCGTTCCATCTGCCCTCTCTCCCCTCCCAGCTGGGAGTGGGCGGGAGTGAGAGCCTCAGAGGAGGCTGGATTTCCCTGGTGTGCTTGCAGCTAAAGTCATCACTTTGGTGTGCATGTTTCCTGAAGGGAGAATGACATACGAGTTCACCAGTGACAATGTCTCTACAGAGTCCTGTCAGCAGTCAAAAACAGACCCACTGAGTAACTTCTAACATGATTAACTGGTAATAGTGGATGTCAGTGAAATCAAAGCACCCTGATGAGATAAATGCTGGCAGGTGTGGGAAGGTCTAGCAGTCCCTTCTCATCAGCGGACGCCTGGTCTCATCAGGGCACAGCTCCCCCTCTTCTGGCCCTAAGGGAACCTGACCTCCTAGCAGATGAGGACTGTGAATCCGCCCCTAGATTTGGCAAAATTAAGGAGGTTTCTGTGGTGACCTGGGCAAAAGCCTGATTAGAGTAAGCTTAAGGAAGAATGGGAGAAGAGAGAATTGGAGACAGTGAGAACTCACAGCTTTTTCAAGAATTTTGATGCAAAAATGATTAAAGAAACGAGACCAGGCCAGGTGCGGTGGCTCACACCTGTAACCCCAGCACTTTGGGAAGCCAAGGCGGGTGGGTCATGAGGTCAGGAGTTCCAGAACAACCTGGCCAATATGGTGAAACCCCGTCTCTACTAAAAGTACAAAAATTAGCTGGGTGTGGTAGTGTGTGCCTGCAATCCCAGCCACTTGGGAGGCTGAGGCAGAATCATTTGAACCTGTGAGGCGGAGATTGCAGTGAGCCGAGATCATGCCACTGCACTCCAGCCTGGGCGACAGAGCAAGACTCTATTTCAAAAAGAAAAAGGAAGGAAGAAAGAAAGAAACGAGACCGTAATTGGTAGACAGGGGGAGGTGGTGAGAAAGTGCTGGGACCAAATAAGATATAAGATGAAAGGAAAAATGGCACAACTGTATGCTCATAGAGAGTAGAGTAGGAAGAACTAATGTCAGAAATGGATGGAAGGCCCCAGTGGAGTGGTAAGATTATTGAGCTGGGATATTAGAGGGAGAGAGCTGGAAAGATAAGAGACTGTGAGTGGCAAGTGGGATGTTTGACACTGAGATCAGGAAGAGCACAGAGGCCGGACACAGTGGCTCACGCCTGTGCAATCCCAGCACTTTGAGAGGCCAAGGCAGGAGGATTGCATGAGCCCAGGAATTCAAGACCAGCCTGGGCAACATTGTGAGACCCCCATCTCTACAAAATTAAAATTAAAATTAAAAAATAAAGAGCACAGACACTATCCTGAACCTACAGTAAGGCCAACAGAGAGTTGGCCTTACTGCCCGTGTTTGGGCTCCTTGTTGACTTCTGCTGACAAGGCTTCTAGTTCAGCACAGGATCACGAGGATGAGGGGTGTGCACTACGGATGACTGAGCAGTGAGCTGAAATACCTAGGTCCCCAAGACTCTGAAACAGGGCCATTCTATTCACCCTGGGCTGCCTGTCACAGGACTTCCACCTGAGAGAAAAAGCACCTCTCTTTCCTTAGGTTCCTGTTATTTTGGTTCTTAGTTCTTTGCAGCTGAACCTAATTCTACCTAATATGAATAGTAATAGAAAAGAAGCCACTGTAACAAAATTATCCCAAGTAAAATAGAATTTAGGGCTAAAAGTAAAAAACAGAAAGCAGGACAGTATCTGATGGTAAAAGAAATGATCAAAAAATCATAAATCTCAATGGACTTCTTAATATAGCTTGTTAATTTTAATAGACTTTTACCAAAAATGATAGTTTAAGTGAACAAAAAATAGTATTAAATAAGAAAGAGTGTACATATACAAAAATTACCGTGTATTATGTCCTAAAGTTTATTCTTAGTTGCCAAAAAATTAACCTACTCAAGCTAATTTAAGCAGAGAAGAGCTAATAAGATATTCGGTAACTCCCAGTTCTCCAGGTAGGGCTGACAGCCAGGTTTGTATATCAGAACCCATACAGCTAGGAAAAATGCCTGCTCACATCATGAGACTGTCCTAGCAGAAATGTCACTGCCATTGCCTCCACCACTTGACACTCTGCACCTTTGACAGTAAGGACAAGATCCCAGTCCGTGCACCCTGCAGGAGGCGGCAGCCTCATTCTGTCCAGTGCAGAATGGCTGGTTGATGGAAGCTAGTTCAGTAAAAGTCTCACCACGCTCAAAAAGCCACCAGCCCAGACAGTTTTATATGCAAGCTCTGTTACACCTTCATAGAAGAAGTAAGCTCTAAGAGATGTTTTTATAGAATAGAAAAAGAGGGAGTGCCATCTAACTCATTTTATGAGACTAGTATGTTGATACTCCCCAAAATAAGAACAGCACAAGAAAATACAATTGTAAGCCACACTCTCTTATGAATGTAGATGCAAACCTTTTTTTAAAAAGTTAATGAATCAGAAAACAAATGTAGCACGTTCTCATAAGTGGGAGCTAAACATTGAGTACACGTGGACATAAACATGGGCGCAAGAGACCCTGGGGACATGAGAATGGGGAAGGAGGGAGAGGGGCATGGGCTGAAAAACCACCTATGGCTACTGTGCTGACTACCTGGGTGCAATATACCCATGTCACAGCCTCAACATGTGCCCGCTCTATCTAAAATAAAATTTGAAAATTTTTAAAAGTGACAAAGCAAATTTAGTACCATATTAGGAAAAAAAAAAAACCCTTCCTGGCCAAGTAAGGCCCTTGAGAACACCAGATAGAAAGAGGTAATGCAGCCTATGGTTAAGAGACAGGTCTGGAGCCGGTGCATTTGCTACTGTCTCGCTGTGTGGCCTGGGGCAATTTACCTAACTCTCTGCACTTAGGTTTTCTTGCCTATAAAATGAATGTAATAATAGTTCCTACCTGATAGAATGGTTGTGTGAACTAAATGAGTAAAGTAAGTAAAGAACATAGAAGAGAACCTTAATCCGTTGTTGTCACCTCACCAAATGCAGTGGAGACAGAGGCTATTAACAAGGATGCAACACAAGACTGACATCGGCAGCTGATGCCGGCCAAAAATGACAACAAACCAGAAACCTCCTTCTTCCCTTCATGCCACATGAGACTGCGGAACCTGGATGCTACCCTGGGGACCAAGTCGAGCAGGATGGGTAGAAGCTGGAATTAACCAAGCACTGGCTGTGACTGAGATTTTCTGCTATGCTGTTCCTCTACTGAGAATCCCTACTGATCCTGAAACGTGGTCTGTGTCTGGAATCTCCTCCTGACCTGTGGAGTATTGCTATTAGAAGCAAGAAGACTAGAGAGGAGGCAAGTAATGATGGCCACTTGGACCACATGGTGACAGGAGATCTAGAGACAGGTAGATAAATGGAGGGATATTTAGGGGGCAGAACTGACCAGATGGGGTGATACATTGGATATGGGAGTTGCAAGAAAAGAGGGTTACAGTTACAGAGGGTGACTAATCTAAGGTGCAGGCTTATATAACTGGCTGGATGGTGGTGCCATTCATTAACCAGAGAAGATCGGAGAGAACCAGCTGTCCTACAGTAGAAGAAGATCATGAGCTTGGTTCTGGGCAGTTGGAGGTGCATTGACACGTTCAAGTGGAGATATCAAATAGGTGGTTGTATAAATGGCCCTGGAGCCCACAAGAAAGGTGGGGACTCTGGTGGGAATACGTGTGTCATCTGCATGGAGTTCAGTAATTGCTGCCATGGGGCGTAGATGAGCTTGGTAAGAAGAGAAGATGGAAGGAGTAGCGGGTCTAGGACTAAGCCTTAAGGAGCGCTAGTTGGCCAAGCAGAAAAATAAACAACAACAAAACCAGAAACTGAAGAGGTGATGTCCAGACTTAGGAAGAAAGCCAGGAAGGTAAGGGAAAGGTATTAAAGGGGGTTCTCAGTGTGGAAAGGAAACATGGAGGTCTCCAATCACCATAGGGAAATGGTTTTTGATGGAATAATGGAAGTGAAAACCATGCTGAAGAGTAAATATTAACAAAGGGTTTGGTATCCCTTTTTTACATAACTGTAGGTCTACCTAATTCCAAAGCCCATTCTCCTCACTTTTCAACATCCTCCTAAAT
This sequence comes from Callithrix jacchus, assembly GCF_049354715.1. NCBI lineage: Eukaryota > Metazoa > Chordata > Mammalia > Primates > Cebidae > Callithrix > Callithrix jacchus. The sequence goes on from NC_133508.1 coordinate 99,480,073, forward strand.
TGTCCACTCTTCCTTCCTGCTTTTCTTTTCTTTTTTTTTTTCCAAGACAGAGTCTTGCTCTATTGCCCAGGCTGGAGTGCAATGGTATGATCTCGACTCACTGCAACCTCCGCCTCATAGGTTTAAGCAATTCTCCTGCTTCAGCCTCCTGAGTAGCTAAGATTACAGGCACATGCCACCATGCCTGACTAACTTTTGTATTCTTGGTAGAGACAGGGCTTCACCATGTTGGCCAGGCTGGTCTCAAACTCTTGACCTGGTAATCTGCCCGCCTCGGCCTCCCAAAGTGCTGGGATTACAGGCATGAGCCACTGCACCAGGACTTCTCCTGCTTTTCTTAGGCAGTATATTAATTAAACCACACAAGTGAAGAAATGCCCAACTGCCTAGAGTACTAGCTAACAGAATCTGGATAAATTATTAGCAATACTTACTGTTTAATGCAATTCTCTTTTTTGTCCTTATAACAATTACACTCTGCCCTCCACATACATAATGAATGTGGAGAACCATCTTTTGGCCTCCCCAAGCCACTGTCTTTTGGAAAACCAGCAAATTTCAAGACCAGCCAACACTATGATGTGAGCGCCACCTACTGCTGAGAAACTTAAAAGCACATCTCAGAGAGTCCTGTCTTGAATTGGCTCAAAGTGTTATAGCCCACATGTTCCAGAGAGCCTTCCATGGCTGAAACATAGGTGATACTTATTTTCAGTTAACTAGTTAAAAGGTTAAAACTTTAAAAGTTCCCTTTAATTTTCTTTTTTCTGGAGACAGAGTCTCACTCCATTCCCCAAGCTGCCATGCAGTGGCACGATCTTGGCTGACTATAACCTCCATCTCCCAGGTTCAAGAGATTCTCATGCCTCAGCTTCCCAAGTAGCTGGGATTACAGGCACCTGCCACCATGCCTGGCTAATTTTGTATTTTTAGTAGAAACAGGATTTTGCTATGTTGGCCAAGATGATCTCGAACCTCAGGTGACCTGCCCACCTCGGCCTCCCAAATTGCTGGAATTACAGGAGTGAGCCACCGCACCCGGCCAAATTCCCTTTAATTTTTTTCTCTTTAATTAGTAAACTGGTCAATTATCTGTGCATATTCTCTCTTTTAACTAGAAAGCTCTGTCTTTTAACTACTTAAGACATTTTAAGTTTTACAATGTAAATTGTTTTATATGTAATGTTGAATGTTTTAAATAGTGGACATTTTTAAGACCTACTTGGTGGGCTTGCACTTAAAAACTTGAACTAGGCTGGGCACAGTGGCTCACGCTTGTAATCCCAGCACTTTGGGAGGCCAAGATGGATCGAGCATCTGAGGTCAGGAGTTTAAGATCAGCCTGGGCAACATGGCAAAACCCTATCTCTACTAAAAATACAAAAATTAGCTGGGCATGTTGGCATACACTTGTAATCCCAGCTACTCCAGAGGCTGAGACAGAAGAATCACTTGAACCCTGGAGGTGGAGGATGCAGTGAGCTGAGATCACGCCATTGTACTCCAGCCTGGGTGACCGAGCAAGACTCAGTCTCAAAAAAAAAAAAAAAATCTTTAACTCAATCTCTGTTGATTGCTTTTCTTATGCCAGGCCCTAGATACTAGAGATCTAGAGTTTCATAAAATTATCTCAATGTAGAGCAAACAATATAAAAATGTAATAAAAGGCAAAGTGGTATAATGGAAGTCTCTATGAAGGAAAATCAGAAAAGCTTGGCGTAGGCTTTTCTACACAGGCGACTTTTGAACTACAAAATATCAGAACAGGTAAGAATTTATTCATTTGTCCATTTATTTATTAAGTACTTACTGTATTCACAAAGATAAGTATGCAGGATTCATTTTCTAAAAGAGGCCACAGCCTAATAGAGGAGGTAGATACATAAACAAATTATTTATTCCTCCCCATCTCTTTGTATAAAATCAGAATAAAATGTGTTAATTAGGAATGGAAATATAAACATCAAGAGACTCAGATACTCATGTACTCAGAGAAGTCAAGACTTGGTATAAAGTACTATAACAGGAGTAGGTCCTCTGTGAAAGGATAACATAAAGATGACTTGATTAACCTCGTTACTTGGTGAGTCCTTTATGAGTTCCTAAAGAGTGAAATTCGATCTTATTAATTTTGTAACTCCTGCACCAGCATTGGGGCTGGAACGCAGTGGCCAATCAAAGCTGGCTGAATTGTGCTCAGAGGAGGGAAAGGACAAAGAAGGCTCATCAAGAAGATGATCAGCAGGCCGGGCTCTGTGGCTCACACCTGTAATCCCAGCACTTTGGGAGGCCAAGGCAGGTGGATCACGAGATCAAGAGATCGAGACCATCCTGGCCAACATGGTGAAACCTCGTCTCTACTAAAAATACAAAAATCCGCTAGGTGTGGTGGTGCACACCTGTAGTTCCAGCTACTCAGGAGGCTGAGCAGGAGAATCACTTGAACCGAGGAGATGCAGGTTGCAGTGAGCTGAGATCATACCACTACACTTCAGCCTGGCAACAGAGTGAGACTCTGTCTCAAAGAAAGAAAAAAGATGATCAGCTAGGTACAGTGTCTCACACCTGTAATCCCAGCACTTTGGGAAGCCGAGGCAGGTGGACTTCTTGAGCTTAGGAGTTCAAGACCAGCCTGGGCAACATGGTGAAACCCTGTCTCTACTAAAAGTACAAAAAAATAGCCAGATGTGGTGGTATGCACCTGTGGTCTCAGCTACTCAGAAGGCAGAGGTGGGATGATCGCTTGAGCCTGGGAGGTTGAGGCTTCTGTGAGCCATGACTGCACCACTACACTCCAGCCTGGGCAACAAAGTCAGACCCTGCCTCAAGTTTAAAAACAAAAACAAAGCCACAACACAACAAAAAACAGGAATTTAAGTTAAGGAGTTTTCAAGGTTAACAAATGGAGATGGGAATGAGAAAAAAGAATACTCTGAGTAAAGGAATCAGTATGGGAAAAAACAGATCTGTTGAACAGCATAGCTAACTGGGGAAAATGTGAATAACTCAGTATATTTGGAGTGTAGGGTGGGAAAAGGGAAATGACTAGATTGGAGAAATAGGGGTAAACCTACACCATGGAGGGGTTTGCATGCCAAACACGGGAGATAGGACATTAACTATACATAGATGCATGTCTTAGAAAGACAGCCATTGTGGTAAAGGACAGGATGAATCAGAGTGAGAGAGAGACTAAATAGGAACTTGACAGGCAGGTGTGAAAGTAGAGAGTGGAGACTAAACTAAGTCCACAGAGAGCAAGGGACAGGTTCAAAAGTTTTTAGTGATGTCCCTTTTGTTGCTATGAAAGACTAGAGATTCTTAAATTCTTCTGCTGTATATAATCTAAAAATACTCAACAAAATACACACACACACACACACACACACACACACACAGTCTCTGACTCTTAGATGATCAGAAGGAAAGGGAAACCTGAAGAAGGTAGGGATGAAATGGGAACATAAAAGCAGGGAGGGGAGTATGAATGAGGAAATTAACCTGAGAAGTGGATGGTGACACCATCAGATACCCTGGAGGCATATATGGACCAAGGGCAGGTGCACCACTGCACAGAGGAACCTGGGAATAAAGCCTTGGGCCCACCCAGGGCAGAGTGCCAGAGACCACCGCAGAAAAAGCTAGAACACAGAAACAGGAAAACGATCCTGGAAACCTGGGGACAATGATCTTCCCTACAAAGATAGAGAACAGGAAAAATTATTTTGCCCTTGGCTTAGAGAGAAAGATTTAAAAGTTCCCTGAGAATTTTAGTGATTATCTGACTCTCACACAGGTAGTTTGGGGCCTGAGACTGCAACCTACCTTGCCCCATACACACACACAATAAATCATTATTTAAAATGGACTAGGTCTGGAGTGCCACAAGCCATAAGTGAGAAATTGAAGAAATCCTCCTTGGGAAAAATACGGGTGTTTTTTTTTCTATAGTTGCTGTAAAGAATTGCCAAAAATGTAGTGACTTCAAACAACATACATTTATTACCTTACAATTCTGTAGGTCAGACCTGGACCCCAATAGGCTAAGATGAAAGTGTCAGCATAGGGTGCAAACCTGTAATCCTAGGTACTCCGGAGGCTGAGGCGGGAGGATCACTTGAGCCAGGGAGTTTGAAGCCTGCCTGGGCAACATAGCAACCAGCAAGTTTGCATTCCTCTCTGGAGGTTCTAAGGGAGAACCCATCTTGTTGCTCTCGCCGGCTTCTAGAGGCTGACCATATTTCCTGCTTACAGCCCTCTTTCTCCATCTTCAAAGACGGCAACTTTAGACCTGTCTGACCCTTACTCTCTAGTCATATATCACCTTCTCTCATTACAGCTACAAAAAAACCTCCATTTTGGGGGGCTGATTTGATGATATTGGGTACACCAGAGAATTCAGAATAATCTTCCTATCTCAATGTCCTTAACCATAATCATATCCGCAAAGTCCCTTTTGCCATGTAAGGCATTTTGTTCACAAGTTCCAGGCACTAGGACATCAGTGTCTTTGGAGGACCATCATTCTGCCTGCCACAAGGACCCCTCAACCCATGCCTCAAAATATTTTTGAGCTTCCAATTAAAAAAAAAACCAAACCCAAAAAAGCAACAAAACTAGACTAGTAAAGATTTCAGCTACTGGAATTATAGGATAAAAATTTTAAAAATAAGAATATTTGGCCAGGTCTGGTGGTTCATGCATGTAATCCCAGCAGTTTGGGAGGCCAAGGCGGGTGGGTCGACTGAGCCCAGGAGTTTGAGACCAGACTGCGAAACATGGCCGTACCCTGTCCCTACTAAAAGTACAAAAAATACCCAGGCATGGTGGCACGTACCTGTATTCCCAGCTACTTTCCTTCTGCCAAAGTGCTGGAATTATAGGTGTGAGCCACCCACCTGCCTGCCTGCCTTTCTTCCTTCCTTCCTTCCTCCTTTCCTTCCTTCCTTCCTCTTTTCTTTCTCCCTATCTACTTTTTTCTTTCTTTCTTTTACATCTTGTTTAAGAAATCTTTTCCTATCCTGAGGTTAAATGGTTTTTTCCCAACATCATCTTCAAAAAGTTTAAAAATGTGGTGGCTCACACTCATAATTCCAGCACTTTGGGAGGCTGAGGCAGGAGGATCACTTGAAGCCAGGAGTTCAAGACCAGCCTGGATAACATGGTGAGACCCCACATTTCTATAAAATCAAAATGTTGATTAGGTAGGTGTGATGGAATGCACCTGTACTTAGCGCCACTCTGGAAATGAAGCAGGAGGATAGTGTGGGCCCAGGCACTCAAGGAAGCAGTGATCTGTTGATACAGGAGGGGCAGGGAAGTGCTGGGTAGAGAAGGGTGGGGTCCCTGGCAAGGGCTCCACCCTCAGGCCTGTGTCCATGGACCTAAATGAGAATAGGCACTCCTGTTTTCATGCATGAAGATTAGATTTTGTAGAACCACTCTGGTCCACCATGCCCCGATCCTGTGCCCATATACACCGGAGACCTTAGGACCACACACACAAACAGGCTGAATGTTGAGAGGAGCAGAGGGACAGACGGGCAGAGAGAGGAGGAGAGCAGCAGAGCAGCATGGCAGAGACAGAGGGAAGAGGCATCTGAACATCAACCAAGAACAGCCAAACGCTAAGGGAGGAGTATCTTCTCCCTCCCTCCACCTTCTATCTCCCCATTCATCTTGCTGAGAGCCATCTCCACCACTCCATACAACCTTACGTTCATCCTTTGACTCCATGTGTTCTGATCTGATTCTTCCGTGACACTGGGCAAGAGCTTGGGATACAGAGAGGTGTCACATTGGCCCTCTGCCCTTATGATAAGACAGAGGGTCCACTGAGCTAATTAACACACAAGCTGACTGCAGACAGCAAAGCTGAAAGAGCTTTGTAACACTGGGGTTGCAGGCACCCACCCCTAGACACTACTCTGGGGCTGAGGACCTAAAGCACTCACTCCAGCCTCTCCACCTGCTTGTCTGCATGCTCCCTCTATGGGTTTGAGCTTCAAGGCAACTGAACAGGTAAGCCATACCTATGTTGCACATCCTACAAGGAGAATCAGGAAACCCTCCCATTTCACCATTGCACTTCAGCCTGGGTGGGTGAGAGTGAGACCCTGTCTCTAAAAAAACAAAAATTAAAAAAAAAGTTTAGGCCAGGTGCGGTGGCTCATGCCTGTAATCCCAGCACTTTGGGAGGCCAAGGCAGGTGGATCATGAGGTCAGGAGTTCAAGACTAGTCTGGCAACATAGTGAAACCCCGTCTCTACTAAAAATACAAAAATTAGCCAGGTGTGGTGGTGCGTGCCTCTAGTACCAGATACTTGGGAGGCTGAGACAGGAGAACTACTTGAACCTGGGAGGCAGAGGTTGCAGTGAGCCAAGACTATGCCATTGCACTCCAGCCTGGGTGACAGAGTAAGACTCTGACTGAAAAAAAAAAAAAAAAAAAAAAGCTTAAACGTTTTTACATTTGGATTTTATAAATTTTTGTTTTTAAACTGAGGTCTAAACAAAATTTTATTTTACTTTTTGAGACAGAGTCTCACTCTGTCACCTGGGCTGGAGGGCAGCGGCGCTACCTTGGCTCACTGTAACCTTCACCTCCTGAATTCCAGTGATTCTCCTGCCTCAGCCTTCTGAGCAGCTGGAACCACAGGCTTATGCCACAATGCCCGGCTAATCTTTGTATTTTTAGAAGAGACGGGGTCTTACCATATTGGTCAGGCTGGTCTCGAACTCCTAACCTCAGGTGATTCACCTGCCTCCGCCTCCCGAAGTGCTGGGATTACGGATGTGAGCCGCTGTGCCTGGTCTCCCCTATTTTTAAAAAGAAAAAAAATTTTTTTAATCTACTTATTTATTTTGAGACCAGGTTATGAAGCTGGCTAATTTTTGTATATTTGGTAGAGAAGAGGTTTCACCATGTTCCCAAGGCTGTTCTTGAACTCCTGGACTCAAGGAATCCACTACCCTTGGCCTCTCAAAGTTCTGGGCTTACAGGTATGAGCTGTTGTGCCTGGTTGAATTTAAATTTTTGTAGAGACAGGGTCTCACTATGTTACCCAGGCAGGTCTTGAACTCCTGGCTTCAAGCAATTCTCCTGCCTTGGCTTCCCAAAGTGTTAGGATTACAGGAATGGGCCATCATGCCTGGCCTTATTTTTCCATATGGATAAAAACTTATCCCAGGCCATTTATTAAATAGTTTATCCTTACCCCAGGGATCTGTAGTTCTCCTCTGTTACATTTCTACTTTGCAAATATGAGTCTGTTTCTGGATTTTCTGTTCTATTACTTGTATAATTACTATAGCTTTGTAATAAATCTTGATATTTGGTAGGGAAAATAATTATACTGTTTTACTTCAATCATGTTTTTCTAATTTTAGCCTTTACATTTTCATGTATATTTAGGAATCAACTTGTAAAATTCCATTAAAAACCCTGCCTAGCTTATGTGGGTTCGATTTCTTCTTTTGAATTTGGTCTGGCTTTGTGACCTGTATTTCCTGAGAGAATGCAGTAGAAGTGGTAGTTTACCATTTCCAACTTGAGCTTTAAGAGATCTGCAGTTTCTTCTTTTGCTGCTTAGAACACTCTCTCTTGGGATTGAGCTGTTGTTAAAGAGAGCCCAAACAAGCTATTCGAAGAAGAACATTTGGAGAAAGACAAAAAGGTTCCAATCTTCTAGCCACCCCTGCCAAGGCATCAGACACACATGTGAAGTCATCTTGGTGCTTCAGCTCTACCTGCTATCTGACTACAACTTCATGGGACATCCCAGTGAATGCCACGCAAAGCAAAAGAACTATCCAACCAAGCTCTGTCCACATTTTTCACCTACAGAATTGTGAGCAAATAAAATGGTTAATTTTGGGCTGGGCATGGTGGCTCACAGCTGTAATCCCAGCACTTTGGAAGGCTGAGGAGGGGGGATCGCCTGAGGTTAGGAGTTCAAGACCAGTCTGGCCAATATAATGAAACCTCATCTCTACAAAAAAATTTTAAAAAAAATTAGTTGGGTGTGGTGGTGCATGCCTGTAATCCCAGCTACTCAGGAGGCTAAGGTAGGAGAATCGCTTGAACCCGGGAGGCAAAGGTTGCAGTGAGCAGAGATTGTGCCACTGCACTCATCTGGGTGATGGAGCGAGACTTTGTCTCAAAAATAAAATAAAATAAAATGGTTAATTTTAAGCCATTATGTTTTGGTGTGATTTTTATACAGCAGGAAAAGCCTGAAGAACAATACAGTGGCAAAATATTTGGCAATACTATTACCTATAGCAACATAGAAGATAGAAATGTATCTAATAGGCTGGGCACGGTGGCTCACACCTGTAATCCCAGCACTTTGGGAGGCTGAGGTGGGTGAATTGCCTGAGGTCAGGAGTTCAAGACCAGCCTGACCAACATGATGAGAACCCATCTCTACTACAAATACAAAAATTAGGTATAGCAGCAGCTCACGCCTGTAATCCCAGCTACTTGGGAGGCTGAAGCAGGAGAATCACTTGAACCTAGGAGGCAGAGGTTGCAGTGAGCTGAGATTGTACCATTGCACTCAAGCCTGGGCAACAAGGGCAAAACTCCATCTCAAAAAATATATATATACCTAATAAACTCCTCTAACTCTGCTCTCAATGCTTCTTAATTTTTCTCTATATTTTTATGCATATGATCTACATTCTGCATAACTTCTTGATCTATCTTCTATTTCATCAACTCTCTGTTTAGCTGCATCTAGTCTGCTGTTCACCCTGGCATTGAGTTTTTAATTTTCTTTGTAACTTCTTTTCTTTTTTTTTAAATTGAGACAGGGCCTTACTCTGTTGTCCACGCTGGAGTGCAGTGGTGCCATCAAGACTCACTGCAGCCTTGACTTCTTGGGTGCAAATAATCTTCTGGCCTTAGCCTCCCAAGTAGCTGGGACCACCACACCCAGATAATTTTTGTATTTTGTTGTAGAGATGGGTTTCATCATGTTGGCCAGGCTAGTCTTGAACTCCTGAGCTCAGGTGATCCACCTGCCTCAGCCGTCCAAAGTGCTGGGATTACAGGTGTGAGCCACCGCGCCTGGCTCCACTTCAATCTCTTAAGTAAACTTGAGGTTATCTGATACAAGCAGCACAAGCCCTCATGTTTCTTATACAAACCTTTTAAACAGACCTAGCAAAAGTTAGGTAACAAATTTAGCTAGAATTGGCTTGAAAAATCAGGATTCCACAGCAGGGAAGAAAATATGTGGCAGAGGGAAAGAAGTTTCAGAAATTTAAAAAACTTCACCCATAACAGATTTATTCCCACTATGGTAACTTTTATGCTAGAGTTCTTCCTCACCCATTTAGACAACTTTGCAAATATTTTCTACTTATTATGAGCTATTTGAGAGATATGAAAGAATAAATAAAACATGCATGTAAATTATGAATTATTAATAATAAATTAAGTACCTGTGGAGCCACTAACCAACTTAAAAACTGTGCATCAATTGTACTGGAGTCCTGTACTGGGCCCCTTCTCTCTCCCAGCCTCCTGTTTTCCTCCTTTAGGAAAAGCCTCCTCTACTGTTTTGAGTGGCTTTTTTTTTTCATTCCCCTCTTATCTTTATAAATCTATAAAATATGTATGTGCTCTGGGATAGCTATCCCCATATGTTTGTTTTTTTCAGTTATGTAAGTGATATCATTCTATAACTTGTCCTACATTTGCAAAATTCAACTATGTTATTACATGCAGCTATGGTTGATTTAATTTGCAATGCTGTGTGGTATTCTGTTGTGTGAATGTACCTTTATTCCCCCATCAATGAGCATTTGAATTTTTTTTTTTTTTTTTTTAGAAAGAAAGAGAAAGAGAAAGGGGGAGAGAGAACAGGAGTCCCGCTCCCTGCCCATGCTGGAATGCAATCCAAAAATAGGTATCAAAAACCTCCCCCATGCCAACAACCCTGCTCAACAGCGGAGACAGGAAAGAACAAGGGAAGAAAACAACAAACAAACAGCCAACCAACATCCCATCCAAGTCTGCGAAATGCCATGCAAACACTGAAGAGCGATTCACCCCCAACCATGTGGTCACCTTCAAAGCAGGTGCAATGCAACACAGAAAAATGCACGCTCTGTAGACCTGGGGTGAAGAACTCTACAAACATTCGCCGAGTCTACACCTTCCAGGCCGGAGCCCAAATCACAGACACCCCCGTCAATTCTCTATCTCGTTGATCCGTCAAATACCAACAATGTGGTGTCAAAGTCTCCCGCTACCACCATGCAGGAGTCCAAGTCTCCCTACAAGTCACCAAGAACCTGTCCTATGTATCTGGGTGCTCCTACACTGGGTGCACATACATCCACGATCATTGACTCCCGCTGTTGCATTGATCCCCCCACCACTATGCAATGTCCCTCTTTGCCTCCTCCAGTCCTCATCACTATCAAAGTCTATTTTATCAGAGACGAAAGTTACAACTCCTGGTTTTTTTGTTTTTTGTTTTTTGTTTTTGCTCTCCATTTGATTGATAAGTCTTCCACCAACCCTTTGTTTTGAGTCTTTGTGTGTCTTGCTTATGAGATGGATCTGGATACAGTGTACCGATGGGTTTTGACTTTTTATTCAATTTGCCTGTCTGTGTCTTTGATTGGGGCATTTAATCCATTTAAATTTAGGATTAATACTGATATTTGTGAGTTTAATATTGTCACTTAATGTCAGCTGGCTATTTTGCCCATTAGTTGATAAAGATTCATTATGGAGATAATGTTTACCTTTTGGTAAGTTTTTGGGATGCCTGATACTGGTTGTTCCTTTCTGTGTATAGTGCTTCTTTCAGAAGCTCTTGTAAAGCAGGCCTGGTGGTGATGAAATCTGAGTGCTTGCTCGTTCATGAAAAATTTTATTTTTCTTTCATTTATGAAGCTTAGTTTGGCTGGATATGAGATTCTGGGTTGAAAATTCTTTTCTTTGAGGATATTGAATATTGACCCCCACTCTCTTCTAGTTTGTAGGGTTTCTGCTGAGAGATCTGCTGTAAGTCTGATAGGCTTCCCTTTATGGGTAATCTGACCTTTCTCTTTTTTTTTTTTTTTTTTTTTTGAGATGGAGTTTCGCTCTTGTTACCCAGGCTGGAGTGCAATGGCGTGATCTCAGCTCACCGCAACCTCCGCCTCCTGGGTTCAGGCAATTCTCCTGCCTCAGCCTCCTCTGACCTTTCTCTTAAGCTGCCCTTAGAATTTTCTCCTTTATTTCAACCCTGGTGAATCTAATAATTATGTGTCTTGGGGTTGCTCTACTTGAGGAATATCTTTGTGGTGTTCCCTGTATTACCTGGAGTTGAGTATTGTCCTGCCTTACTAGATAAGGAAAGTTTTCCTGAAGAATATTTTCCAGCTTGGATTCATTCTCTTCATGACATTCAGGTACACTATCAAACATAAATTAGGTCTTTTCACATAGTCCCATATTTCTTGGAGACTTTGCTCATTCCTTTTTACTCTTTCTTCTCTAATCTTGTCTTCTTGTTTTCATTTCATTATGTTGGTCTTCGACCTCTGATATCCTTTCTTCTGCTTGATCAATTTGAGTGCTAAAACTTGTGCATACTTTGCAGAATTCTTGTATTGCATTTTTCAGTTCCATTAACTCACTTATATTCCTCTTTAAATTGTCTATTCTCGTTAGGATTTCGTCAAACCTTTTTTCAAGGTTCTTAGTTTCTTTACATTGGGCTGGAACATGTTCTTTTAACTCACAGAAGTTTCTTATTATCCACCTTCTGAAGCCTAATTCTGTTAATGGAATGCACTTGTTCTCCATCAGGCCTTGTTCCCCTGTTGATGAGGAACTGTGATCCCCTGTAGAGGGAGAGAGATTCTGATTTTGGGTATTCTCAGCCTTTTTATGCTGGTTTCTTCCCATCATAGTAAATTTATCCACCTGTCATCTTTGTAATTACCGACTTTCAAATTAGGTCTCTGAGTGGACGTCCAACTTGTTGATTTCCAGCGCCGGAATCCGAGCAACCCACTGCGCCGGCTAAAACAGCAGCGTTAAGAGTCATGGTGCTTTTCTGCCCAGGAATCTCCGGTCTGGCTTCCTTCTTGAGTCCCTTTTTCAATCAGCTGAATAGGTGACTCTGCCTTCCCAGAGCTCCAAACGTCAACCAAAAGGGGACCCCGTCCCGTTTACTCTGCACTAAGAACTGCCATGCCAGGGAGCCGGCAAAACCACTGCACCAGCCACAGGAGTCGCAACCCATGGGGCTCCTCCACTGAGAATCTCCTGGTCTGTGAGCAACAAAAATTCATCTGAAAGTGTGGCGTCCTCTCGTTCTCTGCACTTTCACTGGGAGCTACAATCCTGAGCTGCTAGTAATCAGCCATCTTAGATCTCTCTAATCTGAATTCTTTCCAGTGTTTTTTTTTTTAAACATTACAACAATGCTACCGGAAACATTCTTACGTTTCTCTTCTGATGTATGAGGGTATATATCATCTTTGCTAGATAATGTCAAATGTTTTTCTTTTAATTTTAAGTTCCGGGATACATGTATAGGATGTGCAGATTTGGTATATAGGTAAACGTGTGCCATGGTGGTTTGCTGCACCTCTCAACGCGTCGCCTAGGTATTAAGCCCTGCATGCATTAGCTATTTGTCCTTATGCTCTTCCTCCCCTCAAACCCCCTGACAGACGCTGGTGTGTACTGTTCCCCTCCCTGTGTCCATGTATTCTCATTGTTCATCTCCCACTTATGAGTGAGAACATTTGGTGTTTGGCTTTCTGTTTCTGTGTTAGTTTGCTGAGGATGAGGCTTCCAGCTTCATCCATGTTCCTGCAAAGGACATGATCTCATTCCTTTTTATGGCTGTATGCCAAAAGTTTTTCCAAAGCATCTGTACCAGTTTACACTCACACAAACAACATACAAGAATTCCTGGTTCTTTGCATTCTCACCAACACTTGATATTGTCTAACTTTTACATTTAAATTTTTCTTAAAATAGAAAAACGGTAACTTACTGTGGCTTCAATTCATATCTCCTTAGTGACTCATGATGCTGAGCATCTTTTCATGTGCTAATTTTCCATTTGTACATTTCTTTAATGACATTTCTGCTCAAATCTGTATTAGACAGTGTTCTCCAGAGAAACAGAACCTATAGGCTATATGTATATGGATGTACATATGCTGATGTACATATACATGAAGGAATTGATTATAAGGAATCTGCTGATGTGATGATGGAGGCTGTCCCATGATCTGCATTTGGCAAGCTGGCGAATGGTGGTGTAGTCCAGCCTGAGGTCAGAGAAGACCAATGTCTCAGCTCAAGCAGTCAGGCAGGTGGATTCCCTTTTAGCCTTTTTCTTCTATTCAGATCTTCAACTGATGGGATGAGGCCTCCTACCTGCATTAGGGAGGGGAATCCACTTTATTCAGGTTACCCTTTCAAACATTCCTCTCATCCAGGAACATCCTCACAGAAACACCGAGGATGATATTTGACCAAATATCTGGACACCCTGTGACCCACTCAAGTTGACACATAATATTAATCATCAAAAAGTCTTTTGCCCATTTTTTTGAAAATTGGGGTTTTTTTCTTTCTTAAGTTCTAGGAGTTCTTTTTACATTCTGGATACAAGTCTTCATCAGATATATTTGCATATATTTCCTCTCATTCTGTAGCTTTCCTTTTTTATTAATGTCTTGAAACATTAAACTTTTCAATGAATTCCAATTTGTCTTGTTGTCTTCCTTCATGGTTCTTGCTTTTGGTGTATCTAAGAAATGTTTGCCTAACTTGAGTTCAAAAAGATTTTACCCTATGTTTTCTTCAAGAAGTTTTATAGTTTCAGCTCCTACATTTAGTTCTACTTTATATTTTAAACTAATTTTTTTGTCTGTGATGTGAAATAAAAGTTGAGGTTACCAAAATTTAAATACGCAATATTCCAGCACCATTTGTTGAAAAGCCTACTTTTTTCTCCTTTGAATTACCCCGGCACACTTGTTAAAAATCAGTTAGCCGTAATAATGCAGGTCTATTTCTGAACTCTATTTTGTTTTAGATATCTGTATGTCTATTCTTATACCAATACCACACAATCTTGACTGCTGTAGCTCTATGGTGAGTCTTGAAATCAAGTAGGGAAAGTCCTCTGACTTTGTACTTCCTTTGCAAAATTAGCTGTTCTAGAGTTGCTTTGCATTTCCAAGTAAATTTAGAGTTAACTTGTCAATTTATTTTTTAAAAATTCATCTGTGAGATTTGCCTTTTCACTTTTTATGTTTCACTTTGTTTTGAAGTTCCTAATTGCAATATGGTCAAATTTATTAGTCTTTTTCTTTATGATTTATTTTCTTCTCTTTTTTTTAATTTTTTTGTTTGTTTTGTAGAGATGGAGTCTTGCTATGTTGCCCTGGCCACTCTTGAACTCCTGAGCTCAGGTGATCTGCCTGCCTCAGCCTCCCAAAGTGCTGAGATTACAGGTGTGGCTACCATGCTTGGCCACAAATAATGTTTAGACTTAAAAAAAAAATACAGCCTCAATGACGGGTCTCCCTGTATAAATTGAGATATAGTATAGCCACTTCTGATTATGTAAATACCTGAGGCAATAGGGTAAGACTGTGGACTCAACAAGGCAACATTCTTGAATTCTCCCAGAGATGCACTTGCCAGCGAGCCCCAGCTACACTGCTTCAAGGGGTCTTTAGTGAAGAGGATCGGATAGTTTGTCTTCACACTGAAAGCGTCTTGAGCTAAAAATAGACTCAGTTTGAGTGTGCTGCTACCCTGTGTGAACTGAGAAAATACCCTGGATAAACAAAGATTGAGTAGTCTGAACATGTGTGCTTTTGTGAGAACTGAGATACAGAGGGTAGTTCAAGGACATGTGCATCAACATATGTAATGTTTATATAAATGTTTATTTATAAATGGTGGAAATTAGTGTATCGCAGGTAATTTGGGACAAGTTGTTGCTGTCTTAAGCATACATCTAAAACTCAAGGAGGACACTCCAAGACAGCTGAGAGGATTCGACTGTTAATGGATGAGGAAACAAGGAGTGCTTATAGAAATCTCAGCTGAGGGCCAGACACGGTAGCTCACTCCTGTAATCCCAGCACTTTAGGATGCCAAGGCAGGTGGATCACCCGAGGTCGGGAGTTCGAGACAAGCCTAACCAACATGGTGAAACCCTCTCTCTGCTAAAAATACAAAATTAGCCGGGCATGGTGGTGCATGCCTGTAATCCCAGCTACTCAGGAGGCTGAGGCTTGAGAATTACTTGAACCTGGGAGGTAGAGCTTGTGGTAAGCTGAGATTGTGCCACTGCACCACTCCAGCTTGGGCAACAAGAGCAAAACTCCACCACACACACACACACACAAAATTCAGCTGAGGAGGCTTCAAGAATAGAAAACCAGGTCAAAGTTCTTCAGCAAAACAAGGTAGTCAACCCAGCCTGCTTTTTTTTTTTTATATCCCAGCTGACAAAAAGACAAGAGGGTGATCAAGAGATAGCAAAAATTGTTGTAGAATTTGTAATTCCAGAGGAAAGCAAAACATTTTAAAAACTATATATAGGAGTAACTTTTTTTTTTTTTTTTTTTTGAGATGTAGTTTCGCTCTGTTGCCCAGACTGGAGTGCAATGGCGCAATCTCGGCTCACTGCAACCTCCACCTCTCAAGTTCAAGCGATTCTCCCACCTCAGCCTCCCGAGTAGTTGGGATTACAGGCATGTGCCACCACGCCTGGCTAATTTTGTATTTTTAGGAGACGGGGTTTCTCCATGTTGGCTAGGCTGGTTTTGAACTGCCAATCTCAGGTGACCCACCCACCTTGGCCTCTCAAAGTGTTGGGATTACAGGTGTGAAGCCACCACATCAGGCCAGCATTTTCTTTTCTTTTCTTTTTTGAGACAGAGTCTTGCTCTGTCACCCAGGCTGGAGTGCAGTGGCATGATCTTGGCTCACTGCAACCTCCGCCTCTTGGCCTCAAACCATCCTCCTACCTCAGTCTCTCAAGTAGCTGGGACTACAGGTGTGTGCCACCATGCCCAGCTAGTTTTAGTTTTTTGTAGAGACTGGGTTCCCCTATGTTGCCCAGGTTGGTCTTGAACTCCTGGGCTCAAGCAATCCACCCACCTTGGCCTCCCAAAGTGCTGGGATTACAGGTGTGTGCCACTGTGCCCAGCCCAATATGAATAACTTTTAACATGAGTTAATATGTTTTTCACTTTTAAAGACAAAGATTTGAAAGAGCATGACCCAAAAGCCGTGTAGTTTGTGCAAACGTTTTACAAACTGAGTTTTTGAGAGGTATCTGGATATCACAAGATCTCAAAAAGTGATTGGTTAAAAAGGTTCCTTCCAAGCAGCCAAATAAAATCCTTATGTAACATAAATCTTCCATTGATAAAAGGTATGAAACTAAATTATTGTAAAACATCTGTTTGAAAGAATAAATATGGATAAGCATGTTTATATACAGACCTAAATATACAACTTTTATTGATATTGTGATTAATCAGTAAGGCAAAGATATTATTATGAGTTAAATTGTTTTAACTATTTATCCAGCATACTCTTACAGAAGAAAAAAAATTAACTTACCTGCTCCAAAAAAGCTGAAAGCATTCATACAGAAAAATTATATTACAGTGTAGTAATGAGATGCCTTTACATGGTCATGTGCACACACATACCTACATATAAGATAACATATACACAGTTCCTCCAAGTTGTCACTCTGAATCTTTATACCCAAACACCATAGCTTCTGAATTGAGCATAGGGATGGTTGCCACTCCTTTTCTTTTTTTGATAAAGAAAGAAAAATCATATATAGTTTCTATTTTTGTCTTTCATGCAAATTTTATAATTTCAAATCTTAGAACTTTTATATTGTGTTTAAGTTCAAAGGTAATAAAATATATGGCTGCGTGCAGGGGCTCACACCTGTAATCCCACCGCTTTGGGAGGTCAATGCGGAGGATCATTTGAGGCTGGGAGTTTGATATAAGCCTGGGCAACATAGCAAGACCCCATTTCTCAAATGAAATAAACAAATTAGCCTTGTGTTGTGGTGCACACCTGTAGTCCTAGCTACTTAGAAGGCTGAGGTGGAAGGAGTGCTTCATCTCAGGAGTTTGAAGTTAGTGAGCTATGATTGTACCACTGAACTCTAGTCTGGGTGACAGCATGAGACCCTGTCTCTAAAAAAAAATAATAATAAGGTGAAATAAAATAAAATATATGCTATAACAAATGTAGGAAAATTAACATTTTTTATTGTGGATATTTCCTTAATGGTAACAAGTTAAAAAGAAAATAAGCAGGCAAGGTGGCTCATGCTTGTAATCCGAGCACTTTGGGAGGCCTAATATGGTGAAACCCTGTCTGTACTAAAAATACAAAATATTACCCAGGCAGGGTGGCACACACCTATAGTCCCAGTTACTCAGGATGCTGAGGTAGGCGAATTACTTAAACCCAGGAGGTGGAGGTTGCAGTGAGCCACGATCATGCCACTGGACTCCAGCCTGGGTGACAGAGTGACCCTCATCTTATAACAACACAACAACAACAACAATAAAACACAGAAAAGGAAATTTATTGGTAAAATTAAGCTTTTAAAAATGAAGTTTAGGCCAGGCTTGATGGTTCATGCCTGTAATCCCAGCACTTTGGGAGGCCAAGGAGGGCAGATCATGAGGTCAGGAGTTTGAGACCAGACTGACCAATATGGTGAAACCCTGTTTCTACTAAAAATAGAAAAATCAGCCAGGTGTGGTGGTGCGTGCCTGTAATCCCAGCTACTCAGGAGGCTGAGGCAGAAGAATTGCTTGAACCCGGGAGGCAGAGGTTGCAGTGAGAAGAGATCATGCCGCTGCACTCCGGCCTGGGCTACAGAGTGAGACTCCATCTCAAAAAATATAAAAAATAATAAAAATAAATATGAGCCTTAATATTTTAAATGTGATTTT
Organism: Callithrix jacchus; assembly: GCF_049354715.1. Lineage (NCBI taxonomy): Eukaryota > Metazoa > Chordata > Mammalia > Primates > Cebidae > Callithrix > Callithrix jacchus. Next base: position 99,498,067 of record NC_133508.1, read on the forward strand.
GTGGTTCACATCATCAGGGAAGATGTAGACCTACAAAAAATAAAATTGGGAATACAAACATGGTTTATTATATTCTTTGCAAAGATTCAGATATTTTTCCTAAAGTAGCTAAAATATTTAGTGGCCATATTGAATAAGATATAAATGTAAGGAATTACATGTAAACATGGGACTACTCTTGAAATGCAATTCACATACCTGCTGTCTTATAAATTAGTTCTGAATCACAGATGAAATGTTAAAATATAAACACAGAAAGCATTTTGCTTAATTTTACTGTGTAGTTTTTAAACTGTGATTTTTCTATGGTAATTCTTAATTTCAATATAAATTATATCATATTTTAATAGCAAATTGCTTCAAAAATTTCTTAATTTGGCTTTGGGGGTGTAGGTGAAGTGAATGTATACATTTATTCGAAGACTTAAAAGAAAAAAGTTAGAGTGCAACACTGAATTCTTTGGTAAAAGATAAAAATGACACTAGGGATCCTGAAAAAAAAGATGGCGTGGTAGAAGCAACTCAGGATTGCAGCTCTCAGTGAAGATGCAGAGGGTGAGTCTAAGCTGCATTTCCAGATGGATCTTTGTTGCCCACAGAATGGGGAAATTCCAAGGTGTAGGAGAGACACAGGATGCCAGCGCAGCCCTTTCAGCTGGCGTAGCCATTTTGGCCGGTGCCACAGCGCAGCGGCACTCCGCACAAAACACAATGGTCTGGGTGCCCTGTTAAACCGGCAATCTGAGATTTGGGTGGGCAGATTAGCATATCCATCTGATTAAATGGGACTTGGACAGTGAGCCAGACCAGGAGATTCCCGGGAAGCGACATGTGAGCCGGTGCAGTGGGTTGCTGCACAGGAAATCACACAGATCCCAGTGTCCTATCAGCAGGCGACTGAAACACCTGGGAGAGAGTCAACCATTCAACTTAAAAAAAAAAGAAAAAGGGCTCTGAGGCAAGGAGCCAGGTGATCAGGCTCGGCGGGTCCCACCCCCACAGGGACAAACAAAATGGCGATTCGAAACACTCGGGGTTGAGAGTTTCACTGCGGGCACAGCTGAATCCAGGATGGTGCAGCTCGGTGGGGGAGGGGCCTCCACCATTACCGAGGCATTCCGCCCCTATTGAGGTACATGCCCATTGCTGATGCAGCCTGCCATTGCCAAGGCAACCCACCACAACAGAGAGACTCCGCCAACAGGGCGGAGCCCATGACAGCAGGGCGGAGCCCATGGAAACAAGGCAGAGCCCACGACTGTAGGGCAGAGCCCACGGCAGCAGGGTGGACCCTGCAGTAGCAGGGCGGAGTCTCGGCAGGCAAATAGTGACTAGACTGCCTCCTAGCTGGGCAGGACAGTGCAATGGATACTCATAAAGAAAGCCCTAACTCCCCAAGACAGAGCATCTGAGGAGAAAAAGGGGTTTTATAAGTTCTGCTGCAGCAGATTTAAACACACCTGCCTAATAGCCCTGAATGAACAACGGAGCTCACAGCTCAGCACTTGAGCTCCTATAAAGTACAGACCATCTCCTCAAGCAGCCCCCTGACCCCTGTATATCCAAAGAGTCACCTCAAAAAGGACTGATCAGACTGACATTTGGCAGGCATCATTCTGGAACAAAGATAGCAGAAGAAGAAACTGGTAGTATCCCTCACTGTTCCACAGCTGCTACAGGTGTACCCCAGATAAGCAGGGCCTGGAGTGGACCTCAGAAGTCATACAGCAGAGGGGCTAGACTGTTAGAAGGAAAACTAAGTAACAGAAATACTTCAGCATCAATAATCTGGGCACCCACTCAGAGACCCAATCGAAAAGTCAGCAACTACTCAGACGACAGGTGGATAAATCCACAAAGATGGGAAGAAACCAGTGCAAAAAGGAAGAAAACACCCAAAACCAAAAGACCTCGCCTCCTACAAAGGACCAAAACTCCTCACCAGCAAGGGAACAAAGCTGGATGGAGAATGAGTGTGATGAAATGATAGAATCAGACTTCAGAAGGTGGATAATGAGAAACTTCCATGAGCTAAAAGAACATATTCTAAATCAATGAGAGGAAACTAAGAACCTTGAAAAAAGATTTGAAAAATGATTCGAGGAAATGATAACAAGAATGGACAACTTAGAGAGGAATATGAATGAATTGAAGGAGCTGAAAAACAAAACATGAGAACTTCGTGAAGCATGCACAAGTTTCAACAGCCAAATTGACCAAGCAGAAGAAAGAATATCAGAAGTCGAAGATCAACTCAAGGAAAAAAATGAGAAACCAAGATTAGAGAAAAAAGCGCAAAAAGGAATGAACTAAGTCTCCAAGAAATGTGGGACTATGTGAAGAGACCTAACCTACGTTTGATAGGTGTACCAGAATGCGACGAAGAGAATGAATCCAAGCTGGAAAATACTCTTCAGGATATTATCCAGGAAAATTTTCCCAACCTAGCAAGGCAGGCCAATATTCAAGTCCAGGAAATACAGAGAACACCACAAAGATATTCTGCAAGAAGAGCAACACCAAGGCAAATAATCGTCAGATTCACCAGGGTTGAAATGAAGGAGGAAATACTAAGGGCAGCCAGAGAGAAAGGTCGGGTCACCCACAAAGGGAAGTCCATCAGACTCACAGCAGATCTCTCGGCAGAAACTCTACAAGCCAGAAGAGAGTGGGGGCCAATATTCAACATCCTTAAAGAAAAGAACTTTCAACCCAGAATTTCATATCCAGCCAAACTGAGCTTCATAAGTGAAGGAAAAATAAAATCCTTTGCAAACAAGCAAGTACTCAGAGATTTTGTCACCACCAAGCCTGCTTTACAAGAGCTCCTGAAAGAGGCACTACATATAGAAAGGAACAACCAGTACCAGCCATTCTAAAAACATACCAAATGCTAAAGAGCATCAACAACATGAAGAATCTGCATCAACTAACGGACGAAACAGCCAGCTAGCATCAAAATGGCAGTATCAAATTCACACATAACAATATTAACCTTAAATGTAAATGGACTAAATGCACCAATCAACAGACTGGCAAATTGGATAAAAAGCCAAAACCCATCGGTGTGCTGTATCCAGGAAACCCATCTCACATGCAAGGATACACAAAGGCTAAAAATAAAGGGATGGAGGAAGACTTACCAAGCAAATGGAGAGCAAAAAAAAAAGCAGGAGTTGCAATTCTCATCTCTGATAAAATAGACTTTAAAGCAACAAAGATCAAAAGCGACAAAGAAGATTATTACATAATGGTAAAAGGATCGATACAACAAGAAGAGCTAACAATCCTAAATATATATGGACCCAATACAGGAGCACCCAGATATATAAGGCAAGTTCTTAATGACTTACAAAGAGACGTAGACTCCCACACAATAATAGTGGGAGACTTTAACACTCCACTGTCAATATTAGACAGATCAACCAGACAGAAAATTAACAAGGATATCCAGGGCTTGAACTCAGACCTGGAACAAGCAAACCTGATAGACATTTACAGAACTCTCCACCCCAAATCCACAGAATATACATTCTTCTCAACACCACATCACACCTACTCTAAAACTGACCACATAATTGGAAGTAAAGCACTCCTCAGCAAATGCAAAAGAATGGAAATAATAACAAACAGTCTCTCAGACCATAGTGCAATCAAGTTAGAACTCAGAATTGAGAAGCTAACTCAGAACTGCACAGCTTCATGGAAACTGAACAACTGGCTCTTGAATGTTGATTGGATAAACAATGAAATGAAGGCAGAAATAAAGAAGTTCTTCAAAACCAATGAGAACGAAGACACAACATGCCAGAATCTCTGGGACACATTTAAAGCAGTCTCCAGAGGAAAATATATAGCAATAGGTGCCCACATGAGAAGACTGGAGAGATCCAAAATTGACACCCTATCATCAAAATTGAAAGAGCTAGAGGAGCAAGATCAAAAAAAAAAAAAAAAAAAAAAAAAAAAAAAAAAAAAAACAAAACTCAAAACCTAGCAGAAGACAAGAAATAACTAAGATCAGAGCAGAACTGAAGGAGATTGAGACACGAAAAACCCTTCAAAAAATCAATAAATCCAAGAGCTGGTTTTTTGAAAAGATCAACAAAATAGACCACTAGCCAGACTAATAAAAAAGAAAAGAGAGAACAACCAAATAGATGCAATAAAAAACGATAAAGGGGAAATCACCACAGATTCCACAGAAATTCAAACCATCATCAGAAAATATTACAGACAACTCTGTACATAAATTAGTAAACCTGGAAGAAATGGATAAATTTCTGGACACCTGTGTCCTCCCAAGCCCAAACCAGGAGGAAGCCAAAACTATGAATAGACCAATAACAAGGTCTGAAGTCGAGGCAGCAATTAAGAGCCTACCACACAAAAAAAGCCCAGGTCCAGATTGGTTCACAGCTGAATTCTACCAGACAAAGAGGAGCTGGTACCATTCCTTCTGAAACTATTCCAAATAATCCAAAAAGAGGGAATCCTTCCCAAATCATTTTATGAGACCAACATCATCCTGATATCAAAACCTGGCAGAGACCCAACAAGAGAAGAAAACTTCAGGCCAATATCCATGATGAACATAGATGCAAAAATCTTCAATAAAATACTGGCAAGCTGATTGCAACAGCACATCAAAAAACTTATCCATCATGATCAAGTAGGATTCATCCCGGGGATGCAAGGCTGGTTCAGCATACACAAGTCTATAAACGTAATTCACCACATAAACAGAACCAAAAACAAAAACCACATGATTATCTCAATTGACACATGAGAAGGCATTTGACAAAATTCAACAGCCCTTTATGCTAAAAACCCTCAATAAACTCGGTATTGGTGGAACGGATCTCAAAGTAATAAAAGCTATTTACGACAAACCAACAGCCAATATCATACTGAATGGGCAAAAACTGGAAGCATTCCCTTTGAAATCTGGCACTAGACAAGGATGCCCTCTCTCACCACTCCTATTCAATATAGTACTGGAAGTTCTAGCCAGAGCAATCAGGCAAGAAAAAGAAATAAAGGGTATTCAAATAGGAAAGGTGGAAGCCAAATTGTCTCTATTTGCAGACGACATGATAGTATACCTAGAAGACCCCATCGCCTCAGCCCAAAAACTCCTGAAACCGATAAGCAACTTCAGCAAAGTCTCAAGGATATAAAATCAATGTGCAAAAATCACAAGCATTCCTATACACCGATAACAGACTTAAAGAGAGCCAAATCAAGAATGAACTGCCATTCACAATTGCTATAAAAAGAATAAAATACCTAGGAATACAACTTACAAGGAACGTAAGGGACCTCTTCAAGGAAAACTACAAACCACTGCTCAATGAAATAAGAGAGGACACAAACAGATGGAGAAACATTCCATGTTCATGGTTAGGAAGAATCAATATCGTGAAAATGGCTATACTGCCCAAAGTAATTTACAGAATCAATGCTATCCCCATCAAGCTACCATTGACTTTCTTCACATAACTGGAAAAAACCACCTTGAACTTCATATGGAACCAAAAGAGAGCCCACATAGCCAAGTCAATTCTAAGCAAAAAGAACACAGTGCAAGGCATCACACTACCAGACTTCAAACTATACTACAAGACTACAGTAATCATAACAGCATGGTACTGGTATCAAAACAGAGATATAGACCAATGGAACAGAACAGAGGCATCGGAGGCAACACAACATATCTACAACTATACAATCTTTGATAAACCCGACAAAAACAAGCAATGGGGAAAGGATTCCCTGTTTAATAAATGGTGTTGGGAAAACTGGCTAGCCACGTGCAGAAAGCAGAAACTGGACACCTTCCTGACACCTTACACTAAAATTAACTCCAGTTGGATTAAAGACTTAAACATAAGACCTGGCACCATAAAAGCCCTAGAAGAAAATCTAGGCAAAACCATTCAGGACATAGGAGTAGGCAAGGACTTCATGACCAAAACACCAAAAGCATTGGCAACAAAAGCCAAAATAGACAAATGGGACCTAATCAAACTCCACAGCTTCTGCATGGCAAAAGAAACAGTCATTAGAGTGAATTGGCAACCAACAGAATGGGAAAAAATTTTTGCAGTTTACCCATCTGATAAAGGGCCGATATCCAGAATTTACAAAGAACTCAAACAGATTTACAGGAAAAAAACAAGTCCATTCAAAAATGGGCAAAGGATATGAACAGACACTTTACAAAAGAAGACATACATGAGGCCAACAAACATACGAAAAAATGCTCATCATCACTGGTCATTAGAGAGATGCAAATCAAAACCACATTGAGATACCATCTCATGCCAGTTAGAATGGCGATCATTAAAAAACCTGGAGACAATAGATGCTGGAGAGGATGTGGAGAAATAGGAACACTTTTACATTGTTGGTGGGAGTGTAAATTAGCTCAACCATTGTGGAAGACAGTGTGGCGATTCCTCAAGGCCTTAGAAATAGAAATTCCATTTGACCCAGCAATGCCATTACTGGGTATATATCCAAAGGACTATAAATCGTTCTACTATAAGGACACATGCACACGAATGTTCATTGCAGCACCGTTTACAATAGCAAAGACCTGGAACCAACCCAAATGCCCATCGATGATAGACTGGACTGGGAAAATGTGGCACATATACACCATGGAATATTATGCAGCAATCAAAAACGATGAGTTTGTGTCCTTTGTAGGGACACGGATGAATCTGGAGAACATCATTCTCAGCAAACTGACACAAGAACAGAAAATGAAATACCGCATATTCTCACTCATAGGCGGGTGATGAAAAATGAGAACACATGGACATAGGGAGGGGAGTACTACACACTGGGGTCTATTGGGGGGAATAGGGGAGGGACAGCGGGGGGGTGAGCTGGGGAGGAATAGATGGGGAGAAATGCCAAATGTGGGTGAAGGGGAAGAAGGCAGCAAAGGGGAAGAAGGCAGCAAAACACACTGCCATGTGTGTACCTACGCAACTATCTTGCATGTCTGCACATGTACCCCAAAACCTAAAATGCAATAAAAAAATGACACTAGGAAGTACATATTTGTATATAAAAACTATAGTTAAAAAAATATTTAGACCAAATTTCATAAAATTCTATATAAATAGTAGGTCATGCTGGGCATGGTGGTGCCTGCCTGTAGTCCCAGCTACTCAGGAGGCTGAGGTGGGAGGATCACTTGAGCCCAGGAGTTCTGGGCTGTAGTGTGCTATGCCAATCGGGTGTCCGCACTAAATTTGGCATCAATATGGTGACCTCCTGCGAGCAGGGACCAGCAGGTTACCTAAGGTGGGATGAACCAAGCCAGGTAAAAATGGAGGTCAAAACTCCCATGCTCATCAGTAGTGGGATCACGCCTGTGTATAGCCACTGCACTCCAGCCTGGGCAACGTAGCGAGACCCATCTCTAAAAAAAAATTTTTAAAGTAGGTCATTGAGCTCAGGAGTGCAAGACTAGTCTCAGTAACATGGTGAAACCCCATCTCTGCAAAAAATATACAAAAATTAGCTGGGTATGGTGGCATAGACTGGTCGCCCCAGCTACTTGGGAGGCTGAGGCAGAAGGATTGCTTAAGCCTGGAAGGTAGAGGTTACAATGAACTGAAATTGCACCACTGCACTCCAGCCTGGGCTACAGAGCAAAATCCTGTCTCAAAAAATTAAAAGATAATATAGGAAGACTGGGGTGAACTATAACATTAGGGACACCATATCCATGCCCTTGTGAACTCCCTCCCACATGGACTTTTGGCTTGGCTATGAGATTTGCTTTGGCCAAAGATGCAATAATACTGAAATATAGGCAGAGGCTTGGCATGTGCTTGTGCATGGGACTTTCCCCCTTGGAATGCTGCTGCCATCACCGTATGGAAAAGCTGGATCTGGCCCTCCTGAGGTGGAGTAATCACAGGGAGAGAGAGGCCCAGCTGACCCACTAGCTGAATGCAGCCACTGAGGGAGCCCAAGCAAGATCAGCAAAACTATGTGGCCAAAACAGAGAATTGTGAGGAATACTTGTTATTTTAAGTTACCAAATTTTGGGGTGATTTCATACCAAGACATATACAAAACCTAATTCCAAGGTATTTCGGCTAAAAGAAGGAAAAATACATCATAATCATCATACAATCCACATATCAGAGCCTATATACTTCTGTATACTATACACTTATGTTGTATATTTCTCTAATTGAAAAATACACAGGCTATTTTCGAAGTCCAAAATGAGGGCCAGATGATATAATTGCCCAACGTGTTCTTCCCACCCACTGCACAGACAAAATCAATTCACTGAGACCATGGCATTGCAGTAGAAAGTTTAATGAATGCAAGGCAGCCAAGCAGGACTGGAGTTTTCACTCAGAACAGTCCCCTTGAGGGCTCAGAGGCTGGGTTTGTCAAGGATAGTTTGGTAGGCAGGGACAAGGGAATGGATGCTGCTGATTGGTTGGGGATGCAATCAGAGGGGTGTGGAAATCAATCCTCATGCACTGAGTATCCCTCTGGTGGGGGACCACAGGACTGGCTGAGTTATGAGTCACAATATGTATGGGGTCAGTCATCTGCCAAAAGTCTGGCAAACATCAAAGAAGAACAATCTTGGGTTCTATAATAGTTATGTTATATATAGAAGCAATTGGGGAGATCACAAATCCTATGATTTCTGGACCTGAGCAGTAAGAGATTAGCAAAAGTGATGCAGGGCAGGTGAGTCCCTAAGTGGAACTTAGCTTTGTCCAGGGAAGAATTCAAGGGCAAGCCAGAGGTAAAAGAAAAGAGCTTTTTTCTTTTCTTTTAAGAACTTCAGAAGAAAACAGCTTTACTAAAGAGGCAGTGTTACATGCAGAGCAGGGCTACCTCTAGGCAGAGAGTAACAGCTCAGGGTAGTTTTGCAGCCATATTTATACTCACTTTTAACTGTATGTAGATTAAGGGGAAAGGTATGCAGAAATTTCTAGGGAAGGGATAGTTGTTATACCTGAGCGAGTAAAGGAATACGCCACACTCTGAGATTTGAGTTGCAAGTCCTTTATTGCCTGGTGACCAAGAGATGGCTAACATCCAAAATTCTCAGCCCCGAACAAAGAGTTAGGTAGTTTCCTTATACCCTAATTTTAAAAGGGAGGGGAAACCTAGCTGAAGCAATTTTTTCCACAGAAGCAGAGCAAGCAAAAAGTTAAAAGATAAACTAGTACATAAGAAGTAAACAGTACCAGGTGCAGGGGCTTAAGCTGTCACAAAAGACATACAACTTATAGATATGGGGCTCTGGGTACTTAGCAACGTCTGCATTCCCAGGGGCTGCTGGTACCGCTTGACTCGGTATCTTATCAGCAAATGCATTCGTGGATGTGCCTGGTGTCATCTGGTGTCATCCTGCCCAAGCCACACACTATAGCTACATACTTAATGGAGGGAAAATAACTATAAGTGAAGAAGCTAAGATGGAGTTTGTCCGGCTTCCTCAATTAAGAATGAGTTGGTAAGGCCAACACAAGTTAGGAGAACACATTCCCCACTTGTGTTTTGGGGGATTTAAATTATTGATTCCTCAGTTATGGTGAGGGGGTTATAGTGGGTTCTAAGATACGTAAGTTTAACAGAAGCTATGTGCTATTTTACAAAATTAATTAACCAATTTAATATACAGGGCCGGAAAATTAAACCCAACAAGAGGAGAAGAGGTCCTGCAAATTCAGTTATCAAAGTAGTTAGCCATGGGTTTTAGTTAAACATGATTTCATACCATGGGGTGTTATTTTCCCACTCCTGTTGGCATTTATCTAGAATTTCTCAAACTCTTTGAAGAGTTTTCTTTATGACTTTAGACTGGTTAGCATAAAAACAGCAACTTTCCCCCAAAGTGGCACATAAACCTTTTTCGGAAAGGAACAGCAAATTTAACCCCCAGCGGTTTGGAGAACCACATTAGCCAGGGATTTTTACCTGGGTATGTAGCATATTTATGGCTGATTGGAGATTTTTAAAGTCAGCATCTACTTGTTGAGTTAGGGACACTGGTTCAGTTTTTTCTTTCACTAGAGCAGCAGTGCTGATTACTGCCAACCCAGCTACACTAAGGCAGGCCGGAAGGGGCACTAGGAATAGGGCACCCTGGCAGATCCTGGGGTGCAGTTCAGGTGGGGTGATAAGAAGTTGTCCATCTGGTCTGCTGTACACGGGGAACTACGTGAACTAACATGCACAGGAGAGGTCCAGGTTCAGTTCCACTGATGCAGTGGGTGAGGCCTGAGGTGCCTGGTAGGAGACTGAAGGGTTTAGGGAAGTAAGCAGAGACTGGTTACAGGTGGCCCGAAGTGGAGAAGCAAATAGGTTATACCCATTACTGACTAGGCAGGAGGAGTTTCCTGAAACGTCTTCTTGTGTAAGGTAACAGGGACAGGCATGACAAGAAAAAGGGCCAATATTAAGCTTAACCGCAACTCCCAATCCAACATAATACAGGGTTTTTTTCCTTTAGGCATAATCAACAATCTTGGGCCAGTTTAGGCTGAGTAACATTACGAAGGTAATGTACTCCATTTAGAATGGACATTAAGCTGGGCTGGAGGTGTTGATGCTGCAGCCGAGGTTGAGGAGGTTAGACTGACAATGGGACAGTTTGGCCAATGGGGCTGACTCTATCTGGGTGTGGACAGAACATAGGGTTTCCTAAATTAGTTAAGGGACCAATTGGTTTAGGGGGGCTCCAGGGGATCAGGACCTTCTTCTGAAGGATAAACGTAGTTCCGAGATTAAACCCTGTGATATAGAGTTACAGTCCCCATGTTATGCCATAGTACCACTGAACTGAGCTAGGGTTATGGACAGTACAGTAATAGAATTACAAGCTCCCATAGTACGTGGTTTAGGATTAGAGGTATGAGCTATAGAAAGGGTCGGGGACCGAATCAGTCCCCCCGGTAAGTAGCCAAGGGGGCTACTCACATGACCAGAAAGGGCAGAAAAACTTGTAATGATCCTGGCAGGTGGCGTCAGGATGATTTCCGGGACAGAGGTAAAAATTTACACGTTGGAGTCCCTTTTCTGCAGCCCTAGAGCTGCCGTTACTCTTACTTATGGTACGTCCAAACCCGGCAGCAAGGTTGACAAGTCCTGCTCCTACCCAGAGGGGCAAACTTCACTGCTCTTTGAGGGTACGGCTCATACCCTCAATCAAACACATAAATTGATTGTAAAAGAGAATTTATCGGAGGTACTCTCCTTCCAGGTGGTGTTCACAAGCACATGGCCTGTTGCAAAAGAAGTAAGGAGGAAGGAGTAGGAGGGGACAGAAGGCTTAATGACCAGAAGCAAACAAGAAAAGTGAATAAGAGGCACTAATTTGACAGCTGCACTTGACTTAGGCCTGACCCAGGCTTGGGGACCGATATTTCTTGCTGCATTTTGTTGGCCTTCTTGATACAGAATGATGAATCCAAGCAGGAATGCTGTCCACTTTGAGGGCTCTGGGGGTGGTGAGAATGACAGTGTGAGGTTCTTTCCAAGTAGGAACAAGTCCTTCCTCCTGGAACTTTTTGACATACACCAGGTTACAGGGACGGAAGGGGTGGCAGGGCCCCATCAGGTCAGGAACCAGATTACGGTGTGCTCCCCGGATGAGTGGCCGGATGATATTTTGAACTTGTTGGAGAGTACTGTAACAAGTTAGCTTGAGATATCTCTGCTAACTGGGGGTCCCTCAGTTTAGGCAAGGTAGGTGGGGCCCTCCCATACATGATTTTAAAAAGAGAGAATCCCACCTTGTAAGGGGTGCATCTAACTTTTAGAAGGGCTAAAGGAAGGAGCTTTATCCAATTTTCACTGGTTTCCAGGATTGATTTGGTAAGAGTACCTTTTAAAGTACGATTCATGCATTTTACCTGTCCAGAGCTCTGGGGGTGACAGGCACAATGGAGTTTTTACTGAACATTCTACGCTTTGCTGACTGACTGCGCTATAGAAGAGGTGAAGGCCAGTGCATTATCAGACCCTATGGCTACAGGCAGCCCATATAGAGGGATGATTTTATTAAGTAAGAACTTCACTACCATAGTGGCAGTTTCATTCTTGGTGGCAAATGCCTCAGTCCATCCGGAAAAGGTGTTTACCGGCACCAGGAAGTACTTATACCCTGCCTGGTGTGGTTTTACTTTGGTAAAGTTAACTTCCCACCTCTCTCCTGGGCTACATCCTTGGAGACCATGGCCCAGTTCAGGTTTTGGACCTCGTTTGGTGTTCACCTGGGCACAAGCCGTGCATTGGGAGGCCACTTGGCCAGTTAAGTCCTGGAGGTATGGAATTTTAAAATGGCTCCTTAAAAGCTGGGCCAACTTTGTTTCTTCCCAGTGGGTGGAAGAATGGAGGCGGCTGATTAAAGTTTCCCCAAGGGACCGGGACAGGAAGATTTTGAAGTCTGGGAGAATCCATCATTCATCCTGATTTTTACTGGCCTGAAGATTCAATGCTTGCTTTTCTTTTTCAGAGGAGTACGTTGGGTTGTCGGGTAGATCAGGCTGTGGGAAAGAGATGGTTGGAAACACAGTTAATGGGGTAACCAGGAGTTCAGCAGCTTTGTGGGCTGCAGAATTTCCCCTGGCAGCAGCCCTGTTTTCCTTCTGGTGTCCTTTACAATGAATTACAGCCACCTGTAGGGGGAGCCAAACAGCCTTTAGCAGGGCTAAATTTTTTTTTCTTGCTTTTAATAGTCTTTCCTGCTGAAATGAGTAGCCCATGCTCCTGATAAATGGCCCCATGAACATGCACAGTAGCAAAGGCATATTGGCTATTGGTGTAGATGTTAACACTTTTGTCCTTACCCCATTGGAGGGCTTGAGTGAGGGCAATTAACTCAGCCTTCTATGCACAGGTACCAGCTGGCACCACCTGGGCCCACAGTACATCAGTCTCCATGGTGATGGCCACACCGGTTTTTTATTTCCCTTGCTTAAGGAAACTGCTACCATCTTTAAACATGGTGGTGTCCACCTTTTCCAAAGTAATGTCCTGGAGATCAGGTTAACCTGTTTCTGTAGTTTCTAGCAGTTCCTGGCAGTTATGGCCAGGGTGGTGAAGTCTGGATTAGGGAATAGAGTAGCTGGATTTAAACGCCTTGTGGGGGAGAAAGTTAACTAAGGCTGATTTAACAGCAAACTCTAATATTGCAGGATATGGGCATTAGACATTCATTTGCCAGGAGTACCTTGTAGTAATGTCTCTATGGCATGCGGTGCCATGAGGGTTAAATTCTGCCCCAGAGTGAGCTTATTGGCCACATGAACTAGGCTTGCTGTTGCTGCAACTGCTCACAGACAACTTGGCCACCTGGAGGCCACAGAGTCCAATCTTTTAGACAAATATGCCACAGGGCGTTGCCATGGCCCCAAGGTTTGAGTGAGCACCCCTTTAGCAACTCCCTGATTTTGATAGACAAATATGTGAAATGGTTTTGAGATATGTGGGAGGGCTAAAGCAAGGGCCTCAGTTAGTGTCTTTTTAAAGTTTTTGAAGTCCTGTTCTTCTGTGTCAGTTCAAACCAAGGGGCCATCTCCTCCTATAGTGGTGTACAGAGGCTTGGAAATTTCCACAAACCCCAGTATCTACAGTTGACAGTATTCCACAGCCCCCAAGAATTTACATACCTGTCTCTTGGTGGTGGGGGTGGGGATTCACAAGATGGTCTCCTTCGAAGCATTGGTGAGTGCTCTTTTTCCTTGGTTTAGGTTATATTCTAGATAGGCACCCTAAAAAGACAAAGCTGGGCCTTTCTGGCTGAGACCCCATACCCAAACTCCTGAAGGAGGTGAAATAAATCTGCCTGTATGTTGCAGGCAGATTTTGGTAGTCTCAGTAGCCAATAACAAGTTGTCCACGTATTGGAGTAAGGTACAGTTGGGATGGCTTGGAAGCTGGCTTGGAAGCTGGCTTGGAATGTTACAAGGTTCTGCTGAAGATCTTCCCCAAAAAGAGTGGGGGAATTTTTAAAACCCTGAGGTAACCAAGTCCAAGTTAATTGGGTTGTGTCTCCTGAACTGGGATCTGTTCATTCAAAAGCAAAAACATATTGGCTCCTAGGAGCCAGAGGAATGACAAAGAAAGCATTCTTTAAGTTAAGGACAGTATACACGGTATCCTCTGACAGAAGCAAACTGAGTGGTGTGTATGGGTTAGGGACAGTTGGATGGACTGTGACTGCCTGATTGCTAACTTTCTGTAAGTCCTGTACAGGCTGGTAATTATTTGTCCCAGGATTCTGAACTGGCAGGAAGAGAGTGTTCCAAGCAGACTGGCAAGGTGTAAGTATATTGGCTTGTAAGAACCATTGAATATGGGGGCTGATTCCGTCTCTAGCCTGCTAACTTATAGGATCTTGCTTGACTCGAACAGGCAGGGCAGTAGCCAGAAGTTTTACAACTACCAGCGGGTGGTGCTTTGCCAGTCCTGGAGGGTTTGATTTTGCCCAGACCCAGGGAAAAAGAATTTGCAGATTTAGTAGAAGAGGGTTAGTTTTGGTTTGTTTTCTTGTGGTGAGGACAAGACTAAGAGATATTCCTCTGATAGAGGGGAAGTTAGCAGGAGCTGAGCAGGAGAGCGCTGTGTGTCCCCTAACTTGAGTTGAATTTGCTGAGCTGAGAAGATGGATGCCTGCAACTTGTGGAGCAGGTCTCACCTGAGGAGAGGGAAGGGGCACTCTGGAACCACTGGAAATGAATGGGTTACTTTCTTTTTACCCAAGTTTACCTCATGTAGAATGGGTGACAGGATATTCCTGAATAGCTCCAGTAGCCCCCTGTACAGCCACCGTCTTGTTAGAGACACTGCCCAAGGGTGCTTGCAGTACAAAATGTTCAGTCCCCATGTTGATTTAAAAACATACAGGCTGGCCCCCGACAGTAGCAGTAACCATGGGTTCCCAGAGGCCAAGTGAAAAGGAGCCCCAGTCCCATCAATCATCAGATTCCTCTGCTGCAGGGAGGGTGAGGACCCTTTTCTGTTCTGGTTTCTTCTCTGGCTTTAAAGGACATTTATTTTTCCAGTGTCCAGTTTGTTTACAATAGGCACACTGGTCCCTTTTAGGGGAGCCTGCTCACCTTTCTGGGCCTTCTGGCAGGGATCTGGGGTTCTCTGGCTGGTGCTCTGTGATGGAGGATCTTTTAGTTCCCTGGAGGGAAGCCACTAAGATTGCTGCCTGTTTTTTTCTGGCTCTGTCAGCTGCCCTATCAGCAGCTTGGGCTGCCTGCTTTTTTGTTTTTCAACCTCTCGATTGTTAAAAACTCTCTGGGCTATTTTTAAAAGCTGAGTGATGTTCATTCCAGCAAATCCTCTAGTTTTTGTAACTTTTTTTCAAATGTCTGGAGCTGCCTGGGCCACAAATATTAAATTAATAGCATGGCTATTTTGGGGAGCCACTGGATTAAATAGGGTGCAAATTCAATAGGCCTTCTGGAGGTGCTCTAAGAACACTCCAGGTGACTCAGCAGGCCCCTGGACAACTTCAGTGATCTTTGACAGGTTCATGGGTTTCTGAGCAGCCCCTTTAATACCCTCAAGGAGATACTGGTGGAAATCTTCCAAAGCCCTCCTTCTCCCTGTGGTATTGGGATTCCACTCTGGTTGAGTAGAAGGAAAAACCTCCTCAAGGAGGTTTTGGGCTTTTCCCTCTGGCCTACCAGCTGAGGTAAGAAAATAATTTCTGACTGCACTTTGAATTTGGTCCCTCTTTTTAGAAGTGGAAGGGTTAGAAGGAGTTGCTGGTAATTGTCCCAATTGGGCCTATGGGCTGGAGCCCTGACTCCATCAGTGAAGTTAGGACCTGGGGCTTTTCAGAAAAGGGAGGGTTTTGGGCCCTCCAATTGTACAGGTTAGAGGTGGAAAAGGGAACATAAACCAGAAAGGGAGCAGAGGAAACTACCTCACTCCTCCCCTTAAGGGAGGCACCACACCCACTCATTACCCAACGGGGGTGGTGCCTCCCTTAAGGGGAGGAGTGGGATAGCTTCCTCTGACAGAGGCCATGGCCAAGAGGCAATAGGTGGAGAGACCACAGAAGACAATGTCTCAGGGGCTGGTGGCAGCAGAGGGGCCACAGGAGGTGCTGACAAAGAAACTGTTGGGGGATCCTTGGGGAGCAGGAGGATTGTTAAGGCAGAGACAGTGGGTGCAGGTAGCTTTCCTCTTTTTTAGAGGAAGGCAGTACAGGAGGAGCAGAAAGTACCACTTGAGCAGTAGGTTGAGGCAGGGAAGGGGTTTTACTTAGAAGGACCTTAGAGATGGGGTTATGAATGGCGCCAAGACTGGAGCCACGGGGAAGGGTTCTTAACCAAACTAAACCATTGATTAATGTAAGGAAACTGATCAGGATGTCCAGGTGTTCCAATAACAACTCGCCACACAGCTTGAACTGTTGTGGGGTTCAATGACCCTTTTGGGGGCCACCTGGTTTTGAGTTTCAGCCATTTCACTTTACAGAGAGTCTGGAGTTTGCTTTTTTAAAGGCTGACTCTGTAGTTTTCTGAGAAGCCCAGATTAAAAAATTTTAACACACACTGCAGAAAGCTTAGCAATTGGGGACGGGAGGAAGAGTTTCCCATTTTGGGAAATAAAGTCAAGAGGATTTAAGCAGAGATATTAAACCCAGAACAGACAAAAGTATTTATGGCCTGTGGGCAGAGAGAACTGGAAAAACAGATTATGACCAGGAGAAACAAGAAAACAACTATAGCCACTATTTTTTGCCACAACATCAGGTATTTTTGAACCTCAAATTATGGGGAGAAGGCAGGATGCCGAGGCCAAGGGGTTCCCAGTTTATAGGATCTGGGTGGCCCCTTCCTTGATTTATATCCAAGATACCTTAGATGCCTCCATGTCTTAAAGGCAGAGTGTTTAAATTCAGCCCTTTCTTTTAAGAGTTTTAGGAGGGATAACAAAGCCAAGTCCTGGAAACGCTGGACTTGCTGAGACACAGGAAAATTAGATGTTTGGGGTAAAGGATGGGGATGAGGAGGAGCTTTGAGAACAGCCATGAGGGAAGGTAGCAGGTGTGCAGAAGAATTAGAGCATTACAGGCATAGGTTTTCCTACACAGTACGCTATTTAGGGGCACTGGGAAAGTTGTGGGGTGACAGAAAAGGTGGGCAAGGAGATCTGCAGGATGGCTATTTTGAATCCACCACTGCTCCAAGAAGAAGGAGAAATGTAACCAGTTGTTGGGGTGTGGGGTGTGACAATCCAGGTGCCAACAATCTTTGTGGTGCCAGAAATCCCAAACTGGTGAATGTTTTTTACAATTTTCCCCATAACAACATCTGATCTGTTTTTGACAGAAAAGACAGAACTGGGATGGCCAGCCCAACCGGCAAATAAGGGACTTGACCTCCTCAGATAGGAAGTTTGTGCTGAGTTTTTTTAAAAGAAGTTTTTCCCCAGTCACTTTGGACAGTAACGATGACAGGACATACAAATTCAGATGTTAGGAACAAACAGGACACCAGACACTTAGGTATATAACCACTTAGGGCAATTTAAAGACAAACAAAGTGGGGAGTCCCATATTGGAATTCTTTAGATGCCCACCTGGCCACGCCCCTTATGGGGACTTAGGCTCCTCTTGGTATCAGCAGGTTGGTATAAACCCCCAGCTCGGATTGAGCTAGGCTCGATACTGCCATAAGCCTTATGAGGTTGCCATGGAACCACAGGTTAGGGCACACTTGGACTCCATAGTTTTCACCATGGAGCCACAGACTGGAGATTCAGGCACAAGCCCCTGAATTCCAAAGTCACTCACTCATGCAGAATTTATTACAATTCCAAAGTAGAGGCCTCTTTAAAAGAAAAAGAGAAAGAAAGAGGGGAGGAAAAGAGAAAGAGAGAGAGAGGGAGTGAAAGAAAGGCTAAATTTAACAAAAAGCTTACTGACAGAAACCCGGACTCTGTCCTCCAGTGTTCTGGAGTGTTGACAGAGTCATGAGGGAGGACCCCCATCAGTGTTGATTCCCTCCCAGAGGCAGACAGAGGCAGATCTGACTTACCTTCCTGAGACCAGAGACCGAGAACTCAGGGGCTGAATTTGGTGGGCACACTAGCAGTCAATCTGTTCCCCTCTGGAAGGCCATGGCCTACAGGGCCCTGGAATGTCTCGGGGGTGCCTCCCCTATAGCCTGCCATTCATCCAGGGAAGACCAGAATGAGTCTGGCCATGCCCAGTGGTGATATAAAATCTCACTGGGGCCTCCAAATGTTATACCCGAGTGAGTAAAGGAATGCGCCACACTCTGAGATTTGAGTTGCGAGTCCTTTATTGCCAGCAAACAAGAGATGGCTAAAGCTTAAAATTTTATCAGCCCCGAACAAAGAGTTAGGTGGTTTTCTTATACCCTAGTTTGAAAAGTAAGGGGGAACCTAGCTGAAGCAAGCAAAAAGTTAAAAGATAAACTAATACATAAGAAGTAAACAGTACCAGGTGCATGCACTTAAGCTCACAAAAGACAAAAAATTTATAGATATGGGGCTCTGGGTACTTAGCAATGTCTGCATTCCCAGGGTCTGCTGGTACTGCTTGACTTGGTATCTTATCAGCAAATGCATTCCTGGATGTGCCTGGTGTCATCCTGCCCAAGCCACACGCTACAGCTACATACTTAATGGAGAGAAAATAACTACAAGTGAAGAAGCTAAGATAGAGTTTGTCCACTTCTTTAATTAAGAATGAGTTAGTAAGGCCAACACAAGGTAGGATAACACATAATAACTTTTGATCATTGGGTCATCACCATGGCAACAGTAAATTGACATGGCACACTGGTGGACATGTCTGATTGAAAGCTGTTTTTGCCCTGGCCTTATTTTAGCTAGACCTCAATCTGGTCCCATGTCTTAGTTCCACCTCTGAGTCCTGTCTTCTACCTTAAAACTATGACTACATTTTAGCAGAATTCAGGCCCCTCTCATAATCCTAATCTTTTGGCCTTTTATTAGTTTTACAAAGGCAGTTTCAGTCCCCAAACTCAGTTTTAGAAAGAGACTATTATTCTCAATTTTTAAAATTCCCCCATGGTTAGCTTGGCCTACCCCCAGGAGTGAGGCAGAGACAGCTAGCCTGCAGCCTGTGATACTAGAAGCAAGATAGAGACCAGTCTGGGCAACATAGCAAAATTCTGTCCTTAAAACAAAAAATTAGCTGGGTATGGTGGGGTGTGCCTGTAGTAGCAGCTACTCAGAAGGCTGGGACAGGGAGGATCACTTGAGCCCAGTAGTTCAAACCTGCAGTAAACTATGATCATACCACTGACTCTAGCATGGGTGACAGAGCAAGACATCTCAAAAAATAATATATAAAACAAACAAAGTCCAACATAAAATAGCAAAGTAATATATAATGAATAGTACATTATGAGATGCTTAAATAAGATTTATTTTTAAAAACTAAGGCTTATAAACCTTTAATAATATTGTGATTTGAACATATAATATGGTAAAACAATATGTTATATGACATCCTCAAGTTAGTAAGAAAATTTCTTTTTTATGATTTAAGACCTTATTAACAGGTGCTTGCAGTTAGTTGACCTTTTTGAAAAAATCAAGTTGTAAACTTTTATTACAAATTAAAAATGAAGTTCTTAAAAATCTCAACTCGACCAGATATGAAACAATTTTAAAACCTTTAAAGGTGTTTTGAGAAAAACCAGGCTTTTTAAAAAAACACATTTGTTATTACCAAAAAGAGACATCTGTTTTTAAAGATGAACCTGGAATTTGCCAGAAGGTAAGGATGCTTTCAAAATGTGAGAGACCCAAAGCTAGTTGAAAAGCAGTTCCCACATATTAAATTGTGACCATTTATGTTTTGCTTCAAAAAGGAAATAAAAATTATACTTAATTAAAGCAAGTTAAGATTGTAAAAAGCCATAGGTCTTTGAGCCATGATACTAGAAGAAAATAAGAATTTATTTTCTCTTCAAATACCTAGTATTATAGCAAATTTTATTCAGAGAAGAAAAAAATATTGTTTAAGTGTAGGTCTCTTGTCAGGATGGTTTAAACATATAACAAATAAGGGAATGTTAATGGCATGAGAAAGACAAGATTCCTCCTGTATAATATAAATAGGTTCATGAGACTTCCTGCAACCCCCTCAGCACCTGCCCACTTACCGGACATTCATCCACTAAATTGTTACCAAACGTTAAGGAAGTGGAGCAAGGCATTCCTTTCCTAGGCCTGAGAGGTCCTCCCACCTGACCCTGGGGCTTGAAACTGAAAAAGAATTTAAAATTCTGAAGCCAAGTGGATTTTACCTTTTTATTTTTATGTTCTCCTTTTTCCTCTAAAGCAACCAGAAAGGCTGAATTTTTACCTTTTAAACAGATTTTACTTTGTGGATTAATCTTCTTTTGCTTAAATTTAATTGCTGAGTAGTGATTTCACCAGTTGTTTCAAGGTTGGTTACCTTTACTAAAAATGCCGGATGAAGGCCAATGGGTCACACACTGAGCCTTTCTTTAACTTATAACTACAGTGTTGGAAGAACTGTCACTCTAATCCAAAAAATCGTCCTTCTCCTGTTGTGCCCATTTGCTCTGACCTTTCTCAGGGGATGAAATAAGAAAACAATTCATTTACAGTGCTTTTTTTTAAAAAAAAGTTTTTTGCCTTTTTCAAAGTTATACATAGGCCAGGTGTGGTGGCTTATGCTTATAACCCGAGCACTTTGGAAGGCTAAGGCAGGAGGATCCCTTGAGGCCAGGAGTTCAAGACCAAATTGGGCAGCATGGCAAGACCCTGTCTCTAAAAATAAAAATAAAAATAAATTCAAAGTTATACATGTACATGAGTTAAGTTTCAACATGTCTTCCTATTCTCCAAGGCAACCACTTTCAACTTCTGACTGATTCTTTGCTATTTACCTTCACATATCTAAATAACATGTATTAGGTCAGGTGTGGTGGCTCACACCTATAATCTCAGCACTTTGGGAGGCGGGGGTGGGTGGATCACTTAAGCTCAGGGGTTCGAGACCAGCCTGGGCAACATGGTGAAATCCTGTCTTTACAAAAACACCACCAAAATATTAGCCAGGTGTGGTGGAGTGTGCCTGTCGTCCCAGCTATGCAGTAGCTGAGGTGGGAGGATCACTTGAGCCTGGGAGGTTGAGGCTGCAATAAGCCATGATTGCACCACTGCACTCCAGGCTGGGTGACAGAGACACTGTCTTAAACAAAAAACAATATGTTTATATTTCTTCCTGATGTTTTAGTTACCATTTTCTGTTTATTTCCCAATATGAGAGATGAGGATTTAGCTTTCTTTTGCACACTCCTTTGCATCTCCACCATACATGTAAACTTTCAGTTAATTCTCCTGAAACTTATAATTTGCTCACCCTGCACAATCAAGAAGTTGTAATTGATGTAGTAGATCAATGTGATGGAGGATGTCCAGAAGGTCCAGAACTTTTCAGGCTATTTTATGATAGAGCGCAGAAATACTGTTAACATAGCCCTGGTGCCAAACTGTAAATGTGTACTTTTTTTGGAGGGGGGGAGGGAGGGAGGAAGGCAGGAAGGGAGGGAAAGAGGAAGGAGGGAGGAAGGAAGGGGTGACGGAAGGAAGGAAGGGAGGAAGGGGGGAGGGAGGGAGGGAGGGAGGGAACAGAAGGAAGGAAATCAAGCAATGAGGGAGACATTGCCAGCCTGCATCTAGAGGTTTACAAGTTGATTTCTTTTTTTTTTTTCTTCCTTTTTTTTTTGAAAGAAGGAAAGAAAAAAAATAAGTAAAGGAGAGGAAGAAAGAGGAAGAGAAAGAGGGAGGGTGAATGAAAATATTGCTTTATTCTGAAAAAAATGGGTATTAATATTGGCCAATCAATGTTTCATTTAAACCTATGAGTAGGTGTGATGTGGTATTGACAAGAATGTATATTTTGTGTATTTGAAGTGGAGAGCTCTATAAATATTTATTAAGTTTACTTGTTCCAGATCTGAGTTTGAGTCCTTGATATCCTTATTAATTTTCTGTCTCATTGAATCTAAGTCTCTATGTATCTGGGTGTTAGGATCATTAGCTCTTGTTGTTGCATTGATCCTTTTACCATTATATCTTTGTTGCTTTAAAATCTATTTTATCCGATACGAGAATTGCAACTCCTGCTTTTCATTTATTTATTTATTTATTTTTGCTCTCCATTTGGTTGGTAAATCTTTCTCCATCCCTTTGTTTTGAGTCTTTGTTGTATCCTTGCATGTGAAACAGGTCTGGATGTAACATGCCATTGGGTTTTGGCTGTGTCTTTTGATTGGGGGATTTAGTCAATTTAAATTTAGGATTACTGCCATTTGACGTTAACTGGCTGTTTTATCCATTCGTTGATGTAAATTCTTCTTTATGTTGGTGCTCTTTACTTTTTGGTGTATTTTTAGAAAGGCTAATACCGGTTGTTTCTTTCTGTGTGTAATGCTTCTTTCAGAAGTTCTTGTAAAGCAGGCCTGGTGGTAATAAAATCTCTGAGTTCTTGCTTGTTCATAAAAGATTTTATTTTTCCTTCAGTTGTGAAGCTTAGTTTGGCTGGATATGAAATTCTGGGCTGAAGGTTCTGTTCTTTGAGGATGTTGAATATTGGCCCCCACTCTCTTCTGGCTTGTAGAGTTTCTGCTGAGAGATCTGCTGTAAGTCTAATAGGCTTGCCTTTGTGGGTAACCTGACCTTTCTCTCTGGCTGCCCTTAGTATTTTCTCCTTCGTTTCAACCCTGGTGAATCTAATGATTATGTGCCTTGGGGTTGCTCTTGAGGAATATCTTTGAGGTGTTCTCTGTATTACCTAGGGTTTAATATTGACCTGCTTTGCTAGTTCAGGAAAATTTTCCTGAATAATATCCTGAAGGGTATTTTCCAGCTTGGATTCATTCTCTCCGTCGCATTCAGGTACACCTATCAAACGTAAATTTGGTCTTTTCACATAGTCCCACATTTCTTGGAGATTTTGCTCATTCCTTTTTATCCTTTTTTCTCTAATCTTGTCTTCTTGTTTTATTTCATTAAGTTGGACTTTGACCTCTGATATCCTTTCTTCTGCTTGAACAATTCGAGTGTTTAAACCTGTGCATACTTCTCAGAGTTCCTGTATTGTATTCTTCAGTTCCATTAATTCACTTATATTCCTCTCTAATTTGTCTATTCTCAACAGGATTTCATCAAACCTTTTTTCAAAGTTCTTAGTTTCTTTACGTTGGGCTACAACATGTTCTTTTAACTCACAGAAGTTTCTTATTATCCATTCCCTGAAGCGTGATTCTGTTATTGGGATGCGCTCGTTCTCCATCAAGCCTTGTTCCTTGTTGATGTGGAACTGTGATCATCTTTAGAGGGAGAGGCGTTCTGATTTTGAGTATTCTCAGCCTTTTTACACTGGTTTCTTCCCATCATTGTACATTTATCCTCCTGTCGTCTTTGAAATTACCAACTTTCAGATTAGGTCTCTTGAGTGGACATCCAAGTTATTAGTTCCCAGGGCCAGAACAGCGGCGTTAAGACTGATGATGCTTTTCTGCCCAGGATTCTCCTGTCTGGCTTCCTCTTGTGTCCATAATAGGCGACTCTGCCTTCCCGGGGCTCCAAATCTCAGTCAGAAGGGGAACCAGTCTCGTTTACTCTGCGCCAAGAGCTGCCGCGCCGAGGTGCCATCACAGCCGCTGCGCCGGCCTCAGGAGTCATGCTGGGGACCCGTGTGGGTCCTCCAAACCTCGGTCAGAAGGGGAGCCAGCCCTGTTTCCTCTGCTCCGAGAGCTGCTGTGCTGAGGTGCCGGTGAAACCGCTGCGCTGGCCACAAGAGTTGCGCTGGTGATCCGTGTGACTCCTCCACTGGGGATCTTCTGCTCCATGAGCGACCAGAATTTGTCTGAAAGTGTGGCATTCTCTAGTTCTCTGCGTTTTCACTGAGAGCTGCAATCCCGAGATGTTAGCGATCGGCCATCTTGGATCAGTCTCCTTTTTTTTTTTTTTTTTTTTTTTTAATAAAAAAGAAATAGGGTCTAGCTCTGTCATCCAGGCTGGAGTGCAGTGGCACGATCATAAGCTCACTGTAGCCTCAAACTCCTGGACTCAAGCAATCCTACTGCCTCAGCCTCCTGAGTAGCTGGGCAGATGCTCACAACTCTAATTTAAAAAAAAATTTTTTTTTTCATAGCAATAGGGTCTCACTCTGTTGCCCACACTGGTCTTGAGCTACTGGCTTCAAGCAATTCTCCTGCCTTGGCCTCCCAAAGTGCCGAGATTACTGGCATGAGCAACCACATCCAGCCAATGTGCACTTTTGTCTGTTTCATGGAATGCCACTATTTCTGATCCTTTCTTATGATTGGAATAGAAAAGAATACATTCACTAAAGTCAGTGGTGCATACCAAATATCTGAGGATGTATTAATCAACTCTAGCAAATACACCACATCTGTCATGACAGCTGTGATCAGACCTACTAATGGGTTGAGCTTGCAGTAATCTACCATCATCCTTTAGAGTCCATCTATTTTTTGCAGGGCCATATGGTGAATTAAACAGAGATATGATGGGAATCAGCACCTCTGTTTTCTTTAAAATCTTAAGAGTGACATGAATTCCTGCTATCTTCTCTCAAGATATAATATTGCTTGATTTCCTGTGTGTGTTTCCTATGTGTTTCCTCAAAATTCATATGTTGAAGCCCCAACCTGAAGTGTGACAGTATCTGAAGGTGGGGGGTCTCTGAGAGATAATTAGGTTTAGACTATGTCTTAGTCTACTTGGGCTGCTATAACAGAATACCACAGACTGGGTGGCATATAAACAACAGAAATTTATTTCTCGTAGTTCTAGAAGCTAGGAAGTCTAAGATTGAGGCACTGCCAGATTCTGTACATGGTGAAGTCTTCCTGGTTCAAAGATAGGTATCTACTTGGATCCAACAAGGCATGGGGAAAGGGGTGAGGGCACTCTCTGGGGCTCTTTAACAAGGGCACTAATATCATTTCTTAATCACCTCCCAAAGACCTCATCCCCAAATACCATCATGCTGGGGATTAGGTTTCAATGTGAATTTTGGGGGACACAAACATTCAGTCTCTAATAGATAAGGTCATGAGGGTAAAGCTCCCACAACGGGATTAGTAGCCTTATAAGAAGAGGAAGAATTCAGAGTTCTCTACACACTCACACTGAGAAAGGGCCATGTGAGGACACAGCAAAAATGTGGTTGTCTGCAAGCTAGAAAGAGCCCTCACCAGAAACTGAATCTGCTAGCGCCTTGATCTTAGACTCTCTAGACTCCAATACTGTGAGAAGTAAATGTCTGTTGTCTAAATTTCCTGGTGTATATCATTTTGTTATAGCAGCCTGAGATGACTAAGAGACTGTGCCATGTTTCGCTGGAGCTGGGAAGCAGTTTCAAAGGCTTTCACTTGGCCTTCCCCACCATTATGGCTTTTACTCCATAGGCAAAGTCCTAATGGAGTTGCATCAGCTGCCAAAAAGGACAACCCATTATACATTTGAAGGGTGGGGAAATGACCATTAAGTGTAGTCACAGATCCAGTAGTAAACTCACTCTGAGCTGGTCCTTGCCATGACTCCATTTATTAACTGGCCTCTTTATGCCCCCATTATAACAGAGGACCACGATGATGCTTGTGGCCTGTGGACAGCAAGTTAAATTAATAACCTGTTTCACAATCCTTGGAAAGTTTGGGTATGCTCATTTCACCAGGGTACAATGACCCAAGTAAATGACTGAAGATCCCTTTGGGGAAGGACTGGGGAAACCATTACCATTTATACTATTGAGATATAGCAAGGTCTCTTCAGTCAGTGGGTTCCAGGTCTAAAAATGCTCTGGTCTGGAAACTAATTGACTATTGCGTGGTTATCCTTAGCGTCCTGGTCATCTATCCTTGTTTTCCCACTAGTACAAAATAATAGAGCTTTGTTGATTGTCTATTTTGCCCCTAAGGACATTACCATCTAGTAACCATTTCTATAACTCTCTTGGTCAGGTCCCCTTGGTAGCTCATAATAACTGCAAGCTCCTGGCTTCTGGTAATTAAGTACTGCCACTTGGTCTGTATTGTTTTGGGGTCTTATCATCTCCATTGTTATCAGTGAGTATAGGTCTGGGAGGCCTCTGCTACCATCAGTCCTGGCTTGCAGAGAGCCACCACTGAACTTTTTAGTGATGTTTATGTCCTTTGCACCAGTGCATTCCTTATGGCCTTGGTAAATGGTGTGTCCTCTGGGCCTTCCCTCAGAACATAATGATCACAACCTTCTGTACATAATATATTCACTCTAGCAGACCCATTTCTGGGAGCCTTTTAATCCCTTTTTGAGCCACCTGCCTACCCTGGCACTTCTGGCATTTCATTTTTTCTCCCATGCTTTTAGGAGCCACTGTAGTAGTGAGTGTTCACATCAAACTCTTGGGGGTCCTTGGCAGAATATTAAATCCTGTATTTGGAAGAATACTCCAAATTCGATGTAACTTTCCCCATTCAATTTTACATTCCAGCTCCCCTTGCTTAAGCATCATCTGAATCCAGGCCCATGTATTCTTCCTAAGTTCCTGTTGCTACATGCTTGTCTAGGTCTTAAATTTTGGGAAACAGTCCTTTACCTATACTCACCAGGCACAGCACCTTCCCAACTAGGTTATGCTATGATTTAACCCTAATTATAGGTCCACTGGCCAGAAGACTAGATGAGAGGTGTGAGTGCTGGGGGAAGGGAGAAGGAAGGGAGGACATGCCTTTCAAGTAGAAGCCTCTGTAATGTTTTCTAATACAGGAAAGTGATAGCTCTTAGGAGGGAGGAGGGGCCACACTTCAGGCATCAGAGGAGCCAGGGGAATTGAAATTTTCATGATCACTACCCGCATGTCCTGTGTGTCAGGGTGCTAGATTTTCTCAACCATGGCCCTGACTTTGACACAACAGACCTATTTTAGGCATTTAACCATCTTTTAAGTTTGGCCACTCTAAAGTGGTCTTGGTGCTCAGCTTTCTCCACTCTTCCCCTGCAGATGAGAGCTGCTTTTTGAGCAACAAAGAGGAGCTCTGGTTTTCACACCAGACCTTCAATTGCTTATTACCTACCCTCAGCTGTTCTTTATTTTTCTGTAATCAATGGAGTTTAGCAATAACCATCCAATTCTATTATCCTCATAGCTACAACTTCCACCGTACATCTTAACTGCCAGATATATCACACCTACTAGTGCATTCTCTTCCACCTGGTACATCATCCTGATTGGACCATTATCTTGTGCCAGGAGCTGACTATGCTTCACCTACCACCTCCTAGGTAGTCTATAATTAAGCTCCCAAACCCCATCTGATTGTCTACTTTTTCCAACCAATCCTTGTACTAACTCATGCAGGCAGGCTTCTTGAGGAGCAGATGTGGAGAGAGACAAAGCTGGAGTATGAGATGTGAAAGGAAGGGAGAGGAAGTAGGACTGGGAAGAGAATGAAGTCAAATTCTAGTACAAGTCCAACAAAGCTTTGGCCAGCTTGGCCAAGAGTTCCGGAGTGAATACTGACCATCAGAGGTGTCCAGTGGTGGGCCATAATGGCTGAGCCTTTATAGTCCAGTCTTGCTTAATCACCCAGTTTAGGCTGCAAAGCGCATGACTGTGGGCAAGGCCACTGTCTGTGGTTAAAGCAGAGCCTGATGGAACTGACAAGTGGAGGTACTCTTTGCAGCTTGGGAACAAGTCCTTCCTTGAAGGGGGATCTGGGGAGCACATCTTCATATCTACCACAAGGGCATACAGATATCCAGCATATTCTCTTTTCAAGGAACCAAAAGGTGTACAGTACTTTTCCATTTTTCACCTTTTGGGGTATCTTCGCCTGCTGACGATTTTTTTTTTAACTTAGTACAGGGAAGCATAGCAGAGAATGCTATTTGTTCCCTAATATCCATTTTATTATTCTTCCTTAATATTATAACCCTTGATTTTTAGTTGGGTATATGGCCACCCAGAATAATGCTGTCATATGACTTAAGCTCTGGCCAATGAGCTATAAGTAGGAATGGTTTGTACAGCTTCCAGGAAGTACCTTTAAAGAGAGGGGACCATGATCATCTTTATCCTTTTTTCTTTCCTGCATAGGAGTGTAGACATGATAGCTGGAATCCAAACAACTATCTAGGACCAAAAAATAGAAGCCACATGTTGAGAATGGAAGAAATTAGGTCCCTGATGGTCATGGAATCACCATACTAATCTAGACTGCCTACTTCTGCTTTCTGTATACATGATAAATAAATAAATGTTAATTTTAGCTAAGGCCACTTAAAAATATTCTGTTACTCATAAACGAACCTATGCCTATTGGATGCAAAGTTTGGTTCCTATAAATTTGTGTTACACATAACCTTAAAAGAAATGTGGTGTTTGTTTAGTAGAAGCATTTGGGCAGTGGGTGGTAAAGACTCAGATACTGCAAGATGAAAAACTGGTGACCCTTGTTGTCCAGTTGCCAGACATTTGGTAAACCTGTTGCCAGCTTTAGAAGGCAGATCACATACCAATCTGTGGCATGAAGGGAATAGTGACGTCGGCGTTGCTGCCGAGCAGCGTGCTTGCATTGCTGGTGCATGAGGCGCGGCACGGGTCCTTCAGTCAAAGCCATTTATCCGTGTGCCGACGCTGTCTGCCAGCCTCCTCCCTCACCCGCCCTCCTTCCCCACATTCCTCCTCCTCCTCTCCTCCTCCTCCTGCTCCACCTCCTCTTCGTCGTTGTCGTCCTCCTCCTCCTCCAAGCTGCTAGCTGACAAATACAATTCTGAAGGAATCCAAATGTGACTTTGGAAATCGTCAGAGAAAACAACCTTAGAAAATGGCACAAAATCATTGTGCACCAGGAGAGAATGTGGGGGCGCAAACCCTTTTCCTCCCAAAGGGTTGTGGCATGAAGGGAAATGGTTGGAAAAGGAAGGAATCCAAATGTGACTTTGGAAATCGTCAGAGAAAACAACCTTAGAAAATGGCACAAAATCGTTGTGCACCAGGAGAGAATGTGGGGGCACAAACCCTTTTCCTCCCAAAGTTGTGGCATGAAGGGAAATGGTTGGAAATGGCGGAGACTAGCCTGGCCAACATAGTGAAACCAGTCTCTAATAAAAATACAAAAATTAGCTGGGTGTGGTGCATGGTGGCGTGCACCTGTAATCTCAGTTACTCAGGAGGCTAAGGCAGGAAAATTGCTTGAACCCAGGAGGCGGAGCTGCAGTGAGCCAAGATCATGCTATTGCACTACAGCCTGGGTGACAAAACAAGACTCGATTCCCAACACCTCCCCCTAAAAAACACCTCATAATTTGAAACTTTAAAGGGCGGGAAAAAAACCACACTTCTTCTTGCCTTCAGACTGAAGTACAGTTGGCCTTCCACATTCATGGGTTCCAAATACATGGATTCAACCAACCACAGATCAAAGAACCTTATGAAAAAAGGTACACAAAGTTCCAAAAAGCAAAACTGGAACTTGCCACATGCCAAGTGTTAAATACTATGTTAAATCCATGTGAATGAAGTGATGTGTAGACATTGTATTAGGTAATTGAGTAATCTAAAGATTATTTAAAATATATGCAGGATGTGCATAAGTTGTATGCAAATTTATGCCATTTTATATATGGGACTTGAGTATCCTTGGATTTTGATATCGACAAGGGTCCTGGAACCAATTCACCATAGATACCAAGGGATGACTGTACATAGAAACAGTGCCTGTGAAACTTAGGAAGGAAATATGCCTGGCATTTACCCATACAAGACTGACAAATATAGGATTAAGAATGCTGTGAACCTATTAAATCCCATTTTTCCAGTGGGATTAGCTGTCATTAAGAGTAGGGTAGCTGAGGAGTGCACAGAAACCAGGAAAAAAGTTTCTGGGCTTAAAAACTAAGCAAGAACTGTGGCTAGAATTTCTCCCACAAAGAACTGACTGAGAGCAAAAGGATGAGAAGGATATTAAATTTTCACATGAATTATATTGCCAGAGATACACCAAGCTTCTGCTATGGCTATTGACAAGCACAGGTGTGGAGGTGTTTGATTTTTCTGAAGCAGCATTAGCAGAAATCTGTGTCCAGCCACTTGTCCTGTGGGTATTGACAGGCAGGACCTAGGACATGCATGGCACTGGTGCAGATCATAGTGGATATAGTGAGGTTCTAGGGTCAGCAGTGCAAGCAGCTTTCTGATGGTGGAGGTTTCCGAGGCATTGCAGTAGCAATGTGATTCAGAGACATCATTTCCGGATCATAGAAGAGTCATTGCTGAAAAACTAATCTAGAGCCTATTTAATCAACCCTCCCAAGTATGCGATACCATTGAGTTTCTACTAGCTGAAATGGATTCTATTTTCTGCAACTGAATCTTAACTGATACCACATATTGAATACAGGAAGAATAGTGGCTGCAGACAATAGGATCTCAGGGATATGGGAAAATAGAATTGCTTATCCGTTCTGGTAGAGATTGAAAGTAGCAGTAATTCTGCTAGTACTAGAAAATGAGACACTGCCAGTCTGTGATACACAATGGCTAAGAAAGACTGACTTACATATTTTCTAATCTTGTCCTTGTGTATTTTGTTATATGCTGGCTCAACATCTGTATGTTAAATAAGCATCTCAATCTTAATATTCTAATGATGATCCCTCCCATTTAGCCCACTAAGACCCCCATTTTAGCAAGGACCAATAGTTATCTAAGTTGCTCAGATGAAACAAGACAAAACAAAATCATTGTTATCCTTGCTTTTTCTTTCTTTTTCTGGGGGGGGACATATGACAAGGTTTCGTATTCTCACCCAGGCCAGAGTGCAGTGGTGCATCTCACTTCACTGCAGCCAGAGATCCTCCCACCTCAGCCTCCCGAGTAGCTGGGACTACAGGCAAGTGCCACCACGCCCGGCCAATTTTTGGAGTTTTTTTCATAGAGATGGGTCTCACCGTGTTGTCCAGGCTGGTCTTGAACTCCTGGGTTCAAGTGATTCACCGACCTTGGCCGCCCATTGGATGCCCGGCCTGTGTTTTCTTACATTATCATACAGCCAATCTATTAGCAGAGCTCATTGGCTATACTCAAAATATAGCTTGAACGCTACCAGTTTTCAGCAACCCACCATCTTATTCCAAACTATCAAAATTTATTTCTTGGCTTATTTAACCAGAATTTTGGCTGATCTTTCTGTTTCTACTTTTTTTTGAGACAGAGTTTTGCTCTTGTTGCCCAGGCTGGAGTGCAGTGGCGTGATCTTGGCTCTCTGCAACCTCCACTTCCAGGTTCAAGTGATTCTCCAGCCTCAGCCTCCAGAGTACCTGGGACTACAGGCCTGTGCCACCACGCCTGGCTAATTTTGTAATTTTAGTAGGGACAGGGTTTTACCATGTTAATTAGGCTGGTCTTGAACTTCTGATTTCAGGTGATCTACCTGCCTCGGCCTCCCACAGTGTTGGAATTACAGGTGTGAGTCACCGCGCCTGGCCTTCTGCTTGTACTCTTGAAGGTCAACGTGTATCCTGCCATTCCCCAGCTCAGAATCATCCAACCACTCCCATCTCCTTACTCAGCTTACCCAGGGCCCTGCCAGTCTCATCCATGTCCCATCTTCTTATTCTTCTTTTTTTTTTAGTGATGGAGTCTTGCTCTGTCACCAAAGCTGGAGTGCAGTGGCACAATCTCGGCTTGCTGCAACCTCCGTCTCCCAGGCTCAAGCGATTCTTCTGCCTCAGCCTCCTGAGTGGCAGGGACTACAGGCGCATGCCACCACGCCTGGCTAATTTTTTGTATTTTTAGTAGAGACGGGGTTTCACCGTGTTAGCCAGGATGGTTTCGATCTCTTGACCTCGTGATCCACCTGCCTTAGCCTCCCAAAGTGCCAGGATTACAGGCATGAGCCACAGCGCCCGTTCTCCCATCTTTTCTTAAACTCACTGTGCTCTAAGCGCCCTGGCCTCGTTGCTCCTTTCCAAGACACCAAGCACATTAAGCTTCAGGACCTTTCTAACTTGCTGTTCTCTCTGCCTGCACCATTCTTCCCTCAGATTCCTCCAAGGCTCGCTCAGTTTTATTCAGCTCTGCTCAAATGTCAACTCAAAGAGATCTTTCCAGACTACTTATACGGATAAGTATCCATCACTTATCTTAGTGTCACTTGACTCCCTCTCCAGAATGTAGTGCTCCTTTATGGCAGGGAATGCATTTCATCCCTCAAGCCTTGAAAAATGCCTGGTACATAGTAGGCGTCTTAAAAATATTTGATTAAATGGATTTGGACTGAACATAACTTACTTAACGGCAGCACTCGCGTTGAGGTCACCTCACCAAAGCAAGCACACAAACACAAAACGAAGCACAAGCAGATGAGGCCTGCCTGCCGCTCCTGCACCCTTTGGGAGGGCCCGCGCGGGAACGCTGGGAAGCTCCTGTGGCCGGAGCTGGGCCTGAAACTGTTCTTTCGTTTCCTTCTGCGGCCGAGGAGGGGAAGGGTTAAACAGGCGCACCGAAATGGGAAAGGGGTAAATAAGAAAAAAATGAGGCGTGGAGGGGCTGAGGATGGGGCCTCAGCTCTACAGCATTCGCCTGAGAATGTACTGTTATCTGTGGCAGCACCTTGTCTCACTGGATGGCCCTAGGCCCACTGGGGCTGCGACTCAGAACCGAAAGCCTCAGCGTGGCGCCAGCGGCTACCCTGGCAGCCATTTTCGGAAGCTGCTATCCTAGTAACCCCGCCCGGGCGCGTACGCACGAACGGGAGGCGGGGCTTGCCGCGAGGGCCTCGCTCCGGAAGCCGCACCCTCCGCGGCGTCCCACCGTCGAAGATTAACAAAACGCCAAACAAGATTTTAACAGTCGGAAGCGAAAGCGCGCACTCGAGCGCCAATGAGAGCGGAAGGAGGGGCACCGCGCCTGAGGAACGCACCGTATGTCGAACAATGATTGGCTAGAGCCCTCCTTTCTTCTTTTTTTTCTATTAGCTGGGCTTGCTGTTCCCGCCCATCTAATTGGCTTTGGTCTAGGTACTTCTGATTGGCTTCCCCCGGGCGGTGGGGGGCGCGGTTTTGGGGACTATTCATCATGGATTGGTGAATTTGGGCTCCTTCTCGAGGCGGTGGCCCGTCGGTCTTTTCTCTGTCCCGTCTCCCGACCCGTACGCTTTCCCTTAACTCGCGCGCACGAATGGTTAAAAAAAGGGTGTGAGGCTCGAGCCCGCCAGCCAGGCCGCTAGCACTTCGCGCGCGCCCTCAGCGAGGACCCGCACGAGCTGCCCGGCTCTGTGCCTGCGCTGTTTGAAACTGCGGAACCGGTTAGGCTATTGGGGAACTACCGTCCCAGTTGGCTCCGGAGCCCGTGCGTGCCGGGGGTGAGTGGCCGTCGCGAGGCAGCTCCTGACTTTCGCGTCTCTGCAACGTGGAGACTAGAACCGGCAATTTCAAAGGACGCCACCTTCAATCGCAGCGCTGGCGCGGGCGGAGGCTAAAACACGGGGGTCCTGAGACTGAGGAAAACGCGCCAAGTTCCCCTCGGTGGTGGAGTGCGAAGGACCCTAGCGGTTCAGGCGCTCAGCGAGTGGGGCCGCTGCTTCTTGCGTTCCTGGCCGTCCCGGGGCGGGCGCGGATGGGCGCAGCTCCGGGGATGTAGTTCGTGCCGGTGCAAAGCGGGACCGAGCGGTGGCCCGGGTTCCCGCTCTTGGGAGCGGATGGTCACTCCCCCGCGGGGAGGGCGATCCGACCAGATTTTCCTGGGGCCGGGGATCCGGCGGGCTCGGGGCAGGGACTCACCTGTCGCACCCACACTCATTCGGGTTGGACTCGCCGGCGTCACCGCCGCGGAACTCGCTTTTGGCCATGACCAGGTAAGAAGGGCCTGGGAGGAGGGCCCGGCGCTCGGGCGCGGGGGCAAGTTCGGCCGGCGCCGGAGAGGTACTGCCAGGGAGACCCCGGGAGTGTGTTGGCCCTGCACCCTGACCAAGCTGCCAGCGGGAGCCGTGTGTGCCCCGGGCGGGGCGCCTGTCTTGCCGCCACCGGGACCCGAGAAGGCAGGTGCGGGCTGGGCGTAAATAGGCCAATTCCACGGCGAGGGCGCTCGGCGCGGGGGTGTGGGCCGAGGACGCCGCCGCCAGCCTCCCCCGGCCCGGTGGCCCGGTGGCCCGGTTGCTGCACGTCCTTCCAGTTTCTTTTCCGTTCCCGAGAGCGGTGAAGGATGGGGAGAAAGAA
This sequence comes from Callithrix jacchus, assembly GCF_049354715.1. NCBI lineage: Eukaryota > Metazoa > Chordata > Mammalia > Primates > Cebidae > Callithrix > Callithrix jacchus. The sequence continues at coordinate 99,532,360 of NC_133508.1, forward strand.
ACGTTTCCACGCAGCTTGCACTGTGTCGGTAATTGCGAAATTTTACCGCGCATTTTCTTTCACTTACACTTTCACCAGAAGTATTTAGAACGCCACGTGTCTTAAACCTTGGCGAAGATATTGTCCTTGTTGTAGATTTTTCTCGAGAAATCGGAATCGAGTCGTGTCATAAAGGAAAGAAATTAAAACTGTTGGGACTGAGTGTTCACGCTGTCAACAGATAATGGTCGATTCGTTGTGCTTTCTGCGGAAGTTGAGTTAGTTACAGGAGAAATATTTTGGATGTAACAGTCCCCCAGTTATAAGGAAAGCTAGGAGCAAGAAATAATAGCGCGGAAGATACTGCATCTGGCAAAATGTTGCATTCTCGGTGTGAGCATTGCTTTGAGGGACCAGGAGTTTGTTTCGTTGATTAAGCTGACGATCCGCTATTTCACCCCCCTAATCATTCTTCTGTGAAGTCCGGTTACTCTGTCAGTTTGAGATCCAGTTTCTATCATCCATTAGAATGGGCTCTCGAGAAAAACCTTTTATCAGAATCATTAATGCTTGGCGATCCCTGAGAACTTAGCGCAGGTTGGTTTATCAGTCAGAAGACAGCGCTTCCTGAGAAGCATTGGATATGAACAGGAGAGTAAGTGGAGTTGGTGACAGAATGGGGAGATTGGTCACTTTACAGATCATCCTGACTTGGGTCTCAAAAATGATTTCAGTGCTGAGTTCAGTGTGAATTCCTAGATCGCTGTCAGCCAAGTGAAATGCCTATTAAGGATGGAATTTGAATGAGTTTTGTCTAGTTCATTTTATCACTCTGCATTTCAAATTTGAAAGTCGTTGCTGAGGTTTTGGGCTTTAAGTAATTTAATGACAATACTCCAGTCAGACAATTTTTCCTCATTTGTTCTACTGAAATATAGGACTGAAGTAGAAAATGTTAACTCCTACAAATGTTGCCATTATTTTTTCATGTGAAAGTTTTACTTTAAAACAGGGTAGGAAAGTTGCAAATGGCAAACAAGATCATCATTTTTCCTACTGAAAGCACTATTTTTAAAAACCAAAGTTTTTTTTTAAAAGTTTGGAAAACGAGTAGAATATTGTAGTTTCTAGTGCATTAAGAGTTTGATTTACGGGCCGGGCGAGGTAGCACACGCCTGTAATCCCAGCACTTTGGGAGGCCGAGGCGGGCGGATCATGAGGTCAGGAGTTGGAGACCAGCCTGGCCAACATGGTGAAGCCCCGTCTCTACTAAAAATGCAAAGAAATTAGTCGGACGTGATGGTGCACACCTGTAATCCCAGCTACTCAGGAGGCTGAGGCAGGAGAATCGATTGAACCCGGGAAGTGGAGGTTTCAGTGAGCCGAGAATTTGATTTACACAGAGTGCATCAAACAGTTTTTTATATCACTGTCTCAACTTTGCATATGTTTTATTATCTTTCACTTGGGTTTTTAGGTATAACTTAACACCATCCCTATGCCTTGAATGCAGATTATACTTTAATAAGCTTTTTAGATACTGATACCTTATTTTCATGTATTCATGTTAGTAACTAGAAAAGGCCTTGGAAAAGGGGACTCATCGTCCAGCACTATGATTTTCTGTTCATCCTTGTTTCCCACCTTGTACTTGGGAATTAGAGGTGGTAGTGCTCAGTCAGTATTTTCTGAATGCATTATTATAATGAAATACTAAGTTTTTACTAATACTACCTTACTGTAGGTCTATTAAATAGGATATTTTGTAATGCGACCCTTAATCCATAGCAGGCTGATTTAAAAAATTCAGTAGCTTTTATTTTTTGTTCTTTATGAATAGTGTGGCAAGCTCCTTCATTTAAACAATAAATATTGAGTGCTTATTGGCAGGCATGAGGTTTTCAAATATTAATTTCTAATGTATCATTCCCTTGGTAAATTTGTTTTCAAAATTGATGATTTTGTTACCTAAAACTGATACAAATTTTTCTCTGCGGTTAACAGATATAATTGGTGATTACAACTTTTCCCTATAAATTTGTTCTTGACAACTCCTTGGGATTTGAAGAAAAAAATGCCTGGTGTCATACCTAGTGAAAGTAATGGACTTTCAAGAGGTAGCCCATCAAAGAAAAACAGACTTTCTTTAAAGTTTTTTCAAAAGAAAGAAACTAAGAGAGCTTTGGATTTCACAAATTCTCAAGAAAATGAAGAAAAAGTTTCTGAATATAGAGCATCTGAAATGTATGTATCTTACATTTCTGTACTGTTAAAATTCTATGGTGAAGCAGCAGTGAACTTGATTGACAACTCCAGTCTGACTTTATAGAGGCAAAAAAAAGTACACCTAAGTGTACTTTTTAGTAAGTCTAGTAGTTTATAGTAGGAACAGCAAAACTGGTGGTTCCCATAGGGATCACATCCATAATGTTTAACTCATGAACACTGTGCTCAGGCATTTAGACTAACTTGGAGAAATATTTATTGACTAAAATTGTCTTTCTGAGTTTAAATTTGATTATTTGCAATGCAAAACATTTGTGTAGGGATAAAAGGTGATATATATTTGTTTGGTTCAGAAGACTTGGCAGTTTACATTTTAAACTTTGTAGTCATATATAATTAGTCATACCTGTTGGAGGCATACGATTGTAAATCATAAAAATAAACCTATAAATAAGTAATGCTTTTGATGCAAATAAATTCTTTAGCTACTGAAAATAAATCAGAACAAAGTAGAATACTTTATTTCATCAACAGCAGCTCTAGCTGGAGTCTGTACTCCTTTCCTGTTTAACAAATAAGCACTCTGCTGGGTGACTAAGGTGGATTTGGTCCCATGTGTTAATTTCCTAATAGCTACCAATAATCAGTTGAGATTGAGAGAGAACCTTTTGTTTATCAGCATTCATGCTTCTAAATACTTTAAGATGCTAGAGTAATGATAGCTAGCAATCGTAAAATAAATGAAAATACTGGGAGGACCTAGTGGGGTTTTTTTTTGATTGTTAAGGAAGTAAAAGAATAATAAACTTGAACTTTTTTTTTTGGAGACAGGGTCTCATTGTATTGCCCAGGCTGGTCTTGAACTCCTGGGCTCAAGCAGTCCTCCCAAGTAGCTGGGATTACATGTCAGTGCCACCACATCCACCTTCTGAACATTGTGAGGAATAGCTATATAATTTTTCTTTTTTTGGCCAGCAGGAAGTCATATATAATTCTCTTCATAGACTTTCTTTCCTCTGAATTCTGACTGATAGAATCTTACTTAGTGCAGCCTCTCCCAAATATTGTCATGGTTAGTTTATTCCCAGGTTTTTATTCAGTAAAACTACTTGATTAAAATGTCAAAGTAGGTGAAACAAATCACAGTCTTAGTTCCTCAATTTCCTACTCTGTAAAATAGGATTAACATCCTTCTGAGGGAATTGTTTTGAGGCTTGTTAAGTGTAATAATGTTTTTAAATACTTTTAAAACTTATTCTGGGCATGTAGCAGTTTTTGAGCCTGTATTTTTTAAAATGTCATGTGAACAAGGTTCACATACTTTTTAGATTATACAACTTTTGGGAAAAGACTAAATCTACGGAAGTAATATTTTCTCCTTGTTTAAGATGCTGCTTGATTATCCTTCTCCCTTCTATACTTAATAGTGATCAAGTTGTTCCTGCAGCACAGTCTTCACCTATAAACTGTGAGAAGAGAGAAAACTTGTTACCATTTGTGGGACTGAATAATCTCGGCAATACCTGTTATCTTAATAGTATACTTCAGGTAAATTGACAATTTTTCTATATAATAAAGCTTTAGTCGGCAAAGAATGATGTAACAATGTAACATTTAATGTTTCTGAGCTATTGAAGGACTTTAATGTTCATACTGTCTTTGCCTTTGATTGTAAATATAGTAGGCTAAAACAATATGTTGCATGTTATTAAACTTTGGGGTAAGAGAAAGTGATACACTAAATAAAGGTGGGATAATAAAATTGAGTAGACCTTGATAAAATGGAAGATGTCTCAAAGCTTTAATTTCTTTCTCTGATTCCTGGTGCTACAGTGATATGTATCTTATCCCTTGGAAATAATGTTGGCATTGTGTGTCCTTGTAACCTTAAAGTCTTAGCAATATCTGCCCAGGCTCAGTGCTTTGTGCCAATGAGGGAAGACACTGGGCTACTACTGATGGGGTGGAGAACAAATTTTGACACAAAGCTTAATCTCAGAATTTTAGGTAATACACATTAAAAGTGCGCTATAGAAAGCATGATATTGTTTTAATGATTTTATGTATCTTGTTGGTTCAGTAAACACTGACACAATCTCACTTTTTATAGGTATTATATTTTTGTCCTGGTTTTAAATCTGGAGTGAAGCACTTATTTAATATTATTTCAAGGAAGAAAGAAGCTCTAAAGGATGAAGCCAATCAAAAAGACAAGGTAGGAAAAATATATAAAAGAACAGAAAATAACATAAAATGCCCAAGTAAATGAATGGAAATTCATTTGCCTGGAAACGAAGAGGATTTTGAGGGGAGGATGACAAAGATTATTTCTCTGTTAATGAACTATTGTCAGAAACGCAGTTGTTTTTCATTCTTTCAACTTAGCTAACTAGATAATTCCCTTTTACTGAGTGTTTGCTCTAGTCCTCAAATCTGTTTATCATACTTTCCTCGTTTGTATACTATAATCACCATGTTATACCCATGTATAACCTATTTACCCATTGTGTTTTCAAATTGACTTTTTAAAAAATTTAAATACACTGTATTTAAAACCATTGTAATTCACATGAATAGTAATTAAAAATTCCTCTTAAAATTACAAAAAAGACCAGGCGTATTGGCTCACACCTGTAATCCCAGCACTTTGGGTGGCCAAGATGGGTGGATTGCTCAAGCGCAGGAGTTTAAGACCAGCCTGGGTAACATGGCAAGACCCTCTCTCTACCAAAAATGCAAAAACTAGCTCGGTGTGGTGGTGTGCCCCTGTAGTCTCAGAGGTGGGAGGATTGCTTGAGCCCAGGAGGTTGAGGCTGCAGTGAGCCTCGATCAAGCCATTGCACACTCCAGCCTGGGCAACAGAGACTCTGTCTCAAAATAAAAAAAAAATAAGGTTGATTTGTCTATCCCATAAAATTAGTGCTATAATGCAACTTAGAAAAGCTAGTAAAGTGAGACAAAGACAAATGAAGAAGGCACTTAATTTGTTCACAAATAAAATTATTGGTTTGTGTGTTTCTTTCTTGACAGGGAAATTGCAAAGAAGATTCTTTGGCAAGTTATGAATTGATATGCAGTTTACAGTCCTTAATCATTTCGGTTGAACAGCTCCAGGCTAGTTTCCTCTTAAATCCAGAGAAATACACTGATGAACTTGCCACTCAGCCACGGCGACTGCTTAACACACTCAGGTATAGCCTATGATATAATTTTAGGGTTTCAATTTAGCTACTTGTTTATATCCTTGGAGGAGAATGATATGTGAACAAACAGAAATAAAGGGCAAGGAAAGTAAGAAACTCTAGGTCCACAGTCCTTTATATCCCAGAGGCTCTGAATACTGGAATTTTTTTTCATAAATTTGGTGCTAAATTCGTTAGATCTGAATATATTAGGCTTTTTATAGTCATTATTCATATTTATCTCTAATGTGAATATTCATACATCCTTCTATAGAAATAGGATCATGTTTAATTATAGAGTACTACCATATCATGTTGGTGATAAATATTTTACTTATACGTCGTATTATCTTTGAATCTGAAAATGTCTGAATTTCTAAATGCATGGTCCTCAGATTAGGAGTTATAGAACTATATTCAAAATATGTGTAAGAACCGTAAGTTCCAAATAATGTATTTTTGTTAATATGTGATTAGAGGAGAACTATTGGATAACTGGATTAGATTGCTTTTTGTTATTTTCTTAAAAATGAAACTTTATATATATAAAATAGCCTTATTCAAATAAAGTTATACTAATAGGGCAAGTCTTTAAAACAATCACTTAAGCATTTAGTTTAGAAATAGAACTAGGTGCAGTGTATTGCTACACCTTAGTTAAGAGGTATTGTAGGCTGGGCATAGTGGCTCACACCTGTCCCAGCACTTTGGGAGGCTGAAGTGGGTGGGTCATTTGAGGTCAGGAGTTCGAGACCAGTCTGGCCAACATGGTGAAAACCCACCTCTACTAAAAATAGAAAAATTGGCTGGGCATGGTGGTTCACACCTAAAGTCCCAGCTTCTTGGGAGGCTGAGGCAGGAGAATTGTTTGAACCCAGGAGGTGGAAGTTGCGGTGAGCCAGATTGCAACACTACAGTCCAGCCTGGGAGACAGAGCAAGTCTCCTGTCTCCAAAATAAAAAAGTATTATAACATGGTAACCAAGAGTGGGGTTTGACTACTGGCTTTTCATCCTAACTAGTTCTGTGACCTTGGGCAAGTTATTTAACCGCTGTGTGCCTCAGTGGCTATATCTATCTGACAATAGTGGTGGTGTAATAGTCCCTTATAGGGTACTATTGCTATTATGAAGATAATGTATATGTAGGAGATAAAGCATTTTGACTAAGACCTTGTATATGGTAAGCACTGTTAGTTATTAATATGTTTAGAAGAGGATCAAGTATATTAAATACATTATAAAATATATAAATATATTAAATATATTAATATATTTGGAAGAGGTTCAAAGTATTATAATGAAAAACAGATAAAATTTACTCTTTTAGTTTCAGGTAAGAAATTTCAAATTAGTGCTGAATGAGATTTAAAAATTAAATAATTTACAATATTCCTTACATGAATTCATTCCTATGTAGAAATAGTTTTATGTACTATATCTTTAAAACTAGAATAGATGAAATGGAAATTTTTATTTATAGGGAACTCAACCCTATGTATGAAGGATATCTACAGCATGATGCACAGGAAGTATTACAGTGTATTTTGGGAAACATTCAAGAAACATGCCAACTCCTAAAAAAAGAAGAAGTAAAAAATGTGGCAGAATTATCTACTAAGGTAGAAGAAATACCTCATCAGAAAGAGGAAATGAGTGGTATTAACAGCATGGAGATGGACAGTATGAGGCATTCTGAAGACTTTAAAGAAAAACTCCCAAAAGGAAATGGGAAAAGAAAAAGCGACACAGAATTTGGTAGCATGAAGAAAAAAGTTAAAGTATCCAAGGAACACCAGTCATTGGAAGAGAACCAGAGACAAACTAGATCAAAAAGAAAAGCTACAAGTGATACATTAGAGATTCCTCCTAAAGTAATTCCCAAGTATATTTCCGAAAATGAGAGTGCAAGAGCTTCACAAAAGAAATCAAGAGTTAAAATTAATTGGTTAAAGTCTGCAAATAAGCAACCCAGCATTCTTTCTAAATTCTGTAGTCTGGGAAAAATAACAACAAACCAAGGAGCTAAAGGACAATCTAAAGAAAATGAATATGATCCTGAAGAGGACTTGGGGAAGTGTGAAAGTGATAACACAGCTAATGGACTTGAATCTCCAGAAAATACTGTTATACCTGTAAATGTTAATGAAGTTAAACCCATAAACAAAGGTTAGTATAATTCTTAGACTTTGATAGGTAGGAGCATTAACAGCTATAGAATTAGAATTTTCTCTTCTTAGATACATATATAATATAATCTATGCATAAAATTGTTTCAAGAGAAGGAAATTTAACACTGAATGTGAACTATGGTGTTCTAAGTGCTATGCTTAAATTAGTGTGTGTGTGTATATATATATAATGTCATGAAAGTAATTTTAACTTACAGTTTATAAAGTAGGGAAGTTCAGCTGGGCCACGGTAGCTCACACCTGTAATCCCAGCACTTTGGGAGGCTGAGGCAGGTGGATCACCTGAGGTCAGGAGTTCAAGACTAGCCTGGTCAACATGGCGAAACCCCATCTCTACTAAGAATACAAAAATTAGCCAGGCATGGTGCATGCCTGTAGTCCCAGCTACTCAGGAGGCTGAGGCAGGAGAATGAGGCCGAGGTTGCAGTGAGTCAAGATTGTGCCACTGCACGGTAGCCTGGGTGACAGAGCAAGACTCTGTCTCAAAATAAAAAAGTAGGGAAGTTCAGTATATCTTAACGTACATTTAAAAGTACATTTCCCTTTATGCAGTGTTTGATGTAAACTCATGAAGGACATTGTATTCAGTGAAATATTTAAAGTAGAGACGAAGTACAGTCATGTTGCTTAACAACGGGGATATGTCTTGAGAAATGTGCTGTTTCATTGTGCGAATGTCACAGTTTACTTATACAACTAGACGGTAGAGCATACTACACAACTAGCCTATGTGGTATAGACCAGGGGTGTCTAATCTTTTGGCTTCCTTGGGCCACATAGGAAGAAGTGTCTTGGGCCACACACAAAATATACTAATGGTAGCTGATGAGCAAAAAAAAAAAAAAAATCACAAAAAAGTCTCATAGTGTTTTAAGAAAGTTTATGAATTTGTTATGGGCTGCAGGCAAGCTTTGAATGGCCTATTGCTGTTAGGTAACCTGTACATCATATAACTATAGTGAATACTGTAGGCAACTATAGCACAGTGGTATTTGTGTATCCAAAACATCTAAGTATAGATAGGTAAACATAGGTATGGGACTACTGTCATACGCAGTCCATTGTTAATTGAAATGTTAGGTGGTACATAACTGTAACTTACGTCATACTTGAACTAAATTTTTACCTAGTTTTGTCCAGATCTACAGATCTCAGGGAAAATGTGTAATATTAACATGATGAATAGTTTTGCTGAAAATATCATCCTTATTCTGGGTTTATTGTATGGGGAGGTGTCTTTAGGAAGGGAGTTACAATACAACTGACTTTTTTTTTTTTGAGACAGAGTTTTGCTCTTGTTGCCCAGGCTGGACTGCAATGGCACAACCTTGGGTCACTGCAGCCTCCGCCTCCCAGGTTCAAGTGATTCTCCTGCCTCAGCCTCTTGAGTAGCTGGGATTACAGGCATGCGCCACCACGCCCAGCTAATTTTGTATTTTTAGTAGAGACAGGATTTCTTCATGTTGGTCAGGCTGATCTTGAACTCCTGACCTCAGATGATTCTGTCTACCTTGGCCTCCCAAAGTGCTGGGATTACAGGCATGAGTCACTGTGCCTGGCCTACAACTGACTTCTTTTGGAGACAGTAGTAATTCATAGTCAAAGTTTTATCTTTACAGGGACCTTAAATTTCATTAATAGGGTACCTCTTATCTAATAATGTTAATAAGCTGATAGATGAAAATGGAACTTTTATTCATGATATACTTTATTTAAATGGAAAATTGGTTACTTGGAGTATAATGAGAAACTAATCTGTATAGACTCATATTTTCCTATTTTCATTTTAGGTGAGGAACAAATTGGTTTTGAGCTAGTGGAGAAATTATTTCAAGGTCAGCTGGTATTAAGGACTCGTTGCTTGGAATGTGAAAGTTTAACAGAAAGAAGAGAAGATTTTCAAGACATCAGTGTGCCAGTACAAGAAGATGAGCTTTCCAAAGTAGAGGAGAGTTCTGAAAGTAAGCAAAATTGGACTCTTGTATGGACCATGGAATATTTATAATTTTTTAACAACACAAAGTCTAATAGTAGCTGGTATAATTAGGGAGGGGGAAAAAAAGCTAGCTTTTGGTATTGATTGTAACCTTTCTGCTTATCTGGTTTCACTTGTAAATAGCATTTGGGAAATAGTGACATTTTTATTTTGACATAGAGTATGTTAGAATGGAAAACTGAAATGCTTTAATAAGTGTACTTTTGGGGACCTGGGTCTTTCAGAGTTATTGAGGTTATTTTTAACACAATAATTGAGCCACTGTTGTGTCTAGTGCTTACCACAGAATATGGAAATACCATAGGAGATAATCATGAGACAGGTTTATCTGTCAGATATTGAAAATTTGTAAACTATTTTGTTACACACCGAGGCACAGAAACTAGGCTTATTTTGTTTTTGCTGTCTCTATCGTAATTTTTTTTTGCTGATCAAATATAGATATTTAAAAGATATGCACTATTGGATGTGCTTATGAAAATAGTTTCTGAAAGTAAAAATCTCTTTAGTTATTTAGGAATGGGTTGGTCAATTGAAATTAAATGGTAATTTTGAACATGAAACTTAGTGGTTTATTTTTGAGTCTGAGAGAGATATTTATTTGTGAGTGAAAGGATTCTCTTTTTTAGTTTCTCCAGAGCCAAAAACGGAAATGAAGACCCTGAGATGGGCAATTTCACAATTTGCTTCAGTAGAAAGGATTGTAGGAGAAGATAAATATTTCTGTGAAAACTGCCATCATTATACTGAAGCTGAACGAAGTCTTTTGTTTGACAAAATGCCTGAAGTTATAACTATTCATTTGAAGTGCTTTGCTGCTAGTGGTTTGGAGTAAGTATTGTAAATAAGAGCTATATGAAGAAAATTAGCTGCTGTAGAAGATAAGTCTTGTTCAAAATGCTGTAATAGAAGGAATATAAAGTACTGAAGTAGATTGTAAAGATTGCTTTAGTAAAGTTCTGTTCTCTTATTAACAGTTTCCCTATAAAAATGCATCAACCTTAAATCCTTTGGATATGAATACATAATCTACTACTAAGTAAGATTTCTTTTTCTTTCTTTTTTTTCTTTTTTTGAGATGGGGTCTTATTCTAGTTGCCCAGGCTGGAGCGCAGTGGCACAACCTCAGCTCACTGTAGCCACAACATCCTGGGCTCAGGTGATTCTCCCACCTCAGCCTCCTGAATAGCTGAGACTACAGGTGGAAGGCACTACGCCTAGCTAATTTTTTGTATTTTTAGTAGAGAATGGGTTTTGCCATGTTGCCTAGTCTGGTCTCAAACTTCTGGACTCAAGCAGTCCACCTGCCATGGCCTCATAAAGTGCTGGGATTATAGGCAGTTTCTTTATACATCTTTTCATATTCATTCCCTCTTAGATGTTAGTAGCAGAATTCAGTAGAACTGACTAGCAGGGAACAAATTTTGTATACATCAAGATTTTTTTGAAGGGGTGGGAAAGGCTAAATTTTTCTTAGTTGTAAGGTAAAGCAGGAAATCAAACTAGTCTTTCAACAGTTTGAAAAAAAATGCTAATTGTTTTGGATAGTCTGTGTTTTTCTGACATGTATAATGTCATTGTGTATGTGACTCCTTTGTATGTTAGTTGCTTGTTTGAAATTACCATGAGGGCTTCCCAGTAGCTCTCTCACACTTGATTATGTCTGAAAATGACATATAGTCCCTTATTCAATGGACCTTCCCTTTGCTAATAGTATAAAATACAATTTTATTTACTTTCCTAAATTTTGGTAGAGAAAAAGTTCACACTAAAAATGACTAAAATGGGCTGGGCATGGGTGGCTCACACCTAGTAATCCCAGCATGGGCAACATAACAAAACCCTGTCTCTACAAAAAATACACAAACTAACCCAGTGTGGTGGCGTGCACTTGTGATCCCAGCTACTCTGGAGGCTGAGGTGGGAGGCTCACTTGAGCCCAGGAGGCTGTGATTAGCCATGATTATACCACTGCACTCAACCTGGGTGACAGACTCTGTCTTGGAAAAAAACAAAAACAACAAAACCACACACAAAAACTAAAATGTAACATTTGGGTTCAGGTTCAGTCTATTTAAAATACCATTTCTCTTCTTACTGCACAAAATTAGGAAAATAAAGGAAAAAATACTTTATCTCCACAGAAATGCCTGAATATTAGAAGTTACTTCAGTATTTTTTTGTTTCTGCATGTATTACAAATATTATTCAAAGATGGGTTCTTGTTTTCTGCTTTTCTGATTGTTCATATGAACACTGAATATTAAGGGTTTACTCAGATTTTTACTTGGTTTCAGACTGGGGTATAACATTTTCAATTTAAAATGGAACTGCAGGAAATCTTTTCTTTTTTTCCTCCCAAAGGTTTGATTGTTATGGTGGTGGACTTTCCAAGATCAACACTCCTTTATTGACACCTCTTAAATTGTCACTAGAAGAATGGAGCACAAAGCCAACTAACGACAGCTATGGATTATTTGCGGTTGTGATGCATAGTGGCATTACAATTAGTAGTGGGCATTACACTGCTTCTGTTAAAGTCACTGACCTTAATAGTTTAGAACTAGATAAAGGAAATTTTGTGGTTGACCAAATGTGTGAAATAGGTAAGCCAGAACCATTGAATGAGGAGGAAGCAAGGGGTGTGGTTGAGAATTATGATGATGAAGAAGTGTCAATTAGAGTTGGTGGAAATACACAGCCAAGTAAAGTTTTGAACAAAAAAAATGTAGAAGCTATTGGACTTCTTGGAGGACAAAAGAGTAAAGCAGATTATGAGTTATACAACAAAGCCTCTAATCCTGATAAGGTTGCCAGCACAGCATTTGCTGAAAATAGAAATTCTGAGACTAACGATGCCAATGGGACCCATGAATCAGATAGAAACAAGGAATCCAGTGACCAAACAGGCATTAATATTAGTGGATTTGAGAATAAAATTTCCTATGTAGTGCAAAGCTTGAAAGAGTATGAGGGGAAGTGGTTGCTTTTTGATGATTCTGAAGTGAAAGTTACTGAAGAGAAGGACTTTCTGAATTCTCTTTCCCCTTCTACATCTCCTACTTCTACTCCTTACTTGCTATTTTATAAGAAATTATAGAGTGAGTGTATTTTCCTTGTGTATATTTAAACATACCCACACAAACATTGGTAAAGTTGGTTACATGAAAGAGTCTTTAGCTTATCTTTTGAAGCTATTGGATATTATTGGTCTCTCTAGGTTTTTCTATTAGTGAAATTTGAATTACTGAAAACCATGTTAATTTTTAGAATTCATTTTCCTCAGTAGAGACTAGTGATGCATTAGCTTCTGGGAACAAACTTGTATAGGTTCTTAATTAAATTATCCAAAACGGAAGCATTTAAACACTTTCGGATTTTGTGTTTGCTTTTTAAAATAAAGTCTTTTGTGTTTGCTTTTTAAAATAAAGTGCTTGTATTTGTATTCTCCATATTTTGGAGTAATTATCTACATGATGTTTATACGTCCTGTGGTTTTTCACCCAAGAAGCAGAATCTCATTCAGTACATTTAGTTTTATAAGAGTCATGAAGCTAAATATTTGGGCTATGTCAGGGGCACAAAGTCTAGAATGTGTGTATTCACAATGTTGTACATTTTGTGCCTTGAATCACTTAGAAAAGTGTCTCAGAAAACCTGGACAGTTCCCTTCTATCTTCACAAGAATTTTATATGTATTTATGAAGATGATTCTGTACTCTAGTATATCTTTTTGGGCATGGACTAATTTGTATCTCTTTAACTCATATTCTGCACGATCTGTATATAGTACATCAAATTTAGAGGTGTGACCTTAAATTTAACTTTTTTTAAAAACTGGGAGGTCAATAAAATTTAAACTGTTTAACAACTATGTATATGAATATTTGAATTTTTTTACTTGTATATTTTTATAAATACAGCTGAATTTTCTTAAAGAGATTAAGTATGTGTATATATATAAGAATGAATATGCATAATTACCTTTATTATTGAATACTTTGACAGTGCAGGAGAAGAGTTTTTCAAAGAGGAGAAATTATGCTTAGTTCATCCATGCTGTCATACTTAAAAGAGGTTTATAATGAAATTTGTTGCATTTGATTGTCCTTTAAGGTAGACATGATTTAATGGAATCCAAAACTGGAAAACTTAAGATGATACTTTGGGTACACATTAAAAATGTGGTTAAAATTTCATTTTAAAATGGTATGCTGAATTGGTAAGTGATGAATTATTTCATGACTTGTTAAGGGACATTCTTGGTACTAAGAGTTTTTCCTAGAAATGATTCTAAATATATAAATGCTATTGGGATAACACTAAAATACATTTCAACGAGTACCTTCATCAACTAAAAAAAAAAATCACAGTTTACATAATGTCTTACGTTATTCCATAGGATGATGAGATGATAAAATCATGGTTCTCCCCACCTTTCAGAATCACTAATGGAAATTCTTAAACAGCCCTGAGCACTACCCATAAATTTCTAATGGAATGGGCCTAGGATAGACAATGGGCCCAGAATACTGAAGAGACAGCCAATGTTAAGAAGTAATACAAATTCCTGATGTGAGAAAGTTGCATTTTAGGAAAAATGAAGTTTGTAAGAAGTTAGGCAGTATTCAGTATCATGCGAATGTTTAAGAGGAAGCCTCTGTTCTGAAGCATATTAGAAAGTAATTGGTTTTGCATGATAATTAAATCAACCATACAAATCATAAAGTCCTTGATACTGTTACTGAGATGTGTGAGTTTTCTCCAAACCCTTAAATAAATGTAACCTAATGAAAAGTGACCCTTAAAGGGTTCCTTATTCTCTCCCTTATGATGTCCATAACACCACTGCCCCCCAAAAAAGGGGGAAATGTCACTTTTTTGGTGGGGGAGGGGTTTCCATTCCCGACTCCTTACCTTTCCTTATTGTTCATCTGGCTCCTCAAATACAGTTTTGAGGTTATGCCCTCTGACTCAGATTTGGCCAACAATGTAGACTCATCTGAAAAACCTTTTTGTGTTTCAGTCTTTGAATTGATGTAGATAAGAATTTGAGATAATATTGCCCATTAAAGTCACATGGAGTGGGATATCAACCATCACTTAGGCTCTCAGATATTGAGTATCATGTTTTTGAATATCTACTGCACTGACTATAACAAAGGCACTACATTAAATCTGACCAGTTCTTGTTTTTTGTTTTAGAGTCACTCTTTCCCAGGCTGAAGTGCAGTGGTGCAATCTTGGCTCACTGCAACCTCCACCTCCCAGGTTCCAGTGATTCTCATGCCTCAGCCACCCAAGTAGCTCAGATTACAGGTGTACACCACCATGCCTGGCTTATTTTTGTATTTTTAGTAGAGATTGGGTTTTGCCATATTGGCCAAGCTGTTCTCAAACTCCTGGCCTCATGATCCACCTTCCTTGGCCTCCCAGAGTGCTGGGATTATAGGCCTGAGCCACTGCACCCAGCCAATCTAATTTTTTATTTTTTTCTTTTTTTTGAGATGGAGTCTCACTCTGTCGCCCAGGCTAGAGTGCAGTGGTTCTTATCTTGACTCACTGCAACCTCTGCTCTCTGGGTTCAAGCAATTCTCCTCCCTCGGCCTCCTGAGTAGCTGGGATTACAGGCTTCTACCACCATGCCTGGCTAATTTTTGTAGTTTTAGTACAGATGGGGTTTCACCATCTTGGGCAGGCTGGACTTGAACTCCTGACCCTGTGATCCACCCGCCTCAGCGTCGCAAAGTTTTGGGATTACAGGCTTGAGCCACTGCACCCAGCCTCCTTGTTCTTAAAAGATTCATGTAACTGGTTAGTAGAAGAAAAGGATTATAAATGATGCCATTCTGTAAGCTGCACTACTACCCAAAAATTATTGGTCTAAACTGTTCCGGAAATCAATATGCACTATTTTGGAATAACTTCCCAAGAAATTAAAATGCTACTTCCCAGTTTTTTTTTTTTCTGCATGACCTTTTCATATAATTTTAGAAGAATTAGTTAATTAAAGCAGCAAATTTTACTTTTTATATGCTTCTAAACTCTATGCTAGTGTCCGAAAATATGTGACTTCTCTCAAACTCAAGCTGTGTTACTTCATGGTGGTACCAAATAGCTTTACGCAGATTCTGTTTTACTGGTTTGCATCATCAAAAACTGATGGCTGGCTTTAATTTGAAACACGGGAATCATTCATTTTAGTTGCCAAGGGTCATGAAGTCCATAGTATTATCATTGGTATAGTAAGATTTAATCATAATGTCAAGCTGTTGTCACTGATACTAGTTATCCCAGTATTTAAATTGTTTTAGACAAAAGTTTTACTAAGTTCTACAATTCTGATTTCCTTTTTTTGGTATGTAAATGGAAAATAACGTAGAAACCAGTTACCAAACTCATTTATTTGATTTGGGGCTATGATTTTTATTTAGCTAGGTTTGGAACTAGTTCTTGAGTCAACTCTTAAATTGTTCTCTGCCATTGTCAATAAATAAAAATTTTAAAGTCCCACTCAGTAAAAGTAGTGTAAACATTCACATATTTAATAGTACCTTTAAAATAAGCATTACTACATTTAAAATGGTTCCAAAATGAATCTATAAATGGTAATATAAATTAAAAAATATGAACTTAAAGTAAATAAATTTAACGTTAGCTATGGTATAAATAATGGTAAATGTATAGTGTACCTTTGAGTCATTAAAATGTCTTAAACGATAACAACTTGTTACCAGAACATTAGAGACCATAGCCATGATTCTCAAATGTTAATCTACATTTGATATTTTCTTGGTCACTGTATTGTTCAATGAATAATAAATTAATTTCCAGAATTCCATTCCATGTTGTTTTCCAATAGATCTTTTCACACTCAATGTTGAATACATGGCTCTTTGCAGATGAATAAAACAAGTGCATTCGGTTTAGAGATCCATTTTGCGAAGGCTCATTCGACTGAAGGAATCTCTGGGAAAAAGAGGACATAGTTGAAACAATTTTTGCTTATACCTTCAAAATGTCTTACATGCTTATTTTCTGCTAGTTACCTCAAAGTTTTGCCACCATTTCTTACTAACTTCCAAGTTTGATGCTCATCCTACATACTCTGCCTTACATATTTTGGCTTATTGATTTCTCTGTAGAGTGTGTTATAGTCACCACTTACTGGTCGTTTGTATTCATTTCTCCAATTGATGCTGCAGATATTGTAATAAACAAGACAAGGACTTAAGGGATAATGAGAGATTTCAGGAAAAGTGTGGAGTTTTTAAATGTCAAAAGGCAGGTGTTTATTTAAATATTAAATTTAAGTCTTAAACCAATTGTTCTCAAACTTTGTTTCAGGTCCTTTTTACATGCTTAAAAATTATTGAGAACCCCAGGAATCTTTTATATGGGCTATATATGGATATTTATCATATTAGAAATTAAAATTAAGAAAATCTTAAGTTAGTATAAAACAATCCATTACATGTTACTATATATAGCATTGCTTATTAAAAATGACTTGCAAGAAGCTTTAGGAGAGGTACTCAATATAAGACTGTAGCTTAATATAAGGCCTATGTTCTTACATCTGATTCTGTAATCAGCCTTTTCCAATCTGTAGAAAACTCCATTGTACCCTCACAAGAGAGTAAGTGAGAAAAGGCTAATATTTGGCATTACTATGAAATTAGTTTTGACTTAGGGAGATTCTTTAAAGGATCTTAGGGACTCTCCTCTCATGGGTCCAGGATCCCTACTGCAAAATATTCCTGATTTCATAAACCAGCAAAATTTAAAATTCAAATCCTAAAGAAGAATTTAAAACTTAAATTCTAAACAAGAGTGAAGGGAATGATATTCCTGGAATACACTTAATGTATTTTCTGTTATCAGTTGGTTTCTTGTGCTTATCCTTCCTGCCATTAAGGTTAAGCCATATTAAGAAGCTTAATAACTCCAGGAAAGGAAAAGGCAAATACAGACAGATCACATAGGCTTCAAATCTCAAAGCTTGCTTTGAAGGGAAACAGCAGTCTTGAAAGCTAGATACTATTCATCAGTAAAAGGTTTCCTTCTAAATTCCACAAAACTGCCTACAAATATTAAGAACTAAAGCTTGGAGGACTGGCCAAAAAGCAGATCGTAGAGGCCTTAAGGCAAAACTCGGATATTATAAGGCAAAGTTTCCTTCAGGAAGAATACAGCCTTTCCAATGGAAAAGAGTTGGAGATCTGAAGGAACTGAAATGAGGATTAGGCAGCTCTATCTCAGGGACTCAGCACCCTGGCTCTCTAGGATCTCTGACCTGGAAAGTATAAGCCTGGGAGGGGAGCGGTGTAAGTAGCAAGAAGGAAAAACTTCCAAAAAGACTGAAGGGGAAACCAAAAGAGGGGATTAGTGTGTTTCCTACTGGGAATTTTGAGGAAACCATCTTCAATACTAGTATGTAAATTTGATTTCAAAATGTAAGAAAGTTTACTTTCTGCAGTTACTGTGTGCTTTCCAGAATTCTGGTAGTACAAAGTGAAATGTCAGGCACTGTCCTAGGAACTTTACATCTGAAATGTCATTTAATCTCCACAACAATCTCTTTAAGTTCTATCTCATTATACAGAGAAGAAATCTTAAAAAATTATCTGCTTAAATAATAGAACTAGGATTTAGTTGTAGAAAATTCCAAGTTAAGGACAGGACTTTGTGCGGTGTCCCAGTTAATAAGAGTACCAACTTTTTGATTTTCAAGTTATTTACCTTGTAGATCATTATAGGTGATATAGGTTGAGTATCCCTAATCCAAAAATCTTAAATGTTCTAATATCAGAAACTTTTCAAGTGCTGACATGATGCTCAAAGGAAATACTCATTGGGGAACTTCAGATTTTTTGGATTAGGGATACTCAACCAGTAAGTATAATGTGAATATTCCAAAATCTGAAAAGGAAATCTGAAGCCCCAAACACTTCTGGTCCTAAGCTTTTCAGATAGGAGATATTTGAGCTGTAAAAAAAACTTACACTAGTTGAACATGTTAGGGTTCAGAGGAAAGAATATCTAAAACCATGTAAAAATAAGCATACCTGTGGCAGGTAACAGGCAATAATGCCTTGTATAACTGAGGGATCTTTCTGTTGATCAGTGGCTGTAGGGCCTCTTTAAGGCGATGATAGTTTCGCTCCAGTTCTCTTTGATACTCCTTTTGATCTGGCCCAATTAAGCTCTTATTTTTTCTTAAGGCATCTTCACACCTAGGAAAAATAGCATGTTATCAAGAGATTACTTCTGGCATAGTTTGTGGGTCTAATAGCATACACACATACACACATGCTATATATATGTGGGCTTGACACAACACACTATAAATGTGGGCTTACACACACAATACAGGCCAGGCGTGGTGGTTCATGCCTGTAATCCCAGCACTTTGGGAGAGGTCGAGGCAGGCAGATCACTTGAGAGCAGCCTGGGCAACATGGCAAAACCTCATCTTTACAAAAAAATGCAAAGATTAGCCAGGCATGGTGGTGCACTCCTGTAGTCCCAGCTATTCATGAGGCTGAGGTGGGAGGATCGCTTGAGCCCAGGAAGTGGAGGCTGCAGTGAGCTGAAATTGCACCATTGCACTCCAGCCTGGGCAACAGAGTGGGACTGTCTCAAATTATGTGTGTGTCTATTAACCACGATGAAGTCATTTAGGTTTTTAGCTGAATGTTAAATAATCCTCTTTTGTTTTAGGTTTAAAGCTGAGTTCCTTTAAAATCTACTACACATTACTTCTAGTTGTCATTAAATTGAAAATTATCTGAAGGTATTTTTTTCATATCACCACTTGACTAGAAGCTCTTTCAGGGATGTAATCATGCTCATTTACGTGGCACAGTGCCATCTTAGCACAGTGCTTTTGCCTGTGTTCAAATATTTCTTAAATGAATAGATTGTGATGATAGTCCTTTATCCAAGTTATTCAAATATTTGAGAAAAATATCTGGACCCAGAGAGACAATGAAGAAAAGGATATTTAAAAATAATAGATCTCTCTCTGTATGTTTGTGGAATGTCACTAAAGTGATGCTTAGTAGAAAATGCATAGCCTCAAATGCTTGTATTAGAAGGCTAAAACTGAAGAGCTGAGCAACTTAAGGTATTAGGAAGGAAATAAAATTTTAAAATATATGAGTATCAGAAATTACAAAAGTTGGTTCTTTGAAAAAACTAAAAAAAAAGACAGCTCTAGCAAGATTAAATAAAAGAGGCCAAATATCCCCAACAGAAACTTAAAATGGGACATAAAGTTAAATACAGCAGAAGTTTTAAAAGGCATAGAAGATATTATGTACTTTTTTTTTTTTTTTTTTTTGAGACAGAGTCTCTCTGTCGCTCAGGCTGGAGTGCAGTGACATGATATCTGCTCGCTGCATCTTCTGCCTCCTGGGTTCAAGCAATTCTTGTACTTAGCCACCTGAGTAGCTGGGACTACAGGCGTGTGCCACCATATCCAGGTAAGTATTGTATTTTTAGTAGAGACGGAGTTTCTCCATGTTGGCCAGGCTGGTCTCTTCTACTGGCCTTAAGTGATCTGCCTACCTTGGCTATCCACAGTGTTGGGATTACAGGGAGTCAGCCACGGCAGCCGGCCAATAAAATTAAACAGTTTAATGTACCCTCCCAAATTTATATTAATTGATAATAGATTAATGTAGATATTTTGCTAAATTATTAATACATAATCTGTTAATCTAGATTAATTTAGCAAAACAGAATGAAGAAAAAATGTCACTAATACTAAAATAAATAAATTGAATCAACTGTCACAAATCTACAAAGAAAACACTAAATTCTACTAAACATTCTAGGGACCAACAACCCCAATGTAACACAATTATTCCAGAATAAAAAAAAATTATTCCAGAGTATTGGGGAAAATAACTATTCTTGAGGGGAGTTCCCAACTCATATTTCAAGGCTGGGATACCAAAACCTAATGGAGACTATAAGAAAAAAATTATAATCCAAGCTCATCCATAAAAAAAATTGTAAAACTTCCAAACATAACACAGTTGGCCTTCCCTATCTGCATTAATGAATTAGACCAATCAGGGACCGAAATAATAATTAAAAAACAAAACTGTGTTGAACATATATAGACATTTTTCTTGGCCTTATTTCCTAAACAATACAGTATTCAACTATTTACATTATATTAGGTATTTTAAGAAGTCTAAAAATAATTTAAAGCATACAGGAGGAAGTACATAGGTTATATGTGCATTACACCATTTTATATAAAATATAGAGCTCATCTGGATTCTGGTATCCACAGAAGGCCCTGGAACCAATCCCCCATCGATACTGATGGACAATTTTAGTACCAATGTATTAAACATACAGGCACACATACCCCCAAAGTATTTTTCTTTTCTTTTGAGACAGTTTTGCTCTTTTGCCCAGGCCAAAGTACAGTGGCTTGACCTCAGCTCACTGCAGCTTTGACCTCCTGCACTCAAGGGATCCTCCCACCTTAGCCTCCCAACTAGCTGTGACTACAGGCATGCACACCATGCCTGGCTAATTTTTATATTTTTAGCAGATAGGGTTTCGCCATGTTGGCCAGGCTGGTCTCAAACTTCTGAGCTCAAGCGATCTGCCTGCCTTGGCATCCCAAAATGCTGGGATTTACAGGTGTAAGTTACCGTACTAGCCAAATTTTTTAGCCCTGGAATAAATGGTTAGGTTATAAAACCAATAAATGTAACTTACCCCATTAAAAAATTAAAGGAGATGCAGAAAAAAAAGCAGTTGATAAACTTTTTAAAAACGTGTCATATTAAAAACTCTTTGCATAACTACAAATAGGTGGGTAGTCCTTTAACCTAATTTAAAATCTACAGGCCGGGCACAGTGGCTCAAGCCTGTAATCCCAGCACTTTGGGAGGCCGAGGCGGGTGGATCACGAGGTCAAGAGATCGAGACCATCCTGGTCAATATGGTGAAACCCTGTCTCTACTAAAAATACAAAAAAAATTAGCTGGGCATGGTGGCACGTGCCTGTAATCCCAGCTACTCAGGAGGCTGAGGCAGGAGAATTGCCTGAACCCAGGAGGCGGAGGTTGCGGTGAGCCGAGATCGCGCCATTGCACTCCAGCCTGGGGGTAACAAGAGTGAAACTCCGTCTCAAAAAAAAAAAAAAAAAATCTACAAAAAACCTTTAGCAAGCATGCTCAGTGGTGAAAACCCTTTTAGATGAGGAACAAGAAAATGTCCTCTCTATTCCTAGTCAACACAATACTGGAGGTACTATCATTATAAGACAAGAAAAAGATTCTACATATAAATTATCAGAATTTATACGTAAGTCTGGTAAAATTCTCACGTAAAAGTAACATATAAAGTCAACTGCAGCTGGGCATAGAGGCTCACACATGTAATCCCAGAGCTTTGGCAGGCTGAGACCAGAGGACTGCTGGAGCCCAGGAATGAGAGATCAGCATGGGCAACATAGTGAGACCCTGTTACTACAAAAATAAAGTAAAAATTTGGTACAGTGGTGAATACCTGAAGTCCCAGCTACTTGGGAGGCTGAGACAGGAGGATCACTTAAATCCAACAGGTCAAGGCTGCAGTGAGCCATGATCACACCACTGCACTTACTCCAGCCTGGGTGACAAAGTGAGACCCTATCTCAAAAATAAATAAATAAATAAAGTCAACTAATTTTTGGTATAGTAGGAAACAAAAAAACATAATTTTAAAAGCTAACTAATAAAATCATTACTAAAGAATAAATTTTAAAAATGTATAAGACCTCTACACAAAAAAGTTTAAATAGCCTTAAGAAAACATTTAAAAGACCTAAGTAAATGGAAAAATATGCCATACTCATGGATTGATGTCAATTCTCTTCCAATTGATCTATAAATCCAGGTTATTTTTGGGTGGAGTGACAAATTGATTCTAAAATTTAAAATTTATGTAAAAAAGAAAAAAGCCAACAATAGTCCTTCAACAAAACAAGGTGAGAGGAATTGCTCTGCCACACAGCAAAGCTTATAAAGTGGCAGTAGTTAAGACAGCATGACATTATCTCAAAGATAGATAAACAGAATACTGTAGGAGAATAAAGATCCCAGAAACATATGCACATAAACATGGGTGCTTAGTTTATAAAGTGATGACATCGCAAACCAGTGGAGAAAGGGCAATCTTTTTAAGTGGTAATGAGTCAACTGGATATCCATAAGGGAGAAAAAAGCCCCTAAACTATATATTATACCATATTCAATAAATGATACTGAGATCATTATCAGTTATCGGTATGGACAAAAATCAAACTGATCCCTACCTTGAACCATATATAAAAATAAATTGCAAATGGATTTTTTAAAGAGATAGGGTCTCACTATATAGACCTGAACTTCTGGCCTCAAGCCATCATTCTACTTTAGCCTCCTATGTAGCTGGGACTACAGCATTCACCACAGTGCCTGGCTCTTGCAGGCACATTTTTTTTTTTTTAATAAAAAAAGCTTGCTTTCTTTTCTTTCTTTCTTTTTCTTTCTTTTTGCCTCCCCCTCCCTTTGTTTCCCTACATAAAGGAAAAGATTGACTCACTTAACTAAATTTAAGGACTTCTGTTTGTAGGGAAAAAAAATGACATCTCAAATTAAGAGAAGATATTTGTGATATTAACAAATGATAAACATCCAGAACACACAAATACCCTTAGAAATCAGTAAGGAAAATAAACCAATTGGAAAACGGCAAAAAACTTGAATATGTAATTTACAAAGGAGGGAAGAAAAATGAGTAACAGACACATGAAGAGATATTCAACCTCTTTGGCAATCAGGGAAATGCAAATTTAATCCAGGACTACCTATCATTTCACATCCATTAGTTGGTAAAAGTTACAATGTTAGATAATATCAAGTATGGGTGAGGATATATTGTAATAGGAACTCAAATGCTACTGATGGGAATGTAAATTTGGCTTAAACACCTTGGGAAAAAAAAAAAACAAAAAGTAAACACATGGAAAAGTGCTTACTGTTTTTAGTCATAAAACAATTCTTTTTTTTGGCTAGAGTCTGGTTCTGTCGTCTAGTCTGGAGTGCAATGGCGCCATCTTGGCTCACTGCAACATCTGCCTCCCGGGTTCAAGTGATTCTCCTGCCTCAGCCTTCCGAGTAGCTGGGATTACAGCCACGTGCCATCACACCTGGCTAATTTTTATATTTTTAATAGAGACGGGGTTTCAGCATCTTGGCCAGGCTGGTCTTGAACTCCTGACTTCATGATCCACCCGTCTCAGCCAACCAAAGTGCTGGGATTACAGGTGTGATCTATCATGCCCAGGCTAGAAATACCATTTTATCTCATACAGAAAATACAGCTTTAATGTGGGTATGGGATTGCTATAAAAAAAAGTACACCTATACACTAATGATTTGAGAAAAAGTAAAGTATGACAAAGCAAAGGGAAGGTAAAGGATCTAAAGCTGGAGGATTTAATGCCAGCCAAGGATGGTTTGATAATTTTAGAAAGAGGTTTGACTTTTTACAATGCCAAAAAATAGGAGAGGCAGTTTCTGCTGACCAAGAAGCAGCTTCTGCCAACCAAGAGGTAGTAGACAAGTTCCGAGATGCCACTACAAAAATCACTAAAGAGAGAGAATATTTGCCTGAACAGGTTTTTTGTTGTTGTTGTTTTTTCTGAACGGGCTTTTAGTACAGGTGCAAAGTGCCCTATTTAGGGGGAAAAAAATGCCACAATGGACACTTATTGGTAAAAAAGAGAAGTGAGTACTAGGATTTAAGGCAAAAAAGGGATAGGCTAACTTTACTATTTTATACAAATGCAGTCAGGTTTATAATCAAGACTGCCCTTATTTATAAAGCTACTAATCCCTGAACCTTGAAGGCAAAAGGTAAACACCAGTTGCCAGTCTCCTGGTTGAACAACAAGAAGGTCTGGATGAGAACCCATTTTCTGGATTGGCTCTATGGGTGCTTTGTCCATGAAGTCAGGAAGTTATTTTATTAGTAAGGGAATGCTCTTTAAAGTTCTTTTGATATTGGACATTGCTTCTGGCCACCCAGAACCCCAAGTTTAAAACCAAAGGTCTTGAAGGCATCTACTTGCCCCCCTAAAAACAACATCTTGACTGGGCACTGTGGCTCATACCTGTAATCCCGGCACTTTGGGAGGCCGAGGTGGGAGGATCACCTGAGGTCAGGAGTTCAAGACCAGCCTGATCAACATGGTGAAACCCCATCTCTACCAAAAATACAAAAATTAGCCAGGCGTGGTGGCAGGCACCTCTAATCCCAGCTACTCGGGAGGCTGAGGCACAAAAATCACTTGGACTTGGGAGGCAGAGACTGCAGTGAGCCAAGATCACGCCATTGCACCCCAGTGTGGGCGACAGAGCAAGACTCTTATCTCAAAAAACAAAAAAAAACCAACCAACCAACCAAAACAAAAAAAGACAAAAAACAATGACAAAAAAAAAAAATCTCTAATTTAGCTTCTAGATCGAGGGTCCTAAGGACCTATAAGGCTCATTACACATGGTACTTTATATTAATAGAAAGGAGTATCTGCACTATGGAAGAGAACTCAGATAGAGAGAACATCACAAGTCTGGAAGAATTATACCATTGAAAATGTCACCAGTTTACAGAGAAAGCCATGAAAGCCATCAGGCCCAAGACAATTCCTGCCGGAGAAAGCTGAGTCCAGAGATTATGCATTACTTTACAGGATTTACAAGAGGGCCAATCAAAGAAATCATGAAACAGACTGTAGATATGGCTTAAAAGGTAGAGAGTGAAGGGTTTCAAGATATGGATCTTGGAGAAATTTGAGAACTAATAGACACTATACCAGAAGAATTAACAGAAGATGACTTGATGGACATGAGTGCTTCTGAACTACTGCCAGAAAATAAGGTAGAAAACGTGCAAGCAGTGGTGCCAGAAAACAAATTGACATGAGACAATCTGGCACAAGGGTTTTGATGACCTAAGACTGCTTCTGACTTCTTTTACACTACGGACTCTTTATGATAAGGGCACAGACACTAAAGCAAATGGTGAAAGAAGGACTGGTACATATGGAAACATTTTTTAAAAACTGAAAAAGCTAAAATGTCAGAAATTATGATATCCATCTAGATGGATTCACAGCTGAATTCTACCTTTCAAACGAGAACTGGTACCAATCCTACTGACACTATTTCACAAGATAAAGAAGGAATACTTCCAAATTGTTCTATGAAGCCAGTATCACCCTAATACCAAATCCAGGAAAGGAAATAAAAAAAGAAAACCACAGACCAATAACCCTGATGAACATAGATATAAAAATCCTTAACAAAATTCTAGCTAACCAAATCCAACAGCGTATCAAAAAGATAATCCACCATGATGAAGTGGGTTTCATACCAGGAATGCAGGGATGGTTTGACATACACGAGCCAATAAATGTGATATACCACAAAAACTGAATTAAAAACAAAATCGCATGATCATCTCAATAGACGCAGAAAAAGCAATTGACAAAATCCAGCATCCCTTTATGATTAAAACTGTCAGAAAAACTGACAGACAAGAGACCTCTTTTATTACCTCAATGTAATAAAAGCCATCTATGACAAACCCACAGTCAATATAATACTGAATGGGGAAAAGTTGAATGCATTCCCTCTGAGAACTGGAACAAGGTAAGAATGTCCACTCCCACCACTTCTCTTCAACACAGTACTGGAAGTCCCAGCCAGAGCAATTAGACAAGAGAATGAAAGGGCATCCAAATCGGTAAAGAGGAAGTCAAACTGTTGTTGTTTGCTGAAGATATAATTGTATACCTAGAAAACCCTGAAGATTCCTCTAAAAAGCTCCTAGATAACTGCTAAATGAATTCAGCAGTTTCAGTATATAAAATTAATGTACATTAGTTAGTAGCTCTGCTATACATCAACAGCAACCAAGCTGAGAATCAAATCAAGAATCCCAGCACTTTGGGAGGCCAAGGCCAAACCCTTTTATAACAGCTGAAAAAAAACAAAAACAACAACAACAACAAAAAAACCCTTACAAATATACCTATCCAAGGAGGTAAAAGACCTCTACAAGAAAAACTACAAAACATCGCTGAACTAAATCACAAATGATACAAAAAAATGGAAACACATCCCATGCTCATGGATGGGTAGAATCAATATTGTGAAAATGACCATACTGCCAAAAGCAATCTACAAATTCAATGCAATTCCCATCAAAATATCACCATCATTCTTCATAGACCTAGAAAAAACAATCCTAAAATTCACATGGAACCAAAAAAGAGCCCACGTAGCCAAAGAAAGACTAAGTAAAAAGAACAAATCTGGAGGCATCACATTACCTGATTTCCAACTATACTATAAGGCCATAGTCAACAAAACAACATGGTATTGGTATAAAAATAGGCACATAGACCAATGGAACAGAATCCAGAATCCAGAAATAAACTCAACTGATCTTTGACAAAGCAAACAAACATAAAGTAGGGAAAGAACACCTTATCAATAAATGGTGCTGGGATAAATGGCAAGCTACATGTAGGAGAATGAAACTGGATCTTCATCTCTCACCTTATACAAATCAAGTCAAGATGGATCAAGGACTTACATCTAAGACCTGAAACTATACTAGAAGATAACATTGGAAAAATCCTTCTAGACATTGGCTTAGGCAAAGATTTCAGGACCAAGAACTCAAAAGCAAATGCAATAAAAAGAAATACAAATAGGTGGGACTTATTTAAACTAAAGAGCTTTTGTATGGCAAAAGAAGTCAGCAGAGTAAACAGACAATGCAGAGTGGAAGAAAATCTTCACAATCTATACCTCCGACAAAGAACTAATATCCAGAATCTATATGAACTCAAACAAATGAGCAAGAAAACAAACCAAACAATCCCATCAAAAAGTGGGATAAAGACATTAACAGTCAATTCCCAAAAGAAGATATACAAATGGCCAACATATAAAAAAATGCTCAACATCACTAATTATCAGGGAAATGCAAATCAAAACCACATTGCAAAACCACTTTACTCCCACAAGAATGGTCATAATAATAAAAACAAATAGATATTGGTGTGGATGCAGTAAAAAGGGAATACTTCTACACTGTTGGTGGGAATGTAAACTAATACAACCACTATGGAAAACAGTGTGGAGATTCCTTAAAGAATGAAAATTAGAACTACTATTTGATTCAGCAATCCCATTACTGGGTATCTACTCAGAAGAAAGTAAGTCATTATATGAAAAAGACACTTGCACGGGCATGTTTATAGCAGCACAATTTGCAATAGCAAAAATGTCCCAAATGCCCATCAACTAATGAATAAAGAAACTGGGGCCAGGGGCTGCGGCTCACGCTTGTAATCCCAGCACTTTGGGAGGCCGAGGTGGGCAAATCAACTGAGGTCAGGAATTTGAGACCTGCCTGACCAACATGAAGAAACCCCATCTCTACTAAAAGTATAAAAATTAGCTGGGCGTGATGGCACATGTCTGTAATCCCAGCTACTCAGGAGGCTGAGACAGGAGAATCGCTTTGAACCCAGGAGGCAGAGGTTGTGGTAAGCTGAGGTCATGACATTATATTCCAGCCTGGGCAACAAGAGCAAAACTCCACATAGATGATAGAATATTAGCCATAAAAAGGAATGAGTTAATGGCATTCGCACCAACTTAGATGGGATTAGAGACTATTTATACTAAATGAAGTAACTCAGGAATGGAAAACCAAACATTTTACGTTCTCACTCAGCAGTGAGAGCTAAGCTGTGAGGATACAAAGACATAAGAATGATATAATGGACTGGGGACTCGGGTGGGAAAGGGTGGGAATGGATGAGGGATAAAAGACTATAAATTGGGTTCAGTGTATACTGCTCAGGTGATGGGTACACCAAAATCTCACAAATCATCACTAAATAACTTATTCATGTAACAAAATACCACCTGTTCCCCAAGAACCTATGGAAAAAAAAATTATGATGTCTGTAAAGTTATACCAAGTGTGCTTGCCTCTTCTGCCTCCTGCTACCTCCTCCATCTCTTCTGCCTCTGCCATTCTTTAGAAAACAAGATCTACCCCACTTCCTCCTCCTCCACAGCCTCTTGAACACGAAGACAAGGAGGATGATGATCCACTTCCACTAATGAATAATAAAATATATTTTCTCTTCCTTATGATTTTGGTAGCAACATTTTCTTTTCTCTAGCTTACTTTATTATAAGAAGGCAGTATATAATACATATAACATGCAAACTGTGTACCTACCTGTATTATCAGCAAGACTTCTAGTCAATAGCAAGCTATTAGTTAAGTTTCTGGAGAATGAAAAATTTACACCGGTTTCTAGCTGTGCAAAGGACTGGCACCCCAAATTCTGTGTTGTTCAGGGCCAATTGTACTTACAAACTTTTTGGAATGTACTACATAATGTGAGCCAATAAAAACGTTCATGTAGGCTGGGCATGGTGGCTATTCCCTGTAATCATAAGGTGGGAGAATTGCTTGAGGCCAAGAGTTCAGGACCAGCCAGGGCAACATAATGAGGCTTCGCCTCTACCAAAAACTCCCAACCAACCAAACATAACTGGGCATGGTGGTACACATCACAAGGCTGAGGGAAAAGGATCCCTTGAGCCCAGGAGTTTGAGGCTGCAGTGAGCTATGGTTGTGTCACTGCACTCCAGTCTAGGTGACAAAGTGAGACCCTGTCTTTTTATTTTATTTTATTTTTTGTTTTATCTTTTTTATTTATTTATATATTTTTTCCTTTTTTAAAATTTTTTTTGACCCTGTCTCTAAAACAAACAAAAAATGTGCATGTACTATGGCTCAGTTATCTCATGCTGAAAATTGTAATTCAACAAAAGAAAAAGATCCATTCAAATTCAACTTAAATTCTAGTATATTAATTTGAGGAAATAATATAACCATTAGAATAGTTTAAGCTCTAACTGAAAAATAAGAATTTAAGATTATATGTATATTATGACTATAGTATATTAATTTGAATAAATATCATTAGAATAAACTTTAATGGAGAATTTAAGATTATACATATGACTAAACCATTATAAAATAAATATATCTGCATAAAGACATACTATTTAGTTACCATACTGAATGGTAACACACAAAAATAAAAAGTGTAGTATTGGCTATAACTCCTTTATATATACCTATATATAAGGTTTATATTATGTAGTTTTTTTTGTTTGTTTATTTTTGAGATGGAATCTTGCTCTGTCACCCAGAATGGAGTGTAGTGGAATGATTTCGGCTGGCTGCAATCTCCGCCTCCCGGGTTCAAGGAATTCTCCCTGCCTCAGCCTCCCAAGTAGCGGGGATTACAGGGATCCACCACCACATCCAGCCAACTTTTGTATTTTTTAGCAGAGACATAGTTTCACCATGTTGGCCAGGCTGGTCTTGAACTCCTGACTTCAGGTGATCCACTGGCCTTGGCCTCCCAAAGTGCAGGAATTACAGGTGTAAGCCAGTGCGCCTGGTCTCTTGTTTGGTTTTTGCAATATAAAAGGAGAAAACCTTCTCTTCAGAGAATAACGCTTAAGGAGACCTTTTGGCTACAGGAATTCAGCATCCTCTAGTAAAGGTATACAAGAAGGAGGACATTTAGGAATTATAGTCATGGTAAAATATTCCAAAAACAAAAGAAACGAAGTAACTGATTGTCTTTTACTAAATGTCTATGACCTAAATAAGTATGTCTATGATCATCTGGCTTACAAAGATGGCAGGGTGTATTTTGTTGGTTTTTTACACCTCCCAAATAATAAAATTAATGCTAGAAATCAGTCAATCTAAAAGTAGAAAACAGGTTTCTTTCTTTTACTGCCACAGTTCACCTGCTGAATACCTGCTTTCCTTCTGAGAGCGCAGAATTTTGATACATGTCAGAAAGGAGGTTCCTACATGACCGGATCCTGGTAAAAACCTTTAGCACTGAGTCTCTTAATGAGGTTCCTTGGTAGACATTTCACACCTGCTGTCACAATTCATTGCTAGAGGAATTAAGCAAGTCCTGTGTGACTTGACTGGAAGAGGACCCTTTGAAGTTTGCTTCTGGTTTCCTCCAGATTTCACTCTATGCACCTTTTCCCTTTGCTGACTTTACTTGGTATTCTTTCAGTGCACTAAATCACAAACACCAGCATAACCACATGCTGAGCCTTGTGAGTCTTTCTAGCAAACCACTGAAATTGGGGATGGTCTTGGGGACCCCTGACAAGCCCATAAATTATTTCACCTAATCTGCACAACTTCCTTATGGGAGGAAGATATATATCCTTACTTTATAGATTAGAAAATGGAGGATCACAGAAATT
Source organism: Callithrix jacchus (assembly GCF_049354715.1). Lineage (NCBI taxonomy): Eukaryota > Metazoa > Chordata > Mammalia > Primates > Cebidae > Callithrix > Callithrix jacchus. The sequence goes on from NC_133508.1 coordinate 99,563,337, forward strand.
AAGTAACCTGGAAAAGCACAACCAATGATAAGGTCAGGCTCTGAACACAAACTTTTTGCTTCCAAGTTTACTGCTTGTAAGCTCCCTGGAGGGAGGGAAGAAGAAACTCAAATATTGAAGATTCACAATAAATAGTAGCTTTCAAGTTGAATGATCTTATAGTAGGTTTCAAGTTAATAAAACCTGAGCTTTGGCTTTTCTAATTTTTAAAATTAAAAAGATGGCATTATAGAGTATGGTAGCGTGGTGGGGCAGGAGAATAAGTACACGTTATTAAAGAATAGTAAATTCTACACAGATTATTATTGTAAACCACTTTTCTGTTTTTTTTTTTTCTCTCTCTCTTTTTCTAACATAGGGTCTTGCTCTGTCACCCAGGCTGGAGTGAAGTGGTATAATCATAGTTTACTACAGCCTCCAACTCCTGGCTCAAGTGATTCTCCTGTCTCAGCCTCCTAAGTAGCTGGCACTACAGTCACACAACCTACACTTGGCTAATTTTGAAATTTGTTTTGTAGTGATGGGGTCTTGCTTTGTTTTCCAGGCTAGTCTCAAACTTCTGGCCTCAAACTATCCTTCTCCCTCAGCCTCCCAAAGTGCTGGGATTGCAGGTGTAAGCCACTGTGCCTGGCTTATTTTCTCTTTCAATAGTTCCTTAAGGTCCTTAGGTCATACTGTGGTATTAGACAGTCTCAATTTGAAGATCCTGATGCAGAAAACCTTGAATACCTTTTAGTAAAATCTTTAAAGCAGAGTCGCAGTTTATTATGATGTCTGAAGAGCTTTGGGTCACTAGGTATTTCAGACAGAAAAACCTGGGCAACTTCCAAAGGCCCCTGCAAAATAAGAAAATAAAACAAGAAGTGTTTTTTTGTTTGTTGGTTTGTTTGTTATCTCTAAAATCACAGAGACAGAATTTATTCAAATGATTTTTCTTAGCACTGAGATGGCTGCATTTAAGCTTAATGCATATATGCCTATGCCTAAATTAAAACTCGACAGAGACAGTTTCAGCATTTTCTAATTTCATTCTACATTCCTGTCTATTGCAATTAACTTCTTATTAGTTTATTATTCAAAGAAACAGAATAGGATCTCAAGGAGTGACTACCATGTTCATTAATGTATTTTGCTTTGTATTTTCCACATTCTTTATTGTATCCTGGATGTAAAAAGTTGTCAAGCTACTATATCTGCCAATCTGCTGATTATCAGAGTTGACTCTGCTAAAACAGCTTCCTTCAGTATTCCAAAGGTGTTCCAGATACCATGTTAAAGAAGATAATCTTGGCTGGGTATGGTGGCTCATGCCTGTAATCCTACCACTTTGGGAGGCCAAGGCGGGTGGATCACGAGGTCAGGAGATTAAGACCATCCTGGCTAACATGGTGAAACACCGTCTCTACTACAAGTACAAAAATTAGCTGAGTGTGATGGTACATGCCTGTAGTCCCAGCCACTGAGGCAGGAGAATTGCTTGAACCCAAGAGGCGGAAGTTGCAGTGAGCTGAGATCGTGCCACTGCACTCTAGCCTGGACGACAGAGTAAGACTCTGTCTCAAATCAAAAAAAAAAAAAGAAGAAAAAGATAATTGTTCATAAGCTACATCATTTGGAAATAAAACCTTAAAATCATGTTTCTAGGTGAAGGTCTTAAGGTATTTATTTCAGTTTTGGTGGGGCATTTTTTAGCTTTGTTCCTTTAATCTGAAAAGTAGTTAAGACATGGTACAGGAAATCTTACTTGAAGCCTTTCTGCATTTTCCCTTATCATGGAATATTCCTAAGACTGGGGCCATACCTAAAATCATTAAGAGAATCTGAATGAACCAAGCACAAGAACTAATGGGAATGCCTTCTAATCTGCATATGACAAAAGAACAATAATTTCTTACGTCAGTTATTATTCACATTTAGAAAATGACTCCATGTCACTCATTTAATCCTCACAATTTATTGTAAAGGAGATCTGGGGAAGATAACATCAGGGAGAATCTAACATAGTAGAGGTTCACATATATGTACAAAGCTCTGAAAATGAGTCCTTGTTTTAAAGATCACATTCTTTTGATACAAGTTTTTTAAGGAACTATATTTTAAGTGAATCAATTCCTTCTTAATAGAATATATAAGATCACATAAGTAGAAAAACATAGGCAGTAGAGAAGGCAGATCCTTTACATTTGACTTAACACTTATTTGTGGTATCTGTAAAATGCAATAATAAAATTATCCCAAACCATATTTATGGCTTAAATCATCCAGCGCTAGCAAAAAGCACTAACCTGATTAACTGTTGTGCCTACAGATCCCTGGAGTACCATCTGAAGCATTTTGGGGTCTGCGGGATCTTGATGTGTTGCAAATGCCAACTCCTGTGTCTTTTTCTGCATGTCCTCAATAGCAACTTCAATTGGTGTTAAGATGATCTGGGTAAAAGAGCATCTATTAGGTGAGTGTTCTGACTGAAAACTATTTAATGAACTTTATGTATAATTAACTGAAATTAGAGGAAAAACAGGAGAACAACTGTAAACTTTATGAAACAATAAAATTCCAAACTTGGATCCCTAAATGAAAAAAAAAAAAAATCAACCTTTTAAAGAACAAACTGGAGGTGAATTAGGGTCTTAGAAAAGAAGTAAAAAATTAAGGACTCAAAAACGGGTAAAATACTAGTATGTTATGGTGTAAGGAATGGTACATATCTTCTACTACATCCAAGTTGTTACATGGCTTGAATATATTTGCTTCCCTAATTCTGTTTCCCTATTTATGGACTCACCTCTTCTTTGTGAGTGACATTGACCCTTGTTTTAATATAAGGAAAGGCATGAGATGTAGTCAGAATGGTCTTCCTTTTGAATTGTTCATGAAGTTCCCCATGGGCACGGCCATCTAAAGTAAAGGGTGTACAGTACATGAAGCGGCGAAGATTATAATTTTTGTCGAAGTAAGTGATTCTGTCCTTCATCTCATATGTGTCAAAGTATGGCTCCACATAGGTAATCTGAATATATGCCTAGGAAAGAAAAAAGTCCTTCATTTCCTCACTGTTAAGTCATTATTTAGTCTTACTCAAACAAAACTGCATAGAGGATCTCCAAGAGATGTCTATATGTCATTATAGTCGAATCAACCATACCTTGTTAGGATCTAATTTACACTTGTCTACAGGATTAGAGTCTTTGATTACTTCAACCACATCCTCTCCAAATCTTTCTCCATAAAATCCCTACAATAAAGAAAAAGAAACCTTTTATATGAAGTTAACAAGACTGGGAAATAGAGAAGGCCTCTGAGGGTGACTCCTGAGCAAAATCAAGAGAATTAGTGAGTTCTCTACAATCTTATCAATAATTAAAAAATAATGATTTAGGCTTATAAAAATTATACTAGCTTATGAAGTTGTACAGTCTCAGTCCATATTTATTTAACACTATTACCATCCACAAACTTTAAATAACACAAAACCTCAGAAAATTTTCTCCAATAAAAAATACAGGATTCCACCTGAAGTACTCAAGAGAAACAAAAGAGAAAAGAAAGCATAGACAAAAGAAACTCATTATTGTTTACGTATAAAATCTTAGTTTTACTGAGTTTGTTGTCGCTTGATTTCTTTTTTTTTTCTTCAGATCTCTCAGGCCAAGTGGCTTGATTTTTTACAGACCACAGGTCAATGAATAAACATTCATTTTTATGAATGATTATTTTAATCCCAGAATTTTCAAATAAAACCACTGATCTGTGAAAGTTTAGTATAGGCTTACATTTTGAAAAGGCAAACTTAGGTCAAGAATGTAATGACTATTCCATATGACACTTAAGTGGCAGCATGGGCGATGGATGAAGCTATTCAAAAGGAAAAATCAAATTTGAATCTTCAAAGGAGAAACCCCCACTGCTATCCCAAGGGTAATTTTTATAATTGAGTAAGTTTGATAAATACAGTCTCAATTAATATTTCCCAACACTTACACCTAGTCTCTTGAAAAATAAAAAAGTCACAGTTTGAGCCAATTTATGTAAGTTGGGCCAGAGAAGTCACCAATAGGAATAAAACGTTCAAGAAATTAATATCGGTAAGAATAAAAACAACCCTAAGAGCACTATTTCTCAAACTGCTATGTGAACACAAATCACCTGGGGATCTTGTTTAAATGCAGACTCTGATTCAGAAGGGCAGGGGTGGGGTCTGAGGTTCTGCATTTCAAACAATCTCCCTGGTGATGCCAATGCTTCTGGTCCATGCACCACACTTTGAGTAACAAAAATAGAGGAAGTTTGGAAAGAATAACTATAACAGAAAAATCTGGTTAGCCCAGTAAATAAGAAACTCAATCTTTTATGGTGAAAATTAAGAAGTTATAAAGGTTAAAGGAAGTGTTTTTAAGGTGTGATTTCAGGCTTTTAAGTTCTAAAGATACTTCACCAGGAACCAGTTAAGCCAAAGAGATAATATGCTTGAGTCAGAAATTTCTTGGGGTTCTGGTTCTAGGTCAATTATTAGCTACTACTTCTTTAACTTTTTCAACAAAATGGGGATTATACTACATATTTTTCCATACGTCACAGTAATTCTGAAGGATACAGGGGTTTCTAAAATACGTGTGAAAACAGTCTCAAAAAAAAATTACTATTTTATTGTTGCCATAAAATATTTGAAAGAGAATTATTGTAACTATTAAAAATCCTTATTCTCTAATGGAGTAGTTTATTTCACAAGATCTGGCTTATTAAATGATTATATCTGGATCTGAAAGTCGAATCATCAGAGAGAATACAAATTAAAGATGACATTTTATGAACCACCACAGCATTCACCTCCAATCTGTGAGATATCTCTGCAAGTTTGGTTATTGCAGGCTCCTTGTAAACAAATTCTTGTTCATCCAAATCCCCGAACTTGGTTCCATAAAAACCAACACGAAAATAGGTGCCAAACATCCGCTTACCATCCTAGGTTTAGGAAAATGAAGAAACTTTAATATGAAATATTTCTGCTTTTCACATTATGTTTAGATTGTTAGAGCATGAAATTTCCAAAACATTGCAAAAAGTTTACATTCAAAATTATAATATTTTAAATGAAGGTTTAAACAAAGTAAACATTCTTTCTTTTTTCATTATTTCTAACAAATAACTGCAAATTGGGCTACTAACAAGTGACTAAATCACATATAATATTTTTCAGAGTTTGTACCAAGTGACTTTATCACATTGGTCTATGTTTTTAAAATCTATATAATTGATTTTTCTTATTGCAAGAAAAGATGCTTGATATAAACTGTCTTAATTGTACTGATACTAGAGTATACTAGATCAAGTTAAATTTTAAAACAATGTTTACATATTTATAAATTAGCATTAGCCTTTATATAACCTCTTTACAAATATTAAATGAGATTGTAAAAGTCAGGAGTCAAAAATAGCACCTGGCATAGAGCAATCAGTAAATGTCAAGACCCCCCAGAGGCACTAGAGCAAAAATTCTACAGTTAGCAGCTCTGTGTCAGTAAATTTTTTTTTTCAGATGGAGTCCCACTCTTTTCACTCAGGCTGGAGTGCAATGGCACAATCTCGGCTCACTGCCACCTCTGCCTCCTAAATTCAAGTGATTCTCCTGCCTCCTGAGTAGCTGGGATTACAGGCATAAGCCACCATGCTTGGCTAATTTTTGTATTTTCAGTAGAGATGGGTTTTCACCATGTTGGCCAGGCAGGTCTCAAGCTCCCAGCCTCAGGTGATCCATCCACCTCAGCCTCCCAAAGTGCTGGGAGTATAGGCATGAGCCACCACACTCAGCCCAGTAAAAGAGCTTTATGTAGAAGAGTTACTAAAAATGGAACAGAAAGGGGGAAAAAAATCTGTGAAAGAAAATAAGTAAAACAATTTTGAGATGAGTTGGTAATTCTAAAGCACCCCAACCTCCCAGTGGCATGCATTAAATACATGAACATTAAGGTCACCTTAACTCTCACAAAGCATATCAGAAAACAAATTATTTTAATAAAGATAAATATATGGATACTTTCTATGCAACTTTTTTTTTCCCCCTTAAAGATGGGGTTTCTCCATGATGGCCAGGCTGGTCTTGAACTCCTGACATCAGGTAATCCACCCACCTTGGCCTCCCAAAGTGCTAGGATTACAGGCGTGAACCACAGCACCCGGGCTCTATGCAACTTCTATAATATTTTTTTGAAGTGTCACCTCATCCTCCTACGTAGCTGGGATTACAGGTGTGTCCCACCTTGCTCAGCTAATTTTTATAATTTATTTTAGGATTCTCTGGAGGTGACTATTACACATCACAAGTGTATTTAAAGACCTCTGAATTCTCTTTAAGCCTAATCTTGTTTATATTTATTTCTCCTATACTGAAAAAGAAAGGGCATATAAACCAAGCTAGAAATGTCACACATAACTAAGCAAAATGGGAAGCCCTATGGGAAGCTCTAATCCTTAATTTACCAGTTTTAACACCACCAAAAAAAAAAAAAAAGGTATAGTGAAAAGGCTGGGCATACTGGTTCCTGCCTGTAATTCCAGCACTTTGGGAGGCCAAGGCAGGTGTATCATGAGGTCAGGAGATGGAGAACATACTGGCTAACATGGTGAAACCCATCTCTACTAAAAATGCAAAAATTAGCCTGGCATGGTGGCACACACCTGTAATCCCAGCTACTCGGGAGGCTGAGGCAGGAGAATCACTCGAACCCAGGAGGCAGAGGTTGCAGTGAGCTGAGATGGTGCCACTGCACTCCAGCCTGGGTGACAGAGTGAGACTTAAAAAAAAGTATAGTGACTAAAAATATCTCTATATTTTTGTCCAAAAACATGTAAAGTTTTCAAGAAAAATGTCTTTGGAGCTAAAGAAAGTTGAGGTTTCTAATTTAAAAACATTTTTTCAGTTACTTTATTTCAAACTTTAACACACATAAAAATTAACTGATTTCTACAGCAAATTAATCTGTCTAGATAGAGTAAATGATTTCATACTGATTAAAACCATAAGTAAGCCAATTGAACAATATAATAATAGTAAATTTTGACTTAAGTAATAACGGTACTGCATGAAAAATAAAAAAGGAATCTAAGAAAATTACTTGAAAATTTGTGGTTGTTTTTTAAAACATGTCATACACATATATACATATACATTCCTATTTTTTATTTGTTATTTTTATTTTTTAGTTTTTTTGAGACAGGGTCTCACTCCATTACCCAGACTGGAATGCAGTGGTGTGACCACAGCTCACTGCAGCCTCCATCTCCTAGGTTCAAGCGATCCTTCCACCTCAGCCTCCTGAGTACCTGGGACTCCAGATGCATGCCACCACATCCAGATCATTTTTTGACTTTTTGTAAAGCCAGGGTTTTTGCCACATTGCCTAGGTTGGTCTTGAACTCCTGAGCTCAAGTGATCTATCTGCTTCAGCCTCCCAAAGTGCTGGAATTACGGGTATGAGCCACCATGCTGGGCCCATTCCTACTTTTTAAAACCACAAATATTAATATGCTGCTATTCTGGCTGTCCTCCTCTTAGAGGTTTCCAGTTTAAAACAATATTCCAATTCTTCAATACTGTGGCCCTTCAAATATTTGAAGATAACAATTAGAACTTGTTTCCTTTAGCTAAACTTTCTAGTTCTCAATTAATCTTCCTATGACAGTAATTTCTACTCTTTGGCATTTTATTAGCTTTTCAATGCCATCCTTTAAAGTGTGATATGCCAGATATAAACATAATACTGTTGATGTGATCTGACCAATGAAAGCGTGTTGGTGGGTGGGCTCAATGTCTCCTTGAATCTGAACATTAAATTTTATTAAGGTAGCTTAAAACTAAACTACCTCTTTTTATTATACTTTCTCATAATGACATTCAGTTCAAGGAAAAAAATTAGTGGGTGTTTACTACATTAGCCACTGTTCATCTTCAATAATAGAAAAGTAAAAATAAGTAAGACTTGCTTCCCAAGAGAGTAAAAAGTGTATTCAAATAGTTACAAGACACTATGTGTCAGCAAAGGGATACATGCTATACCAAAAAGAAGTCTAAGAAAGGAAAGATTAATCTTGTTGGAACTAAGTCACAACAGAGGTAACACAGAGGGTTCTACTCAAAATAAATGGCCAAGTGGACAGGAAAGGAAGGAACACTGCAATAGAGGGTGTGGGGAAGGCAGCTACAATATGAGAAAAAGTATTCATCCATTCAAATACTTATTGAGTGCCGACTATGTGTCAGCAAACTGTTCTAGATATTTATGATAAATCTGTGAACAAAAGGGACAAAGAAGGTGGTCAGGGTAGGTTTCATCTGAGCAAAGACTTCATGAAGGAGATAGCAGACTTATTCATGTGGATCCCTGAGGGATGTACATCCCAGGCAGAGGAAAGAGCCAGTGCAAAGATCCAAAGGCTAAAGTACCTAATGTGTTTGAGGAACAGGAAGGTAAGCAGTGTGGCTAGAGCAGAGTAAGCAAGGGGGTGGAACAGGAGGAGATAAGGTTAGATAAGTAACTACAAGGAGTAACTGGATATTTAAAAACAAATGTTTGTGTGCAAAATGGAGTGGGAAAGGGAGCAGCAGGTGATGAGGCTAGAAAGAAAGGCTGAGAATTTGATTATTTTCAACTTAGACTCCTCTAGTGTCAAACTACTATGGAAGTATGTTTCATGGAAGCATAGTCCTATTGCTTCGCCTGTAGGAAAAACATCACTTCATCTTTATTTTCTCTCGAGTTTTTGGACCCCAGGATGATACCTGTTTTTCCTCTGCATTAAAACAAAAACAAAACTTTCCTATAAGAGAGCCTGTTTTTCTAGCATTACCTTTCTTTACTGTTATGAATCCTTTCTGAACTTCTCACACTACAGCTTATCCTTCCTTAGCAATTCTAGTTATTGGTTCCACAATCTTCTGGGTGATAAAACTATGTCCAGGACAAAGAAATCCATCTACCATGTTTCCAAATGGTACAAATCTCTATGAAAAGTATATCATAAATCTATTTTAGTTTTGTTGTCTTTATTTAGCACGAACTAGTCGTTTATTTCCACAGTGACATCATTTCTCTAACTTATTTTATCCTCTCCTAGTTGTTTTCCATTACGCTTCCTTTAAGTTAACTGATTTCCATATAGGCATAGCAATATTTCACACAATGGTCATCTCTCTTTTCTTTTACTACATTTATTCCTCTTAAAGAGCATTTACCAGTTCACTTCTAGTCATAGGTCTCAATTTAAAAATGTAAAACCTCTTAGATTTTATTAACCAAATAGTGTTAACATTTATAATAGTAATCATGATAAAATCATAGTAACAACAACAAAGATAACTTCCAACATTTTTGAGTACTTACTATGTGCTAGGCACTGGTTAACCACTTTACATATATTATATCAATTGTTATCACAACTTTATGTGACAGGTTCCATTATTTTCACCCTCATTGTACAGATGAGGAAAAGTACCTTGCTCAAGGTCACACTATTAGTAAGTGGTGGAACAGGAAGTTAAACTCAAATATTTGACACTTGACTCCAAGTTCTTAATTAAGCTTTATGTTCCCCATATTCTACATATGCTGGTATAAATACCAGGTCATTAGTATAACCCCTGAACTATCTTCCACTTCTCTGGTGTCTTCTTGAGAATTCTTACGAATTTCCTCAAGTAATTCTTTTAAGGATTACCTCCCTCCCTATGTTCTGTCTTTTTCTATATTATATCACCATCCTCTACTGCAATTATTTTTGCATGCTTGCATATTCTTCCTTTATACTTCAGCATAAAAACCAGGTTGGTGGCTTATCTACAAAACACATTCTTCTAAGATATATTGTACTGCATTTCTTATCAGAAGGACACTTCTGACCATTATATGGTCTTTTTCAGTCCCGAAAAAAGAAACCACATCTAATATCATCTACATATTAAATATTTGCTGTCCATATTTTTCTTTCTTTTTAAAAGACAGGGTCTTACTCTGTCACCCAGGCCAGAGTGCAGTGGTGTGATCCTAGTTCACTGTAACCTTGAACTCCTGGGCTTAAGTGATCCTTCTGTCTCAGTCTCCCAAGTAGTTAGGACTACAGGTGCACGCCTGGCTTTTTTTGCGGGGAGGGCAGTGGGGTAGAGACAAGGATCTTGCAGTGTTGCCCCAGCTGGTTTCAAGCTTCAGGTCTCAAGAGATCTTCCCGCCTTGGCCTCCAAAAATGTTGGGATTACGGGTATGAGCCACCTCACTGGGCTTTTATATCTTTCTTTTTCTTCTCAAATGTAGCAGAAGGGGCAGAAAAAAACAATCAGTGGTATGGCCTATCTTATCAGGCGCTCAGTTACAGGTCTATACCAGCCATCAGAGAGTCACTAACTACCAGAAAATATCTCCTCTTAGAGATATTAAGATTCTTCCCATTTACTATGTTTTCCTTAACTTTATTCATATCTAACTTCACCTTCCTGAGGTAAAGACTCACGGATGTTCTATACCTACAATGTTCTGAGATCTTTTTTTTTTTTTTTTTGAGATAGGATCTCGTTCTGTCGCCCAGGCTGGAGTATAGTAGTGTGGTCTTGGCTCACTGCAAACTACCTCCTCAGCTTAAGCAATACTCCCACCTCAGCCTCCCAAGTAGCTGGGACCACAGGTACATGCCCTGGCAATTTTTGTTGTTGTTGTTTTGGTAGAGACATGGGTTTTGCCATGTTGCCCATGCTGGTCTTGATCTCCTGGACTCAAACGATTCTCCTACCTTGGTCTCCCAAAGTGCTGGGATTACAGGTGTGGGCCATTGCACCTGATCTGTTTCTCATTCCTTCTTTAGAGTGTCACATTTACCCACTCAACTATCCAACAGTACTTGTTTTCACTATGTTCTACTCTAGAATTTTTATTTCATTTCCTTCTTTCAGAGTTAATTCCCCTGCTCATTATAATTTGCTATTTCTAATTCTGCTCTATCTTTTAATTGCTTGGATGAGTTACTTTATCTCACTCTGCTTTAGTGTGGATTGAAGAAAATAAAAATCCAACAGAAGCCACTGAGCCAGAACTATGGCTAGTATTTCTGAACATGTAAAAACCAAAATACTGGCTCACATTCATGTCTACTTAGTCCAGTAATAAGAGTTAAGATATAGTCATTTTGCACGTGTCAATCTTAAAGTTAAGGTAATCTATACTTCCTTAGGTATCTAGGAGAGATCTTCTCTAGCCTTTCTGGAAAATGTAAGATATACTTTACTAAAGTAGTGGGGTTTTTTTGTTTGTTTTGAGACAGAGTTTCACTCTTGTTGCCCAGGCTGGAGTGCAATGGCATGATCTTGGCTCACCACAACCTCTGCCTCCCAGGTTCAAGTGATTCTCCTACCTCAGCCTCCTGAGTAGCTGAGATTACAGGCATGCGCCACCATGCCTGGCTAATTTTTTGTATTTTTACTAGAGACAGGGTCTCTCCATGTTGGTCAGGTTGGTCTTGAACTTCCAACCTCAGGTGATCTGCCCGCCTCAGCCTCTCAAAGTGCTGGAATTAAAGGCATGAGCCACTGCACCTAGCCGAGTAGCAGTGTTCTTTAAAGAACTATGTTGTGATCTTTGAAGAAAAAAAAGTGTCACATGACTAATCACTATTTGAGGATTGATTTTTCTGGAAAATTTAAACTTGCATTAGTGTACTTCTACATACAAATTGGTCACTATTTGATAAATGAACAAACTTTTCTTTTTTAACCCTAACTCTAAGACACGGTCTCACTCTGTCATCCAGGCTGGAATTGAGTGACACCACCACAGCTCACTGCAGCTGTGAAAGCCTGGGCTCAAGCAATCCTGCTGCCTCGGCCTCGCCAGTAGCTCAGAGTACAAGTACAGATGCACACCACCATACCTGGCTAATTTTTATAATTATCCGTAGAGACGGTCTTGCTATGTTGTGCAGGCTGGTACAAACATAATTATTTTTAAAAAATACATACACATAAAAATAGAAAATGGTTACAAAAATTTTCATATAGAAATCTAACATTTATCTTTCTGCTAAAAATAATTAAATATGCATCATAAAAAAGAAATGCTCAAAGCATGCTTTTAGGCTGAGTGTGGTGGCTCATTCCTGTAATCCTAGCATTTTGGGAGGCTGAGGTGAGTGGATTGCTTAGGCCCAGGAGTTTGAGATCAACCTGAGCAATATGGCACAATTCTATCTCTACAAAAATACCAAAAATTAGCTGGTGGCATATGCATACAGTCCTAGCTACTCCGGAGGCTGAGATGGGACGATCATCTGAACCCAGAAGGTCAAGGCTGCAGTGAGCTATGTTCGTGTCACTGCACTCCAGCCTGAATAACAGAGTGAGATCCCATCTCATCAACAAAAATTTTAAAAGACAACAAACACATTTTTACTTCCTATTGTTTCAAGAAATACAAAAATGCTTTGGGAAAAGTAAAAATAAAAGTGAGCACTAAACAGCCATTAAAGAACTGAAACTAGCAGAGGAGATAACGGCCACATGATTCCTGAAAGGTTCATGATTTATTATTTGGTATGGTAAACACTTTACCAAAATACTAAGTTTCAGAGTTATCTTTTACACACACACACACACACACACACACACACACAAACACATACCACTAAAAAGCTCTGCCAACTCAAATAATTTGCACTAAATCAAGGAGCATAATAAAAAAAATGAAACACATGACTAATATATAAGCCCAGAAGAGGTTTTCCTATAAGTTAGGGAGAAAGTTGTCAATTCTAAGAGCCTTTCTAATATGTACAGATTATCCTTACTGGACCTTCAATCCAGTGAGAGCTCTATCAGAATACTAGAAAATTAGCTAGGAAACATAGCTTTTAGAAAAAACAAAATTACTGAAGTTTTCATAGAGTCAAAAAGAAAAATATACACAAGATAGAACTTACCACAATAGACAATAGTAAAAGTAGGGAGTAGGGTCAGCAACCAGGGACAAGAGAGAAGAGAAAACAGAAAGCATTTTAATTACAGAAATTTCAAAACAAATAAGCAGCAAATGGTAGAAAACACATTTTTTAAAAATGCAGGCATCCATTTAAGTTTTACAAAGGAAAAGCAAAAAACAAACGTGCAACAAATTTAGCAGCTACAAAGCTAAAGGTCCAGTAAAAGGCAGTGACAAGTATATAAACAAGAAAATAAAGTCTGTGAGACTTTTACCATGCAAGAAAACATGATGACAGAATGATATTAATGTCATAACCAGTGAAAATTATACCTTTCAGGGGTCGATTTAGCATCACGGAAACTACTAATAAACTGCTCAGAGGTTTCAATATCTTCTTTTATGCCTAATTTTCAAGTAATTCTATTTCATGTTAGGAACTTTTTAAGAAATTTTATCCTTCACAGATAACCATGGCAAATCTCTTAATGTATGTCTTAACTGAGCCATAGGAATGAGCATTATAATCTGAGTATTAATATGGTCATATACATTTATTCTGGAGAATTAAGGTAGATTTATAAGAGTACTGGCTTCATCTAAACAAAAACAAGACTTGGGTATAATTTTAGAAATGGAAGAAAACTCAGTAGTAACATTTATTCCCAAGGTTTTCTATCTGGGTCTCAAAATAAGGATTGCAATGCAAAACCAAACACAGAAGCCTAAGCTGTTTGATCAACATAAATCTGACTACAAGTGAGAGACAAAGCACACAACTTTACAAATATACCTAGCTTTAAATAAACCTGACTTGTTAATATTACTACTTTGCTTTACCTCATCAAAATAAATTAAGGCATATTTTATAGAATTATTTCCTTTGCAGAAAGGTTTAAAACAATGGTAATCAATTCTTCCTGGCATTTTTTTCAGGTAATATTTTATTTACGTATAACTTTTTGTGAGTCTTATCAAACAATATATCAAATGCTGTCAGAATATGAGGTCAAATTAAATTAATAGTTCTCTTAATTTCTTTATCCCTCTCCCCAACAAAATTTAAATGACAAAAATGAATTTGCTTATATTCAAGGTGAAGTGACTCAAGATCAAATTAATACAGGATCTCGTCAATTCTAAGATGTACTTCTTTGGCCCACATTTTAATATGTTTGTAGTTACCATTCATCTTTCAACTGATAGGACTTCCTGGTTTAATATACAGGGATTTTTTTCCTTTCAAAGGTATATAAAATACTAGTATGCTTTATAATTGATGCCATCTTAGATCAGATGAAATATAGTATTTTCTATTTACACCTCTGAGCAATAAAACATAAATCGACCTCTGTAAAATAAGGTGAAACAATATGGTTAAAAAAAGAAATCTGTGTATAAACGTTGATGAAAGAAATGCTTCAAAGTATAAAAACTAAAGTGATGACAGAGTGGCTCATTTACCAAAGAATCTCATTAGTGTAACATATGGATTTCCATGCACTGCCTACAACCTCTTAATAAGATATTTCTTAAAATAACTTACAGTATTTTAACAAAATTTCTTTGGTTAATGAATTCAGTTGATAGCAGACAGCAACAGAATGCCCACAGCTAGCACATGTGGGCAAAGCATTGGCATAAGAAATCTGATAAAATCAATCTATTAGTGTCTTTAACTAACTAAAACATTACCTACCTCCCAGCCAGTACTCTGTATAATAAAAAGTAAAAAAGGGCAGGTCATATAAAAAAACTGTTTAAAAAAGAACAAAAAAAAGGCCAAAGGTACCATATACCATAAATTTTTCTCAACAAATAGAAGACAGCAAGATATTTTAAACAGCATATTCATTTACTTAAGATCGGCAATAATTTTATAAACTGCTTGTTCAAAACCTAGTAGCTAAAATTTTGCCTGTTAAAAACTTTAAGTGAAAGTACAAAATTTGGAGAAAGAGAGCCAGCTGCTTATTCCATATGTTTAAATGAGATCTCTAACTAAGGTGAGCTGCACTTCACCAAGTATCCAGGATAAATTAAAATATAAATTGCAACTCTGCTCAAATGCCAATGACACAAATGGATGAAAGTTTCTCAGAAATGACTAGCTCTAAGTATTCCAGACCTAACATTTATAATTTGCAATTTACAGCTTTAGAAACCGGGATGAGTTTCCTGCAATACCATATGTACAACTGATTATTAAAAGACCCACATTTTATGGTCATGAAACCTAATCAATATTTTGCAACTTTTAACATTTTAGTAGATGACGATAAAGTCCTGACATAACAGGATAGCAGCCCTACTTTTAGACTGTCAAAGGCTTTTCAGATTAATCAGTTCATTTAGAACAACTTCATTCATTTCAAGAAAGCGGAGGTCAAGCTGATAGATAACAAAGTAGGACTAATACCGAATACAAAAGTGGACAGTCATAACCCACTTCCTTTGACACTGGCAGCAGTAGGTAACAGCAGGGCAGCATGGGGAAGGGAACAGAAAAGTGGAGGAAAAGGAGACTCAGGATATTTTGCAGTATTTCAGTGAAGCCAAGGATTTAGTTTCAAAGAAATCAACTGCTAATAGTGTACTTCATTTTAAAACCAAGTTTAATTTGATTCTAATTTTAGTGGTAATATGTAGCTTCCATAATGAACTATAAAGATTAAGTAATGAAATACAATTAGAATTAAATATACATTAAGACAACCATTTTATTCATTATTTTCACAAAATTATATTTTTATATTAGAAATATAGCAAAGGATGATTGATTGAATACAAACATCTAGGAAAAATAAAGTTTGGTTGCAGTCATTACAATATTAGTAGTTTATTAAAGTTTCACATCATTTAAAAAGCTTAAATATAAAAACTATTTTCACAGCAAAAGAATAGATTATCAATTTTAAAATCACTCACAATTATGATCTACATTGTGAAACAAAATAAATCACAATTTTTAAAAACTTGCTAATTAGTAATAATTCAAAAATGAAAAAAAAAGCTATGTGGAAAGTTTATGATGATCATCGTTTACTTTAGGTGAATTCATTTTTGTTAATGAGCTTTGCTTTGGCCATGAACTATCATTTTGACCATTCATTTGTAGTCTGATTAAAATGGTCATTTCATGGGATCTAGTTTGACATCAGTACAAAACATTAATGCCTTCAGACAGTTTTTTCCCTTTATAGTGAAGCTAGAAATTGGAATCATTACCTGATGAACAATTTTGCTGAATGCTTCTTGAAGTTTACCATGAATTGTGGACAGTTTCTTTGCATCCCGATTAGCTTCATGAACAGGAATAAGTACTTTGTAAACTTCATTAACGGCTTCATACATGCCAGCCTATAAGAAAAAAAACCTACATATGATGTTGCTTTCTTTACATTAATTAGAAAATAATTACACCATATGAATTCACAATATTTCTATTAAGATAATACCACTGAAGCTTTTCCAACAGGAAATAAAAACAAATACTACTAATTTTTAACTGTATTAAGGCTTAATAAAAGAATTTTGCAACGTCATCTCCTCTAGATAAATGGGTATGTATGTAGGTAAGTGTATGTGTGTGTATATTAATATATATACATACATATATGGGCATATTTATATTCGTATAATTTGAATTGGGCATTTTCCTTCTATCTGCCCAATAATTACTTCACGGAGCTTAAGGGATACATGTACACTTATCTATGCATATAAACTTTTGCAGATATAGAAAAAGAAATTTAATATTATACTGGTCATAGGTACCCAATTCTCCTATAATCAGATAACCCATGGCCTCCTGGGAAACAAAAATCATTTACTTTTCCAAAATCTTAAGTTGATACAGGCAATCTCCTATTGTAAATCTCCTATTAAAAAAATCACCAATCTTTAACAAAATATAGAAAGTTCTAAGCCACCAGATTTTCTTTCACTGTGGGTTAGTTGGCCAGTGGTTGCTATAATTATAATCACAAAATCAGAGTGAGAAATAAGATGTGTTTGTATTAGTCTTCTATTCCTTATCCTTTTTTTAATTATTAGTAAGAGACAGGATCTTGTTCTGTTGTTTAGGTTGGAGTGCAGAGGTGTGATCATAGCTCACTACAGTCTTGAACTCCTGAACTCAAACAATCCTCCCACCCCAGTCTCCTAAGTAGCTAAAACTACAGGTGCTCACCACCATGCCCAGCTAATCTTTTCATCTTTTGTAGAGATGGCAGTCTCGCCACATTGAGCAGTCTGGTTTCAAACTCCTGGCCTCAAGCAATCCTCCTATCTTGCACAGTAATCCTAGGATTACTATGCAATCTCCCAAAGCATTGGGACTACAGTGAGGCACTGGGCTTGGCCCATCCCTTATCCTTAATAATGGATTGGAGCTGTAGTAAGAGAAGAGAGAGAGATTTTCCAAAAGCCATTGAGTCCTCATTGCTTCATGGATCAGCAAACACATTTTCCCAAAGAAAGATACGTGGTCCTTATATTTCCTAGTAAGTTCGTAGGTGTGTAGTAAACAATAATGTAGCTGTAAAAGTGAAATACGTTTAGTGTAACTAAAATGCCCCAGTAATTATTTTAACTAAAATCAGATTAATTAAAAAAGAATACAATTTATAATTATATACAACTGCAAAATAATTTTAATATAGGTTACTGTCCCCCAATCTAAGTGTGCTACTGTGAATTATTAAAATTACACACACAGCCAGTGGGAGGGGGAGGTGGGGAGGGATAGCCTGAGGAGAAATGCCAAATGTGGGTGAAGGGGAGAAAGCAAACAAAACACACTGCCATGTGTGTACCTATGCAACTGTATTGCATGCTCTGCACATGTACCCCAAAACCTAAAATGCAATAAAAAAGAGAAAAAAAGAAAAAACAAATAACAATAAAATAAAATTACACACACAAACACACAGTTATATTAATTAAAATATTCCATCAATGGCAAAAAAAAAAAAAAAAAAACCTTTCCCCCTGCTAGCTTAGACAAGTGTAGGGAAGGAATTGGAATGGTCAAGGTCCTTAAAGGCAAATATTTTAAAAGAGGATTGACACCTAATATTTTAACACTGCAAAAACACTCTTAAGAGTCTCATAATTGCCAATAATGATGAAAATGATGGTAACAGTAAACACACTTGTACTTACTTGGAGCCAGGCACTGTGATAAGCACTCTGCATACATGAACTCACTTAGAATCCTAACAACATTCCTATGAGGTAGGTACTATTACTGGATGTATTTCACAGACAAGAAAACTGAGGCACCAACAGGTTACATAATTTGTGCCTGGAGCAACACAACTACTAAATGGCAGAGTCAGGATTTGAACTTTGGTAGTATGCCTTCTAAAAGTACCCTTAACCAATATATTGCAGGATAGGGATAAGGCTTGGTGAAGAAAGAACCAATTCCCAACAGTAGTACAAATGGGGAAGGAAGGCAGCATTGTGTATTAGCTCAAGCTTCTCTCTTATCCTAACACGAATCTCAGTGTCTCCCAAACCTTAATGCTGAGACACTAAACATTCAGCAGAAACATCAGAGAAAGTAAGGGACCCTACCAACATGGTTCAAGATGGTAAGCATGAATTCAGCTAACTATCTTTTCCTTCTCCAATAAACATCCCATCTGGGTTCCATCTGACTGCTGTAATTCTTCACACAGACAAGGAAGGGAACAAGACTGGGGTTATAGCATGGTAGCAGTCAGGCAAAGAATTCAAGATGCAGTTCATAAAACTAAAGAGTAAGGTGTAGGCCTCCAATAATTACCTAATGAGGATTACTATGCAACCAACAAAATGAGTGGCTTAACTTTCCTGGACATCAGGGCAATGCGCATCAAACTGGAAAGATTCTCCATTTCATCCAACGGACAAGCTCTATTTACAGAGCCCTGTCACTCTACCAACTAGTAACTTCCATCACTCAGACTTTCTGTTTTGTTTTGCTCTGTTTTTTAATTTGTTTTAGAAAATGTTTGGCAGTAAAAGTTTTATGAAACAAAAAATATCTGCTGCAAATTACATGCCTGGTTCATAAAAGCAAATGAAAAACACTGGTGGGGCCAGGCACAGTGGCTCATGCCTATTATAATCCTAACATTTTGGGAGGCTGATTGGGGGAATATAACTTGAGGTCAGGAGTTTGAGACCAGCTTGGGAAACAAACTGAAAC
The DNA here is from genome assembly GCF_049354715.1 of Callithrix jacchus. Lineage (NCBI taxonomy): Eukaryota > Metazoa > Chordata > Mammalia > Primates > Cebidae > Callithrix > Callithrix jacchus. The sequence continues at coordinate 99,582,486 of NC_133508.1, forward strand.
CTCATCCCTACAAAATAAAATAAAACAATTAGTCGGGTGTGATGGTGTACCTCTGTGCCCCTGTATTCCCAGCTACTCAGGAGGAGGAGAATCCCTTGAGCCCAGGAGTTTGAGGCTACCGTGAGCCAAAACACTGAAACAATGGGGGAAATGACAGATTATTAAGATGCAAAGGAGTAAGCCAACAATGAATCTAGCAAGAAAATCTATTCCTAGATAGTTTTTAAGGGACTTGGAACAAAAAAAAAAAAAACCTTTTCTTTTTGAGACAGGATTTCACTCTGTTGCCCAGGTCAGAGTGTAGCAGCATGTTCATGGCTCATAGCAGCCTCAACCTCTTGGGCTCAAGCAATCCTCTCACTTCAGTCTCTCAAGTAGCTGGGACCACCGACATGAACTACCATGCCTGGCAAATTTTTTATTTTTTGTAGAGACAGTATCTCACTATGTTGCCCAGGTTGGTCCTGAACTCCTGAATTCAAGCAATCCTCCCGTCTTGGCCTCCCTAAGTGCTGGGATTACAGGCATGAGCCACCATACTGGGTTCAGAATAAATTATCTTTAAAGAAAAGTAGGGTCATAAAACAGAGAGAACAAATATACATGTCATTGATAACTAGAGGTATGAAACGGTATAAAAAGAATTAACAAGAGTCATCTACCATAGAGAAAGAAGCAGCTGCTTGTTCCAGTAATCCCACAAGTCCTGACTCAGTAAAGTATTTTCCAGAGCAGATACCTTCTTCATCTGGAGATACCACATCATCTGAGACTGCAGATTCTTCTAAAACATTAGATGAAATATTCTAGGGAAAAAAATAAATGGTTTTTGAAATGGAATTAATTTTCTAGCATAAAAATGTATAAGAAGAAATATCAGAATATAACTATCAGGTTAGGTTAAAAAAAAGGAGAGTGAGGTAAAAGATAAATCTCCAAAAACTTTCTGTACTTTGATGATGATAATAGAATGATAATGCCATTACTAGGTAACTTTTCTCTTAATAAAAAAGTTGTATGAAACAAAATTAAGAAAAATCATGGGCTAAAGGAAAGAGTAATAGAACATAAGACATCAAAGGAGACATCGATAGTCTTATTTATTTAATTGATCTTCTCAAAACTATAAGAGAAATTAAGGTAAAAAAAATGGTCTCTTGGCTTATCTAATATACACTGAGTTATTGAAAAAACTCAGGTATAATAAAAGCGCTCTTATTTAATGAGACTGGGATCAGCCATTATTTCTAAAGAAGAAATGATACATATATATGTTATTTTAGCCTAAACATTTACAGTAGATGTACACTCATTTATCAACTTTTGAAGTAGATCTAAGGCCTTTTCTTTGTGTGTATGGGTCTCCAGATCAGATTTCCATGGAATCTCTCTTGGTTAAATATCCATAAGGCAACAATCTTTTTAAAGATTTCAAGTTTTTCAGTCATAGGCGGGTGATGAAAAATGAGAACACATGGACACAGGGAGGGGAGTACTAAACACTGGGGTCTATTGGGGGGAAAAGGGGAGGGCCAGTGGGAGGGGGAGGTGGGGAGGGATAGCCAGGGGAGAAATGCCAAATGTGGGTGAAGGGGAGAAAGGAAGCAAAACACACTGCCATGTGTGTACCTATGCAACTGTCTTGCATGTTCTGCACATGTACCCCAAAACCTAAAATGCAATAAAAAATTAAAAAAAAAAAAAAAGATTTCAAGTTTTTGTTTCTTTTGAGTGAAAGCTTGAACTTAAAAGATTATCAAATTATTCTAAAATTTTAGGAGTTCCCCCTTCCCTAATGTATTTGTCTGGGCCAAAATTAATTCAACAGCAATTATTTTGGATATTCATCTTTCCTGAGTCTTTGTAAAACATTCAATTTTTTTTTCAGAGAAATAATAACTTCCTTTTTGCATTCTGATTCATTAGAAGACACAACATTTAACTAAATTGTATAATATGGTAAACCTACCATTAACAGGTTTTGAAGAAAAGCAAAGCAGAACTGACTCTTGGTAAGCACGTAATTCAACTAGTGGGTCAGAGCTATATACCCTACTAGAAGGAAACTCATCTGTGAGTCATGGTATTAGTCATAAAATATACTAATATTTTATGCTGAGAGTGGAGAATATTGGTATGTTTGCTATGTTAAGTTAAAGCCAATCAAGAATTTCTACTGAATTCTGATTCTCAGTAATACATTTTCATAGATGCTAAAGTAAGTAACTGATTACAAAGCAGTAAAGACAAAGAGAATACATAAGCATAGCACTGATAATTCAGAGGTAAGAAACTGTGGAAAGTTTCTTCCCTCTCAATTATGGAAGATTCCTACCTGAAATGTTACACATCCCACAGGAAGATATTTCCGGTCCTCTAGCATGCTCAAATATTCAGCAACAAGTGCTGCTGAATGGACTAGACACTGTGCAGCTTCAGCATGATTGCTTCGTTCTGAGTGCTTGCCAGCCATGTTCTGCAACCAGGTCAATCGCAGATCTGGAGAGGTCTGGTAACCCTTGGCAATTCTAATTAGAACAGAAATTCTTCTCGGTTAGCATATGCTTCCCAAGCTGGTAGGGAGTTTAGATGGTTCACTCAGAGTTTACCTAGATATGTTTTTAACACTGTGCACAACCTATGTAGTTTTAAAGTAGTATGAAAATGTCATTGTGCAGGCTTAGAGAAATAACTGTGGCCCATGGAATGGATAATATCAGTTGAGGGGGCGGGGAAGGCAAAAAAGAGATATGCCATATTAAAATCTGATCATTAAGGAAATGATCACTTAAGGGAAAAACGTATGAAAAAGTATGTGTTCATTACAGAAATACAGAGAAGCTTTATACTCAAGGGAAATAAGAAAACTTATAAAAAGTACTTTTTATCACATCATCTGTATTTCAAAGATATTAAATTGTTTTGTTTGTGCTTTTAATGAATCCCAAAATTGTAAGAACAGAGGATCATATGACAGATAAAACTTCTTAAGTTTTACTATTGTATCTATTAAGTTTTTAATACAATAGGTATTACAGATTTTTCAAAATGTGCCCCAAGAAATATCACTCTTTGGTCATAACTGTATTGAAAATCAGGTAATCAATGTTATGGTAAAACACTCATATACGGTTTTTTCTTCTTAAAAGACTGAGTTGTGGGCCTTCAAAGGAAGTTTGGGGCCCAGTACACCAAGGTATTAAATGTGTGTTATGAATATTTTAAAATATCCTCTTGTTTTTGATAATCAATAAGTATACTTGCATTGTTCTTAAAAGAAGAGACATAGAAGATCTGAAGATGACACCTGGAAAAAGTATGTTTGTACTTTCAATCTACCATTAGAAAAATCACTGAAGGCTTGGCTCATGCCTGTAATCCCAGAACTTTGGTAGTCCAAGGCAGGCAGATCTCTTGAGCCCAGAAGTTCAAGACCAGCCTGAGCAATATGGTGAAACCCCATCTCTACAAAAAAGTAAAAAATAAAAATAATAAACCAAATAGAGAAAAATCGCAAATCATTCTTGGGTGTTTATTTTTTTTCACCTAATGCTTACTGTATATCTTACTAAGTCCCTTATACAAAGCATAAATGAATCAAACAAATGCTACCTGTACATTAGGTCAATCAACATTTCAGGATCCTCCTGGTGTTCCTTCATTTTCACAGTATCAGAAAGGATCATATGGAGATTGAAAACCAGATCCTGAACCTGCAGCAGATAATTATATAAAAAACATTCTTGAATTGTCGTTCATCCATAATCACAAAATTAGTTTCAGAGATATTTCAGATAAATATCTAAAGATGTCAAAACAAGTCGTATCATACTGATATGGTTCTGTAGAGTATAGGTATGTGGGGATATGGTAAGTGAAGGGTAGTAAACTTTATATAAATTCCTCAGCATACTATGTATATTTTTGTTCTTTCACCTGGAAACAAGCAGAACTATAAGTAGAAGTAAAATAGAAGGATACCAGATATACAAGAATACAAAAGAAAAATTCTCTCCTATATTTCTGATTTTACTAAAAGGTAGTTTGTAGAAACTCTAGTTTTTAAGGTATATTATCATTTGATTAATAAGTAGGAACATTTTGTCATAATGCTTTGTCTGTACGGTCGAAGTCTACTGTTCTACTTGTTATAAATGCACAGAATTAACCACCAAAAACATTAGTTATTTCCAAAAAGAAGTGTAGCTTAATAAAACAAAAAGATTTAGTCCTATCTATGGCACACGATGTGTGGACTGAAAATGAAACAAATGATCCGCTGGCAAAAATCAACTTTTGATTTAACAATTTGGAAAGTGCCTATTTAACAAGCCTACTTCAATTAATGATCTAGTAAGCAGTATTTCTGACCTGATCAGGAAATGTTGTTTCCCTCAATTCCAGATCTTCTTCAGCATACGTCAATATAGTCTTTAGAGAACGTCTTAAGAATTCTTCATTAAAATTCTGAGATGTGCCCACCAAGGAGGATAATGACATTGTTACCTGCATTTTAACCCTGGCAAAGTTCTGCAACAGAGAAATTATCAGGTCAATAGTTAATACAGGAACGCTTTTAAAAGTCTGCTATTTTTCCTTGCTTAAAAAAAAAAAAAAAGTATATTTAGTGAAAAAATACCATTCTAAGCAAAAATATTTTTAAAGTAATAAAATACATATATCAAAATCTTATTTTAGGAAGGATGTAAAAGTTAGAATTTTGTTGTGAATAATGGCTACAAAACAAAATTTTAAGAAGTCATGTGTTAGAGCTGAATTAGAAATTCTGCTTATGTCTTTAAATTGATTTATTATGAGGCATATGTTATTAATAAAACATTTTACAGATGAGGTTAAATAGCTTAATTGACATTATAAAACTCTTAAATGGTAGATACAGTATTTAAACTCTAGTCCATTTCATCATATCCATACTATGATGAAAGTAATTTAACACACATCACCATGCGTAAAGTCATGCAAGGTAGAATCTTTTGGAGTGATGGCTTTAAGAACTCGTAACTTACATTCTTTCTTTTTTAGTGTAAATTCACTTCTGCTCCACCATTCTCTACCATGAAATCACTCTTAAGAGATTATTGGGGATAATATATCAGCTGTCCAATCCAATATTTTTTGGTCAATATTCTTCACATCTTGGTATATCTAAATGCATTACTTTCTCCTTGAAAATCTCCTAATTTGTCTTTAATGGCACAACTTTATCCTGATTTGATTTCCCTGTTCTTTTTTGACTCTTTTTCTGTTTTGTTTTTCCTTGGCTCACTTTTCTAAATACTCGTATTCCCAAATATTCTGTCAAAAACTTTTTCTCACTTAACATACTCTAAAGAGTCTCATCCATGTCTTTGCTTCAACCAGTATATACGCATGTTTCTGTCACCAGCTGTTATGTCTCTGGAGAGCTCCAGACTATTGTATTTTACTAGATAGCACCATCTGTATGTCTCATAGGTACCACAAAGTCAACATGTTTAAAATACCTTCTCTTTCTACTGATTATCTAAAACAGTGAAGATACTATTCTTAGAGTCACGCCAAAAATCTAGGGATCAGCCCCTACTCATTCTCCCCTCTCATTTTTCATACCATAAACTCAAACCACACCATCTCCTAATGTGTTTCACTATATCCTTTCTCCATTCCCAATGCCTTCGCTTTATTTTACACCCTTACAATTTCTTATCTGGATTACTGTAATAACTTCCTAATCAATCTCTATGACTTTTTCTTTCATATCTCTCAGTCTATCTTCTACTTAGCACCAGGAAACATTTTGTAAAATATAAATCTGAACATGTGCCACCTCTCCCTAAAATGCTCCAAAGGAGCTGTCCAAAGTTTTGAGGAGAAAAATTCAAGAATTCAACTCAGTAAATATGTCACACTAGATAGTAGGCACTGAGAGTATAGTAATAAAATAATTTGTATTTGGAAAGGCCTAGCTTAGGCCTTTTCAATTACACCTTTATCCCTTACTCTTTCTTCCAGCCATAGCCATCAAGAAGTACTTAAAAAAAAAAAAAGCGTGGGCATGGTGGCTCATATCTGTAATCCCAACAGTTTGGGAGGTCAAGACAGGAGGTTCGCTTGAGGCCCAGAGTTTGAGACTGGCATGTCTACAATTTTTTTTTTTTTTTTAAATTAGCTTGGTGTAGTTGCACTTGCTTGTAGTCCCAGCTACTTGGGAGGCTGAAGTGGAAGGATCTTTTGTGCCAAGGAGTTCAAAGCTGTGCCACTGCACTCCAGTCTGGGCAAAAGAGTAAGACCTAATCTCCCAAAATTTAAAAAAGGTGCTAAAAAATTGCCTCTGTATTTGCCCATTTCCTTCTCTTTTTCCATGCCTTTCCAATTTTGCATGTGTCATTGTCTTTACTTAAAAAGCTCTACCCACTTAGCCAACTGATTGGGTAATTCTTCACCCTTACTTCAAACATCTCTTCTTTCTGAAAACCCATCCCTATTTTTCTATGTGCTTATGTAGTACCCTGTGCTTATCTCTCATTGTATTAATAACACCAAGTACTTATTCAACACTTGCTTAGTGCCATCTACTGTTATGTTTTATTTAATTTATATAACACTCACAAAACCATCTTAACTAGATTCATCTATTATTAAATAAACATTACTTTCTCATCCTCTCCCACTAGGTGCCAAGCTACTTGAAAAAAAAAATTGTTCTTTTAACTGTATCTGCCCAGTGTCTACTAAAGCAGCCAAGACAAAGTTCCATACTTTAATATATTGTACAATATACAGATATAATACTGTATCTGTTGAATAAACATAGGCCAGTTTTAAATCATCTATTCCTTTTTAGAAATACTACCTGATATTAATACTATAAATTGTCCTTTCTTCTTTTAATAAGGCTTTTCTAAAATAACAAAAAAAAAATCAAGAAAACTGAGTGTGGTCAAATTTTAGAGACTTTATTTCAAAAACTAAGTAAAATCAATAAAGTAACTGTATTCTTCTATTCTGGGTTAAGTCAGAGGACTTTGCTTCTGGTAAAAAAAAAAAGGACAGTATGAGATAGCTATTTCCCACTTCTGGATTTCATGTAAAAATAAAAGGTGAATAGAAGAAAAACCTATAAACTCTATCTACATCAAAATGAGGAGTCAAATATAATCCATTTATTAGAAAAATGTGAGGCTGCCAGCACAAGCTAAGTTAGGAAGTAGTTCCAATATAAGGCAAGGCAAGGAAAGCAAAGAGTGAGGAATCCCAGGGCTCAGATTTCAGAACTAATGAGGGAAACAAATATTTCCTCTAAGTAAGAAACTTGGCCAGGTATGATAGTAGCTTACACCTGAAATCCCAGCATTTTGGAAGACCAATACAAGAGAGTTGCTTGAGGTAAGGATTTTAAGACCAGCCTGGGCAACAGAGAGAGATGCCATCTCTACAAGAAGTAAAAAAAATTAGCCAGGCATGGTGGTGTGTGCCTATTAGTCCAAGCTACTTAGGAGGCCAGGGTGGGAGGATCCCTTGAGCTCAGGAATTTTGAGGCTGCAGTGAGCTATGACTGTACCACTGTACTCCAGCCTGGGCAACAGAGCAAGACCTTGTCTCTAATAAATAAATAAATACATATATAAGAAACTCATCTTGAAGTTACAAAACGGTTTGGGGGAAAAAAAGAGCTAAAAATCTGGTAAAATGAACAGAGATGGGTCATCAGAAAGTTTAGGCAGTTAGGCAAGATGTACCTGCAATAGCAAAATCCCAGCCAAAAAACACATTCCTAAAGGAACTCCCTGTAAATACCCAGGCCAAGATAACCCAGTTTATCCTATGTTGAGTAATAAAAAGGTAAGGAACAGCAGCAAAACTCACCAGATAAAGAATACTTAATAGACAAATGTTGTCATAAAACAGATGAATATTCTAATGAAATATTTTGACTTAAATAATAAAAAATTTATGAAGATATTATCTTTAGAAAAAAAAAAAAACAGGGCAGAATATAAGAACACAAGATCACGCCTGTAATCCCAGCACTTTGGGAGGCTGAGGCAGGTGGATCACCTGAGGTTGGGAGTTCAAGACCAGCCTGACTAACATGGAGAAACCCCATTTCTACTAAAAATACAAAAAAAAAAAATTAGCAAGGCATGGTGTTGCATGCCTGTAATCTCAGATACTTGGGAGGCTAAGGCAGGAGAATTGCTTGAACCCAAGAGGCAGAGGTTGCAGTGAGCCAAGATCATGCCACTGTACTCCAGCCTGGGCAACAAGAGCAAAACTCTGTCTCGGGAAAGACAAAAAAACTCAAGGAAAGACGGCAAAAATCAGAAAACAGTAACATATAATTGATTACATGTGAGCTGGTAAAGAAAATTTTTTACTTGAAAAAGAAAGGAAAAAAACAGAAATGAAGATGAAATTTTTAAAGTGTTAAAAAGGAGAAGACAAAAGCACAGGTAAAATAAAATATCTAACATATGTATAATGATACCCAGCAAAGAAACCCCAAACACAGGAACAAAACAAATATTTAATTTTATACTCAAGAAAATGTTCTGAAATAAATGAACTAAAAGTATACATCATGTGCCTGAGAAACTTAACACAAATCAGTCAATACTAAGACAAATATTCTAGAAAAAGACATTGAATTGTAAATATAAAGAAAATCTCAAGAGCAGCTGGGGAAAAAACATTATTTATAAGGGAGAAAAATATCAGGCTATCTTCCAATATAGCTACAACAATACAACAATATTTAAAGTCAGAAGATAATGGTACTCAAGTACCCTTTTTTTTCTATGAGCTATTCTTTATCTGATAAGTTGTGCTGATTTTCTCATGCTTATTATTATTCAAAGTCTAAGGCAAAAATTTCGTAACCACTCTTACTGTCCAAATTTCATAAACACCCTTGCTGTCCTGCAAGTACAGACAACTTTAAACAATCAAGAACTTGGAAAATTGGCCAGGTGCAGTGGTTATTATCTGTAATTCCACCACTCTGGGAGGACAAGGTGGGAGGATAACTTGAGCCCAGGAGTTCTGGGCTACAGTGAAGTACCATCACGCCACTGTAGTCTAGCCTGGGCGACAGAGGGAAACGCTGTCTCTACTTTTAAAAAGCGGGTGTGGGGGGGCAGGCAGAGCGAGGTGGCTCACACCTGCAGTCCCAGCACTTTGGAAGGCCATGTAGGGAGGACTGCCTGAGTCTAGGAGTTCAAGACCAGACTGGACAACAAAGTGAGTTCCTGTCTCTATCAAAACAAATAAAAAACCACTTGGAAAATATTACTCCTAAGAACCTTGATGAGGACAATATTTAGCTAAATAAAAGATAATTACAGCCCAAAAAAACTGGTGGTAAGCAATATTTCATTTTATAACTAAGACTATAAACTAAGACTGAAATGTTACAGCTAAAAAAAACTAGAAGGGTGAGAGAGGAGATGAAAAGAAGTACTTAACTATCTACAGGAGATGAAACAAATAACATTACTTGAAGGTGGCAATTAAATCAAGTAAAGTACATGCAGATTCAGCAATACAAATGTAAACAGTAAGAAAGATACTTTTTCAAAATATTGAGATACAAAGAATGACAGGGTAGAAGAAAGAAAGAAGAAAACCAGCAATTTAATCACTGTTCATTAAAGGGAGTTAACAGATACTTGTTTCAAGTAGTTTCTCAATATTTTTTCCATTATTATCTCCCTAATAAATATTTTTGAATATTTTTTCTAATTATATCCCTAAGATATTTTAATATCAGAGATGTACATATCTGTTTAGGTACTCTATGTATATCTGATTTATATACACACAAGAAAGTAAATAAAAAGCTTATTCTTTTTATTCAATTTAAGGTTATGAATGACTAGATAAAAATTTTAAGTTAAAGGCCGGGCACGGTGGCTCAAGCCTGCAATCCCAGCACTTTGGGAGGCCAAGGCAGGTGGATCACAAGGTCAAGAGATGGAGACCATCCTGGTCAACATGGTGAAACCCCGTCTCTACCAAAAATACAAAAAATTAGCTGGGCATGGTGGCGCGTGCGCATGCCTGTAATCCCAGCTATGCAGAAGTCTGAGGCAGGAGAATTGCCTGAACCCAGGAGGTGGAGGTTGCGGTGAGCCGAGATCACACCATTGCACTCCAGCCTGGGTAACAAGAGCGAAACTCTGTCTCAAAAAAAAAAAAAAAAATTTTTTTTAAGTTAAAAAATCTGAAAATGATTTACATTTAGCTTATCTTTATACCCTGGTTTTCTGAAAAACTTTTAATATAATCCTTAAGTTTAAATAAACTGTAATGTATCAAATTACACAAATAAATTAGCAACTTATATAACTATAAAACAAAAGTAGCAAGTAATCAAATATTTAAACCATTCAAAACTGCTGTTTATTTATCCAGCAAAAGAAAACAATTAAAAATTTCTTAAAAATTATTTCAGTGAACTTTTACCATTTGCTTGATAAAAGAAAGTAAGTTCTGGCTTCTAGATATTCATTAAAATACTGCTGACATTTTTTCTTTTCAGCAACTGACATGATTAAAAATGGGTTGAATAACTTTTGTAGAATGAAGTAATAAGTTGGAGAGGTTTTTTTGGGGGGGCGGGCTTAATTTTCAAAGCCCAAGTCACACATGAATGCACTGAGAACCAAATATAAATAATATTCACAAGGCAGCCAATGGAAGCAACCTCTTGCCACCTGACTCTGAGATCAAGCAACTGATTAAGTCTCCCAATCACAGTCATCTATTCTCCAGTTTCATAAGCCTAATTTTGCATACATTTTGTTTTTTGTTTATTTTTCATGGACTTATTGTCAATGCTGCTCATGTGATACCCAATAAGACCAATGAGAAAAATAAATACTGGGGAATGCCATGTTGTTGGGTAGTGTGGAGCTTTCGAGGACCATAGCTAAGATTTTTCTCATCCTCCACAGAAACCAGTTTTCATTCCCTTGGTGGTAATACTGCCCTGGTTGAGAATGCATGATCTCAAGAAATAGAGGACTAGGGGTATTGCATAACTATAAAGGCAACCATTAGAGCAAAACCAGAAATTTTCCTAAATGTGATAAACACTACATCCCAAAAACAAGGTGAACAGACCAGATAGCATAAGATGAAAACAACCAACACAATTATTTAAAGGGGAGGCAAGAGAGAAAGGGATAACACAACAATAAAATAGAATTCCAGGACATATCTAATATAATAACAAGTATGAGGTTGGATCATAAAGCAAAACTCAACTCTCACGTTGTATATGAGAGGCACACCTAAAATAAAGTGCAAATTAAAGAGCAGGCAAAGGTAATTAAAGTAAGTTCAAATTAAAAAGAAGGCAAAGGTCAAGATCTTAATACCATAAAAGATAAAATTCAGGCCAAAAAATAAAATAGAATAAAGGTTTTAAATGAAATCAAGATGGGTTCTTTTAAATTCCAAAGGAAAAAAACTTTTTTTTTTTTGAGACGGAGTTTCATTCTTGTTACCCAGGCTGGAGTGCAATGGCGCGATCTCGGCTCACCTCAACCTCCGCCTCCTGGGTTCAGGCAATTCTCCTGCCTCAGCCTCCCGAGTAGCTGGGATTACAGGCACACACCACCATGCCCAGCTAATTTTTTGTATTTTTAGTAGAGACGGGGTTTCACCATGTTGACCAGGATATGGTCTCGATCTCTTGACCTCGTGATCCACCCGCCTCGGCCTCCCAAAGTGCTGGGACCACAGGCTTGAGCCACCACACCCGACCGGAAAAAAACTCTTAAGAAGATGGAACAGTTACGAGTATTAGCACACCAAATAAAAGCTAAAGGAGAAACAGACAAACACATTATAGGCTTTAATGTAATTCTACCAAGTAGAATAAAAACAAGGATATGGAGAGACAGAATAATGTAATTAATAAGGTGAATTTATTTGGTATATGTTTAACTCAATTTTCTGAAAATAGAAATACCCCCTTTTAAAGATTTTTTTGTAGAATACCCGTAAAAACTGATTATATTTAGATACACAAATACAGAAATTCACAGTAAAGAAAGGGAGAAACAATATATTTGTACAATCACAATGTAATAAAGCTGAAAATTAACACTAAAAAAAATTTTTTTTTGAGACAGGATCTCACTCTGTCACTCAGGCTAGAGTATAGTAGTCTGTTCATAGCTCACTGCAATCTCAGACTCCTGGGGTCAAAGGAATCCTCCCACTTCAGCCTCCCAAGTAGTTGGGACCACAGGCATGGGCCACCAAGCCTGGCTAATAATTTTTTTTTTTTTAATAGATATAGGGTTTTACTCTGTCACCTAGGCTGGTCTCAAACTCCTGGCCTCAAGCAATCTTCCTTCCTTGGCCACCTAAAGTGTTGGGATTACAAGATGAGCCACTGGAACCAGCCAAAACTTTGAAACAAAAAGGCTAGTCAACTTTTTGGGTTAAAAAGAAAATACAAACTGAATATATCAGAACCAAAGAGATGCCAAAAACAGTGCTTAAAGGAAAATTCAAAACCTTAAATACTTACATGAGCAAAAATAAATGAACTAAATATTTGACTCAAAAAGGAAAAATACAATACATGAATATAATATATAATAAAAATGAAATTCTTCAAAGGTTGTGACATGTAATCATAAAATATCAAGCCAAGACACTTAAACTTTTATTTCTTTTTACTTAGGGACAACTAAAATTTAAAACTGCTCAATGTACATTTATATTCTAAGTTTGTACTAATTTAAATACATACACACACAAACGGAGATTTGGATTTTTGTAAGATATACACAGAATGAGAAATATCAAGACAGTCTATGATTACACTTAAAATATACAAAAACCTCTATACTTTCCCAAAAACTGATTTAATAACTATCAGCAGAAGTTATATTTCATTATGAATACAGAGAATTTTCATGATAAAATACTTACATTCCCAATCTCAAAGTTTTGCCTCATTAGTAGGTAAAGGGAAGCACTGGCGTGTGACCGTATCGTACTGATGCTACTGCTACAGTGTCGGAGAAGCCTGAGGCATAAATCAGCGCACTGCTCTGTCTCTTCTTCAAATAAGAGTTCAGGAAACTGTAAAATACCACCAACAACAAACCACCACTGAATTTTTACAGTAAAAGTTCCTGAAATATGTTAATATAACCTAAACTGGAGATCTGTTAGTATAGCCCAGAAATTAAAAGGAAGGTTAAGACAATATTAGCTAATGGTTAATAGTGTGAGACAGAGTCAGACTGGGTTCCAATGCTGATTACGCCACTTACTAACTAGTAGTGTGACATTGCACAAGTTTTCTCATCCACAAAATAGGCCCCAAGGGATTGTTGTGAAGCTTCTATCAGAATGTGCATAAAACACTTAGTAATCAACATATATAAATTTTATATTTATTATAAAATAATACATAAGTAATTTTCATCAACATCTCTGCATTCCATCTTCTAGGATGATTAAAATGAAATCGCTATCTTCAAAATTTAAGAATATTCATATTTCTGAGGGAAAACAAACATAAGAAGTAAATATTGAAAGCAACTGAACAAACATCTTCTTTTCCATTCATCATAGAATAGTTTCAGTGGGTTCAACTGCTTACATATTGAATGCTATATAAATTGAGTTTTTAAAAAAACAGAACAAAGTGAAGAGAAAACAAGAGAAGCCCCATTTTTAAGACAGGCTATTAATTTCAGGCTCTTCTTCACATCAAAAATACTATTTTTTAAACCAGAACTGGTTAAAGGTGATTCAAATAAATCAAAAATTCCAAAAGGCAGGCAGCAGCAGAAAGGCAAAGAAGAATCAAGGGTCTTAGGTTATTAGTTAAATTGTAACTACACATATTAATTAATATATTACTACATATATTAACCAATGATGTGTAAAATGATTGTGAACAAAGAAAAACGTCTGACAACACTGCAGGTACAAAATAACCTACCTTTGAAACCAAGGCTCTCTGTGTAGCAAAACAGTGTTGTAGATAAACTGCACTTTGGTTACAGGCCATGCTGTGTAGTAGCACTTTTAGCACTCCACCAAGAATGCTCTCTTTGGATTCTGTTACAGAAACGGTCTACAATTTAAAAATAAACAAATAAAATAGAGATGTACCTGCAATTTAGTTGGGGAAGTAGAATATGTAAAGTTTTAAAAGATTAAAAAATGACTATATAAGATCTAGGATGGCTTCAAGAGGGAGCTGAGAAGGATTTGAATAAGAAAAGGAGAAAAAAATAAATATAATTTAAGTGAGAAAAAAGGAGCAAGATACAATGGCAGGAAATCATAAGGTGTGTTTTAGGAAAATTAGTAAGTAAATTTGAATTGACTTGAGGTTCAGTAGAAAATAACTAGAGATAAGGCTAAAAAATGCAATGGTGCCTATAGCAAAGAATATTGGCAGTAAACAAATAACTATTCTTTGAAATACTGAATTTTAGCTGGAGACTTTGAATCCAGCGACAGAGAGAGGTAAACAAAAGAGAGGTTTCATTTTCTGAGTCATGCCCTTAAAAGAAGAAACTACTCTGTTGTTGCTGTTTCTTTTCACAGTGAAATATAGACCTGATGATGGCTGCGGCTCAGGCAACCATCTTGGATTAAGTATCTTGGACTTACCATTTCTTTTGATTCTCTTTGTAGTAATAGCTGAGACCTACTCCAGCTCTCCAGCTAATAAACACCAAATTATAAAGAGCGTTCTAACTCTGAAGTTTCCCAACTTTTTCTTCAGGCAATGTAAAATATTAAATTTTTGGTATTTTTAAAACTTTAGTCAGGATAATGAATGATAAAATCTTTTTTTTCTTGAGCTGGAGGCTCGCTCTGCCATCCAGGCTGAAGTGCAGTGGTGTGATCTCCACTCACTGCAACCTCCGCTTCCTAGCTTCAAGCATTTCTTGTGCCTCAGCCTCCTGAGTAGCTGGGATTACAGGTGCACACCACCACACCTGGCTAATTTTTGTATTTTTAATAGAATCAGGATTTTGCCCTGTTGTCCAGACTGGTCTTGAACTCCTGACTTCAAGTGATCCGCCCACCTCAGTTTCCCAAAGTGCTGGGATTACAGGCATAAGTTACCATGCCCAGCCATAAAATATTTTTAAAAGAAAAGTCTTACTAAAATGTACAGAATGGATGGTAGGAAGAACACAGAGTAACTATCATGAAGCAGACGGCCATTGTAGTGGTAGCAGAAAAGAAATGAAAGGAATAGGTGACAAACATATCCACTAAAACATCTGAGAGATATTGCCAACTGATTTGAATACTGGCTCTTCTACATACTAGTTGTGTCATTATGGGCAGTTATTTAACATCTTTGTGCCTAAGTGTTCTCATCTACAAGATGAGGTTACTGACAGTTTCAATGGCATGAGTTTCTTAGAAGGATCAAATGAGTTAATATTTGTAAAGTGCTTAGGACAATGTTTAACACAGAAAAAAACTAAATAAATGTTGGATATCACATTGTTACTAACAGAATAATACCACCTAGAGGGCTTCTGTTAGGACTCAACAAGATGATTATAGATAAAGAGCCTGAAACACTGCTGTAGGATACAGAAGATACTGCATAAACCCTGTGTATGTATATGTAGCTACAGCTATACAGGCATGTTGAATCTCACATGATGGCAGAACACCCAACTATAAATACTCAGAGGATATTTGGAAATGTAAAACTAGGCCACAAAGGGGAATGACAAGGAGATAAAGATTTCATAATTCTCCTCCATGAAGAAATGGTTGAAGCAATGGGAATTTATAATTACAGAGAATCTCAGCATGTTTGGAATGAAACTTTTAGGAACTACTAATATTTAAATGTAATTACATAAAATGTAATTTTATGGCTCACAGTAAAAACTTTTCCCCCAACCTCAATTTACCAAATCTGTATTTTAAATTTCTCTTCTTTGCGTTCTTACCTGAACAACAATCTCTAATGTATCCAAAATGATTAGGTTTGCTTCTGTAGCCAGGTTTCCATCAATCAGTGCTTCATGTTCAATCTCTGCTCTTGATCTAATACAAAACATTGTAAGAAATTATACTTACCTTTTTAAAAGCCACAATTCTTAAAATATTTAAGGATGCATAAAAATAAAAAATTTGAAACAATTTTCAATATTTGCCTGATAAACAATTACAAGAGAATAAAAAGAAAGGCAATAGTTTACACCTTTACTCTGTCTTTTGTTAACTATGACAATACACATTTTCTCATCCCATTATGGAAGCATAATGCCACTAAAAGCATTAAATGTTTATGTTTTAGCTTTCAAACACGCAGAAGACACAGTTTTATTCTAAGTGACACTGACACTAGGTGGTGCTATGTGGGCTTGTATTTAGGATGCTTCACAGAAAACAACATTCAAATATTTAGTATTCATCTTACTATTTCAAAGATTTCCAATGTTTGTATTCAGGATAAATGTACTTAGTTTGTCTAAGGTTTCATCTAACTTTCCTCAAAATTTTTAATATAAATATGCTCAGATGGTAATTTAACTCTTCAATAAAACTAGATGGAATCACTCATTGGAAAGAAAACAATTTGGGGGGAAAAAGGATGTGAGGTGATGAATATGCTAGTTAGCCTGACTGGTAATCATTTCACAATTTACACATATATTAAAAGATCATGTTATATTCTGTAAATATACACAAATTTTGTCAATTATAACTCAATAAAGCTAGAAAAATAAGAAAAAAAAAGTATGATGCAATAAAGTGGTTTGCTTAAATACTAATATTTTTATAAGTATCATTTAATGCAAATAAAAATTTAAGCATAAACATTTATGCTTTTAATGGCATTATGCTTCTGTAATGGGATGAGAAGTGTGTATTGCCATGGTTAACAAAAGGCAGGGTAAATGTGTGAACTATTGCCTTTTTTCCTATTCTCTATTAATTACACATTATTTATGAATATAGCTGACATTTTTGCTTTAGCAACAATAGATATACAGACACTATATATTATACCAAAGTAGACAAAATAACACATAAAGTACAAGACATATTAAATGCTAACTTTTCTAAGTTTGTAGATCTGTGAGTCTGTGAATCTTTATTATTACCACTAAAGAGAATACTTCATGAATTTACATTTTACAAATTCAGTTTAAGAATAAAAGCACTTAGAGAGGCTGAGGCTGGGGATCACTCGAGCCCAGGAGTTAAAGACCAGCCTGCGTAATACAGCAAAACTCTGTCTCTACAAAAAATACAAACATTATCTGGGTGTGGTGGTGCACAGCTTTAATCCCAGCTACTTGGGAGGCTGAGGTGGGAGGCTCACCTAAACCTGGGAGGTCAAGGCTGCAGTGAGTCATGACTGGGCCACTACACTTCAGCCTGGGTGACAGAGTGAGACCTTGTCTCAAAAATATAAATAATAAAACATAGTTATCAAAATTAAACTGGAAAGTAAAATATTTAATGTTCAAACTTAAATTTTCCAGTGAGATATTATAAAGAAACATAACAAGATGATTTAAACAAAAAGAATCAGGAGAACACCAAAAAAGTCTCCCTCAAAACACAGTAGGTTAAGCCAAGAGAACATGTTCTATAAATGCAGAAATAAAGTAATATACTAATAGTATACTACCTGGCTGCTCTGTGATTTCTAAAAAATAACAACTGTAGAAAAGCCATCAGAGAACACATTCAAAGGTTAAGAATTTTAATATATTTATATTACATTCAGTATCTGATTATTTCAAGCTCTCATACATATGCTACTGAAACTTGTTTCTCTCTGCTGGCTCTCACTTGTTTCCTCTGTTTTAAGCTACTGAGGGCTAACTTATTAATTCTCAAGTGAAAAATTTTAGTACCCTGACTCAATGCCAAATCTCAAGCCAGGCAAGTTCACCTGCAGCCACTTGGGCAGTGAGAAGACTCATGTAAGTGCATTCTAGGTGTTTATGGCAGTAGGGTCAGTCAACGTACCTAGTCTGCCTTTATGACAGAAACAGAAGACCTGCATTGTTTTGTCTTATTTCAATTATATGCTCCAAGAGGATAAATATTAGGTTTCTAATTCTTTGAGATATTTAAAATACTAGTTCAATGTGACACCTAAAATATGTTCGAAATATAGTTGCTGAATGCATTTTCCAAGAGGCTGTGTTGGAGAGAATGGAGTTTAAAATATAACATTTTGCCTTACTATACCACGACAAGTTCTTCCTCCAAATCTTTTTTAAATCTAAAATTTTTAAATTTAAATATTTTGTCCTCTAAGGCTTAATATATTTATTAAATGTAAATACTAAATATAAATATAAAGTAAAAGTAATCATTTTCCTCTTGCATTTAAAATTCAACAAGCCCATAAATAACATAAAATAGAGAGCTCTCTATTACTTGTCAAGCTTCTCTGTGTTTTGACGCCAGTGAGTCATATCTTTTCTCCACCTCAAATTTTCTTGACTTCCAAACGCACTTCCAGATGGGCTTCTCTCTGCCAAATAAATTTCAAAAGTTATTTCAGTTGGATCACATATATGTATACTTGCAAACACATAAGGAATATCATATAATAATTTGTACATAGCCATTTTATCCACAGTACAGGTGGAAAAACCTGACAACAGTGCTTTTTATTAAAAATTTTCACAATAATTTCATAAGAAATGTATTTGGTATATGAATTTTTTTAAATACCCCTTTAAATGCGTATTGTTTATTTAAACAAATGTTCTAACACTGATTTCCTTAAAATTTTAACCATGGTTTATAAGGCTTTACATAATATGACTTTGTTTCCTACCACTCTTCTTGCTTACCGCTTTCTGTTATCTTTGCAAATCTATCAGTATATAGTCTGACTATGTATGCTTCTGACTTACAACCTGTGCAATGGTTGTAAGTTTTTTCCTTTTTCCTAACTGTTCTTCTCATAAATTTTCATTTATTGCCTCCTTAGAAAGGCTTCCCACTCTCCTTTCCTTTTACTTTGCTCTGTTCCTTTCCACTTAGGACCACAACTATATAAGCTTTGCTCTGTTCCTTTCCACTTAGGACCACAACTATATAAGCTCCTTAAGAACAGAAATATGTACTTTGTCCAGCATGTTTTATCCAGGATAATAAAGTGGTGCATACTGAGAGCTCAGTAAGTTTCTGTTAATTACGTAAACAAAATAGGAAGGATTCCTAACTACTTCTTTCAGTCTACATAAGGTAGAACAAGAGGAAGAATGGAGTTTTCTCTTAAGAGGTTTCTAGGTTTGAAG
This sequence comes from Callithrix jacchus, assembly GCF_049354715.1. NCBI lineage: Eukaryota > Metazoa > Chordata > Mammalia > Primates > Cebidae > Callithrix > Callithrix jacchus. The sequence continues at coordinate 99,601,781 of NC_133508.1, forward strand.
GCAGACTGCATGTATGGATTCCTTTAAGGAGTGGAAGCAATATAAATGTTTCATACAATCCATTAGAAGTGGAAAGAGCATTGAGAATTAGCGAATATACAAATATACATTTAAACAATGGACTCAGTCATGATTTCAACTTTCAGCTACAAAACTAAATGCTTGTTTTTGAAAAACATAAGACTTTAAATTGGTTGGGAGAATGGAAGAATAATACAAGTAAAAGTTTAGAGTTCAAATAGAAATTTTAAAAATACTGAAAAAATACAACTATATATAGGTCAATTGAAGAAATACAAAAATGCTGAGAAATAAGAATAATTTCCTGTACAATAAAGGACATGTCTGTATTTCTTCTAATTTCTTTCCCTTTCCTTTCCTTTCCTTTCCTTTCTTTCGTTCTCTTTCCCTTTTTAAAATTTTGAAATCCGTGTCTGCCATGTGTGTACCTATGCAACTATCTTGCACATTCTGCACATGTACCCCAAAACCTAAAATGTAATTTAAAAAAAAAAAGAGAGAGAGCAAAGAAAGAAAGATAACTGAAAATAATGGGACTTGTACTATGGTGCTAATGAACTCCTTATGGATTCCTTATTAAACAATTAATTTTGGAAAAAAAAAAGAAAAGAAATTTGTGAAAAAAAAAACAAAAAGATATGCCTATATCAAGATAGTTAGCAAAATTAAGATCTATTTACATTTCTATCATTTACATTTTTTTCCCACAAAACTTGTCTCTCATTAGTTAATAATGTCTTAGAACTAAAAGTTAAGAAAAAGAAAATAATGTCTTTAGACCTAATAAACCAATGTCTATTATTGACCTGGCTTAAATGTAGCAATGTAAATAAGACTTAAAAAGGCTTAGGTTTTCTAAGACAAGAAGACTTCAATTCTTATATTCAAACAATAATAGATTTCCTGGGGCCATAGATTTAAAAATATAGCAAGTATATTGTTAATAGCTCCATTCTTGCCAAAAATAAACCTCAGGGCTATGGTATAATAGAAGGAATGCTAAATTAGAAACCCAAAGATCCTGGTTCTGTCACTTAGTTTATAATCTTAGGCAAAGTTATTTACTTCTTTGTGTTTTATTTTCTTAATCTAAAAGATGACTGTAATTATTCATTAGGTTTTGGTAGTAATTAAATGATCTCGGTAAAATTTAACTTTCATACTTTTTCAGAGAATTCCTATACATAATAAATGAATTAAAAGAAAAACCAAAAGTACACTGTAAATTGTATATAACTGAAGAGAAAAAATGGTGCTCTATTATTTTTTTTTAAGTCAAAGACTTTGTTTTGTGGTAACTTTGTTACTATAAAACACATAGTATATAAATGATACTTAAATAGATTATCATTATGCTTATGGCCTGTCAGAAAAAAATTAAAAATCCATTCACACTTACATTTGCATTTTAAGTCAACAAACACATATTTGTGATTATGCTGTTGGCATGTACCACGTACACATATGACCAACCCATGGCCCTGGCCTTAAGAAACTCTTAGCAACAATATTGTCTGTATGTCACTTTAGAATTTGCAAAACGTTGGCTGGGCGCAGTGGCTCACGCCTGTAATCCCAGCACTTTGGGAGGCCGATGCGGGTGGATCACGAGGTCAAGAGATCGAGACCATCCTGGTCAAAATGCTAAAACCCCATCTCTACTAAAAATACAAAAAATTAGCTGGGCATGGTGGCACGTGCCTGTAGTCCCAGCTACTCAAGACGCTGAGGGAGGAGAATTGCCTGAACCCAGGAGGCGGAGGTTAAGGTGAGCCGAGATCACGCCATTGCACTCCAGCCTGGGTAACGAGAGCAAAACTCCGTCTCAAAAAAAAAAAAGAATTTGCAAAATGTTTCTGCATACATGGTTGCTATAAAAATAATACAATCAGTTACAGTAGGTTCTAAATTCTGAAAACAATCACAAATTTGTAAGGAAAAGGAAGGTAGGGAGATTAAGTGACTTGGCCAAGGTTATACGGCTAATGAGTAGCAGACCTGGGATTAGAAAACCAGTCTCAAATGCTACTAAACTGTTTTGTCTCACTGATATTTGAGTTTGACGGGCAATATTTTGCCTTATATACAGGGCATATTAATTCATTTTGCAAATGAAGAGTAAAAAGGGGCCAGTTGTGGTGGCCCACACCTGTAATCCCAGCACCATGAGAGACCAAGGTGGGAGGATTACATGCACTCAGGAATTCGAGACTAACCTGGGTAACATAGTGAGACCCTGTTTCTAAAACAAACAAACAAACAAAAAATTAGTTGGGCATGGTGGCACATATCCGTAGTCCCAGCTACTAGGATAGGTGTGTACTGGTGGGTGAGGGTGTGAGAATTGCTTAGGTGAGGGAGATCAAGGCTACAGTAAGCCACGATCACACCACTGCACTCCAGCTTGGGTGACAGAGCAAGAATCTGTCTCACAAAAAAAAACAAGTAAAAGAGATGTCATACAGAATGAGCCCTAATGTAAACTATGGACTCTGGGTGACGATGTGTTAATGTAGGTTCACCAGTTACAACAAATGTGCCACTCTGATAAGGGATGTTAATAATGGGGGAGACTATGCATATGTAGGGATAAGGGGCATATGGGAAATCTCTGTACTTTTCCTCAGTTTTGCTGTGAACTTAAAACTGCTCCACAAAAATGTAGTCTATTGAAAAAAGGGAGGATGGATGCTATTAATAATAACAAAAGGGCAACAGGCTAAACTGAGACTATCTAGAGAAAACTGGGAAGTATGTTGACTCCTCTTAAATCAGAATTCTAACTTGTATTATTGTAGAGAAATGATTATTCAAGTTAATTCAGTTAAACTTAAAACAATCTTTAAAAAGCATAAGATTGACATTGAAGACTAACAACAACGATCATTCCAATATAGAACTCAAGGAAATTGAAAAAATTCTCACCAGAAGGAGAAGCTATTGTGTACGTACCAAGCTGTCCTCGGCTTCGACGCACCATTTCTTGCCTAGCACCTATGCTCCCAAGAATAGCTTCTTCAAGCTTTGCTCTCATGTCTTTTGATTTCTTAAAGGTCAAGCTGTTCATTCTTTCAAACACTTTTTTCCCCTAAAATTTAAACATTAGAAGAGAAGTGGCATTGAAGACATTTTCTTCTATTTTTCCCACATTGTTTCCTTTCTTGTTCTTTGCACTTACTTTATACTCAAAGCAAGATACACAGAGATAAAGCAGATCTAATAGCCGGTTTAGCTGCAAGACCGAGAGATCTGTAAACCACTTCTGTAGAACTGTTTCATCTGCATTTTTGAGAACCCAAAGTAGACAGATCAAAAGGCTTCGACTTGATTCTGCTGAAAAGGTAGTGTGTTGTCTGCCACTCTGAAAATAAAGAGCAGTAGAATGAGACACATTGATCAAAGACCATTTCTTGTTTTTTGGCTATCAACTCTTTTCTTCTAAAAACAATAAAAGTTGTTTAAAAATAATATATTTAAAAAGAACCATTTGATTTAGACAACATTTCTATAAAACGATCATATACAACCTTAAGGTTAAGAGCCTGAAGTTTAATGAACCTTTCCTGCTAACAGAGGTTTGCTTTAATTTCTTGCATGACTGCCAGCAAAGAATAAATAAATGTTAATAGAAAACGTAAAGAGAAAAACTAAAAGATTCTACCATTAAAAATTAAAGATATATATCATAGAATATCAGATATGATGAAAATAAAGGAAAAAAGCAACTGACTCACAGTAAATAAGAGTGAGCTAAGAATAGAAAGTAATGACAAAATAAGTATATTAGGCTTAGAAGACTATTGTTTCTAATCAATCACCACTGATAGGCTGGGCACGGTGGCCTCATGCCTATAATCCCAGCACTTTGGGAGGCCAAGGTGGGTGGATCACGAGGTCAACAAATTGAGACCATCCTGGTCAACATGGTGAAACCCCATCTCTACTAAAAATACAAAAAATTAGCTGGGCATGGTGGTGCGTGCCTGTAGTCCCAGCTACTCGGGAGGCTGAGGCAGGAGAATTGCCTGAACCCAGGAGACGGAGGTTGCAGTGAGCCGAAATCGTGCCATTGCACTCCAGCTTGGGTAACAAGAGCGAAACTCTGTCTCAAAAAAAAAAAAAAAATCACCACTGATACAAAGGGGAAAAGACTTAGGCCATATAGAAGTAAAAAGCTACTTTTACTTATAGCATTTAAAGTTGAAATGCTATTTTCAATCATCAATCTATATTAGTATATCGTATATACAACAGAAATGAAAAACTAAATAAAAATGTATTTACAGTACCATTTATTGGACATATACTCTGTTCCAGTCATCATACTAAGCACTTGACATACATTATTTGATTTAGTCCTCCAACAGGATTACCAAGCAGACTGTATCATCCCAATTTTACAGATAAGAATACAAATGACAATAACGATGACAAAAATAAAATTTGAAATGTGCAAGAAACTATGTTAATCATATTTTATTTAACTCTCACAACAATTATAAACTATAATATTAAATATTATTATTTCTAGTACACAGGTAAGAAAACTGAAGGCTAGAGATTAATTTGCCTTAAATCATATACTGTACTAAGAAAGGATAAAGCTAAGATTTTAGTCCAGGTTAACCACACTCCAAAGCCTTTACTCTTCACTATTATACTATGTTCTAATATTCAGTTGACTAATATACTAACTAAAAATGAGGAAAAAGTAGAGGGAATGTTGAAAAGAAAGCTGAACATACACAACTGTTGAAGTCATGATCTCACCTACCTTACCAATGTTCCTTCTATACTGGATGATGATTAATGACCAAATGCTTTATGTATATTAACTCATTTATCCTTCACAATCACTCAAATAAGTATTATTACTCACTCCATCTTACAGAAAAAAGAAAAAACTTGAGCAACCAGAAGTATTTTATAATAAGTGGCAGGACAAGAATTTCAACACAGAAAGCATAGCTCCAGAGACACAAGCTCCAGTTCATATCCACTTTTGTTTACTGCCTCTCATGGCTGCCCATGCATATAAGCAAATTCACCCACATAAGCTTGGTTAACTACTTTGCTATACTGTTTTTGAGCTGGGCACAAAAGAACTTTGATCTAAATCCCTGAATCCACAATCACTGTCATAAGGAAAATGCTTGGTTATTTTAAAAACAGACACTTTTTATATCTGAACTTTTAGGTATGCATAAATACAAAGCACTGACTGAATTTTCAAGTACCTATTTTTTAGAAATACAATTAAAAAATTATTCTCAACTTGACAAACAGGCACACACACTGACATCTCTTTATTCCCACATAAACTGCCAATAACACAGTGGCACATTTTGGAAAAAGACATATATGAAAAAGAGTAAGGTAGAGATGTCAGTTTTCCCTCAAATTGTTCTATGGGATCAATGCAATTATTATTATTTTTTTTTTCTTTTGAGACAGAGTTTCGCTCTTGTTACCAAGGCTGGAATGCAGTGGCGCAATCTTGGCTCACCGCAACCTCCGCCTCCTGGGTTCAGGCAATTCTCCTGCCTCAGCCTCCTGAGTAGCTGGGATCAATGCAATTCTAACCAAAATCCCAGTCGGGTTTTCCTAAAACTTTGACTAATGATTTTTAAAATTTAATGGGGGAAAAGCAGAAAGGCAAGAAGAGCCAAGATATTCTTGAAGAAGAACAAGGTGGGATGTTGGGGGAAGGGAGATGAATGTGTTCTACCAGATATCTGCACTTACTAAAAAACTAAAATAATTAAGAAAATTTGATTTTGGCATATGGATAGTCTAATGAAATAGAATAAAGAACACAATAAATGTCCTATGCAAATTTGAAAATCTGATCTGTGACAAAGCTGACACTGCAGATCACTACTGAAAGGATGGACTGTTTAATAAATGATGTTGAGACAATTGATCTTCCTGGAGGAAAAAAAAAGCAGATTCCTACCTTGTACCATTATGCAGAAAATAAATCTAGACAAAGAAAGAACTTTAAATGCAAAACGCAAAAAGTTTAAAACTTTTAGGAGGAAATATAAGACAATATATTTATGATCTTGGGATTAACCTCATTAAATTATTTTTCCCAGTTTGTGTCCACCACCTGAATAGCCTTCAGAAGCCTTCATTCATGCCTTAGACACTAATCACCACACATACAGCTCTTTATATTCTCTCTTCTTACTTCACTTGCCATGTCTGCTCCATCTCCTAAAATTCTTCCACTATGACCTCTGAAACACAAGGTCAATCAACAAAACTGCCTTATATCTATAAGAACATATAGCTTTCGTTCTTATACATCTATACATCCATTAGAACATAAGCTATATGTTCTCATATCCCAGTAGTCTGAAGGCAGAGAGTAATCTTGAAGCTGTGGCTATTGTGATATGGAGGGAGAGGTATGAATCTTGGCCTAGAAAATGTAGAATTCTGGAACCTCTTCCTCATTCCTGGTAATAGTGTTATGAAACAATTCTTTCTGTTTTCTAGAGGTCATCCCTTCTCAACCAGAAAATTAAGAACTAGTGACCTAGGGCATTTATTGTAGGTGATAAATTAACTTCTATATAAGAACATATAGCTAATGTTCTTATAGATGTATAATAACATACGTATCTTTTTCAGACTATACCACCTACTAACCTTCATCACTGCAGCCATACACTAATCCCCAGAAGACTGGCCCTTATATCTTGATGCTTTTAGCTCCTGACTCACTTTCAGTATTTTAAACACTACTTTTTGTCACAATCTTTAGTGATTTCAATGCCTGTGTATTTGATTCTCTAAATATCCTGTTTTATTTTTTCCTTCCTTAACCAACTCTTCTCATTCTCGAGAATACCACTTACTACACACATGCACTCTTGCAGTTAAACCTTATGTCTTTTACTATTATGGCATGTTCCCCTAAATCTCCAATTTAGGCATGTCCCGCCACACCGAAAGAAAAGGAAGGAAGGAAGGAAGGGAGGAAGGGAGGGAGGGAGGGAGGGAAAGAAAGAAAGAAAAAACCTCCATTTTAACGATCCTTCTTCACAACCACCACTTAAACTTTCCATCACATTACTTCTTATACATCAACTCCAGCAACACACACAATATCAAGTGTTAGAAAGAACATGGAGCAACATTTATTTCCGCATGCTGGAGGGAATATATATTGCTAGAACCATGGTGGACAACAATTTAGACAAGTAAAACTGAACATGTGCATAACCTCTAACCCAAAAATGCCACCCTTAGGAATATATATCTTAGTGAAATTCTTCTATAGAGTGAAATAAAAAAACATTCAAAATACCTTTATCTGTAATAGCCCGAAACCACAAACAACCCAAATTTCCTTTGAGAAGAGAATGAATACATAATTATATTTTCTAATAGACTGCTACAGCATTACAGACTATTGCTACACATATCAACATAAATGACTCTTACAAACATACACAAAAAATCAAGTCATAGAAGTACTATGAAGTACAGGTGAAAATCTGTGAAGCTAAACAAAATATTGTTTAGAAATATACACAAAACTGACTGGGCATGGTGGCTCTCACACCTGCAATCCCAGCATTTTGGGAAGCTGAGTCCGGTAGGTCACTTGAGGCCAGGAGTTTGAGATCAGCCTGGCCAACATGGTGTAATCTGTCTCTACTAAAAATACAAAAAATTTAGCTGGGCACGGTGGCAGCTGCCAGTAATCCCAGCTACTCAGAAGGCTGAGGTGGGAGAATCACTGGAGCCTGGGAGGTGGAGGTTGCAGTGAGCTGAGATTGAGCCACTGCACTCCAGCCTAGGCAATAGAGCAAGACTCTTTCTCAAAAAAACAAACAAACAACCCAACGAGAAGTCAATAAATGAGAGGAAACAAAAAAAGCATAATAAAGACAATATAAAATGAAACACAAAATATTAAACACATCAAATTTAATTAAACTAAATGTAAATGAATTAGAAACTCTAGTGAAAGGGAAGATTAAAAAACCAGATTTTTAAGATACAAGAAAAAAAATCTAACTATATGCTGTTTATAAAAGAAATATGTAAGACATAATACAAAAATGTTGAAAGTAAAAGGATGAAAAAAAGTCATGCTATATGCATACACACACACGGCAAAGAAAACCTAACGTAGTTACAACTAATTTTAAAAAGCATCATAGTTCATGTTGATGAAAGTGCAATCCACCAAAAATTATATAAAAGTGTTAAATGTTTCATAATCAGGCCTCAAAAGAAACAAAATTCTGACAATGACAAGGAGAAATCATAAAACTGCAATTTTAGTGGAATATTAGAATAAGCACACGAAACTGAGTAAAGCCCAAAAAGATTTAAACAGTAAGAATACTGACACAGAATGCTGTAACTAACAATGAAAGACTACTCATTCTTTTAGAATAAATGAGATATTTATAAAAACTGACCATATACTAGACCATAAAACTAGTTGCCACAAATATAACAAACTGATATCATACAGAGCTATGTTCTCTGATCATTCAATTAGGCCAAAATCAGAAACAAAAGAATATCTAGAAATCTTCATGATTGAAAATTTAAGACAAAAACAATTTCTTAAATAGCCCAAAGGCCTAAGAAGAAATCAGAATGAACTTCAGTCATTCTGAAATGAATCTTGAAAATGCTTCCTATTGATCATGGTAAACTTGTTCCCCCAGCTAACAATTGAGAAGTCACAGACTATAGAAGGGAGGATGTAGAAGGCATTGTGACCCTAGATGTATTGAGAAGGGATGACTAACTGGCTAAGAGAGAAAGAGCAGATAAAATCATTTGGGGAAGTTGTAAGAGACTGCAACTAAGTTGAAGAAATAAGATAGATTTTTGTTGTTGTTGTTGCCCAGGGTGGACTGCAATGGCACTATCTCAACTTACTGCAACCTCCGCCTTCAGGGTTCAAGTGATTCTCCCGCTTCAGCCTCCCGAGTAGCTGGGATTCTGGTATTACAGTCATGTGCCACCACACCCGGCTAATTTTCTATTTTTAGTAGAGATGAGGTTTCTCTAAGTTGGTCAGGCTGGTCTTGAACTCCTGACCTCAAGTGATCCACCTGCCCTGGCCTCCCAAAGTGCTGTGATTACAGGCATATAAGCCTCTGCACCCAGCCAAGATACACATTTTTTTTAAATGCCCATATAGTCAAGACAATTCTAAGCAAAAAGAACAAAGCCAGAGGCATCATGCTACCTGACTTCAAACTATACTACAAGGCTACAGTAAACAAAAGAGCATGGTACTGGTACAAAAACAGATATACAGACCAATGAAATAGAAAAGAGGCCTCAGAAATAATGCCACATATCTACAACCATCTGATCTTGTACAAACCTGACAAAAACAAGCAATGGGGAAAGGATTCCCTATTTAGAAAATGGTGTTGGGAAAACTGGCTAGCCATATGCAGAAAACTGAAATTGGACCCCTTCCTTACACCTTATATAAAAATTAACTCAAGACAGATTAAAGACTTAAATGTAAGACCTAAAACCACAAAAACCCTAGAAGAAAACCTAGGCAATATCATTCAGGAGATAGGCATGGGCAAAGACTTCATGACTAAAACACCAAAAGCAATGGCAACAGAAGTCAAAATTGACAAATGGGATCTAATTAAACTAAAGAGCTTCTGCACAGCAAAAGAAACTATCATCAGAGTAAAGAGGCAACCTATAGAACAGGATAAAATTTTTACAATCTATCCAACTGACAAGGGCTAATATCCAGAATCTACAAAGAACTTAAACAAATTTACAAGAAAAAAATCAAACAAGCCCATCAAAAAGTGGGTGAAGGATATGAACAGACGCCTCTTAAACGAAGACATTTATGCAGCCAATAAACGTATGAAAAAAGCTCGTCATCACTGGTAATTAGAGAAATGCAAATCAAAACCACAATGAGATACCATTGCACGCCAGTTAGAATGGAGATCATTAAAAAGTCAGGAAACAACAGATGCTGGAGAAGATGTGGAGAAATAGAAACACTTTTATGCTGTTGATGGGAGTGTAAATTAGTTCAACCATTGTGGAAGACAGTCTGGCAATTCCTCAAGGATCTACAACCAGAAATACCATTTGACCCAGCAATCCCATTACTGGATATATATTCAAAGGTTTATAAATCATTCTACTATAAAGACTTGGAACCAACCCAATGCGCATCGATGACAAACTGGATAAAGAAAATGTGGCACATAAACACCATGGAATACTATGCAGCTATAAAAAAGGGTGAGTTCATGTCCTTTGCAGGGACATGGATGAAGCTGAAAGCCATTTCTCAGCAAACTAACAAAGAAACAGAAAACCAAACACCACATGTTGTCATTCACAAGTGGGAGTCAAACAATGGAGGGGTAAATTGCACACTGGGGCCTGTTGGGGAGTGGGGGGTTAGGGGATTAGGAGAATAGCATTAGGAGAAATACTTGATGTAGCTGACGGGTTGATGGGTGCAGCAAACCACCATAGCACATGTATACCTATGTAACAAACCTGCATGTTCTGCACCTGTATCCAAGAACTTAAAGTATTTAAAAAAAAAAAAGGAAAGAAAAAAATGCTACATATAAACAGCATTTAACTAAACAATCAAAGAAAAATGCAGAAGCTGAAAATACATATCAAAAAAGAAAAGGTGAAAATTAGTGAGTTAAGTATCTATCTCAAGAAGTTAGAAAAAGAACATCAGTGTAAACCCAAAGAAAGCAGAAGACAGTAAATAATAAATATTAAAAAGTGAGGGTCAACAGTGCCCTCATATTTGTTCTTTATAAAGACTAACAATATATTTCAACTGTCTGGTAAGACTCATTAAGACGAGAAAAGGTACAAAAATCTAGCCATTGAAAAAAGTTTACATCTAGTACCAATGATATAGACATTTAAAAAATTATACAAGGTATTCTGAATAACTTTGTATCAAAACATTTGAATATATTTCTACTAGAATAAAATTTTTAAAAGTCAGTATAAGAAGGCCAGGTGCAGTGGTTCATAGCTGTAATCCCAGCAGTTTGGGAGGCTGAGGTAGGGGGAATCACCTGAGGTCAGGCATTCAAGACCAGTCTGGCCAACATGGTGAAACCCTACCTCTACTAAAAACACAAAAATTAGCTGGGTGCAGTGGCAGGTGCCTGTAATTCCAGCTCCTCAGGAGGCTGAAGCAGGAGAATCACTTGAATCCAGGAGGCGGATATTGTAGTGAGCCGAGATTCTGCCACTGCACTCCAGCCTGGGTGATAAAACAAGACTCCATCTCAAAAAAAAAAAAAAAAAAAAAAAAATCAATGTAAGAAGAAACAGAAAACTTCAATAGTCTCATAGACAATAAATTACAACAGTAATTTTAAAACTTAATAAAGAAAATATTTCAAGCACAGATAGCTTCATAAGTTCTCCAAATATTCCAGAACTAATTCTAATCTTAAGTACTTGCAGAGAGAGAATAAAAAAAGAAAACTCCCTATGTCATTTTAATTGGCTAGCCTAACCTTGATTCTAAAACCTGAAAAGAATATTATAAGAAAGAAAAATTATTGGGAGGCCGAGGTGGGTGGATCACGAGGTCAACAGATCAAGACCATCCTGGTCAACATGGTGAAACCCCGGCCCTACTAAAACTTACAAAAATTATCTGGGCACAGTGGCGCATGCCTGTAATCCCAGCTACTCAGGAGGCTGAGGCAGGAGAATTGCCTGAACCCCGGGGGCGGAGGTTGCAGTGAGCCAAGATCGCGCCACTGTACTCCAGCCTGGGTAACAAGAGCGAAACTCCGTCTCCAAAAAAAAAGAAAAAAAGAAAAATTGTAGGCAATCTTATGACCATATATATATATACAAATCTGAAAAAAATATTAGCAAACAAAATCCATTAGTACGCAGTTATGAAGAAGTTGAGTTTAATTCAGGATTTCAACGTTGGTTTAAGACTAGAAAATCAATTTAAGTCAACAACATTACAAGACCAAAAAATCAAAATAAAACAGCCATCTCAATGAATGCAGAAAAAGCATTCAATAATAATTCAACTTAGTAAACCAGTAAGAGACTTCCACAATAAAGAAAGATACTTTTTAAAAACCCAAAACTTACAGAACATATATTTAAGAATAAAATGTTGAAAGTTTTACCTTTAAAGAAACAAACATTACCACTTCACATCACAGTATTTAACACTGTACTGGAGATACTAGCCAGTACAATAAATTATTATTTTTTTTAATTGACAGAAAAAAATTACACTGTTATTATTCACAAATTACATGATTACATGTAGGAAAAAAAGAATCTATAGATATGTTATTAGTTTACTTATTCTTATGGAAATAAAGATCATTGTACAAAAATCAATTTTTTTATAATGAGTATTTTGTTTCTGTATAAAAATTGATTCTATTTTTATATAAAACAATCAATGAATTTTTGGAAAAGACACCATTTATAAGAACATTAAAAAATATCAAGGACTAATAATAAATCCACAAACAATATGCTAGTCTTTCTTGATGGAAACTAAAAAAGTTTATGTACTTAACCTAAATGATGAGGACACTTGTGTTAAAAAATTCAGAGATTCAACAGTGTAATCATAATTCAATACAATCTTAACTAAAATTCCAATAGGTTCATTGGTTTTCATTTATTTATTTTAGTGGAACTTTACAAGCTGATTTTCAAATTTGTGTAGATATATGAAGGGCCAAAAAGTAGCCAAGAAAAATTTTTTAAATGTACAGCTTTCCCTACATGGCAGACCATATAGAGGCAGTACTTCAGAGACATAGGGAAAATATTCTGTTAATAAATGTTGCTGAGATAAGCTGGTATAATATGCAATATAAATAAACAAACGAACAAACCTGGACTCCTAAATTATACTCTATGTAAAAAATCTATTTCAGGAAGATTTAAGAATTAAATATAAAAGGAAGAACAAAAAATTTTAGAATGTAACACAGAATACTTCCAAAATTTTGAAATAGAAAAAAATTCCTTAAATAAGATACAGAAAATACTAACTGCAAGACTAATAAATTTAAGTATATTAAAATTAGGCATTCTAACCACCAAATTCATCATTAAATGTGTGAAACAGCAAACCACAGAGAAGAAATATTTGAACCACTTATAACTGACAACAGACTTGATCTAGGAACATATAAAGTCCTAAAAATCATTAAACTAAAGCAAACAACCAAATGGAAAACAAGCAAAAAACTTCAAAAGAGAAAATCCAAATGGTCAACCATACATATGGAAAAGTGCACACCTCATAAGTCTTTGGGGAAATAAAAGAGAAAATGAGATTCAATTATAAATGACCAAATTGGCAAAAATTTTAAAATGTGACTATTGTAAGTATTGATGAATATGTGAAGGAATAAGAACTATCATACTGTAGGTATAAGTATAAATTAAGGTAAGCCCTCTGGAAAATAGTTGGGCATTACCTGGTATAGATTAAGATATCCACAGTCTATGACCCAACAAATTCTACTTCTAGAAAATATCCTAAATAAAAGTGCATACATGCATGCAGAACACATATAAAAGAAAGTCTGTAGGATTGCTATTTGCGATAATCAAGCATCAGAAACCATTCAGGCATCTATCAATAGAATAGGGAAATAAACTGATCTATAGACAGACAATGGAATATCATTCTGAAATAAAAATTAGTTAATTACAGCTACATTTTATAACATGAATGAATATTAAAAACGTAATATAAAACTAAACTATGGTATTTTGGGTGGGAGTAGTAGCTCACACCTGTAATCCCAGCACTGGGAGGCCGAGGCGGTTCAATCATCTGAGGTCAGGAGTTTGAGACCAGCCTAGCCAAAATGGTGAAACCCCACCTCTACTAAAAATACAAAACCTAGCCTGACTTCAAGTGATCTGTCCCCCTCAACTTCCCAAAGTGCTGGGATTACAGGCGTTAGCCACCAGGCCCGGCCTAGATGGTCAAACTCTAAACAAAATTATGCAATTATATCATTAATCAGGACAGTAAGTAGTTTGGTGGGTTGCTGTGGTTGAGAAAGACCATGCTAAGTAATTTCAGGATGGCAGCCAATGTTCTCGTTTTTGTCCAGAGTGGTTATTACAAAGCTGTTTATTTTCTAAGGTTTTAAAACCTCATTCATTTATGTTGTATGTACGTTGTCATATGTAGTATACTTCACAAAAGTTGTAAGAAAAAAAAAGGTCAACAAAATTTAGAACAATGGTCATTCTAAGGGGAGGGAGAAATCAAATTGAGGAAGGCACATTGTTTAGCTTCAAAGGTTACCAGGCTGTGATGTCTGATTTCTTTTTCAAGACAGAGTCTGGCTCCGTCACCCAGAATGGAGTACAGTTGCTTGATCTTGGCTCACTGCAACCTCCGCCTCCCAGGTTCAAGTGAGTCTTCTGCCTCAGCCTCCAGAGTAGCTGGGACTACAAGTGTGTGCCACCACGCCCATCCAGCTAATGATCCACCCACCTATATCTTCCAAAGTGCTGGGATTACAGCTGTGAGCCACCACGCCCAGCTGATGTCTGATTTCTTAAACTGACCAGCGGATATGCTTCTGCTCATTTTATTACTATATTTTATAGGTGTACTGTATTGTTTTGTAGAATGTCACCGAAAATACAATTGATAAAAAAATTTCATACACTGAAATTCATTGAAATTAAAAACTTTCACACTTCAAATGACACCATCAAGAAAGTAAAAAAGATAATCCATAGGAAGGGAGAAAGTATTTGTAAATCAGATAGCTGATTATTTTACAAATCCAGAATACATAAAGAACTCTTTCAATTCAATAACAAGAAGATTAATGATGCTATCTTTTTTTTTTCTTTGGGGGTTTTAAGGAGCAGAGAGTTTAATAGGCAAGAAAGAAGGAAAAAGAAAAAAGCAACTCCCCTGTACAGAGACAGAGGGAGGGGGGCTCCAAAGCCGAGAGAGGAGACCCCAAGTGTGGAGGATAACAGCCAGTTTTCTGAGTAGGCTGGGGGAGGTGGTGTCTGATTTGCATAGGGCTCAGGGGATTTTTTGACCAGGCATGTTATTCATGCAGTGCGTGAAAAAAACTGGCTCTCCCACCTTAACCTTTTAATATGCAAATACAGTGCGCTATGTTTTATACACGTGGGGATATGTGGGGGCAGCCATGTTGACAGGCACATGTGGAGTGTGTCCATGGGTGGTTCAGTTTGCCCCACCACTTGGAGTTTGATGGTTTCACACCAACGCTGTACCTTGGATTTTCCTGGCCCATGCACCAAATTATACAGCTCTGATGAGTGGAGGAACACCAGGGCTCTTGTCTCAAGCAAAGTGGATAAAACAACATGGACACACGTGGAGTGGTTTTAGGAAGTGAAGAGTTTAATAGACAAGAAACAAGGGAGAAGAAAGAAGGAAGAAGCTCCCCTGTACAGAGACAGTGGGAAGGGGGCTCCAAAGCCAAGAGAGGAGACCCTGAAAACTTTTTTTTCCTTTTTGAGACAGGGTCTTGCTCCCTTGTGCAGGCTGGAGTGCAGTGGCACAATCTCAGCTCACTGCAACCTCTACCTCCCAGGCTCAAACAATCCTCCCACCTTAGCCTCACAGGTAGCTGGGACTACACTAGGCACATGTAACCATGCCTGGCTAATGTTTTTGGTTTTGGGTAGAAACAGCATTTGTTATGTCCACCAGGCTGGTCTCAAACTCCTGAGCTCAAACAATCCTCCCATCTCAGCCTCCCACATTTTTGGAATTACGGTGTGGGCCAATCACCTGGCCAATGGCCAAAGATTTGAGTAGACTTTTCTCCAAAGAAGATATACAAAAAGATGTGCCAATAAGCACACCAAAAGATGTTCGACATCTACAGGTCATTAGGGAAATGCAAATCACTAAATGTGTCCTAAACAAAAAGATAATAGTAACAAATGTTCATGAGGATTTGGAGAACAGGAATTCTTATTCACTGCTGATGAGAATGAAAAACAGTACAGCCACATTGGGGAAAAAAAAGAGTTTAGAAGTCTCTAACCATGTTAAACACAGAGGTACCATATGATCCAGCAAATCCACTCTCAGGTATCTACCTAAGAGAGATGAAAACGTATGCGGACACAAAGACCTGTACATAAATGTTCATAGCAGCATTATTCCTAACAGCCCCAAAGTGGAAATGATCCAGCTGTTCATCAACTGACAAATGGATAACAAACTTTGCTATATCAATACAATGGAATACTATTTGGCAAAAAAAAAAAAAAAAAAAAGGAAAGAAGTATTGATACACACACAATATGAAAGAACCTGAAAAATGTATGCTTAGTGAAATAATCCAGACACAGAAAATCATATGGTAAATAATTCCATTTATATAAAATGTCCAGAATAGGCAAATCTCTACAGATAGAAGTAGGTTAGTCACTCCCTGGTGCTGGGTAGGAGTGACTGCTAATAGGTATAAGGAATTTTTTCAGGGTGTTGGAAATGTTCTAAAATTAGCTGTGGTGATACTTGCACAACTCCATAAATATACTAAAAACCACTAAGGTATACACTTATGTAAATTTTTTGATATGTAAAAATAAATAAATCTATAAAATTGTCAAGTAGGGCAGCTTCCTTAAATATTACTGCATTTTTCTGGGAAAAAAAGTCATTTAAAACTTTTAGAACTTGATCTTGCTCTATTGGCAATTTGGTTCCTTCCTGCCCCAATCCTTCTGCCTTTAAGAGAAGGAAAGTTCAGAGACATAGTAAATATCAGTGTCTTAAAAACACGAAAAAGTATAAATCTTCACAGATTAAAAAAAAATCCTCAAATGACTGAGAATCTTTCTTAGGGCAGATAAAGAATAAAACGTTTAAAAAATAAAGAAATAAAATATGTAAAATGAGGCAATTTTCAAAACTCTGAATGACAGAATACAGGACTTTCTCCCATAAACCTTGAGGTAATTGTTTTAAAAACTAGTAGAAGATAGTTGATAATCTGGAAACTTTAATGTTTTCATAAATAAAACTGAGGTCTTTTGCATCAGCTGAGATAATCATCTCAGATATTTAAGGGCATATCCTTGTAAATATTTGTCTTTCTAGAAAAAAACATTCTGTAGGAGGACTGTTTTTACCGTTGATGTGAGGAGGAAACTGCCAGGCCTTGTTAGTTGAGGGACCGATGTCCCCGCGATTGCCATGGCAACAGTCTGGCTTATCATACTTCCACTCTCACTTTCATAGTCATCAGGGGCTATACAAATTGGTCTTCCACGTTGATTGTGAGTTTCTAAAGAAAAATAATCCAAAAAAATAAATAAAATTGTTTAGTGAAACTAGCAAACTAAACACTTATTGAGCACGCAATTCCTTTTCCTATTCTCTACTATTCTTTAAAAGAATAACCTGTTAACATGTAATAGTTATTAGATTTACTTCCTTTAGATAATATTTTAAATACCTTTAATATTGACTCGTTGCTATGGTAATAATTTATAGTTTAAAGAGAACGTTAAACTTATAGTTAATAATTTATACTTAAAGAGAATGTTCTTTGCTCGTCAAAGAACATATAAGAATATAAACATTTCTGCCTTCAGTAAGAAAATTCATTTTAGTGATCAAAATACTAGAAAGACTGCTCAACTATCAGTCTCTTAAAAGCAAATAGTTGGTTGTCTTTGTAATACCAGCACCTATCAAAGTTCTTAATACACATTAGATAGTCAGGAAATGTTTGTTTTACTAAACTGGAAGCACTTTATTGGGCTAATTGCTAGTTTAAATTCCCTCATTTGCCCTAAAGAAAATATTGTTGCAAACTAAATTCTCTAATTCTATAAATTCTAAATATGGAAAGCATGAGCAATAAAACTTTGTAGTAGACATTTTGAAGAATTAATATCACTTCAACTTATTAACCTGGTGTTAGCAATAAACATAATTCTTGATATTCAAGTGAATATTCATTTCAATTATATATATGAATAAAGCAAAAAACTGAGGGTGATAAACATCTGTTAGGTTTTCTTGTAGTTTTTCAGATGTATACTGTATGTTCACATAAACATTTCCTAAAATGTACATATAAAATTGCTATAAAACCATTATTTTAAAATTCATCATAAGAACTACTTAGAGCAATCTTACAGTGAATTCTCTCACACAGTCAAAGGATTTCTGGCAACATAGTTAAATGTTTATGGTTTACTTTTATCAGTGCACAATGCTTGTTTTCCTAAAATAAGATCTTCGACCTTGAGATATTTTCTGAAACTTTTAAACACTGAGCTTTGCCTTTAAAATTTGTCTTAATTCTACTAGGTACCTGTAAAATCATACAGCTGAGGTACAGTTTCCATGATAATACCAATCAGAGGTAGATACAACATGGCCACTCGAGCCTTTATCTGGGGGTCAGAGTACCGTGGGTCTGAGTCGTGACTGGAAAGTAAATTGTGTACCATATTGATGACTTTCTTATGCAATCCAAACAGTCTATTTAAAAAGAAGAAGAAGAAGAAGAAGAAGAAAAAGAAAGCAGTCAGGCCACAGAGATTATCTAATATTTTTAAAACAAACAGGAAGTCATGGTACTGAATAGATATTGTTCAGTTTCTTACCTTTGTCATATATTTGCATGCATTCCATTCCTATAAAACATTTCTCATTTTAAAACAAATTACATGTATAAAAATGTAAAAAATGTGTAAAACAAGAATTGAAGAAAAGGAAATGCTATACAAATTCACTTAGAAGTAAATCTGAATATTTTTATATTAATTCCGTATTAGTGTATTTGATATAAAGAAACTAAGACCACTTATAGTTACATTTTGAAACTAAACAAGGTAAACTTTAAAATGGTATAAATGCTATTTCATCAAATCAGATCTTTTCACATTTACCAAAAATGAATTATTCCCTTTTTCCGAAAGAAAAATCCCCTACCTAATGGATTATGCAGCCCACAGGCTGAGGTTGCCTTTGAAATCTCTATTTAAACTGTACTTCTTTGCTCATATACCTCATTTGGGCCCTTACAACTTTTTTAGACTCCCACCCCCTCCCGCCAGTTTCAAGTGGGCTAATACACTAACAAGGGTCACTTTCACATTTTTGTCTCTTCTTAAACTGACAGCACTTTAACTATGGAAACCATTCTAATTTAAAATTCATCTACTCCAACTTCAACTGGCCCTTAATGCTGCATCCAACAGCAGTTTCAATCTCACTTTCTCTCCTTAAGCCTCTTTCTATCAATCACAACAGAAGACCTTACTTCCAACTTCTCTTAGGAAAGAAGAGCCATTCTGAATTTGCTCTGGCCAGGTCTTTTAACACAACTTTATCTTTACAGCTAACAAATAATCTGTCCTTTTTGTCTCAGAAGTGTACCATCTCACAGAAAATAATTTCTCCGTATGTTCAATGAACCCCATCTTTTTTCAACGGCTTCAATGTCTCTCCTCATCTAGTACTTCCCTTCTTTCTTCAAATGTGTCTTTCCTATCTTGAAAATACATTATCACTTTAAAAGTTGACATTAGAAAACAGGTAGTCTTCCTCCAGATCCCTTGATTGTATCTGCCATTTTACAAAGCTGTATGTGAAATCTAGATGGGGATTCTTTCTTCTCTCTTCGAGCTCTTTATTCAGAAAGTATACTTTTTTATAGAGGCTTTAAAATACATGACAGCAAACAGCTGAGAGAGATGGCCACACACTCTCAGACTACAACATTCAGAAAGAGTCTGCCTGCACTTGGTGCTCTGCCTGCGAGGTGGCACCACTGAGCCTTGCCTGTACCAGCTCACCCAGAAACACAACTGCGACAAGATGATATGCCTCAAGAGTTATGCTCACCTGCATAACCTCTGTGCTGTACCTGCCACAAGAAGTACAGCCACACCCAACACGCTGCACCCCCCAAAAGGAGGTCAAATAAGGCACCTCGCCTGGCTCCTCCTTCTCTCTCTGGGTGGCCTCCTGCCCAAACCCCATGGCTCTGGGACCGCAATGATGTTTCCCATTTATTGACTAGTGGGTAGAGGGAGACGTGGTGGGCAGAAAGTGTACGTTTAAACATTGTCAAGAACCATCTAGTGAACCTATCTCAGATCTCACTCTCCAGCTCTACTTGACACTTTGTCATCTTATATATTTTCTTCTCAGAATTTTCTCCAGTAGTTCCCACCCTTCCCCAGACTCCCCAACGTTATTCTCAAGGCTCAGATTCTGGTCAGTTGCTTTTCACATTCTCCTCTTTGACTTCCTGTATCACTCACTACTAATGATTGCCAAAGGTATTCCTTATCTCTCAGCAGCCTCCAAACTCATACTTCAATCTATCTAAACTCTATCTTCATAAAGCCTTTTCATATGTTTACATTGCTCAATCCCATTCAGTTATTAAATATATATTAATGCAAGATCTGTAATATCCTATTCTAGATGTTGGAGATAAGACATTGCCTCTGTTTTTAAGGAGCTCACTTTAGCAAGAGAGAACCACAGACACAAAAATAAAAATTCTCCAATACTTCAAAGAATTCCGCAATTCTTTATAAATGCTATAATAACAGAATATAAATCCTCTCATCTTCTAAAGAACTACGTACTACAAAACGAACATTAATCATACTGTACCATTTTGCAGTCTTTCTAATTATAATGAAAGTTTCTAAAGAGCAAATCTTTGGCTAATTATAGAACATATGATTGCCACTTAAGGAATTATTCTTGATTACGTAGCAAGCATGTGGATTAAAAGACAAACATTCCTCTCAAGGATCTAAGACAATGCTGCATATACTATATATACCTCTCAAGACAGTAAAATTTAAAGATGAGGTGAGTTTCTTACAATCATTCATTCGTCAAATTAATATACATTTCCAAGTGTCTACTTGTGCTGGACACAATACTAAGGCACTGGGAATACAGCACTGAACAAGAAAGACAAGATGCCTGTTCTCATGCTCTCACATGCTCACATTCTACTATGAGAAGACAGATAATAAGCAAATTTCAGATAAGTGCCTTGTAGAAACTAATACAGGGTTATATGACTGTGACATGGGCAACACAGCTGTTATTTATTTATTTATTTGTTTATTGGACAGAGTCTTGCTCTGTCACCCAGGCTGTGGCGTGATGTTAGCTCACGGCAACCTCCACCTCCCAGATTCAAGCAATTCTCTTGCCTCAGCCTCCTGTGTGGCTGGGATTAGAGGGGTGCACTACTTCGCCCAGGTAATTTTTGTATTTTTAATAGAGACGGGATTTCACCATATTGGCTAGGACGGTCTCGAACTCCTGACCTCAACTGATCTGCCCACCTCAGCATCCCAAAGTGCTGGGATTACAGGCATGAGCCACCATGCCCAGCTTAGTGTGTGTGTGTGTGTGTGTGTATTTACTTAATTTTCTTGAGACGGTCTTGCTCTGGCACCCAGGCTGGAATACAGTGGTGTCATCATTGCAATCTCAACCTCTTGGACTTAAGCAACCCTCCCACCTCAGCCTCCTGAGTAGCTGAGGGACTATAGGCATTCACCATCAGGTCTGGCTAATTAAAAAACATTTGGTAGAAATAGGGTCTCACTATGTTGCCCAGGCTGGTCTTGAACTCCTGGACTCAAGCAATCCTCCTGCCTCAGCCTCGCAAAGTGCTGGGATTGCAGGCATGAGCCCCTGCACCTAGCCAACATGACTATAATTTAGGTTGGGTAGTCAGTGAAAGTCTCACTGAGAAAATGCTCTTTGAACAGATACCTGAAGAACCACAAGCAAGAAATGACTATGTGAACATCTGAGGGCTGTTCCACAACCTTCAAGAAGAGAAAAATCCAAGTGCAAAGTCCTGAAGGTGGGAATGAGCTTGGTGCATTAGAGAAACAGAATGTAGGCCAGCATGGCTAGATCTTAGTATGTGAGGAGGAACAGAGTGGCAGGAGTAGATAAAAGCCACATATATAGGGCCTTAAGTACCCATAAATGGCAGCTATATGCAAGACCATCTTGTAGTCAGTCATGAGAGGCTCCAGCCTTAGGATAAAGCTGACACTTCCAGCAGAGGTAAGAAATGTAAAGAACTAGAATCATGATGATATCATTGAACTGATGATATTACCGTGCTAAAAATCCTATCTTTCGAGGGTTTGTCTGCTCAAAGCCCTCCTCCCTCTATATGAGGGAGCAATTTTCTTCTTTCTTTCCTCTTTCTTGGCCATTAAACTTTCTGCTCCTTAAAACCAAAAATAAAAATTAATAAACAATAAAAATCCTATCTTTCTTCCAATTCTGAAATAGTAAATTTCCTTCCTTTCATAAAGCCAGCTGGAAGAAAAATTTTATTTATTGTAGCCAAAAACACCTTCATATACCAAGTAAAAATATTGAAAATATAGATTCAAATCAGTGAGCAATACCAGTTATTTTAAAAAGCTAATATGTTCAGATAAGTTGTTTTTAGAGTGTTTTTCCCCCAAACAATTGATCCCTTTATTTATTTTTTTAGTGACATCACACTCATTTGTCAAATGGCAAAATATGAAAGTGGCAGCAAGCAGGGGTAGAAGACCCAGAGTTTCACCCATTTAGTCTGCCCTCTCTATACTCGAAAGTCTGCACACACTGCCCACCCCAATCTACATGGAAACCCATTAAGCCCCTCTTCAGAACCCTATAGTTCTGCAGAACACAGGGTAAAAAACTACTTCTTTAAAATAGATTCCAAACTTAGGAAGTTGCCGTAATAAAAAACACATGCCTTTCACTTGCAGATCTGGCCTTTCACAATTTATTCAGTATTAACTATGTTCCTGACATTTTGTTAAGCACTTGACATACCTCCTCCTTTATTCATTCAATATATTTATCAGAAGACCCTTATAAAAACCTGTTTAAAGTATCTCTTTTTGTTCTCTGGAGTTCTTGCATGAGGCTAAACTGCATTATAAACTTGTATTATCACTACGAGAAAAAAAAATTTAAGCCATATGAGTTATGGTCATACTATTAAGATGGGCTTATCCCATATAGGATGCTGGACCACAACACATCAAGCTATTTCTTTTTTGTTGAGACAAAGTCTTGCTCCGTCGCCCAAGCTGGAGTGCAGTGGTGCAATCTTGGCTCAAATGCAACCTCCACTTCCCGGGTTCAAGCAATTCTCATGCCTCGGCCTCCCGAGCAGCTGGGATTACAGGCAAACACCACCATGCCTGGCTAATTTTTGTTATTTTTAGTAAAGATAGGGTTTTGCCTTGTTGGCCAGGGTGGTCTTAAACTGACCTCAAGTGACCTGCCTGCTTTGGCCTCCAAATGTGCTGGGATTATAGGTGTAAGCCACTGCGGCCAGTCACATCAAGCTATTTCTCGAAATTCAAATCATCAGGCCAGGCACAGTGGCTCACACCTATAATCCCAGCATGTTGGGAGGCCAAGGCGGGCTGATCACTTGAGGCCAGGAGTTAGGAAACCAGCCTGGCCAACATGGCAAAACCCTGTCTCTACTAAAATTACAAAAATTAGCCGGGTATGGTGGCACACACCTGTAGTCCCAACTACTCTGAAGGCTGAGGCAGGAGAACTGCATGAGCCTGGGAGGCAGAGGCTGCAGTAAGCTGAGATCATGCGCTGTGGTCCAGCCTGGGTGAGGGTGACAGAGTGAGACCTTGTCTCAAAAAAAAAAAAAAAAAAAAAAAATCACATCACCAGACAATATACTTTTCTAACTACATCAATTTCCAAACATCTTTTAAAAATGTATACAACTTTGGAAGTTTTTAAAACCTAACAATATTTGTTTATAAGGCAATTTTTGAAATAAAATCCTACACAGTATGATGGCAAATTATAAATTTTTGGCTGGGCACACTGGCTCACACCTGTAATCTTAGCATTTTGGGACACTGAGGTTGGTGGACCACCTGAGGTCGGTGGACCACCTGAGGTCAGGAATTTGAGACCAGCCAGGACAACATGGTGAAACCCTATCTCTACTACAAAAAGAAAAAAATTAGCTGGGTGTGGTGATGTGTGCCTGTAGTCCCAGCTATTCGGGAGACTGAGGCAGGAGAATTGCTTGAACCCAGGAGGCAGAAGTTGCAGTGAGCCGAGATGGCGCCACTGCACTCTGGCCTGGGTGACAGAGCAATACTTTGTCTCAAACAAACAAAACCAAGACAAATTTTCCTGACAAGGAATCAAATTAAAGGCCACTTTCCTCATGTGAAAAGCACTTACTTTATACCAACAAATCTATCTACTAGTATGCTCAATTTATTTTATATTCTATTAAGAAGAAAAAAAATGCTACCAAATGAATCATAATATGCCATTAAGACAAATCCCAAATTCAGAAGTGGCAAAATATGAGAAAAAGTCTTTCATAAAACGGATTAACTAGAGAAGTAACATAAGTGAGAAACATAGTGAAGAGAGAAGTAGAAAAAGAGTATGAGGCCAGGTGCAGTGGCTCACGCCTGTAATCCCAGCACTTTGGGAGGCAAAGGCAGGTGGATCACAAGGTCAAGAGATCGAGACCATCCTGGTCAACATGGTGAAACCCCATCTCTACTAA
Source organism: Callithrix jacchus (assembly GCF_049354715.1). NCBI lineage: Eukaryota > Metazoa > Chordata > Mammalia > Primates > Cebidae > Callithrix > Callithrix jacchus. The sequence goes on from NC_133508.1 coordinate 99,626,434, forward strand.
AAATACAAAAAATTAGCTGGGCATGGTGGCGCGTGCCTGTAATCCCAGCTACTCAGGAGGCTGAGGCAGGAGAATTGCCTGAATCCAGGAGGCGGAGGTTGCGGTGAGCCGAGATCGTGCCATTGCACTCCAGCCTGGGTAACAAGGGTGAAACTCCGTCTCAAAAAAAAAAAAAAAAAAAAAAAAGAAAAAGAAAAAGAGTATCAAAGATTATTTTTCTAATTCTTAGGAAATGTGAGTAGAATATTTCTGTCTACTGTTCAAAATCAAACTCATATTCTATAAGGTAAAAACTGGTCTACTCACCCTTCAGCATCAGGGTCTAAAATGACAGCCAACTCTGTTAACACAAGTCCTGCCAAATAATGCTGTTGGCGGAAAGGCACCGACAATTCAAACATATTTGCAATCTTCTGGTCTTGTACATTCGTAGAAAATCCAGAACTCTGTTAGAGAGTGAGGCAGAACAAGACTATAGTTAACCACTGTTTTATATTGGTGGTTAACTATTCTTATATAACCACTGTTTTGTATTAGTGGTTTATTTCTTATATTGCTCTGTCTGTAGGATGTTTTATTTGCACTGCAAACAAAACATCCTACAGACAGAGCAATATAAGAAATGAAATATTTTTTCCTAGGGTGGTTCATTTTATATTACTAACACTGAAGAAAGCAACTGCTCAGACTTTTGGGACAGGAAACTATGATGAGATTATTAATTACTTTATTACAGAAATTAATCATTGAAAACTTAATTTTCCATTTCTTTTTTCACATAGAATTTCCTATATATTTTCCCATTCATTCTTTTAGTCACTTGATGTTTCAATATCACACTCTGATGGAAAAAAGAGGCAACTAAATCCAAATAACATAGTAGCACTCACCTCAAAGTACAAGAGAAATATTCATAGTTACGGCAATTGATTTCCAGAGAAATTCTAAACACCAGTACAGTTGTTTTTCACAGAATATACTATCTCTGGAAAATTACCATCATTTTGTTGTCTACTGAGTTTTTTTTAACGTTTTAATAATGCAAAATATTATAGCATTCTCCAAGATACAGTCCATATTCAAGACTCATGTGGGGTTTCTTAGAGCAACAACAGATTTCACATTTCCCTATATCATCTCTTAATAAAAATTTAAAACTCTTCTTAGCCTTTCGAAAAAAGAGTGATGTCTCTGTTATCTAGCAGAATGTGAAAATTATGGAGCTAGCTGAGAAAGTAGGCACTAAGATAACAGAAGAACTTCTATGAGCATTTCCTGGCTGAATGAGATGCTCAGTAAGTAGTCAGATACAAACAAATATGTCTCCTTAAGGGTTTTAGCAATCATATTTATGCTTAATCTGTTTCTGTGTAGCTACATTTTTGGCAGAGGATTAAGAAAGAAAGAAAAAGGCCAGCCTCATTCACTACACTGAGGGTGTGCTAGCCAGATTGAACAGTTTGTGGAAAAATAGGATCCAGAAGATTTTTTACAAAGATAAAATGAAAAGTTGTGGGTACTCTTTGATGTTTTCTAATCTTTCTAACTGAAATTTAACTTTTGTTTTTTAAATCAGGCATATGAGATATCGCCTATGGAATCCTATTCAGGAATTAAATATACTGAAAACAAAATGAAGAAGTACTAATATTAACTTTCACTTTAAAAATTAAGAACTTAATGAAAGTAGCCTCCTTGCCTCAGAAATAATAAAGTAGAAAGAGTGTTTCACTGGACAAAGAAAGATACACACTTCTCTGATACTAAAAACCATAAAATCTCTTAATTTCAACTTATAAAAGAAGACATATATATTAACTGTTACAATAACACTTTTTATCTGTAGAGAACCTACTAGCTGTTGAAATCAATTGCCAACCAGTGAAACACCTATCAATTTTCATCTAGTTTCCTTTAGGGTTTCTGGATACAAGAGAGTTAAGCAGGGCTTTGTTATGCCTTCACTGCAGTTTGACTTCTCTGTTCAATTAATCTTCACCACTTCCTTCCTTTCACAGGTATGGATCTCTAAAAAATATTTTGCTTAAGACTCATTCTTGGTGTCTGCTTCAAGAGAACCCAATTTGGGTAAACATCTAAATTTGTGAGTTTATTTAGGTGAATTCATTCACATGTGCATAATAAATCTGTGAAAGGAATACAAAACAGTGGTTAAGAATTTGGGCTCTAGAATAAAGCCTTGGTTCAAAGCCTGGCTCTGCCACTTTTTACTCAGTGGCCTTTCTGTGTTTCTGTTTTTTCTAATCTACAAAATGAGTATAATAGTAGACTTGCCTTCTACAGTTATTCTGAGGATTAAACAAGTTGATACTTACAAAGCACTCAGAACTGAGCCTATCATACAGCTATTACTCGATTCATTTGTTTTACGTTCTTCTTCACAAAGGTGACTTTAAATATACGTGTGTTCACACAATTTGCATACCTGAGATGTTGCAGAAGAAACAGAAGGTGATGGAGATGCAGGTGGAGTAAGTAAGCTACAGGGTAAGTTTAATGTAACATAATGCTCATGACTGCAGATGATTCGCAGAAAATCCAGCCTCAAGGACACCAGAACACTCGGATTCGGTAATGAGTAAAGCTTTGAAGACACCTTGTAAGCATTGCATAAGAGAACACCAGTTAAATCTATTATTTCTTTAATACTAATACCAGAACGGCAAATTAGAATTAAATAGTAGTACTTGGTATCCAGTTTGGGTTTTGTGGCTTAAATAATAGTATCACCTTCTTCCACAGTTGCTGCTAAAATTAAAAATTCAAAACCATAAGGTTTACTATATAAATACATATCTGACTAACCTAAAAGTCACATTCTTGTATTTCCAATATAGCATCAATATTTCTACTTCTCAAAAAAAAACAGGAAAAACATATACTACCAAAATAACTTCATATTACTTTCTTAGAAGAAATTATCAATTCTATTTATAATTTGTCTGTTTTCTCAGCTACATCAAGAGCTACTTGAGGAGACATACTACAAACTGATTTAATAGTTTTAGTATCCCTACAGCTTAGTTCAATGTTTGGCAAATATAGGTCAGTGTTTAAAGAATAAAGACAGGACAAATTCTGGTAGTAATAGTACATAAAGTTTTGGGGAAAAAGTAAAAATGATACATATAGTGTTGGAAGTATTTCTATGTGGGTGAGTGCCCATGCATAGTTTTAACTTTTCTATTAGAAGAAACAAACAATAAAGGCATCTAATAGAATATTCAAAATTCTAAATATTAGACTACCAAATAGAACTCCGGACTATTAGTTCCCCAAAATTAATCTGCAGACCAGCTGTGAGGTGCTTCACAAGCACTGTGTGCTCCTCACCCCCACCACCATGAGAAGTTTGAACTTCTCAATAATTCTGGAATGGGACTCAGAGATCTGTATATTTTTAAAGCGCCTTTAAAAGGTAATTCTGAAAGGCCTATACAGCTTACTACCAAAGTGGTCCATCAGAACCATTAACTAATGTTTTCCAGAAAGCAGACTTCACTCATTAGTTGATAAAAATTTTAAAACAAAATCAGCTATGTGTGGAAAAGTTCCAGGATGCTTTTAATTTAGTAAAGTCAAGATAATGAACAACATTTGGCAAACGGGTAAACATCTGTCCATAATTTCAAACTCTACAATTTCCAGGGCTGGATTAGGAGGAATACCAAGCAAAATGCAGCTGCTTTAAAAATCACTCAAGATACAAAGTCCACTCCATATAAATGCTCCACTTGTATGACATCTTGAGACTGTGTTACATTACTATTGACTTGATGGTATAATCCAGAATGGGAATTAAAGAGTCATAAGTAGGCCTGTATAACTCAAGGAAATACTGGCTGTACTGACAGCAGCTTGCCACAGTCCTTGTGTCGTGATAAAACAAATATAATTTATTTTTGCCTTGCTAATAAAAATACGTTCCTTTAGGCTGCTTTTTGTTTTAACATCAGTATATGAATGTGCTCTTGAAGGTCTTTTAGCTCTAACTTTGAAAAGAACTAACATAGTATTTAAACTACTTGATTACTAATAATTCCTAACTATGTATTTATTACCTGTTTATAGCAGGACTTTATAAGGCTAAAAACAAATCCTCTGTCCATAACAGACAACAGATCATTGAGAAAGAATGCAAGGCTTGTATTGAGTCTCTCAACCATTTCTGTGTCCTGTGAAACAGAATATAAAACAAAAACAAATTAAAGTATGATAGTTTAATCTGAACTTGACAGAGAGATTAAGTGGGGGAAAAGTTATCATTACCTTCTGAAATCGCGAAACTATATCACTAGCAATCGTGCTGACAAGAGCTGCAATGTCATCCATGAAACGTTCTGGAAAACGACTTTTCCTTGGAGCATCAAGTTTATCATTAAAGTATAAATGATGCACCATGCTCTTTACCTGAAAAAAAGATAAAAATTATCAGTTTAACTTCCTATAAATATAATTAACAATTACAACTCTAAACACTTGGACTATTTTAAAAATATAGCATGTAGTTTAATAGATGAATGAAATACTTTTAGCTTCTTAAATATTGTTTAAAGTTCCCTATGATGTTTTGTATTTGCCAAAAAAATTTTTTAAAAAATCAAACACAATACAACTCCATCACCATATTACCCTCAAAAAATTATCCTAACAATAGGACAAAAAATTCTGTGTATGTCAACAAAAAAGAAATTTCAACCTTAAAGGTTTTTTTTTTTCTTGAGACAGTTTCACTCTTGTTGCCCAGGTTGGAGTGCAATGATGCGATCTTGGTTCACTGCAACCTCTGCCTCCCAGATACAAGCGATTCTCCTGTCTCAAGTCTCCCAAGTAGTTTGGATTTCAGGCATGCGCCACCATGCCCAGCTAATTTTTTGGTATTTGGTAGAGATGGGGTTTTACCATGTTAGTCAGGCTGGTCGCGAACTCCTGACCTCAGGTGATCCACCAGCCTCAGCCTCCCAAAGTGCTGGGATTATAGGCATGTGCCACCATGCATGGCCCCAAGTTTTGTTTTTTGTTTTGTTTTTAAAGAAACAAGGTCTCACCCTGTCACACAGGCTGAAGTGCAGTGGCATGATCATAGCTCACTGTAGCCTCCAACTCCTGGTCTCAAGTGATCCGCCTGCCTCAGCCTCCAGAGTAGCTAGGACTACAGGTGCACACTATCATGCCCAGCTAATTTTAAAATTTTTTATAGAGACAGGGTCTGGCTATGTTGTCCAGGCTGGTCTCAAACTCCTGGCCTCAAGTGATCCTTCTGCCTAAGCTTCTCAAAATGTTGGGATTACAGTTATGTAATCTACCACATCCAGCCTAAAAAAATGTAATTAAATTTTTCCAAGATTCAACAATTTTGCCATTCCAAAGCTCCCAAACTGTAAGCTTTGAAAGGTTAGAAACCCTGTCTTCACTATAGTGTCCTCAGTAGCTAATACATAGATGATGGCATACAGTAAGAATACAATAAATATTTGAGGACTATATTGTATTGTATTTATATTGAATATTATACAGATTCTTTACTGTAACACTGTGGTAACAGTAATAAAGATTTTAAACTTTAAATTCAGGTAAATTGAAGCTAAAGTCCTATACTTAACATCAAGCCCAGCCAAGTTTTAAATTGCAGTCTTTTGACGATTTTGTATTTTAGAAACCTAAACATATATGTAAGACTATTAAAAAACAGTTGAAATTACAATTTTTACCTTACAAGAGAAGCACATGAAATATAAATTTAAGGTTTATTTTCTGGGAAGAAAAAATGTGTTGTCACTTATATATAGTTCCTGATTTATTTTTTCTGTAGATTATTAAATCTCTAGAAGAAATGTTTTCTTACTCATAATATATGTAGCATTCAATGCTGAGGACCACCCTATGACATACTTTGGAAGATTCTTTTCTGTTTTCCTGTTTTTAGTTGTTTTGTTTTACATTTTTAAACATACTTCTTCTTTGGGAGAAAAAGTTTCAATGATTTCAGCTTTCTAGAGGCTGAAGAGGAAGGTGAAGAAGACAGTCCCAAGTGCTGGAATGCCTGAGTTTGAATCACAGTCCTGCTACCTACAGGCTGTGCATATTAAGACATGTTAACCTCTCTGTTCTTTAGTAATACCTAGGCCACATGGCAGTACTAGCATATTGTGCCCACTTAATAAATGCTTGTTGCCTTTGTTTACATATGCGTATGTTTACATATACAAGTTTATATATACAGGTGACTCTTGAACAGCACGGGTTTGAACTGCATGAGTCCACTTATATGTGGGTTTTCTCCCACCTGTGCCTCTCCTGAGACAGCAAAACCAACCCCTCCTCTTCAGCCTACTCAATGTAAAGACAATAAGAATGGAGACATTTATGATGATCCACTTCCAATTAATGAACAGCAAATATATTTTCTCTTCCTTATAATTTTCTTAATAACATTTTCTTTTCACTGTTTATTCTAAGAACACAGTATATAATACAAATAACATACAAAATATGATTATGTTATCAGTAAGGCATTTGGTCAACAGTAGGCTATTAAGTAGTTAAGTTTTGGGTGAGTCAAAAGTTATATGCAGATTTTGACTGTGTGGGGTACTTCGTTCCCCTAAACCCCATGTTTTCAAGGGTCAATTGTTCATATATATGTATTTACTAATTAAAATATTAATTCACTCATTTTAAAAAGTATCATTTATTTGATTACGCAAAAAGTACTTAAAAAAAATAAAAGAGACAGGATCTTCCTCTGTCATCCATGCTGGAGTACAGTGGTGATCACAGCTCACTGCAGCCTCAAACTCCTGGGCTTAAGCAAGTTCCCTCCTCAGCCTCCCAAGTAGATGGAACTACAGGTGTGTGCCACCAGCCCTAGCTAATTAAAAAAAATTTTTTTTGGTAGATATGGGCTCTTGAGGTGTTGCTCAGGCTGGTCCAAACTCCTGATCTCAAGTGATCCTCCTGTCTCAGCTTTCTAAAGTGTGGGGATTACAAGTGTGAGCCACTGCATCCAGCTAGTACTGTTGTGTTTTTTATTGGCTGTAACTGGCATTTCCCTAAGAGTTTACTAGCCATAATAATGGCAGTGGGTATCTATAAAGCTTTTTTATATCTTTGGTATAAAATCTACAATACTGTCATTATATACTTGCATGTATAATGACTAGCAAAGAATGTATCACAAGTTTCCTTTGAAAAGACAGCTAGCTGATACAACCATCCCTGAGAAAACAGAGTTAAAATGAGCCTCACTCTTTATAATTCCACCTAAACTGTGCTGTGTCCACAGCGTCTTATCTAGAGATGAAACACATGTAATTTTGTCTTGAAGGCACATGTAAAAGCATAAGATGTGCAATAGAAAAAGATGTCTAAGATAACAAATGAGCTAGCATAAAACTGTTCACTAAGAGAAAAAATATTAAAGAACGTGCGCAGTTTTTGCTCACCATTAACTCAAAAAAGAACCAGGCTTGTTGCAAAGCTGATTCCCGAACGCTGCCACTGCAAACAACCCACTGCAAAGCCAGCTCCTCATGAAAAAGCTATCCAGAAGTAAATCCAAAGTTATTATCAAAGTCAAATCTGCTGATAACATAAACCAAATAATAATGCAAATACAAATGAAGATATAATGCGAATAAGCAAAATAAGGTGCATGAACCATTCAATGATGTGTTGAAGACACCCATTAACGAAACGGCTATTTATGCATGTAAGACGGTGGAACGTGGAACAGCTGAAAAAATTACATGTTATCTTGCTGTAAAATGTAATTTTAAAAGGACAGGTAGAAGATAGCCTCCTAAATTGTACCTGCAAACAGAAACTAGACTAAAAACTTACAGTAATACCTTGTTTGTAACTTAAGTACACTTTTTAACATATGCAAATACACACGTGAATTTTGCTGGTACAATTTAGGAAATACATTTTAAAATTTAAACTTTGCTATGAGGCATTAATTTTCAAGTTTTCAGTTAAGGCATTTTTAAAAAAAAAAAAGCAGAAGATTTCTGCCTTATAATGGATATGCATACAAAGCATTTGCAAAATAGTGTATATTAATATGAAAAAGGACTAACAAAACTGTGCATACGGGAAGCAAATCAACATATCTTACTAAGAGTGACAATTTTTCTAACTCATCTTCCTTTCCCTGGAGATTTAAAACACAAAACAGAAGCAGTTACAGAAATAGAATTAAGAATTGATACATCTTTTTGGTACTAAAATTTGATGATCAAATTTGAATTCACTAAATTCTAAAAACAGTCAATCCCAAAGATATAAACATTAACATAATATAAAATAGTCTACACTGCCAAGGTATGCCCCAAAAGGCATCAGACAAGCAATGCTTGCTCAGACATATTTTTAAGCACAATGCAATTACTGTAAATATCTCATCCTGGCTATGTAAATAAATCTTACATCTATTTAATTGGTGAAATTATTTTACCCCTCTATTTGTCTTCGTATGAATCTACCTTTTTAGTTGGTAAGCGTCCCGTTAATGTTTGTAAGAAACTTGACGTCTCTGTGTGCGAAGACATACGATTACAACTTCGATCCATAGCCTATGGAGTGAAGATGAATGAATGACGAGATAACATTAACATTTGCAGTGGATGATTTTGCAGCTGACGGATTATGTACAAGTTTAAAATAGAGTTTTATTATGGTTTCGAAAACCACCTATTTTATTGCTCTCATTTTCACCATTTTAAGCTGCTTTAATGACAGTACATAAGTAGTATCAAAATGGCTTCTATATATTTTTGGTCTTTAAAAAAAGATGAGTATTTCAATGATTATGTAATATTCAGAGTGCTGCAAAGAATGAAACTTTTATCTGTGTGATCTATACACATGCACATATCTAGTAAAAATATATATAAAGTAAAAACATACTTCTCAACTGATCTCAGACCAAAAAAGAAATCAATTTATTTATATTAAATAAAGAAAACAAAAAGTTTAAAATAATTTATCTTACTTTTTCATTATTATCAGAAACTACCATTCAGGTTTGTCATATACTAAATCAAATATAAATCACTTATAATAATAGATATGGAATTAAAAATTTTTTTAAGAACAGAATTTTCCTTCAAAGCCAACACAGATGAGAAGTATATTTTGAGGTATCATGCAGTATTAGCTATCAAGCAACTAGTCTTAAGAAAGCAAAACTAATTCAGCTAAGGTATAACAAATTTCATACTTTGCAACACAGTACAAATTAAAACAAATTTTTGCTTCTGGTATTGAATCTTACAGCATGGGATCATATAGTGTTCACATTTCATTTCAACTTATTGCCAGTCTTTCTATTCAGTGACTACGAAGAAAATAAGATAGTAAATGTTAAATGAAAATGATATAATAGTTACACTTTTAACCAAAAGCAAATATAAAACTGATGGGTTTTTTTTCTCCACATAAAAAATTAAAAATTGCTATTAAAGATGTGCTACCCCTAAAGAAGAAACTGTTATAAAAGCCATCAATTGCATAAGCAGCAGGCACTGAAATACTGATACAGTGTGTAAGGAAGAAGGCAGAGATAGGAAATAGGAAAGAAGAACATTACTGATGCAATTGGTGGTATTCATGCATAGTAGTTGGAAAATGTGCTAAGTAAACAAAAATACACACTTTTTAATGATTAAAAAAAGCAAGCCACTGAAATCATAGTATATACTAAAAAGTAATGTTCTAAAGGGAAACATCAGCAGCCAATAAAGAAACCTCTAATATAAACACCACCTGTGTTGATTCTGCACTTGGACTGGGGTTGGATCCCCATGGGGCAGCCTTTGGACCACCAGTGTTAACCCAGGAATTGGAGCGATCTAAACCCTAAGCATATAATAGAAAGCAGTTGGAAAGGAAAGAAATATTACATGTTGCATGCTATAAATTATTCTTAAAGAAATTCAGATCTTCTATTGCAAACATGTTTTTAATTAGTACTGTTAAAGCAACCAAAATTTGTAGGCGCCTATAGAGTATTAGTTCATCAAAATTATCTTATTATACAACACAATTTTAAAAAATCACCAAGGCCATTAATATAGCATTTAAAGGTATTTTTTCTTTATGTAAAGGGATACTCTCGAAGTACCAATAATTAATGTTCCCATAGCACCACACCCCCAAACTTTCTTTAAATATAGTACAAGTTAGCAACAGATAATATCCTCTGTATCTAACTGAGGTTTAAAGGGAAAAAAGGAAGAAAAACATGCCATTCTTCAATATAAACTTTAATTTCATTCCATCTCTCATCAACTGAAAACTATGCAGTGATATACTCCATAATTCTATTTGACTTTGCCACCACCTTCACTCTCTTTTAGGGACAGACAGGAGAAATTAAGTAAAAACTTCAGAAAAAAAATGATACCTAATATTTACTCCTTCCTAATAATGTATTTTGGGTTGCATTTGTAATTAAACACAATGGGTCACTATTTTTTAAATAAATATTATAAGGAAAAACATTATGCTGGGGTGTCTATAGGAATTATATCTTCATCATCATCTTCATTAATTTAAAATTTCTTCAATACACTACTAAAGTATATGTCCAGAAGTGAATTATTTTATCTTTGTCAGAGAGGGGTTACTGTGATTCCAGGTGAAAGAAACAGAGGCTTTACTTCTATTTCCTCAAACTGACTGATCATCAGAATCACTTGAGAAGCTTTATAAAATTCAGATCCTGGGCTCTATCTCCGTTAATTCGATTCAGCAATTTGGACTGGGGACTTGAGAATCTAATAATTGGAACTGGAGCAGGTTGTAAAAGATTTTTAAAGAATTATTAGGGTAAGCATAGCAAAGAAAACTGAAGACAAGCTGACGTAAATATATCAGGGCATGAGTACGGACCCAAACCAGAAAGCACCAAAGGAAGAACAGGTAAAAGTAAAGCGTTGGAACAATTGTAATCAACTCTGTCTAGACATTAATGTCATTTGGGAAGCTTAACAACAGTAACACAACAAATGTGCAGTGCCCTACCTTAAAACAATTAAATGAGAATTGTTGTGAATACAGCCCAGACATCAGTATTTTTTAACTACTTCAAAAGAAGTTTTTAAAAAGCAAAGAAAGAAAAACTGTAACTCTCAAGGACTTAGGTTATAGAAGAATATTTCCTCTACTTTTTCTCATTTTTTTCCCAAATATATAGAGAAGTTGAAATGATGGCACAATAATCACGCATTTCTCATCATTTTTGATGCCAAAGGTCTAATACAGGAGTTAAGGTTCCAATCCAGGCTCTACTGCTTACTAGCTGTAAAATCTAAGATAAATTTCTCAACCTTTTTTTCAGTTTATTATCTATAAGATAAAAATGATGACAGTGTTTCCCTTCATATGGTAAGAATCAAATAATGGAAGTAAATTACTAAGTGCAATGCCCTGAATATACTAAACTCTCAAAAACAGTATTTATAAAATTTTCCATGCATATTTTTCTTAAAATGCTTTCTATCAAAGTAAATTAGACAATATCAAAATACTAGTAAAATTAGGCAATCAGATTTGTTTTAAATATTCACCTTCTCAGAACCCCATTACAATACTTCAAGTAAAAGCAAACCAAAAGGCACATGTTTTTCAGATAATTTTCATTCATCTCCAAAATTATGTCTTCTTTGTATAAAAGTGTAAAGTTCTTCCTGCCATATTCAATTGTTACAGTCACTACTCATGTTATAACAATAAGCATGAGCATTTGATTTTTGCAAAATTATAACTGTCCTCTTTTCTCCCATGAACTTCCACAAAAAGAATAACGACTTTGCTGTACTCTGAAATTCACTTAACTCATTGTTTAATTTCCTTTAAAACTACAATATATGATAATTGCTAACATGAGAATAAAAAAAATCTCTTTGTGGTACGAATTACAGTCATATACAGAAAAGTGACATTCTGAGCAGTTATAATCATATCAAAGCTAACTATTTAAAGAAAACTTGTAACCAGTTGTTAGGCAAAACAAGTAACTTCCATAATTCAGGCATTATAAAGCTAGCAATTCTATCTAACAGCCCATATTTAAGCAAATTCATCACTTATATTTAATATAATAACTTTATGTTACTGATTTTTTTTTTTTTTGAGATGGATTTCGCTCTTGTTACCCAGGCTGGAGTGCAATGGCGTGATCTCGGCTCACCGCAACTTCCGCCTCCTGGGTTCAGGCAATTCTCCTGCCTCAGCCTCCTGAGTAGCTGGGACTACAGGCACGCACTACCATGCCCAGCTAATTTTTTGTATTTTTAGTAGAGACGGGGTTTCACCATGTTGACCAGGATGGTCTCGATCTCTCGACCTCGTGATCCACCCACCTCGGCCTCCCAAAGTGTATGTTACTGATTTTGAACAAACATGGAACAGACTAACCAAATGTGTCCCCATGTATGTGTAAGTGTGGGATTTTTTTTTTTTTTTTTGCCAAATCCTAGTAACACTATTAATTTTTTCCCTTACATATAGATAAGATTCCAGCGCAAGGCCCATACTGTATTTGATTTGACATCAACTTGTGCTATATTACAAAGATTTTGCTTCGTATCCACAAGTACTCAGCATAGTGCCTAGCATATAGTAAGCTCTCAGTGTTTGAGAAATTAAAAAAAAAAAACAGATGATATATGAGAAAGAAACATATCAATGCAAAATTCCACTGGCACTTGATTAAAACAATAAAGTTCAGACCTGATGTAACCATGTACTTACAAAACCGAATGTTAAAAGACTATTGCTAGAGCTAAGAAAGCATAGCTAGTTTTAGCAACATAAATATGAAGAAGTCTCACAAATATTTTTACATTTACATTACAGCCACTGGAGTAATCAAAACCTGTTCATGTTATTATAAATATTCTTAAATTTTAGGAGTTCTATATTTTATATGGGGGAATAAAATTAATCAAAATTTTCATAAAGTCAAATCTCTGCAGATCTTTAAATATATAATTAATCCCAATAGTAAGAGGGCAAACAAAAGCATAATTCAGTTCTTAAAAGGATGATTTAGTGCTGGGGTGTTTACTCATACTAACATATTGTCAATCGATAAATATGTACTGAGCACCTTGAATAAGTTAGACATTACAGATACTTTGGAACAAATATTCCCTGCCATCATGAAACTTAAATTCTGGTAAAGAAAGATAAACACTTAAAAAAATTAATTAATATGCTGTGAGACCAAAAAAAAAAGACAAAAAACAAAATAAGAGGGTTTGAAGTCCTACAGCCAAGGCTGAGGACACAGCCCCCGGTTACACATTTATATAAAATAATCAGAGTCAACCTCACTGGGAAGGTGGCCTTCAGAGTAAAGCCTTAAAGGACTGTGGGAGTAAGTCATTAGAGGATTGTCCTCAGAGGAATGACATAATGACTTAATTTTTGTGTGTGTCCTAAGTTTTTTAAAGCAACATTCTGGTTGCTATGTTGTGAACAGAGTGTGGGGTAGGAGTACAGAAAGCACCTTTAAAGCCAGTACATTAATTCTAGGAGAGATGATGATAGCTGAGACCAAGATGGAAGTAATGAAGATGTTAAGAAACATCTCTACCTTTCATATATATCCAAATCTGAACAAAGCGATTTAGAAAAAGCAGTAAGTTTAGAACTCCAGAGAGAAATATAATTGTGGGAGTCATTAGCATAACATTTATGTGGTATTTAAAGCCATGGAAACTGATAAGCTCACCAAGGTAGTAAGTGTAGAGAGAAGACAAGAAAAGAGAAATAAGGATGGAGACCTGGAACACATCCAGATAAAGAGATCAGGAAAGGAAGAATCCACAAAGACTGAAAAGGTATAATTAGTAAACCAAGAAGGAAATCAACAGTGTAGTACGCTGGAAGCCAAATAAATAAATCTCAGAGGGAAAAAAATTTAACTGTGTCAAAAGCTACTGGCAGGTAAAAGTAAGCTGAGTTCTGAAAATTAACTACTGGATTTAAGCAACATGAAGGGTGCTGGTGACATTAACAAGGACAGCTTTGGTGGAAAATGGGAGGAATATTTGACTGAAGTAAAGACGATGGGAGTAAAAGAACTGCAGATATCAAGTACAGAAAATTCTTAAGGAATTCTACTACAAAAGGTAGCAGAGAAAGAGCAAAGAAGGTAGCAGCTGAAATATTAGAGAATTATTATTTTTAATTTTTGTGGGTACATGGTAGGCACATGTATTTATAATTTTGTGTGTACATAGTAGGCATATGTGAGATATTTTGATAAAAGTATATCATGTATAACAATCACATCAGGATGAGTTGGGTATCCATCACCTCAACCATTTATCCTTTGTGATATAAAGAATCAAATTATACACTTCTAATTATTTATAACTAAATATATAATAAACATTATTTACTTATTTAATTGTACAAATCACCCTGTTGTGCCATCAAGTACTAGATTTTATTCACTCTCTCTATTTTTCTATACCCATTAACTATCTCCATTTCCCTTCTGACCCCAACTGCCTATTCCCAGCCTTTGGTAACTATCATACTACTCTCTATCTCCATGAGTTAAACTGTTTTAATTTTTAGCTTTTACAAATAAGTGAGAATATGTGAAGTCTGTCTTTCTGTGACTGGTTTATTTCACTTAACATAACAATCTCCATTTCTATCCTTGTTGCAAATGACAGGATCTCATTCTTTTTTTAATAGGTGAATAGTATTCCATTGTATATATGTACCACACTTAGTTTACCCATTCATCTGTTGATGGACACTTAGATTGCTTTCAAATGAAAGGAATTATTTTTTCAAAATGAGATAAATAACAGCATGCCTGTATGTAGATGGGAATGATTCAGTATTTAGGGAGAAACTGGTGATGTAGAAGAGATATAGAAAAACTGGTGGAGTGTAGATTCTGAGCAGGTGAGACTGGATGAGAGCATGAGTGACAGAGATGAATTCAGAAAAATGAATGGCTCATCTATTCATTTTTAATACAGTAGATAGTAGATGGCAATAGGTAGCTAGATATGATAGTAAAAGTTTATCAAAGTTTTCTTCCAATGGTTTCAGCTGTCTCAATTAAATAGAAGATAAAGTGAGAAAAGGAATGAGGGGAGAGGTGTTAGGGGGTTTGAAGTAACAAAAGAAGGAATAAAGTCATTTCCTGGGAGAACAGGAAAGTGATGGAGATAAAGAAATACAGTATAATTGCCCAATAGCATTAAGGGCTCTCTTGAGGTTGATTTCGAATAAGACCAATAACCGTGGTATTTTTAAAGACATGTTTAGCTGCACAGATGCTGACATGGCATAGGCAGTCAATTGAGTTTAACTATGGTTTCAGGTTTGGGAAAGATAAGGGAACCGAGGTTTGATTACAATGAGAATAATCTTTTTTCTTTTCTTTTGTTTTTTGAAACAGAGTTTCATTCTTGTTGCCCAGGCTGCAGTGCCATGGCGTGATCTCAGTTCCCTGCAACCTCTGCCTCCTGGGTTCAACTGATTCTCCTGTCTCAGCCTCCCGAGTAGCTGGGATTACAGGCACCTGCCATCACATCCGGCTAATGTTTGTATTTTTAGTAAAGACAGGGTTTCACCATGTTGGCCAGGCTGGCTTTAAACTCCTGACCTCAGGTAATCCATTTGCCTCAGCCTCCCAAAGTGCTAGGATTACATGCGTGAGCCATCACACCCAACCTGATAGAAATAATTATAACAATTGCCCAAAGACATTAAGCTGGCTAAGGAAGAAGAGAGAACATTAAGGGGGTGAGGCATAGTAAAAACATTGGAGGATCAAGATTAGAGATTGCAAAGGAGTAGAAATTGTTAGGTTGGGGTATTACAGAGAAAAACAGGAGACAGAGAACAAAACACATGAAATCGAGATTATGGTAATGACAAGATTGCAGGAGTGTCCAATCTTTTGGCTTCCCTGGGCCACATTGGAAGAATAATTCTATTGGGCATCACATAAAATACACTAACATTAACGACAACTGATGAGCGTTAAAAAAAAAAAATCCTAACAAACTCATAATGTTTTAAGAAAGTTTACAAATTTGTGCTGATCTGCATTCAAAGCTGTCCTGGGCTTCAATGTGGCCTGCAGGTCACAGGTTGAACAAGCTTGATAGAAAGTAAGACTATGGCTGAGGTGGGGTGGAAAACAAGTTGACTAAGAGTTTCTTGAACTGTCGGGTCAATAAAATAAGAAAAAATGAAGGGTAACTATAAATAAACTTTAGATTCCTTAAAATTTTGAGATAAAATTATACACCATTATTATTAGGGATTACAACTAAATGATAACCCAATATGAAGGTAGCTATCAAAAATTTTACAATAAAAAGAAAACAATATAAAAACCATTTAAGTAATTCTCACCCTGTAATAGCTTTCTCAGCAATTACCTTGTATTTACTTATTTGTATATATTTTTATATATATTTTAAAAATCATTGATCCATTTAAAAAACATCTTGAAAAAGGCAAAAAAATCATTATATATATAGGCCTCTTTGTTCTAAATCTTGAGTTTATAATCTATCAAATGTATAAGAAATAACTCTAGAATTATGCTAAATGAGTCCTAATGCAAATCTTACAAAATTAAGAGACATTTTTAAAGTAGAACCTTAAGGAAATGCTGTCTATAGCAACTTTTCTATAGTAAATTCTTGAAAATCCAAAAATCAAATTCATTCTACTGAAGAACTATGCAGTATATAAATATTCAGTATATAAATAATGCTAAGTACTACCTGTATTACAATAAAATATAATCAAGAATGAAAACAAGGATGAAAAAACCTGGGTTATTTTCTTAAACACAGAAATGTATGTATGTGTGTGTGTGTGTGTGTGTGTGTGTGTGTGTAAGGGGGAAGCTTTCTCTTTTTGCAGCTGCCACAGTACTCTGGTTACTCGGCAATATCCCTTATAAATAACTCTGAGCATCATTCTCTCTAGGAGTTTACAAAAAGGGAAAATTGTTTAATTATAGAAATATTTATATGGATCTTTAAGTTACTGAAACCCACGTTTTCTTATTTAAATCATAAGGCAGCAAAGTATATTTTTGATCTGTAAGAATAAATTATTTAATGAGCAATGCTTAATATGAATGAACATTCATTATGTAAATTTATTAATTAGAAGTTTCTATACAAACTATATATATTTCTGTAACTTTATAAGGCATAGTTAGTTCTGCCGTTTTTGATTAATGTTCAAGTATTTCACCTAACAAACAAACCCAATCAAGATCTTTAAATGTTCTATTATAGTTTAGATTAAAAGTTAAACATAGACCCTAGAACCTATTTATTAATCATTAATTCTTCCTCACAAATAAATTAATAGATTAAACTGCCAAAGAAAAGTTGGTTATCCTTCTGTAAGAATGACATCTTCCTCTTTTCCAATAGTAAAAAAAGTTTGAAACAGTCTGGTCAAAACACAGCATGACATGATTTCTTGGCCTCAGTCTTCCTGTATTTTTGTCTAGCTTGTTTAAACTCTGAGTTGTTTTTGTATTTTACATTCAGAAAGGCAATAACTACTTGTTCTGTGGGTATATTTTGGGGTAACAAAAAGATAAATGCCTGGAATAAAATATAGCTGGATCTTATACTACCTGGCCTTTCCCTTATTTTCCGGCATAATCACTAAACATCATTAAATAAATCATAGCTTTCTAATCCTGGTGTGCCTTACATAGGGTTTCACGTGAAATGTGGCTCTATTACCAACCAAGGTTAATCACTATTCTTGATTTTTTTAAAGAAGAGGATCTCATGATTTAATGATGACATCTATCTTCTACGTATCAGTCACACAGATCTCTTTTAATTCTATATTAACTCAATCTAGCCATTTTTTAGTATAAGACCAACAACAGTAAGTTATATGTGACTAGTGATCCCAAATTTTAGAAATTTTAGTATAGTAATTAACAGCAAGCATATTTAATAGAAAAACAAAACAGTGTTAATAAACTGATAGAACAAAAATGTACAATTCCTAGCTAATTCCTAACTTACATACATTTCAAAATTCAGAATAAATTAAAACAACTAGATAGTTCTCGATGATTCACAAAACAAAAACCAAATTTACAGACGCATGTCTTCAGTTTACCTTACTCCCGATGATTGACCGAACTTCATCATCTGGTGATGTGGGAGTCCCAGATATATCTGGATTGCTATTACTAAGGCTTCGAGAACGATTTAAATTAAGGCTTGCAGGTCTCACAGCAGATCTAGCCATTGTGGCATAATGCACTGATCCTCCCAAACCCCCAGGACCTAGAATTGCACATGAAATAGCACATAATTAAAGCAAATTGTCAGGAAAATATCTGAAAAATATCTCTGCCACTCTAAGAAATTCCACAAAGATCATGATTTGCTTTGGTTTCTAAATAAAAATTATTATACTCTTTCTTATTTTTTTAAAAGGCAGGCTCTTCTAAATAAAACATGTTATACTTTCTTTTTTTTTTTAAGAGGCAAGGGCCTTTTTTTCTTAAGAGGCAGCACTGGAGTGCAGCACTGAGACCACAGTTCACTATAAACTTGGATTCCTGGACTCAAGCAATCCTCCCACCTCAGCCTCCTGAGTAGCTAGGACTACAGGCACACACCACCATGCCCAGCTAAATTTCTCTCTCTTTTTTTGTAGAGACAGGGACTTGCTATATTGCCCAAGCTGGTCTTGAACTCCTGGACTCAAGCAATCCTCCTCTCTTGGCCTCCCAAAGCATTGGGAAATTTTTTTAGAAAGAAAGAAAATAAAAACACTCAAGAACTAATGATTACTGTACAAAGATATTCTATTTTACAGTAGTTTATAAAATCGTATGAACTGTAAATAATCATTATCTCTTCAGTGTTTCTCTGTATATTACAGATACAATAAAAACCAAAACTAATAGGAAATACACATACACACACACACACACACACCTTTCACTTCAGTATAGTTGGTATTTAGGAACCAAGATGCTCCAGCTGGTATCTCTTCCTTTTTTCCCACCTCTCCTACTCTGCCCCTTGACATTCGCTAGTGAGAGCACCAATTTATTGCTAACATCTCTTATATTAAACCATGTTTTATTTCTCTACCTTCATTATTGCTAACATCCTTTAAGTGACAGCATTTTATTTCTCAATCTTCATCAGTGACAATGTGAATAACAAAATAGTATCTTATTATATACATATAAAAAACTAAAGATAATTTTAAGATCCCAAGTGATATAAAAAAGCAAAGACCCCCTTTTTGTCTGACTAAAATCAAGTCTAATACCATCTTCCAACCTGTCTTTTATCTTTAAAAGATGGGATCTCACTCTGTTGCCCAGGTTGGAGTGCACTGGCAAGATCATAGCTCACTCCGCCCTATGAACACAAAAATATCCAGCAATCATAGTGATAATCTATCTTCATCTTTCTGAATGTCATATTTGCAAATGATATTAATACATACCTATTACCTAATTAATTCATGCAATCTTTCAGGTCAGCATGTAAAAAAAAAAGTTTTGTATAATCTGTATAATTCTAATAGTGTACTGAATAAAAGAGTAAATGGAGGAGCACTGTAGATATTACATAATCACTCACACACTCCTGTCAAGTGATATAATTTTAAAAATCAAGATAGGAAATTATAAACCAGAATATAAAAGTCAATTGCTTTTCTTTTTGCAATTAAGAAAATAAATTGGGCTAAAACTTAAAATCGTGTTACTATTATGCCTAGTTTTCAAATGAATGTCACAATTATTAGTCACCATTACCAATATTAACATTCCCAACAGCTGATAAAGGGCACTTACCATTATCATTAGTGTCATAGAGACAAATATATGAGTTGAGGCTCCAACACTCAGAAAGGTTATATTATTTCACTGACCACAAAGAGATCAGAACTTTTCTAAAGAACAATCTTTTATATCATTGTAGGTTTGAAAGGGTTTTTAGGAAACTACCAAGCCACCACATTTCTTTTTTAATGCCCTACAGCATTCTAGATGGCAAATATAAGATTCTATTTTTCTTGTCTTTTTTATTTTTAAAAGATAGAATCTCACTCTGTTTCCCAGGTTGCAGTGCACTGGTAATATCATAGCTCACTCTGGCCTCGAATTCCTGGGCTCAGGAGATCCTCCCACCTCAGCCTCCTAAACAGCTGGGATTACAGGGGCAAGCAAGTCCTTATCTTAACAAGGAATAATAAAATGCTTCCCAAGACAAAGTTATTTTCAAAATTTATTTCAACCAAGAATTCTAAAACAAACTAAAGAAAATTGTATAAAAAAAATGATGCCTAAAAATGTAACTTATTTATCCCTTTAACTTCAGCACCTAAGCATAGTGGATGTACGTAGCAGGTGTTCAATAAATGTTTGCTACTGAATAAATGCATCACAATACGGACTACAAAATTATCTCAATACTGACATGAATTCATAATTTATGAAAGACAGTTTCATAGTAAAAAGAATAAAATACCTGGTGAAGATGAATTAGGGTAAGTATTTGGTAGGCGGAAAACATAATAAATATATGATGCAAGAAGGCTGTTTCTGCCATGCTGGTCATGATTTCCTTCCAAGTTTTTGTGAAGTCGATTTATAATTGATGCCATGGCTTCAAAAGATGCTTGACCTAGATTAACTTTTAAGAAAGAAGAAAATACCTTTAACTTTAGACTGTAAATTTCACAGAGATAAGTTTTGTCATCTCTACATACTTTAAGTACAGTGCTTACATAGTAAGTGTATAAAGATGATTATGATTTGATATCAACTTTTAATGACACCTTGGATTAGCTAAACCAAAAATACTTTCCTGAACAAAATGAGAAAAAACTCATTTTACTAATTTAAGATGAAAATTATATGGGTTTGATTCGTCAAAAAAGAAAACAATGTTCAACAGATATCTATTATTTAGTAGAACAATACAAAGTACATGATAAGAAAAAAGAAAATTCATCATGTGTAATACCTTGAGAAGCAATTTCTCATTTTAAAGATTACTCCAAAAATCTAAACAGCATACAAGGGCAAACATATATTACTTTTGTTTAAAAAGAATTAAAAATATCAACAACAAAATGGATTATTGAAAATATTAACAGTATAGTAAGAAAAGATGACTAAGAAACTTGATTGGAATGAGTGTAAAAGGATTAGAAGAAAAAAAAGGTCTAGAAAAACAGGTTGAGGTAAGACTATATATCATTTTAAATGCCAGGCTAAGCAACATGTACTTGGTCATTCAAGTCAGTATATAACAATAATTTTACAAAAACTGGGAAATTGTGATAGATAGCACACTGAATAAATGGGTAAACTGAACAGCCACTTTGAGCAATAGGGTCTGAGAGTCTATGATTTATTTAATCAAGACAGGAAATTATGAAGAGATAATGAGGCCAATTAAGTTTTCCCAAAAGTGGAATAACCAGATAAAATGGTCATTTAGGAAGATTAATCTATATATATTGAACTAGAAGGGAAAGGGGCTAGAGATAGAAACCTGAGTCAAGTTAAGTGATTCTACCTGAGTTTCTGGTTAATCCTTTTCCTTTTTCTCACAGTAGCTACTCCAAGTTACCAGAATCCTTCTCAAAATTCAGGTCCTCTTTAATCCCTTCTTAGCAATCTTGCCTTCTATCTTACAGAAAAAATATAGAAAGCATGAAAGTCCTCATGTTTTTCTTTTCTTTTCTTTTTTTTTTAAAGAGATGGTATCTTCCTATGTTGACAAGGCTGGGTATGGCCTAGCCTCAAGCAATCCTCCCATCTTGGCCTCCCAAAGTGCTGGGATTACAGTTGTGAGCCTCTACATCTGGCCAAAAGTCCTCATATTTTCCTACAAATTTATCAGAATCTGAAAATACTTTATATCCTCTCCAAAGGAAGTAGTGCCCTCTCTTATGTAAGAGTGATCTATCACATTCACTCTTGTCTCACAGAATTTTTATTAATTCCTTTCTCCCCATGTATTTTTCTCCCTTGAGCATGTTTACATGCTGATTTCTCTCAGCATGTTTACATGCTGAAATGTTGCCACTCTTTTGCCCTACTCAACCCTGCTTTCTCTTCTAACTTAAAAGAGTAGTATATGCTTCTTGTATTTATTTTACCATCTACTATTTGCTTCTTAATTCCCTGTAATCTGGTTTCTACCTTCACTTAGACTAAAACTACTGTTGTTAATTTCATGAGTAGACATTTCTCAAGTATACTAGATAAGAGAGAGACTCTGAAACCAGTCTGAATCTTGGCTTTCAAATATAAATAAAGCACATAGCACTACTCCTGGTACACAGTAAACGGCATGCAAGTGTTTTCAATTACTGTTATTACTATTATTTTAGTTATCTACAACAAAGAACAATGCTAACTTTTTCTTTCCTTAAAACCTTCTTCTTCTATAATTTCTGTGACTGTATACTCTATGATCTCATAAACCATTACCTCTTCTCTATCCCACTGTCACCTACGTTTTAACAGTAACTCATCATTTTTTGTATGAAATTCTGTAAGACTCCTAATTTGTCTCCCTGCCTGCAAGTTTTCCCACTTTTAACTCATCTCTACATACCATAGCCATCTTTTTCTAGTCAAACTTGGTCAAGTTACTTCCCTAACTAAGACCAGATCCTTTAAAGGTTATTTATTCCCTACAGAAAAATAGTCCCAATTTCCTAGTGTGGAAGACCCAATTTCATCTCCCACTCTCCATATTACCTCAAATCAATTTATAACTAATTACATATACTTCCTCCCCCAAATTCATTCTGTGTACTATGCAAGTGATGTTTCATCTCCTTGGAATAATATTTACCTGTCAGACTCCTATTCATCTTCAAATACTCAACCCAGGAATTACTTCTATTTTATAAGTCGCCCCTAAAAAAACTCAAGTAATTGAATATTCCTCTCCTTTGTGCCACTACTCAAACATAAAAATTCTATCTGGTTAGCTGAAAATTCTTTCAACTTCCTTGCAGGATTTTGGTGAAAGCTACTGGCAAAAGTTAAGGCATAAACCTTGAAAAAGGACGGAAATGAAGAACACCTTTCCTTCCAGAATTACAGAAAAGAAAAAGAGAATACAGAGACTTTGAGTAAATGAAGAAGAGCTACATTAAGTGGAGGAAAGTAGATGAATGAAAATGTAGAGTAGGTAGATTATACATCCTGTAAATTACAACATGATTTACCTGTTTGCCTGTTTTCTTAACTAGCCTGTGAGATCTTAATGTCAGAAACCATGGCCTGAACAGTGCCTCTCAGTGTCAGGTACATAGTAAGTGCTTACTAATATTTGGTAAATAAATAAATAGTTTCTCTAATTTGAGTATATATCTATAGGACACATTTTATGAAAACTAAAGTCATCATTTTCTGGCATTATAAACAAGTAAACAACATCCTCCACCCCAAACCAAATGTAGTCCTTACATATAGCAAATAGAAATCATGGTTCTTTTTTTCTTTTTTTTTTTTTTTTTTACAAAATTTAAAAATGTCAAGTTATAAATTTCATGACTCATCCCCAAACAAAAGTAAATTACCTATTTGGCCAGCAATGACAGGAGGTCTAACAACTAAAAGTATCAATTTATCTAGCAGAAGATGAAGAAATCGGACCACTGGTTCCAACTGAGATGTATTCAGTGCTGAAATACTGTTCTTCAATTCATTTTCTAAGTTATTTTCCATGATTCGCATGTCCCCAATTCGTACGGGGAACATGTGTTCATCCAGAGCATTGACCAGAGCAAAAAACTTGTCAAGATAAGGATCCTAAAACAAAGAATGAACAAAAGCACTAAGCACTTATAACTATAAATTTCCCAATTCTAAAGGACCACAGACCACTAGTATGTAATATTAATCGGTAACACTAAAAAGTTCACGAGTATACAAACATTGTTTCCAGTTAAATACATCTATTTAAATTTATTATAAAATGATCACTTCAAATACTATTAGTTACTTAAGGAAATTACTGATACTAACTAAGAATTTTGTTTTGTTTTGTTTTAGTTTTAGTTTGCTTTATTAGTTTGGAGTTCAATAATTGTGGCAGGTACATTAGTAACCTACTTTTGTCCATTATTAATTTATTGTCTTTCAGCTCCAGAGCCTTTGGATACAAGGCAAACTCATCGCCATATCTTACAATCCTGGAGTCACTCTTTTATTGGAGTCTACCTGTGTACAGCTAAATAAAATTTATATACTATCAACTTTTTTCCTAAGGATAGCATAGAGGTGCTGTGTCTTCTTATTTCCCCCTACCTCACTGTGCAGAAAACAATTAACATACTGGGCTTAAGACAGCTATTCTTTGAAAGTCCTGTTTATGAGTTTGGCCTTGGGCTAAATGACTGGGAACTTACATTTCAGGGGAGTTCCCATTGACTCACTGTGCCTAAACTGTTTGTGCAGACGATATGGTATAAGCTATGCAAACAATATGGTATAAGCAAACAATATGGCATTAGGCTCACTGTGCCTAAACTGTGCAAACAATATGGTATAAGCTGAACACCTACTTTCCTTCTGGGAATCTGAAATATTGGTACATGTTAGGCAAAGGGTGCCTATGTGACAAGCCACTAGTAAAAACCCTGGGAATTGAGTCTGTACTAAGCTTCTGTGGCAGACAACATTTCACATATGTTGTTTCAACTTGCCCCATGTGACCAATGAGAGAGGATTCTTGGAAGTTTATTTTTGTTTCCTCTGGACTTCACCCCATTAGCCTTTTACCTTTGCTAATTCTGCTTTCCATTCTTTCACTAAAATAAATCATAGCTGTGAGTATGACTATATGTTGAGTCATGTAAGTCCTCCTAGCAAATCACTGAACCTGAGGTGGCTCTGGGAAGCCCTCCACACCACCCTTTCCCTTTATAGGCTAGTGAAGCCCTGAATTTCATTTTAAATACTTGCTTCTTCTCGGTCTACATATTTATCCTCCATGGAAAATCACATTTATCAATATAGTTTCAGCTATCACACTTTTTCCATCATCTCCAAACCTAAACTCCAAACTAATTACAACCACCTACAGGATACCTCCATCAGAAGTACATAGGCACTTCAAACTCAACACGTTCAAAAATAAACTCAGAGGTACCATAACTCCTTTCCCTTAGCATGGCCCCAAATGTACTTCTCTCATGCTCTCTATTTAGGGTAGAAATTACCATCTACCTGGACTGATTTCCTATGTATCATGATTTCCTATGCACTTTAAACTACTATATCACATCAGGTTACCTGCTGGTTCTTAGACTACTGTAACTCTGCACTTGCTACTCATCAGCTGAGTTGCCCACTCTCCCTTTCTGTGTGTAGTAAATGCAGGACTTTCAAAGAATGCAACATCTCAGTCCCTAGAAAAACAGGTAACTATTCCCTCTGTACTTTAAACAATTTAGTTAATACATGTAACTTTGTACTAATTTCATCATACTTTTTACACTTTCCCATGTAACATTGTAAGGTTTTTGAACCAAAAGCTATCTCCTCAACAGGTAACATCTCTGATCTCATGGAACTTACAGTCTAATGAGGGAAAGAAACAATAAACAAATGTTTTGTATGTGTGTTATACACACACACAAACGGAAAGAATGACAGAGTCAAAGTGCAACAGAGAAGCTGGGCGTAGGCAGTAATAAGTGCACAGGTAAGATGACACACAGTAATGAAGGTACTGTGTTTAAAAGTAACCAAGGAAGACCTCTCTGAGGGGAAGATAAACTCTAATTCATAAGTCAAATGAATACCAGGAGGAAAAGCACTGCAGGCAGAGAAAGGATGTATAAAACCTATTAGAACTTGGTATGTTCCAAAAATAAGGAATTTGGAACAAATAATCCCTAAAAATTCTTTCCATTCTCCAAGCCTATGAGAAATAAAGTAAGCTGATGATGGTTTCTCAATTCCAATTATTCTGCCATGTAACAGAAACTTAGAAAAAGCAAGTCACTTAACTGTTCAAAATGAAGTCAATAACGTTTTGAAAAACAAAATGTTCACTTTTGTTGACATTCAATATTTTGTTGATTCTTTTTAAAAATGTTCTAAATATTGTATGTTTTTAACTGACATATTCTCATATATCTGATAGCAATTACAGATTTATGATAGGTAACAAAACTGGCATCACAAGTATCAGATAATATGTTCAATTTAAGTTACATCTGATAATAAAAATGATTAACTCACTTGTGTATGGACAGATGAAGCAGCAACAACTTCCACATTAAAAACACCTTTGTGATTATCTACCCATTTCATGCCAGGTAGAGGAACCTGTAAGATATTAAATATAATGATCACAGATGCTTAAGTAGATTGCGAACTCTGAAAAGAAACAAAATTTACAATATCCCAGCGAGAAAAATATTGTGAAAATATATTTTTATTCACTGTAAACAAATTAAGAACTTCTACATTTCATTCTTATTTTAAAATCAAGAAATGCTTGATACAAAAGAACTATCCAGAAGCAAAAAGCATAAATTAATAAACACAAAATTTCTATCTTCCCAAAGACATATCCCCTTATATCATTCTAAATCTTCATCTATGTATACATATTTATATACACATTCATATAGTTAACAACAAACATCTTATTTTGAAACCTGTTTTTCATTTATTATATTGTGAATCTCTTCATGTCATAAATTCAAATTTACAATATCATTTTAATGGATTATAATATTTCACTTATTTTAAACATTCCTATTATTTTTTAACTGAGTCTTGAAATATTTGCAAGCAAAAAAAGCCTGTTGGTTTATGTATTCAAAAACTTTATTTTTTTTTTTTTTTTGAGATGGAGTTTCACTTTGTCACCCAGACTGGAGTGCAGTGGCACGATCTTGGCTCACTGCAAACTCTGCCTCCCAGGTTCAAAGGATTCTCCTGTCTCAGCTAATTTTTGTATTTTTAAAAGACAGGGTTTCACCATGTTGGCCAGGCTGGCCTTGAATTCCTGACCTCAGGTGATCTGCTCACCTCGGCCTCCCAAGGTGCTGGGATTACAAACCACCACATCGGGTCGAAAACATTTTTTCTGACATAAATTGCTAGAAATGTCTAAGTTATTTCATTAAAAATAACTTTTAAAATAAAGTACATAAATTCTCTCTATTCCTTTTGCTAAGTACAGCTAAAAACTCTGAAACCTGACATATAAATGAACATAAAGATTCTGAAAGGTAGAGAAAAAAAGGATGATGGGCCAGGATCTCAGGATGTAAGAAACTACGAGTCAGCATTTTCTGGGTTTTGCTTTTGCCTCACATATCCTGGACTGAGTGCTAGAGAGGCTGGCAAGCCAGGATTGCCAAAAGAAGAAGAGAAACAAAGCCTCAAGAAAAGCATGTTCTCTCTGGCCAAAGACATTAATATTCCAGCTAGTTCCAAGGGAACAAATCTTGGCCCCACTTCCCGCCTCCCTACACTAAATGGAGAGCCTAGGGTGCCACCTTTAGCTGCCTGAAATGAGGTACCCCTCTTCGCAACCAACCCCACACACATGGGGGTGCTATCAAAGAAGACAGAGTTGAGATTCTGTCCCTTTTCTGGTGATAATTAGCCCCCAACCAACAAAGGTGTCAGTGGAGGCCATGTGGAGCAGTAACAAGGTGGCCCCTCTCCCTCACTACCAGGAAGGGGTCAGCAAAGGCCTCGTGGGGAGCATAAAATCCCATCTTCACCCAGTAATGAGCCCCCTCACTGGATCCACCCAAGAGAGTAAAATCAGGCAGAGTAGGTACTGTTGACCTTCACCTCTCTCTGACAGCAGCACCTCCCTCCCCAACTGCTAAAATAGACTATTTCAGTAAGATCTAGAGTCTCATGAGTAATTAAAAATTATTCATCATACCAAGACCAGGAAAATCTCAACTGAAATGAGAAAAGACAATCATTGGACACCAATACTAAAATGACATAGATGCTTCATGGACCTCACAAGGATTTTAAAGCAGACATCATTAAAAATGTTTCAACAAGCAATTACGAATAGCTTTTAAACAAATGAAAAAAAAAAAACACAGACTCGCCAAAACAAAAAAAAAATTATAGAAAAATACAAGAGGGAGACTCCGCCACAGAACTTAGCCGGTGGCAGAGACGGCAGCAGAACAGCAGAGCCTGCAGCAACAGGGCGAACCACACAACAGCCGGGTGGCGCCTCGGAAGACAAACAGTGGCTAGTCCTGGGCAGGACACCTCAACGGACATCCAAAAATAAAGCCCGAACCCCCAACACAGAGCATTTGAGAAAAAAAGAGTTTTTTTAATGAGTTCTGTTGCAGCAGAATAAAACATAGCAGCCTAACAGCCCTGAATGAACAAGAGAGCTCACAGCTCAGCAATTGAGCTCCTATAAAGTACAGACTGTCTCCTCAAGCAGCTCCCTGACCCCTCTATATCCAAAAGACTGACATTTGGCAGGCATCATCCTGGGACAAAGATAGCAGAAAAAGAAACTGCTAGCATCCCTCACTGTGCCACAGCTGCTATAGGTGCACCCCAGACTAGCAGGGCCTGGAGTGGACCTCAGCAGTCGTACAGCGAAGGGGCTAGACTGGTAGAAGGAAAACCAAGTAACAGAAATACTTCATCATCAACAATCTGGGTGTCCAATCAGAGACCCAATCGAAAAGTCAGCAACTACGCAGACAACAAGCAAATAAATCCACAAAGATGGGAAGAAACCAGCGCAAAAAGGAGGAAAACACCCGAAACCAGAACACCTCGCCTCCTAGAAAGAACCAAAACTCCTCACCAGCAAGGGAACAAAGCTGGACGGAGAATGACTGTGATGAAATGACGGAATTAGACTTCAGAAGGTGGATAATGAGAAACTTTTGTGAGCTAAAAGAACATGTATTAAATCAATGCAAAGAAACTAAGGAACTTGAAAAAAGATTTGAGGAAATGATAACAAGAATGGATAACTTAGAGAGAAATATGAATGAATTAAAGGAGCTGAAAAACACAATACGAGAACTTCGCGAAGCATGCACAAGTTTCAATAGCCGAATTGACCAAGCAGAAGAGAGAATATCTGAAGTCGAAGACCAACTCAATGAAATAAAATGAGAAACCAAGATTAGATAAAAAAGCGCAAAAAGGAATGAACAAAGTCTCCAAGAAATGTGGGACTTTGTGAAAAGACCTAACCTACATTTGATAGGTGTACCAGAAGGGGATGAAGAGAATGAATCCAAGCTGGAAAATATTCTTCAGGACATCATCCATGAAAATTTCCCCCACCTAGCAAGACAGGCCAACACTCAAATGCAGGAAATACAGAGAACACCACAAAGATATTCCGCAAGAAGAGCAACCCCAAGGCACATAATCGTCAGATTCAACAAGGTTGAAATAAAGGAGATAATACCAAAAGCAGCCAAAGAAAAAGGTCGGGTCACCCACAAAGGGAAGCCCATCAGACTCACAGCAGATCTCTCGGCAGAAACACTACAAGCCAGAAGAGTGTGGGGGCCAATATTCAACATTCTTAAAGAAAAGAACTTTCAACCCAGAATTTCATATCCAGCCAAACTGAGCTTCAGAAGTGAAGGAAAAATAAAATCCTTTGCAAACAAGCAAGTACTCAGAGATTTTGTCACCACCAGGCCTGCTTTACAAGAGCTCCTGAAAGAGGCACTACACATAGAAAGGAACAACCAGTACCAGCCATTCCAAAATCACACTAAATGCTAAAGAGCATCAACATAATGAAGAATCTACAACAACTAACAGGCAAAACAGCCACTTAGCATCAAAATGGCAGGATCAAATTCACACATAAAAGTATTAACCCTAAATGTAAATGGACTAAATGCACCAATCAAAAGACACAGACTGGCAAATTGGATAAAAAGCCAAAACCCATCAGTGTGCTGTATCCAGGAAACCCATCTCACATGCAAGGATACACAAAGGCTCAAAATAAAGGGATGGAGGAAGATTTACCAAGCAAATGGACAGCAAAAAAAAAGCAGGAGTTGCAATTCTCATCTCTGATAAAATAGACTTTAAAGCAACAAAGATCAAAAGAGACAAAGAAGGCCATTACATAATGGTAAAAGGATTGATACAACAAGAAGAGCTAACGATCCTAAACATATATGGACCCAAGGCAGGAGCACCCAGATACATAAGGCAAGTTTTTAATGACTTACAAAGAGACTTAGACTCCCACACAATAATAGTGGGAGACTTTAACACTCTACTGTCAATATTAGACAGATCAACCAGACAGAAAATCAACAAGGATATCCAGGGCTTGAACTCAGACCTGGAGCAAGCAAACCTGATAGACATTTACAGAACTCTCCACCCCAAATCCACAGAATATACATTCTTCTCAACACCACATCACACCTACTCTAAAATTGACCACATAATTGGAAGTAAAGCACTGCTCAGCAAATGCAAAACAACTGAAATCATAACAAACAGCCTCTCAGACCATAGTGCAATCAAGTTAGAACTCAGAATTCAGAAACCAACCCAGAACTGCACAGCTTCATGGAAACTGAACAACTGGCTCTTGAATGTTGACTGGGTAAACAATGAAATGAAGGCAGAAATAAAGAAGTTCTTTGAAACCAATGAGAACGAAGACACAACATGCCAGAACCTCTGGGACACATTTAAAGCAGTCTCTAGAGGAAAGTATATAGCAATAAGTGCCCATAGGAGGAGAATGGAGAGATCCAAAATTGACACCCTATCATCAAAATTGAAAGAGCTAGAGGAGCAAGATCAAAAAAACTCAAAACCCAGCAGAAGACAAGAAATAACTAAGATCAGAGCTGAACTGAAGGAGATTGAGACACGAAAATCCCTTCAAAAAATCAATAAATCCAAGAGCTGGTTTTTTGAAAAGATCAACAAAATAGACAGACCATTAGCCAGATTGATTAAAAATAAAAGAGAGAACAACCAAATAGATGCAATAAAAAATGATCAAGGGGAAATCACCACAGACTCCACACCATCATCAGAGAATATTACAAACAACTCTATGCACATAAACTAGTAAACCTGGAAGAAATGGATAAATTCCTGGACACTTGCATCCTCCCAAGCCTAAACCAGGAGGAAGCTGAAACTATGAATACACCAATAACAAGGTCAGAAGTCGAGGCAGCAATTAAGAGCCTACCACACAAAAAAAGCCCAGGTCCAGATGGGTTCACAGCCGAATTCTACCAGACACACAAAGAGGAGCTGGTACCATTCCTTCTAAAACTATTCCAAATAATCCAAAAAGAGGGAATCCTTCCCAAATCATTTTATGAGACCAACATCATCCTGATACCAAAACCTGGCAGAGACCCAAAAAGAAAAGAAAACTTCTGGCCAATATCCATGATGAACATAGATGCAAAAATCTTCAATAAAATACTGGCAAGCTGATTGCAACAGCAAATCAAAAAACTTATTCATCATGATCAAGTAGGATTCATCCCGGGGATGCAAGGCTGGTTCAACATACACAAGTCTATAAACATAATTCACCACATAAACAGAACCAAAAACAAAAACCACATGATTATCTCAATTGACGCAGAGAAGGCATTTGACAAAATTCAACAGCCCTTTATGCTAAAAACCCTCAATAGACTCGGGATTGATGGAATGTATCTCAAAGTAATAAAAGCTATTTATGACAAACCAACAGCCAATGTCATACTGAATGGGCAAAAACTGGAAGCACTCCCTTTGAAATCCGGCACTAGACAAGGATGCCCTCTCTCACCACTCCTATTCAATATAGTACTGGAAGTTCTAGCCAGAGCAATCAGGCAAGAAAAAGAAATAAAGGCTATTCAAATAGGAAAGGTGGAAGCCAAATTGTCTCTATTTGCAGATGACATGATAGTATAACTAGAAGACCCCATCACCTCAGCCCAAAACTCCTGAAACTGATAAGAAACTTCAGCAAAGTCTCAGGATATAAAATCAATGTGCAAAAATCACAGGCATTTGTCTACACCAATAACAGACTTAAAGAAAGCCAAATCAAGAACGAACTGCCATTCACAATTGCTACAAAAAGAATAAAATACCTTGGAATACAACTCACAAGGAACGTAAGGGACCTCTTCAAGGAGAACTACAAACCACTGCTCAACGAAATCAGAGACGACACAAACAGATGGAGAAACATTCCATGTTCATGGTTAGGAAGAATTAATATCGTGAAAATGGCTATACTGCCCAAAGTAATTTACAGAATCAACGCTATCCCCATCAAGCTACCATTGACTTTCTTCACAGAACTGGAAAAAACCACCATGAACTTCATATGGAACCAAAAGAGAGCCTGCATAGCCAAATCAATTCTAAGCAAAAAGAACACAGCGGGGGGCATCACACTACCAGATTTCAAACTATACTACAAAGCTACAGTAATCAAAACAGCATGGTACTGGTACCAAAACAGAGATATAGACCAATGGAACAAAACAGAGGCACCAGAGGCAACACAACATATCTACAACTATACAATCTTTGATAAACCTGACAAAAACAAGCAATGGGAAAAGGATTCCCTATTTAACAAATGGTGTTGGGAAAACTGGCTAGCCATGTGCAGAAAGCAGAAACTGGACCCCATCCTGACACCTTACACTAAAATTAACTCCAGATGGATTAAAGACTTAAACATAAGACCTGGCACCATAAAAACCCTAGAAGGAAATCTAGGCAAAACTATCCAGGACATAGGAGTAGGCAAGGACTTCATGAACAAAACACCAAGAGCATTGGCAACAAAAGCCAAAATAGACAAATGGGACCTAATCAAACTCCACAGCTTCTGCACGGCAAAAGAAACAGTCACTAGAGTGAATCGGCAACCGACAGAATGGGAAAAAATTTTTGCAGTTTACCCATCTGACAAAGGGCTGATATCCAGAATTTACAAAGAACTCAAACAGATTTACAGGAAAAAAACAAACAAGCCCATTCAAAAGTGGGCAAAGGATATGAACCGACACTTTATGAAAGAAGACATATTTGAGGCCAACAATCATATGAAAAAATGCTCATCGTCACTGGTCATCAGAGAGATGCAAATCAAAACCACATTGAGATACCATCTCACGCCAGTTAGAATGGCGATCATTAAAAAATCTGGAGACAACAGATGCTGGAGAGGATGCGGAGAAAAAGGAACACTTTTACACTGTTGGTGGGAGTGTAAATTAGTCCAACCATTGTGGAAGACAGTGTGGCGATTCCTGAAGGCCTTAGAAATAGAAATTCTATTTGACCCAGCAATCCCATTACTGGGTATATACCCAAAAAACTATAAATCGTTCTACTATAAGGACACATGTACACGAATGTTCATTGCAGCACTGTTTACAATAGCAAAGACCTGGAATCAACCCAAATGCCCATTGATGTTAGACTGGATTGGAAAAATGTGGCACATATACACCATGGAATATTATGCAGCAATCAGAAATGATGAGTTTGTGTCGTTTGTAGGGACATGGATGAATCTGGAGAACGTCATCCTCAGCAAACTGACACAAGAACAGAAAATGAAACATCGCATATTCTCACTCATAGGCGGGTGATGAAAAATGAGAACACATGGACACAGGGAGGGGAGTACTAAACACTGGGGTCTATTGGGGGGGAAAAGGGGAGGGCCAGTGGGAGGGGGAGGTGGGGAGGGATAGCCTGGGGAGAAATGCCAAATGTGGGTGAAGGGGAGAAAGGAAGCAAAACACACTGCCATGTGTGTACCTATGCAACTGTCTTGCATGTTCTGCTCATGTACCCCAAAACCTAAAATGCAATAAAAAATTTTAAAAAATAAAATAAAATAATAATAAAAAAAAAGAAAAATACAAGAGATTTCTTTCCTATAGTTTTATCTTTTTTTAATCATGTATAGAAAATTTAAAAACAATGAAGTCAATTTCCCATCAGCCAATTTCAACACTAAATAGATAAGAAATTCAACATCTCTGAGGCAAGAATAAAGATTTTGAAACATTTTTGGAAAAAAAAGCCAGTAGAGTACGTTGAAACCCATCAAAGCAATAAACACTATTTGCTCTTTTAATCAAAAACACTTGTTTTCGGCTTAAAAAAAAATGATATACAAGGAATACATACACACATACTTCTTTAAAAGTAACAGTTCTCCTCAGCTCTAAATCAAGTGGACCTGATAGATATCTACAGAACTCTCCACCCCAAAACAATAGAATATACATTCTTCTCAGTGCCACATGGCACTTACTCTAAAATTGATCACATAATTAGAAGTAAAACACTTCTTAGCAAATGCAAAATAACTGAAATCGTAACAGTCTCTCAGACCACAGTGAAATTAAATTAGAATTCAAGATTAAGAAACTCACTCAAAACCACACAACTTCATGGAAATTGAACTACTTGCTCCCAAACGACTGTTGGTTAAATAATGAAATTAAGGCAGAAATCAAGTTCTCTGAAACTGAGAACAAAGAGAGAACGAACCAGAATCTGTGGGATGCAACTAAAGCAGTGTTAACAGGGAAATTTATAGCGCTAAGTACTCACATCGAAAAGCTAGAAAGTTGTTTTTTTTTTTTTGAGACAGAGTCTCACTATTCTCCAAGATGGAGTGCACTGGCATGATCTCGGCTAACTGCAATCTCCACCGCCTCCCAGGTTTGAGTGATTCTCCTGCCTCAGCCTCCTGAGTATCTGGCATTATAGGCATGTGTCACCACTCCCGGCTAGTGCGCACGAGCGCGCGTGTGTGTGTGTGTGTGTGTGTTTTATTATTTTATTTTAGTAGAGATGGGGTTTCACCATGTTGGCCAGGCTGGTCTCAAACTCCTGACCTCAAGTCATCTGCCTGCCACAGCCTCCTAAAGTGTTGGGATTACAGGTGTGAGCCACCATGCCCTGCCTTAAAAAAAAAAATAGCTAAAAAGATCTCAAATTGACATCCTAACATCACAACTAAAAGAACTAGAGAACCAACAGCAAACAAACCCCAAAGCTAGCAGAAGGCAAGAAATAACTAAGATCAGGGCAGAAGCGAAGGAGACATAGACACAAAATACCCTTCAAAAAAAATCAACATATCCAGGAGCTTTTTTTTTTAATTGAAAAATTAATAAAACAGACCACTAGCTATATTAATAAAGAAGAAAAAAGAGAAAAATCAAGTAGACACAATAAAAAAAGATAAAGGGGACATCACCACTGATCCCACTGAAATACAAACGACCATCAGAGAATACTACAAACACGTATCTGCAAATAAGTTAGAAAATCTAGAAGAAATAGATAAATTCCTGGACACATACATCCCTGCAAGACTGAACCAGGAAGTTGAATCAGTGCATAAACCAATAACGAGTTATAAAGTTGAGGGAGTAACAAATAGTCTACCAACCAAGAAAAGCCCAGGATCAGATGGATTTACAGCTACATACTACCAGAGATACAGAGAGCTGTTGACATTTCTTCTAAAACTATTCCAAACAATTAAAAAGGAGGGACTCCTCCCTAACTCATTTTATGAGGTCAGCATCATCCTAACACCAAACCCTAGCAAAGATAAAACAAAAAAAAAAGCCTTCAGGCCAATATCCCTGATGCAAAATCCTCAATAAAATACTGGCAAACCAAATCCAGCAGCACATCAGAAAGCTTATCCACCACCATCAAGTCGGCTTCATCCCTGAGATGCCAGGCTGGTTCAACATACACAAATCAATAAACATAATCCATCACATAAACAGAACTGAAGACAAAAACCACATTATTATCTCAATAGGCACAGAAAAGGCTTTCGATAAAATTCAGTATTCCTTCATGTTAAAAGCTCTCAATAAACTAGGTATTGAAGGAACACACCTCAAAATAACAAGAGCCATTTATGACAAACCCACAGTCAATATCGTATTGAACACGCAAAAGCTGAAAGCATTCCCCTTGAAGACTGGCACAAAACAAGGATGCCCTCTCTCACCACTCTGTTGTTGAAACAGAGTCTCACTCTGTCACCCAGGCTGGAGTGTAGTGGTGCAACCTCAGCTCACTGCAACCTCTGCCTCCTGGGTTCAAGTGATTCTTCCTCAGCCTCCCTAGTAGTTGGGATTAGAGGTGCATGCCACCACATCTGGCTAATTTTTGTATTTTTAGTAGAGACAGGGTTTCACTATGTTGGCCAGGCTGGTGTCGAATTTCTGATCTGCCTGCTTTGGCCTCCTAAAGTGCTGGGACTATAGGTGGGAGCTACCAGCGCAACCACCACTTCTATTCAATGTAGTATTAGAAGTTCTGGCCAGGCAATCAGGCAAGAGAAAGAAATAAAGGCATTTACATAAAAAGAGAAGAGGCCGGGCGCGGTGGCTCAAGGCTGTAATCCCAGCACTTTGGGAGGCCGAGGCGGGTGGATCACGAGGTCGGCAGATCGAGACCATCCTGGTCAACATGGTGAAACCCCGTCTCTACTAAAAAAAATTACAAAAAATTAGCTGGGCACGGTGGCGTGTGCTTGTAATCCCAGCTACTCAGGAGGCTGAGGCAGGAGAATTGCCTGAACCCAGGGGGCGGAGGTTGCGGTGAGCCACGATCGCGCCATTGCATTCCAGCCTGGGTAACAAGAGCGAAACTCCGTCGCAAAAAAAAAAAAGATAAGAAGTCAAATTGTCTTGGTTTGTAGATGACATGATCCTATATCTAGAAAACCGCACACTCTCAGCCCAAAGGCTTCTTAAGCTGATAAGTAAGTTTAGCAAAGTCTCAGGATACAAAATCAATGTGCAAAAATCACAAGCCTTCTTATACACCAACAACAGACAAGCAGAGAGCCAAATAATGAATGAACTTCCATTCATAACTGCTACAAAGACAATGAAATACCGGGGAATACAGCTCACAAGAAAAGTAAAGGACCTCTTCAGGGAGAACTACAAACCACTGCTCAAGGAAATCAGAGAGGACACAAATAAAAAAAACATTCCATGTTTATGGATAGGAAGAATCAATATCATGGAAATGGCTATAATGCCCAATGTAATTTATACATTCAATGCTATTCCCATTAAACTACCATTCACATTTTTCACAGAATTAGAAGGAAAAAAAACTATTTTAAAATTCATATGGAACCAAAAAAGGGACCATGTAGCAAAGACAATTCTAAACAAAAAGAACATGAAGGCATCACATTACCCAACTACAAACTATACTACGAGGGTACAGTAACCAAAACAGCATGGTACTAGTACAAAAACAGACACACAAACCAATGGAACAGAAAGGAGAACTTAGAAATAAGACCACACACCTACAACCATCTGATCTTCAACAAACTTGACAGAAACAAGCAATGGGGAAAGGATTCCCTATTTAATAAATGGTGCTGCGGGAACTGGCTAGCCATATGCAGAAAATTGAAACTAGACCCCTTCTTTACACCTTATACAAAAATTAACTCAAGATGATTAATTAAATGTAAAACCCAAAAACTATAAAATCCCTAGAAGAAAATCTAGGCAATACCATTCAGGACATAGGCACAAGCAAAGATTTCATGGCAAAAACATTAAAAACAATTGCAAAAGCCAAAATTGACAAATGGGATCTAATTAAACTAAAGAGCTTCTGCACTGCAAAAGAAACTGTCATCAGAGTGAACAGACAACCTACAGGATGGGAGAAAAATTTTGCAACCTATCCATCTGACAAAGGTCTAATATCCAGAGTCTATAAGGAACTTAAACAAATTTACAAGAAAAAAAAAATTAAAGAGTGGGCAAAGGACATAATGAGAAACTTCTCAAAAGAAGATACTCATGTGACCAAACATGAAAAAAAGCTCAACATCACTGATCATCAGAGAAATGCAAATCAAAACCACAATGAGATACCATCTCACACCAGTCAGAATAGTGATTATTAAAAAGTCAAGAAATAACAGATCCTGGTGAGACTGTAGAGAGATAGGAACACTTTCACACTGTTGGTGGGAGTGTAAGTTAGTTCAAGCATTGTGGAAGACAGTATTGAGATTCCTCAAAGACCTAGAACCAGAGATAGCATTTGACCCAGCAATTCCATTACTGGGTATATACCCAAAGGAACAGAAATCATTCTATTATAAAGACACATGCACGTGTATGTTCACTGCAGCACTATTCACAATAGCAAAGACATGGAATCAACCCAAATGCCCGTCAATGATAGACTAGATAAAGAAAATTGGTACATGTACACCATGGAATACTATGCAGCAATAAAAAGGAATGAGATCACGTTCTCTGCAGGAACATGGATGGAGCTGGAAGCCATTAACCTCAGCAAACTAATGCAGGAACAGAAAACCAAACATTGCATGTTCTCACTTGTAAGTGGGAGCTGAATAATAAGAACACATAGACACAGGGAGGGAAACAATACATACTGGAGCCTGTCGTTGATGGGGAGTGTGAAGGAAGGGAGAGCATCAGGAAAAACAGCTAATGCATTCTGGGCTTAATACTTAGGTGATGGGTTGATAAGTGCAGCAAACCACCATGGCACATATTTACCTATGTAATAAACCTGCACATCCTGCACATGTAGCCCAGAACTTAAATAAAAAATAAGAGTTCTTGAAGTTTCATCTGAGAATCCACAGCACAAACATCATCTAAAAACCGTTAGACATGTAAATACTCAAGCCTCGATCTAGATCTACTGTCACAAAAACTCAGGAAATAAGGTTCAACAATCAGTGTTACAACGAACCCTCTAGGTAATTTCGATTCATGCTAAAGTGAAAAATGTTATCTTAAAATACTCTAACAAGCAATAGTAATAGCAATGGTGTAATAGTAGCAAACACTTCTGTAGCACTGTCCAAGTGCCCAGCACTATTTAAATGCTCTCCATGTTACTATATCATTCAATCATCAATACAACCAGTAACTCTAAGTCTTAATTATTCTCATTTTACAGATGAAAAAATTGAGGCACAGAAAGTGTCTTAGTCACCTCATGCTGCTACAACAAAGGACCATAAACAGGTGACTTAACAGCAGATATTTATTTTCTCACAGTTCTTGAGACTGAAAGTCCAAGATCAAGGTGCCAGCATGGTCAGTTTCTGGGGAGTGCTCTCACACTGGGTTGCAGATGGCCAACTTCTTGCTTATATCCCACACTGGTGGGGGATGAGGGATGTCAAGTGCTCTGGTCTCTTCTTACAAGGGTACTAAACCCATTATCAGGATATCACCCTCATAAATCCACTTACCTTGTCTAAACCTAACTAACTCCCAAAAGCCCTAACTCCAAATACCATCACACTGGGGGTTCTAATATATGAATTTTGGGGGCATACAGTTCAATTCATAGCACTCTGCCACTCTCCACCAATGCTATTTCCTTGCATGAAAAATACATCCATTCCAGCCCCCAATGTCTTAACTCATCCCAGCATCAACTCTCAAGTCAAAAGTCTCACCTAAATACCATCTAAATCAGATATGGGTGAGACCTGAGGTATAAAAATTTACCCCAATGCAAAATTCCCCTCCAGCTGAAAACTGTGAAACCAGAGGAGTTATAACCCTGTCTTCCCAAATACAATGGTGAGACAGGGATAGGATAGACATTCTCATTCCAAAAGGGATAAAGAGGAAAGAAGGAAGGGGTGATAGGTCCCAAGAAAGTCCAAAATCTAACAAGGAATTGGCTCTTAAGTCCATTAACTCTTCAATCTCAAATGATAATGGTTTTTGTTTTTTAAATAAAGTACACTATATATGTTTAAGGTATACACCATAATGTTATGAGATACAAATAGACAGTAAAATAGTTACTATAGTCAAGCAAATTAATATATCCATAATTTCACAGTTGGCTTATTTGGCAAGAGCAGGTAAAATCTGCTCATGTAGCAAGGATATCAAATACAGTGCAATTTTATTAACTACTGTCCTTATGCTGAGTGAGATCATTCAATATTTATTTCTATGTCTAGCTTATCTCTCTTAGTATAATGTCCTCCATGTTCATCCATACTGTTTAATGGCAGAATCTCTTTTTTAAAACTGACTGATATTCCACTTTGTGTGTATGTGTGTGTGTGTATTAAAAAAACAATTTCTACATAAGCATATACAGAATATCACTATATATAACTATATATATAAAACGATTTGTCTCTATATAACAATTTTTTAAATTCTCACAAAGGTGTGAATTTATTCCTAAGCAGTTAAAATGAACCACTGATATGTTGGACACTTAGGTTGTTTCCATATCTTTGCTATTGTGAATAATGCTGCAATACACCTGGAAGTGCAGATATCTTTATAATAAAGTGATTTTATTTCCTTTGAGTATTTGCCCAGAAGAGGATTGCTGAGTCATAGGGTAGTTCTATTTTTCTGCAGGAACATCCATACTGTTTTCCAAGATAACTGCATCAATCTCTATTTCTACCAATAGTGTACAAGGGTTCTGTTTTTTTTCACACTCTCATCAACATTTGATATCTCTTGACATTTTGATAACAGCCACAATAATGGATGAAAGGTAATACTGCATAGTGGTTTTGATTTGCATTTCCCTCATGCTGAATGATGTCAAGCACTTTTTCATATACCTCTTGGCCATTTTTATCTTCTTTGGAGAAAGTACATTCAGGTCTTTTGCCCATTTTAAAAACAGTTTATTGTTTTTCTATTACCAAGTTATATGAGTTCTTTGTAAAGTTTGGATATTAATCTCTTAACAGATATATTGTTTTCAAATATTTTTTCCCAATTCATAGACTGCTTTTTCATTTTGTTGATTATTTCTTTTGCTGTACAGAAGCTTTGCAATTTGATTTGATTTCATTTCATTTATTTATTTTTATTTATTTTTGCCTTTGTACCCTGAGTTTTTGGTGTGATATCCTAAAAACCATTGCCAAGACCATGCCAAGGATTTTTTCCCCTGTGTTTTCTTCTAGAAGTTTTATAGTTTCAGGTCTTATGTTTAGGTCTTTTTTCTATTTTGAGTTGATTTTTATGTAACGGTATAAGATAAGGGCCCAATTTCATTCCTTGGCATGTGGAAATCTAGTTTTCCCAGCACTATTTATTGAAGTGACTATCCTTTCTTCATCACATCCTCTTGGTGCCCTTGTTGAAAATTAGTTGTCTGTATTTGGATATATTTCAGGTCTCTAATTAATTATACTCTTTGGCTTGATGCTCTGCCTCTGGGACCACTGGGACAACAGCATCATCCCCACAGGTCTAAGGTGGGTATACCCCAGAGCTCTGATAAGCAGGGGTCTGCCCCCATTGCCTTTTGAAACCAAGGCAATGGGTCTGATGATCTCTAAATCACCTTCAGGGTCACTTTATCCTCTTTTTGAAGAACAGTACATGGTTACAGCTGAATAGCTCTATTATCCTGTCAAATCCAAAAAGTCCAACATCCTTCCTTCATTTCATCCCATCTCCTTCCCTTCAGTTGAAACTGGCAGTGCTTCTGCTTGTATAATTCTATAAACTCTTTATGAGGTGACAGTCCAGCAATGCCCTTAGTGTTCTCTTCAGAACATGCTTTCTCATTTCTGCAATGTGGATAGGCTAAAAATATTCTAAATCTTCAAGTTCTGATTCCTTTAACATTCCTTATTTAATTCAACTCTCTCCTATCATATTTTCTATAACTAGTCAAGAGGAACCAAGCTGCACCTTCAACAACTTTGGAAAGTTCTTCAGCAAAATATCCAAACAGCACATGTTCTACCTTCCACAAAACATCAGAACAGTTTAACCAAGTTCTTTGCCACTTTGTTACAACACTCACTTTTCCTCTAGTTTCAAATAACATGTTCCTCATTTCTATATGAGATCTTACCAGAATTGCCCTTAATGTCCTTATTTCTACCACGTACCTAAACTATCCCATTCTCTACCCATTACTCAGTTCCAAAGTCACTTCCATAATTTTAGGTATTTGTTACATGAGATGGTTTGGCTCCATGTCCCCACCCAAAGCTCATCTTGAATTGTACTCCCATAGTTCACATGTTATGGGAGGGACTGGTGGGAGATAATTTGAATCATGGGGGTGGTTTCCCCCATAGTGTTCTTGTGGTAGTGAATAAGTCTCATGAGATCTGATGGTTTTATCAGGGGATTCCACTTTTGCATCCCTCTCATTTTTTCTTGCTGCCACCATGTAAGAAGTGCTCTTCAACTCCTGTAATGATTCTGAGGCCTCCCTAGCCATGTGAAACCGTAAGTCCAATTAACCCTCTTTTTCTTCCCAGTCTTTATCAGCAGTGTGAAAATGGACTAATACATTACAATAGTACCCCACTTCCTGGTACCGAAATCTGCATTCATCAGCTCAGGTTGCATAGCAAAATATAATAGACGGCGTGGCTTAAACAACAGAAATTTATTTTCCCACTGTTCTGGAAACTAGAAATCCAAGATCAGGTGACAGCATGGTCAATTTCTTGTGAGGGCTCTCACCCTGGGTTGCAGATGGCCACCTTCTTGCTTGTATACTCACACTGGGGATGTCAAGCTCTCTTGCTCTCTTCTTACAAGGGCACTAATCATATCATGAAGGCCCCACCCTTATAACTTTGTCCGAACCCAACTCCCTCCCAAAGACTCCAACTCCAAATGCCGTCACATTGAGGGTTAGGCATTAACATTTGATTTCTGAGTAGGAACACAATCTGTTCCATAGCAGAGAGATTAAGAAACATACCCAGGGTCACAGAATTCAGTGTTTAGCCAGGATTGAAACCCTAGAAGATTATGATATATTGCCATTTAAAAGCATATGGATTTTTTAAAAATAACAAAAATCCTTTTACAATCCCACACCCCTTCTGAGAGCTAACTTTGCTAAATTTGGGATATAAAGATTTAAATTATTCCTACACAATTACCTAAATACAGAGTTCAATTGTTGCTATATTTTTAAGTAAATAAAATTGAATTAAGAAACCAGAGTGTATCAGCAGCACAGAGGACAGAAGGATTAAAATTCATGCAGTGAGAAAAATGTCTTTTTGAGGAGATGCTGCTGTGTCTACAATTTGAATAAAGCTATGTTAAAATCAAGAAAAGGAAGAAGAAAATTCAAAGGGCTGGAGGCAGAAAAAAGCTTGGAAGAAGCTGTCAGTGCAGAGAGAAAGAGAGATATAGCAACACTTGTAGAAGATGATGTTGGAAAAGTGGAAAAGACCAAATCATTCAGAGATTTGTAGGTAATGGGAAAAAATACTTGAATTATGTCTACATGCAAGAAAAAGCCAAATAAATGTTTTATTTGATCATAAGCAACATAATAAAATCATCTAATGTTAATTTTAAAATTGCTGTTTATATTGTTAGAATGAATTTCAAAGAGGCAAGAACTGAATAATATTATAAAGCAGTGAAAGTAGATGAAATAAGAACTACATACACCAAAAACACTAAATCTTAGTAATATGATGCTGAATGAAAAAACTCAAGTCCCAGAGGATCACATGCCACATAATAAACTTTTTGTTAAATTCATAAAGTAAATAATGTAGTATTTTGGCATACAAATACTTCATTTTAAAAGTAGTTTTAAAAGGCTTGTTTTCAGGACACTGAATATACTTAATGCTACAGAAATGTACACTTAAAATAATACATTTTAGGTTACATATATTTTTACCATACTATTTTTATTTAATTCTTTTGAAGAGATAGGTTCTTGTTCAGTCACCCGGGCTGGAGTGCAGTGGTGCACTCACAGCTCACTGTCAACTCAAACTCTTGGCCTCAAGCAATCCTC
The DNA here is from genome assembly GCF_049354715.1 of Callithrix jacchus. Lineage (NCBI taxonomy): Eukaryota > Metazoa > Chordata > Mammalia > Primates > Cebidae > Callithrix > Callithrix jacchus. The sequence continues at coordinate 99,670,361 of NC_133508.1, forward strand.
CCACCTTAGCCTTCCAAAGCACTGGGATTATAGGTATGAGTCACCATACCAAGCATTTTTACCACAACTTTTTAAATGCTTATTTTATACAGTTACAAGGAAGAAGAGTATGGAATAGGGAATGAGTCAGGAAGTACCTTGGCAGTAAGGGACTGCATTTTGAAGTTCTTTCTTTTGATACTAGACAATGCCACTCGCCACCCAGAACCCTATGAGTTCAACACAGAAGGCATCACAGTCTCTTTCTTGTTCCCAAATGCCGTATTTCTAATTCAGCCTCTAGACTGGGAGTTTTAAGTATCTTTAAGATTCATCACACATAGTACTCAATGGAAAGGAGTGTGAATGCCATGAAGAGAACCCCAATAAATAGAACATTATAAAAGTTTAAAAGGATTACACCACTGAAGATGCTATCATTTTATAACAAAAGTATAAAAGCCATAAAGGCCATCATGTGGCAGGGCACAGTGGCTCACGCCTGTGATCCCAGCACTTTGGGAGGACAAGGTGTGTGAATCACAAGGTCAGAAGTTCAAGACCAGCCTGGCCAATATGGTGAAATCCCATCTCTTCTAAAAAATTAGCCAGGTGTGGTGGCGGGTGCCTGTAATCCCAGCTACTAGAGAGGCAGAGGCAGAGAACTGCTTAAACCTGGAAGGGGAAGCTTGCCACGAGCCGAGATGGAGCCATTGCACTCCAGCCGGGCAACAGGACGAGACTCCATCTCAACAACAAAAAAAGGGGGTGGGGTGTGATCCAAGACGGCTAAATAGGAACAGCTCTGGCGTGCAGTTCCCAGCGAGAATGACACAGAAGGTGAGTGATCACTGCATTTCCTAATAAAAATGAGTTATTACTGCCCACAGTCCAGGAGATTTCCAGGCTGAAAACCACCACAAGTTTCCAGCACGGCTGTTTCAGCTGGTGCAGCAGGTTTCTGCACAAGAACTCACACAAATCCAGGCAGTCATTTCAACTGGCACCTGGAATGCCTGAGAGACAGAGCCGCCCATTCAACTGAAAAAAACAGGGCTGAAAAAGGAAGCCAAGTGATCTGGCTTGGCAGGTTCTACCCTCACAAAGACCAGCAATCAGAAAAACTCTGGATTGAGAGTTTCACAGCAAGCAGAGCTAGACCCGGATGGTACAGTTCTGTTGGGGGAAGGGTGCCTGCCATTACCTAGGCAGTCAACCACTACAGAGGTGGTCCACCATTGCCGAGACAGTCCGCCATTACCGAGGCAATCCTCCATTACTGAGGCAGTTCACCATTACAGAGGCAGACCACCATTACCAAGGCAGTTCTAACTATACATCTATAAACAACATCTCAAGGAAGTTCACACAGCGGCTGGGCAGAGCCAACAACAGTTCAGCAACGCCTTTGCTGGCAGGCTGTGACTTGGCTACCTCCTTGCTGGGCAGAGCAGTTCTGAAAAAAGGCAGCAGCACATCGGGAACTTATAAATAAAGCCCCACCTTCCCAGGACAGAAAACCAGGGGGAAAAGGCGGTTATAAAGTTCCACTGCAGCATACTTAAACGCAGCCGCCCAGCAGCTCTGAACAGAACAATGGAGCTCACAGCTCAGCACCTGAGCTCCTGTAAGGGACAGACTGTCTCCTCTACATTTGATAGGTGCACCTGAATGTGACGAACAGAATGAATCCAGACTGGAAAACACTCTTCAGGATATTATCCAGGATAACATCCCCAACCTAGCAAGGCAGGCCAACATTCAAGTCCAGGAAACACAGAGAACACCCCTCAAAAAGAGCAACCCCAAAGCACATAATTGTCAGATTCGCCAGGTTGAAATGAATGAAAAAATGCTAAGGGCAGCCAGAGAGAAAGATCGGGTTACCCGCAAAGGGAAGCCCATCAGACGTAGAGTGGATCTCTCAGCAAAAACCCTACAAGCAAGAAGAAAGTGGGGCCAATATTCGACATCCTTAAAGAAAAGAACTTTCAACCTAGAATTTCATATCCAGCCAAACTAAGCTTCATAAGTGAAGGAGAAATAAAATCCTTTCTGAACAAGCAATTGCTGAGAGATTTCATCACCACCATACCAGCCTTACAAGAGCTCTGAAAGAAGCACTAAACATAGAAAGGAACCAGTCACTCCAAAAATGTACCAACTGGAAAAGAGCACTGACACAATGACGAAACTGTATCAAATAAGGGGCAAAACAACCAGCTAGCATCAAAAAGGCAGGACCAAATTCACACATAACAACATTAACCTTAAATTAAATGGACTAAATGTCCCAATCAAAAGACACAGACTAGCAAATTGGATAAAAAGTCAAAAACCCATCAGTGTGCTGTATCCAGGAAACCCATCTCACATGCAAGGACACACAAAAACTGGAAGCATTCCCTTTGAAATCTGGTACCAGAAAAGGATGCCCTCTCTCACCACTCCAATTCAATACAGTATTGGAAGTCTAGCCAGAGCAATCAGGCAAGAAAAAGAAATAAAGGGTATTCAATTAGGAAAGGAGGAAGTCAAATTGTCTCTATTTGCAGATGACATAATTGTATATTTAGAAGACCCCATTGTCTCAGCCCAAAATCTCCTGAAACTGATAAGCAATTTCAGCAAAGTCTCAGGATACAAAATCAATGTGCAGAAATCACAAGCATTCTTATACACCAATAACAGACTTAAAGAGAGTCAAATCAAAAACAAACTGCCATTCACAATTGCTACAAAGAGAATAAAACACCTAGGAATACTAACTAACTAACTAAGATTGTAAAGGATCTCTTCAAGGAAAACTACAAACCACTGCCCAAGGAAAGAAGAGAGGACATAAGCAGATGGAAAAACATTCTGTGCTCATGGTTAGGAAGAATCAATATTGTGAAAAGGCCATACGACCCAAAGTAATTTACAGATTCAATGCCATCCCCACCAAGCTACCTATGACCCTCTTCACAGAACTGGAAAAAAAATCACCTTAAACTTCAGATGGAACATAAAGAGAGCTCACAAAGCCAAGTCAATTCTAAGCAAAAAGAACAAAGTGGGAGGCATCATGCTACCTGACTTCAAGCTATACTACAAGGCTACAGTAATCAAAACTGCATGGTACTGGTACCAAAACAGAGATATAGACCAATGGAATAGAAAAGAGGCGTCAGAAGCAATGCCACACATTTACAACCATCTGATCTTTGAAAAATCTGACAAAAACAAGCAATGGGGAAAAGATTACCTGTTTAATAAATGGTGTTGGGAAAATTGGCTAGCCATATGCAGAATGCAGAAACTGGACCCCTTTCTGACACCTTACACTAAAATTAACTCCAGATGGATTAAAGACTTAAACATAAGACCTAACACCATAAAACCCCTAGAAGACAACCTAGGCAAAACCATTTTGGACATAGGCTCAGGCAAGGACTTCATGACTAAAACACCAAAAGCATTGGCAACAAAAGCCAAAATAGACAAACGAGATCTAATTAAACTCCAGAGCTTCTGTACAGTAAAAGAAACAATTATTAGAGTGAATCGGCAACCAACAGAATGGGAAAATATTTTTGCAATCTACCCATCTGACAAAGGGCTGATATCCAGAATCTACAAAGAACTAAAACAGATTAATAAGAAAAAACAAACATCCCCATTCAAAAGTGGGCAAAGAACATGAACAGACACTTTTCAAAAGAAGACATATATGAGGCCAACAAACATGAAAAAATGTTCATCATCACTAGTCATTACAGAAACGCAAATCAAAACCACATTGAGATACCATCTCACGCCAGTTAGAATGGCGATCATTAAAAAATCTGGAGACAACAGATACCGGAGAGGATGTGGAGAAACAGGAACACTTTTACACTGCTGGTGGAAGTGTAAATTAGTTTAACCACTGTGGAAGATAGTGTGGCAGTTCCTCAAGGACCTAGAAATAGAAATTCCATTTGACCCAACAATCCCATTACTGGGTATATATCCAAAGGATTATACATTGTTCTATTGAGTACTGTTTACAATAGCAAAGACTTGGAACCAACCCAAATACCCATCAATGATAGACTGGACAAGGAAAATGTGGCACATATACACCATGGAATACTATGCAGCCATAAAAACCAATGAGTTTGTGTCCTCTGTAGGTACATGGATGAATCTGAAGACTATTAATTCTCAGCAAACTGACACAAGAACAGAAAATCAAACAGCGCACGTCCTGACTCATAGGTATGTCTTGAGCAATGAGAACACATGGACACAGGGAGGGGAGCATCACACACTGCAGTCTGTTGGGGTGGAAGAGGGGAGGGACAGTGAAGGTAGGGAGGTTGGGGAGGGATAACTTGGGACGAAATGCCAGATATGGGTGACAGGGTGATGGAGGCAGCAAACTACATTGCCATGTATGTACATATGCAACAATCCTGCATGTTCTGCACATGTACCCCAGAACCTAAAGTGTAATAATATATATATATTTTTAAAGCCATCAAGCCCAAAACGATAAATTCTTGCTGAAGAAAACTGTGTCCAGAGGCTCTCATGATTTCATAAACTTTGTGACAGAGCCAATCAAGAAAATCATGAAATAAATTGTGGATACAGCAAAAAGGAAAAAAAAAAAGGTGAAGGGTAAAAATTTCCAAGGAGAAATTCACAAGCTCATAGATGCCAGACCATGAATTAATAGAAGACGACTTGATGGAGATGAGTGCTTCCAAACCAGTGCTAGACACTGAGGCAGAAAACATAGAAGAAACAGTGTCAGAAAACAAAGTGATATAACAGAACCTGGAAAAACGGTTTTTCAAGACTGCTTTTGACTTCTTTTAAAACATAGACCCATCTATGCTAAGGTCACTGAAACTAAAACAAACAATGGAAAGATTGGCACCACAGAGAAACTTTTTTTTTTTAATTGACATGGAGTCTCACTCTGTCGCCCAGGCTGGAGTACAGTGGCGAGATCTCGGCTCACTGCAACTTCTGCCTCCCAGGTTCAGCAATTCTTGTGCCTCAGCCTCTTGAGTAGTTGGGTTTAGAGGTGCCCACCATCATGCATGGCTAATTTTTTGTATTTTTAGCAGAGACGGGTTTTTGCCATGTTAGCTAGGCTGTTCTGGAACTCCTGACCTCAGGTGATCTGTCTGCCTCGGCCTCTCAAAGTGCTGGGATTACAGGTGTGAGCTACCATACCCCGCCAGAAACTTTTTTTTTTTTGAGATGGAGTTTCGCTCTTGTTACCCAGGCTGGAGTGCAATGGGGCAATCTCGGCTCACCGCAGCCTCCGCCTCCTGGGTTCAGGAAATTCTCCTGCCTCAGCCTCCTGAGTAGCTGGGATTACAGGCATGCGCCACCATGCCCAGCTAATTTTTTGTATTTGTAGTAGAGACGGGGTTTCACCATGTTGACCAGGATGGTCTCGATCTCTTGACCTCGTGATCCACCCGCCTCGGCCTCCCAAAGTGCTGGGATTACAGGCGTGAGCCGCCGCGCCCGGCCAGGAAACATTTTTTTTTTTTAAAAAGATGGGGTCTTGCTATGTTGCCTAGGCTTGAGGGCACTGGCTATTCAAAGGCACGATCACAGCAAAGTGCAGCCCTGAACTCCTGAGCTCAAGTGATCCACTCAAGAAGCTGGCTCTAGAAACATTTTTAGAGAAATGAAAAAGAAAAAATGTCAGACAGAAATTATGATGTATTTCTGCAAAGTTATATCATGTGTGCCTGCTTCCCTTCCACCTCTGCCACCTCTAAGATAGCAAGACCAAACCCTCCTCTCCCTCCTCCTCAGCCTATGCCACATGAAGACAATGAGGATGAAGACCATTATGATGATCCACTTCTACTTAGTGATAGTAAATATATTTCCTGTGCCTTACGAAGTTCTTGAAAACATTTTCTTTTCTCTATATCACTTTATTATAAGAATATGGTATATAATACATTTAACATATAAAATACATGCTAATTAACTGTTTATGTTACTGGTAAGGCTTTCAGTCAACAGCAAGCTATTATATTAGTTAAGTTTTTAGGGAGACAAAAGTTATGTGGATTTTCAAGTGCATGCTAGGGAGGAGAAATGGAACCCCTTACTGCCATGTTGTTTAAGGGTCACCTGTTAACAAAGTTTTAGTTCTTAATCAGGTGGCTTATTTCACATTTCACGTAACAGGCAGCTGTATTATATGTCTATAGTCAAATCCAAATTATCACCATATTTTTTATCTATGAGCATATATAGTATGGTAGCTAGAAGAAAATCATTAGTCTCCCTTTAGAAAGCTAAACTTGCATGGCAATTAAGTAAAAACAAATCCTTAACTTCAACAAAAATATATGTTCTTTTAAAACATCTCCCTGAAACATAATGCTCTCTGACAGAAGGCCACCTTTCTGTATAACAAAGTAACACAAAAAAGTCATTACTGAAAAGATGTGTCCCTGGAAAAATGAATAAAAGATTGGGAGGAGGGAGAGTCATATTTCTTTCTCTAGTGTCTTTATTCATTAATCTAGTAAGTATATATTGAGTGTCTATGATGTGCCAAGTGCTGTTCTAAATACTTGTAGACTGCAATGAGTAAGACAAAGTCCCTACCGTCATGGTGTTTACACTCTATAGAGAATAAATAAACAAAAAAAATTTAAATATAAAGTCAATGATAATTGGTATGAAGAAAGATAAAGAGATAAAGTGGGACAGGCTGCTACTCAGAATAATCACAGACAACTTCCTTGGTGAGGTGGTATTTGAGTGGAGGTCTGAGTAAAATGAAGAAGCAGGCTTTGTGATAGAGCACTGCCAGCAGAGGGAAGAGGTAAGGGCCTGAGATGGAAATGCACTTTTCATGTGTGAGGAACAGCAGAGGCTCGATGCTATTTGGCTAGGGCAGAGTGAGTGAAAGAACAGCAAGAAATGAGGTAAGAGCAATAGCCTTGAATTGCTTTTAAAAAATAAAAATAAACACAAATTTATTTGTGAATACATTTTGAATTATATTCTGAAAGCAAATGCCACCAGGAAAACACTCACAAGACATATTTTAGAGTAACGTTTACCAGCAGTTATATTCAAAATCATTAAGAGACATTGACAACCACTGCATAATAATGCTCCCAAGAGGAACTTTGGTTTTATGACCAGTGGGCACTGATTCTTGATTGAGATTTTTTCCAATGTTTGCGTTACAAGCCTTTCCAATCACATATGTAATCATCAAAGTTGCCAATACCTCTTGTATTACAGGTTCACAGCTACTTTGTTTTCTTTTGCATCATCATCAATTACAAAAAGATTCTAAAAAATTAATTTAAATCTGTTTTTCTTCCTCCAGTCTTTTAGTGAAATGTTAATCTACTTTAAAAATATATATATTCATTTATTTAAAGAAGTTTCTCGTGTTACAGTATGAAAATTCTCCAAATTCATCTTGTGAGTTTACATTCCATGTATTCTTTTGGTTTTAAAATGAATATACTTTTTTAAACAGGATAAAAGCTTCTATGTTATGTAAAAGAATTTTAATCACTGGGGAAAATACTTTTCCTTCTTCATCTATAAACTTTTCAGTAGAAGAAATGGCAAGAGTTTGTTTGGTAAAAACATCTTTATAGTAAAAAACCCATTTCATTCAATCTGGAGAATGTCAACATAGGAGATACTGACCTCAGGAGACAGTACAGAATAAGCCTGTGGTGGTTTTTCCAATGAGACTGGTAAGCAAAACTGGCCAGTCTTCAACCGTCCATTCTGAAGCATTGGTATCCACTTTTAAATGAAAATGAACAATTTTATTTTAAATATGTTTGCCATAACAATAATTACTTATAAGGCATGTTTTAAGAACTTGGTATAAGCAAAATTTGTCTCATATCATCAGACGCTAAGGAATTTACTTATATAAGTAATAATAATAGTAGGCCTTCATACTTCCTCTAAAGAAACTTCCCTAATGTATTTTTTTTTTTGAGATGATGTCTCCCTGTCACCCAGGCTGGCATGCAATGGTCCAATCTTGGCTCACTGCAACCTCCACCTCCTGGGTTCAAGCGATTCTCCTGCCTCAGCATCCTGAGTAGCTGGCATTACAGGAGAGTGCCACCACACCTGGCTATTTTTTGTATCTTCAGTAGAGACAGGGTTTCACCGTGTTGGCCAAGCTGGTCCTGAACTCCTAACCTCGTGATCCACCCACCTTAGCCTCCCGAAGTGCTGGGATAACAGGCATGAGCCACCACACCCAGTCATGAAATTTTACAAAGAAGGATATCCCCAAAACATGATTATTACTAACCATGCAATATTAAAATCTAGATGCAAAAAGTCAGTCTTAGAAAAAAGCCATAACATAAAGTAAATCAATTTTAAAACTGAGATGGTCATTTCAATGCAAACAGTGAAAGAAATAATTGATTAGATGAGAATGCTGGAAATGAAAAATATGATAATGAATTTATTTTCTTACAGTTAGAGAAAAACTCATGTCACAAACTGCAAGAGACAAAAATAACCAGTCAAATGTTGGTTTTTCTCTTTTGGCTGAAAGGAAAATTTTTCTGACAGAATTGTGTGATACCATACTATGATGTCCTTCATCTTAGGTTTATCTTTGCAATTCAATCATAATAATTTTCTTTTTTTTGAGACAGGGTCTCACTTCGTCACCCAGGCCAGAGCACAGTGGCACGATCTCGGCTCACTGCAACCTCAGCCTCCCAGGCTCAAGCAATCCACCCATCTCAGCCTCCCTAGCAGCTGGGATCACAGGTGCACACCACCACAACTGGCTAATTTTTGTATTTCTGGTAGAGATGGGGTTTCATCAAGTTGCCCAGACTGACAATCATAATTTTGTAAAATACTGAAGGTTTTTCTTTTCCAACAGTCTCTTTTATTCATTTTATATTAAAATCATTCTCTTCTAAGAAGCCTGTGGATCTATTATATTTATATTACACTGTTGAGTATGCACCCAATAATCAGAACCAACACCCAAGTGTTTATACATGTTAGTTAATAAATCAATTAATGACATTAGCTAGTTATACTAATGGGCATTTTCCTTATTATAATGGCTCTTCCTAATCAAAGCAACTTTATAACTGTGGAGACCCTGACAAAGAATATTCAAATAACAAGAAACAGGCCAGGTATCATGGCTCATGCCTGTAATCCTAGCACTTTGGTAGGCCAAGGTAGGCAGATCACTTGAAGACAAGAGTTTGAAAATAGCCTGGCAAATATGGTGAAACCATCTCTACTAAAAATACAAAAAAATTACTTGAGCATGGCAGAAGGCACCTGTAATCCCAACTTTTCAGGAGGCTAAGGGAGGAGAATTGCTTGAACCCAGGAAGCAGAGGTTGCAGTGAGCCGAGATTGCACCACTGTACTCCCACCGGGGCAACAAAGACTCTGTCTCAAAAAAAAAAACAACAACAAACAAAACCACACACATACACACACACACACACACACACACACACAAATAACAAGAAATATCAACTATATCTTAAATATCACCGTTATTTTAGCTCTTTGAGCTAAGCATTTAATCAAAACGACTTACTGTATATCCAACTGGTGTTTCAAGAGGAGTATTTTGTTTTTGTTGACAACTAACATGATAAAAAGTAAAAAGCAAGTGATGATGATCAGTTAAAGTAGCAGGAAGCTTAACCTTGATTTCTTCATGAAAATCAGGAGACCTTCATATAAAAAAAAAATCAACTGTCAGTAATTTTTCCAAAATAATGTATTTGTATATTTGAATAATTTAAAAATTAAGTTTAAGATTCATGTTTAATTTTTCCTCTAGTCCAAAATATTTTTCTTTATCCCCAATCTCTAAATAACTAAATCCTACTTCCATGTAAGGGAGCTGCCACTGTTTCTGAAATTTCTCATCCCATTTTTCTTAATGGGTTGAGTAATCCCACTATTTAAAAGTTCATAAATGATCACCTTGATCCTGAGATCTCCATTGGATCTTCTTATCCCATTTTTCTTCTCATCCCTTGATCCTGAGATCTCCACTAGATCTTCTCATCCCATTTTTCTTAATGGGCTGAGTTATCCTACTATTTAAAAGTTCATAAATAACCACCTTGATCCTGAGATCTCCATTAGATTGGAAGCTCTATAAAAGAGACTAAGGTAGGGAATTCTGCATTTATGAGCCAATTCTGATAAACACTATACAAACATTTTTCTTTCATAGGAGTATGCTTTCATATTAAAACCAATGTGTATCATCCTTTTGTAAAAAAAATAGGGAAAAAAGGCATCTTTAGAGAACTTAATATGAAAATATCACTTTGGAAGCCAGCTGTAGTGGCTCACACCTGTATTCTCAGTACTTTGGGAGGCTGTGGCATCAGGATCACTTGGAGTCAGGAGTTTGAGACCAGTCTGCACAACACAGCCAGACTCATCTCTATAAAAAATTAAAAAAAAAAAAAAGTCCTAGCTACTTGGGAGGGAGGCTGAGATGAGAGGATCACTTGAGCCCAGGAGTTCAAGGCTGCAGTGAGCTATGATCCTGCCACTGCACTCCAGACAGAGTGAGACCCTATCTCTTAAAAAAAAAAAGATCAAGTTTTGTTCTAGAGACTGTCTTCTATCAACTCTTTCATTGTTAAAGAAATAAAAAGAGTTACCAAAATATGAACTAGAATTGACTTCTAAAACAAACAAAAATAAAATAAAATCAGGAAATGCCCACATACTACATTTGTCTCAGAGTTTAGAAGTGCTTCCAGACTTCTAAGAATACAATAAATATCTTTTTTGATCAAACCAATGACAAACTTTCTTCTCAATATTCACTGAGAAGAATCCCAAGAGGTTACTTTTATAGAAAAGCATGGCTGCTATTCATAACAAAAAGGAATAAAACCTTAGCATCCCAACTTTCCATATTCAGATAGTATCTCTCAGAATTATATTAGACAAAAATGCAACCAAATCATATTGCTCCAACTATCTTTAACCAGCAATCAGGTTTTTTTCCTTAGATGTTAATAGGTCAATTATCTTTCCATCTCAAATAAGCCTCAAAAGCATTAAAAGATATAGATTGAACACAGGAATATTAAGTAGAACAAGGCTTTTGATAATATCAACAAGAAAGATAGCTAAGGCTAGCCATCTGAGCACTTGTTGACTTTGGTGGAAAAAAATAAGACACTAGGCATCTTATTACTAATCCCACCAATTACCAATGAATTATGAGAAACTGAGTTTGCCAGCAACGTCAGATGGCATTTTTGATCCCACTAATGCTGAGAACAACAAAAATAAAGACCTAGCAATAAAATGGAATAATTTTTAGAAATTACTATCTTCTTTATCAATACATTTCCTGGTATGCAGTGTTTTAATTCACTTTTGTCCTAAAAATCACATAATGTGAAGACTTTTGTTGAAAATTAAGTATCTAAGAGAGTTATTCATTCAATAAGTAGGTTTAACTGACCACCTTTGGCTAAACATTGTGTTACTTTTGTGGTGGTTTTTAAAGACGAACATTAAAAAACAATTACCCACAAAAAGTATGCAACTTAGTAGGAATATAAATAAGACATATATATATCAATAGCTATGCTATAAAACAGGGGTTGGCAAACTATGGCCTATAGACTAAAAATAATTCACTGCCTGGTTTTGTACAGTCTGCAAACTAAGAATGGTTTTTACATTTTTAAATGATTGGGGGCAAAAAAGAATAATAATATTTCACAACATGTGAAAATTGTATGAAATTCAAATTTCAATGTCTATAAATAAAGCTTTACTGGAATACAGCTACACTCATTTACTTGTAACGCTACTGTCTATGGTTGTTTTTACACTTGCAACATAGTTGAATGGCTGCAAGAGAGACCATATAACCACAGGCCTAAAATATATACCATCCAGTCGTTTGTAGAAAATGTTTGCCAGCCCCTGGTATATAGCATATAGGGTTATATGCTTCAAGAATAGAACTTAACAGATTACTTCAAGTTTGAGATCAGGGAATTGTAACTTAGAAGGTAATATTTGATATGGACCTTGAAGAATAAGTAGGAGTTCAATAAATAAGGGAATTTGGTATTATAATAGAAAAAAAAACCCAAGAATGGCCCAGAAATAGGACAGCAAAGGATATACTTAGTAATTAAGTCAAAGGAAATCAGTAAGACTTAACAGAAGGGGAGGGGAGGGCAGGGGAGGGCAGGGGAGGGGAGGGGAGGGGAGGGGAGGGGAGGGGGAGAAAACAAAGATGTCTTAAATGTTGAGCCAGAGTAACTGGAAAAATGGTGGTACCATTAATAAAAATGGAGAGTAAGAAAGACAGAGGGTCAGGACAAGAGTCAGATATAGATACATGAACACAGACAAGACATCAGGGTATCCAAATGAATATGTCCAATAGGCCACTAAAAATACATATCTGTATTTCAGAAGCAAGGTATTACTAAAAACAGAGTTGGAAACAATCCACAGAGACATTAAAGTAGCAGCATTTTTATTAAATGTAACTCTGAGAGATACATATAAAATTATTTAAGAAAAGAATATATTAAGAATGAGGGTTAAGGAAAACTTTAGTGTTTTGTGTGGAATACCATACACTTATGGGAAAAAGAGTAACTACTACAGAAAAATAGAAGTGTTGAAAGACATAGAAGGAAGCCCAAGACAAGGCCACAATATAAAGATAGGAAAGAAGAAAGTTTTAAGAAGGGTAAGGAAAATACATACTATACAATAGCAGTGAGAAAGGACTGTTGTATTTTTAAATATGGAAACGGAAGCTTATTTTTGAGACTAAGAGACAGAGCCAATGAAGCAGGAGACTCATGCTGCAAGAAATGGGATAACTGATTGACTTATATTCTGGGAGAAGTTAAAAGGATCATTTGAAAGCTGAGGTGAAAAGATTCACATTGAACAGGAAGTGGGCCATTACACCCCTTGAAACAGAAGGAAATGCAGATCAGTATAGAGATAATTTGAGATGAAGCTAGATAAGTTGATGGGTCTCAAGTTGGGTGGTCTTAATAAATAGGATAGCTGAGAGTAAAGCATACAGAAAAAAAGTAGGAGTTAGAAGAAACTCCTATAGCTACTGCTAAATGAGGGCAAAGTGTTAAAAAAAAGACAGTAGGATTACAAAAGAGCTATGAGGCCAAAAAAGATAAAATGAATTACTGTAGCCCTATCATATGATACAATAACATCAATTTTTGATAGTCCTGATTAGTACAATTTTGTGATTTTTCTCCAATAGTATTCAATAATCCCCCCAAAAGAAAGCAGAAATTAAAGGTTATCCAAAGTTAGCAATTTCCCAAGGAAGAAAAATGGCAAGTCACTAAATCGAAGAATTAACAGATACTGATAACTTTACCAATTTAACTGACTAATGTGTTCAAGCTTAGTAAAGGCTTAAGTTACTACAAAGTGTCAGGTGAAAATAACGGGAAAGACCAAAGGACCTGTGGCCACAATGATAATCAATAACAATATAATAAAAATGAAAGGATCAAAGAATTCAAAAGAAAAGATGTTTGGTGTACAAAGTCATATTCGAGATGTCAACAGAGAATGGCTGTGCATCCACAGGTTGAAAATTATAACTGATGTCAGCCTTGAATTGGCACATTTAGTGCAGTAAAGCATTTTGTAAACACACTAGTGTGAGTGCTAACAATGCCACTGAGAAGTGAGTAACTTTGAAAGAAATATTTGAATTCAGTACCTGTTATGATATACTACGGCTGTATAGGCTTCCTTTGAAAATTCTGAACAGCTAGATTTACCAAAGATTACCTGAAACAAATAACAGCACGTTGAAACTTTGTTGTAGTAAATGCTGGATGATTCATATCTATGTAAGAATTTGTCTAATTTAATAACTATTTGAGAAAAATGGGCAAAATCAGCCCAATGAAGAATAATGTGCCTACTGACGTTCATCAAAAAGTTCAATTACTTAAATCTAAGTTTCTTTTCTACAACAGACCCATCTGACGAACATTTCAAAAGTTTCTATCAATTATATTTATATCTACTAGGAAATTAGATACATTTCTTTCCTTTTTATTAAAGAAGGTGAAGAATTCAATTTTAAATTAGATGTAGCATATTATTTAGAATTTATGTAAGAAATATAAATGGTAGCATAAATCTACTATACAAATTGTCAGCTTCAACACTAAAACAGCAGAGTCATTCTGAAAGTCAAATATAAATTATAAACGGTATCAGAAATCCTATTTTAGGGAAACCTATGTACCCTTTGCTTCTAATATTTCCTGCAAGCTACACTACAATGGAGGAGAAGCTCCATTCTTATATTTTTACATATATATATATATTTTTTTAATCCACCACATTAAAAAGAATACAATACCACTTTTGGAATAAGTTTATAGGCAAAGTAATTCAGCCTTGTATATCTGTCTCTTGAATTCTGAAGTAGTAACAGGAATACTGTGAACAATTAGAACAGCTGATTGGATAAATGGCTCAATGTCAAGATTATAGTTATAATTCCTATGTGAGACAGACAGACTTGCAGCATTACCTAGCCAGAGATTAAACTCTAACTCTATATGGCCATCTTTAAATATGCATGAATAGCTATGTGAACATGTCAGCACACTTCCATCAACACAATTGGTAAAACAACTCAAAGTTTATTATTTATATAAAGAGATTAATTTGCATCTTCCGTAATTAGAAGGGCATATTAGCAAGATTTTCTGTTTCTTTTTGCAACATTTCAAGCAGGCTCTTTTATTTTAAAGGTATGTACAAGTGTAATAATTATGACTTTCCTAAGATATGTATTATTTCATCAATTTGCAAATACCTTAGTATGTTTTCATAAATTGTTCCTGTGCCAGAATTATGAAGTTTAAAATTACATCAATATTACATGATCAAAAAATTATCTTAGGACCCATTTAAACAGTCCTTACTTAAAAAAAAATAAGCAAACACAGTATATGTTTATATACGCTTTCAAATCAGCCACTTCACACATAAAAACATATTTTCATATGATTAATAACATACAAGTAAAAGAAATGCAGTACCTTTTTTCCCCTCTGAGTAGCTATCACTTTTCACAAAATAACTTGTTTATTTTCATAATATGAATGACATAGAGCAGACAGTGCTCCTTTTTTGACTATTTGATAGGTATTTTTAGTCATTCAGCAATATGGATTGAGCATCAATTATTTATCCAAAAGTGTGATAGGAGTCAAGATACAGATATGAGTAAGAGATCATCCCTGCCCTCAAGGAGCTCACAATCTAATGAGTGAGATAAAGAAATAAATATAGAATCATAAAGTGATAAAGTCCCATGAAAGAAGTGAGAAGAAGCTATGGTAGCACCAAAGAGGGAGTGGTCTAACAGCCAGTATAGGATGAGTGCAGCTGGGGTTCTGTAGATGAGGCCATATATATATATGCTAAGATAAGGAAGAGTTTGTTAAGTAAACAATAAAAACATTACTTTACATAAACTACATTTGTCATATGCTCAAATTCATATGGCAACTCACACATAGGTGGACAAAGCATCTATTTTCACAATCTAGTACCTTTTCATCAACTATCATAGTATGTTCATTTCTTCAGCAGAAATGAACTAGTATAAAGTATGACATGTGAATTTCAAACCTCAAAAATAAATTCTACAATTATTCCATAAATATTTACCAGTATGTATTATATGCAATAATCTGGAAAAAAAAATGCCATAGGAGAATACAAAGACGAATAATTTGTGCTCACTGTTGTCAAGGAGATCTACAAATGTTGATGTAACTGAGGCAATAAGGTAGAAGAAAATGTATCTTTCCTAGTATATGGAAAACCAGAAGAACTTCATTAAAAGATGGACATGGAAGGATAAAATAAGACTGTTAACAATGCACCTGTTCTTAGCTCATTTTCATCCCACTAGGGTTCTCAGTGGTTCAGCATTGATAGCAATAGCATATTTCTATTCCATATATTACTAACTTTAGCTGACACAAAAATTCACTCTCATGAAACTTGGATTTATTAGTGTCCCACAAACCCTGAATGACAATTTGGACAGTCAAGAATCTCTAGTCTGGTCTCAATCTACTATTTCTGATTTTTCTTCCAGTGCTCTGGTTCACTGGCAACTCACCACTGTCATCACTGTTCACCGGCATTCCCCAACTTGAAATGCTTTCCTTCCCCCACTCTACAATCACACTGCTATTAACATTTTAATGATCTTTGATCACCACAAAAGTGTCTCTTCTATGAGATGCTTGTTACCTCAGTAAGGCATTCTCTCCCACCTCTGAATAACCACCTATTCCTTTGAATCCCTATATCAATCTTCTAAAAATTAGCACATAGCTTGGTTCTCAACATTGTCTGCAAAATGTAATCCCTGGTGAGACTTTAAAATACTGATACCTGGTTCAATCCCCAGAAATTACAGTTTAATTTAAATGAGATTCAGCTTGAGCACTGGGTTTGAAAAGCTCCCCAGGTGAATCTAATGTGCAGCCAAGATTGAGAACTAATACCAGAGTTTGTCAACCAAGATGGGAAAAGCCATACATATTAAAATCACCTGCGGAGTACTTTCAACTAACACAGCCTCACATACCACACATCACTTTCCACCTCCCTTAACTGGCCTTACATTCTAAAGGGAGTTGAGGAGAATAAGAATCATAGATGTCAAAAGTACAGAAAATATATCTCTACTTTGATAGAGTTCTCTAGGTGATACTGATCTGACCCTCTTTTGAAAACTACTATTTTAGATTTATATGTATTTATCTTATACCTTCTGGATTACAAGTCTTATTCATCTCTGTATTTCTAGGTGTGCCTAACATATACCAAGTCTTCTATAAATAAGTAAGGCTTTAAGTAATGTCATTACTATCTATAACTGAAAGTAATGCAGCTAGAAATTTGGCTTAAAAGATCACATTAATTTCCAGGTTGGAGCTGCCAACCAAGTGCTATCAAAAAAAAAAGTCTACTTGAACTGTATGCAAAAAATTGGAAAAGTAAAGAACATTTCTTACCGGCATGGCATTGCTTGGATCCTCTCCATACATAAACTGGACTTTCACTGTTATATTTCTAGCAGAACCTTGACGATTGGCAAAATTAAGACTCTGAGGGTATATGTAGAGAAGATTTCTGTGAAACCAACAATATAGATGATAATAAATACATATCTCTATGTATCACTCACAAAATACCACAAAATAAATGAGCAAATACTGATTTACTGATATTGGCTAGCCATTATGCTAAGCATTTTCATATGTGATGTTTTATTTGATCCTAAGAGCAATCGTTCAAACACACAGCAATCAAATATGTCCCGATTTTGCAGATAAACTGAGATGCAGTAAAGTTAACTGATTTTCTCATGCAACGAAGTAAGAGACAAAGCTGAAATCAGAGTGCAGGTCAGTCAGACTTCAAAACTCATTATCTTCACTCTACAAGAGACTTCTGGAATAAATGAATATGGACTGAAACATTATTAAGTTAAAAAAATAATTCAAATATTTTTCTAGTATTTCTAAATAGCTCCTCCAAGCACATATAAATAGGATGGCATTTATAAATGTGGCTGTTGTATAAATGTGATTAAGAATTTTAAGGAGTATAATATTCCACATCATTTGTTAAAGACATTACAATATAGTGGATATAATAGAGTTAGGTAGTTCCTACAAGTTAGTAAAATTTTAATTTGCATTTATTTGAATTCTTGTCCAGTTTATGATCTTTATCATAGACAAACTTCAATAGCCCTTGCTGCCAACACACAGAAGAGAAATAATTCAAGAAAAGACACCGAAGAGCTAAAAAAAAAAAATCAGAGTTACTTTACCTAAAGACTAGTGCTTAGAGCCAATGAACAAGACACTGAATATAACAGAATATTGTTAATCAACTGCTGGGGCAATGAAAACAGATCTAAATTTTGTGAAGAGTAGTAGGGCAATATAGAAATTTTAAGTAAACACACACTTTGACCCAAAAAACACACCTCTAATCTGAAGAGAAAACTGCACACATGTACAAATGATTGTGTTCGAAGTAATTTACTACAAAACTTTTGATAAAAGAATGATTACACAAAATTATAAAGAAAAACAATGGTCATTAGTACTGAGTTGGTTAATGAAGATACAGTAATTAAGAAGGAATATAATAGTGTCCCCAAAATGATAATGTACAGCCATATTTATTGATGTAGAAAGAGATACCTAGCATATTGAATGGGATACAGGATGGGGGAGAAGCAGGTTCCAGAGCAGGATGTACAATGGCATTACCCTATTTGTGGAAAACTCTGTGGGGGGGTGTGGGGGAAGGCAGAGAGAGAGAATGGATAAAATTATATTTCTAAAAAATAATAGTGATGGCTTGAGTGTGTTTTCTTTAATAGTAATGGTTTTCATTTTTTATACATTTTTATTTAAAATTTTGAAGTAATATATTATCTTCATAATTAGAAAAAGCAATAAAGTAATTTCCATGCTAGAGGATAGGAATGTCTTTGACAATAAGCATACCAACTAGAAGTACTAAAAAAAAATGGAGAAGAATCAGCTGTACTCAAAATAGTCAAAAAGTATAAAAGGCAAATATGGAAATGTTATGACTGGTCAGTTTCTAGTCTGACTATGACTGACCAACCACTGAAATCATCAAGTAAAATTTATAAAGAAAACATTTACTGATTGCTCCAACTAATGTCAGGCATTGTGTTGGGCACTAGAAAAGGAAAAAGGGAGATTTAAGAAGTCACATCCTGGTCTTCAGGAACACAGTATAATAGGAAAAAAATGCCTATACACAGATCACTTCAAAACAACACAGTGTTATAAGACAGGCATGCAAAAGCTATAGGAGTAAAAACTAGGAACCTAGTTGTCTGTGGAGAAGTCCTTTCATTTATAAGATCCCCCATCTTTTCTATCCTTATGATTTATTTGTTGAAGAAATAAATCTGTGTAGATTTCCCAGAGCCTACATTTTACTGACTGCATTCCTACAGTGTCACTTGAGATAATCATCTGTGTTTTTTGTAAATTGAGAGTTGAATCTACAGCCTCAGTCTTATTTCGGTTAGAATTTATTTTTCAAGAAGGTCACTTTATAAAGGATACTGTGTTCTTTTTTCAGGAAATGTTTGGTTGCTTCCTTTTGTGCAATTAGTAGACAATGATGATCAATGCCTAAATCCATTATTTTTCATTTAAAAAATTTATTATTTTTTTTAAGAGACAGGGTCTCATTCTGTTGCTCAGGCTGAAGTACAGTAGCATAATCATAGCTCACTGCAGCCTTGAACTCCTGGCCTGAAGTGATTCTTCCGCCTCAGCCTCAGACCCTCCTGGTCTTAAACTCCTGGGCTCAAGTGATTCTCCCATTTTGGCCTCCCAAACTGCTGGGATTATTAGGCACAAGCCACAGTGTCCAGCCCACCTAAATCCACTAATTCATTAAGGTTGCCAAACAGTAATATTCTATCATTTCTTTTTAATTTAGCAACCGATGTACCTTTATGAAGAGTGCTATCCCTCATCTACTATTTGCTTTGCCAGTGAACCATTATATGAGAGGCAGGAATAAATGCTTGATTCTTCTCCATTATCTGCCAGTTTGCAAAATAATAAATTGGTGCATTACAATCCTCCAAAAGGGATCAATTACATCTTTTTTTTTTAAAGCATCGTTTATAAACTCATGGATGAAACATATTTGATGAGTCTCAGTATATTATAGTTATTATTCTTATGGAGGATTAAATTGTCCCATCTTTGGCAAAAAAAAAAAATTCAAGCTGGCTTTTGATTCAATCATAGTAGTCTGTGACAATTTTCTGTTATGACAAGATGTTCCCGGCTCTTCATATATACATATATATATGTATGTATGTATTTTTTCCCCCAGACCTGGAATCAGTCATTTTACCAAGAAGCTATAGTTAAGTTCTTAAGAAACATTTTTTTCAAACCACAATGAGAGCATTCATTGTGGATTGGTCCCTTTTTCTAGCTGTTTCTAGACCATTTAAGTACAAAGAGTAGGGGGAAATGCTTCTAACAAAAAAATGCATCCTGACTTACCCTGTTATTTCCAATTCAAATTCAGGACTATAAGGTTTCTACTTAATCTTTTCTGTCTTGCATCTATCTATATTTCATTTTTCCCATGCTGAGAGTTGTTCTCAAGGACACAAACTATAAAAGAATTAAAAGTGTATCACTTAATTATTCATCTGTGTTGTTCTAAGAATGGTATCTTAAGGAATCCAAGATTCTATGTTCAGAGAGAGACAGACAAGCCTGCAAAGACTGAAAAGGCACCTGTAGACAAGACGGAAAACCACGAGAGTACAATGACATGGAAACCAAAGAAAAAAAATAAAATAATTAAATATTAAATGTTACTCAAGAGCCATGTTAGACAAGTACTAAAAAAATTCAGTGGGATTTAGCAAAATGAAAATCACTGATAATCTCAGAAAATAAAATGAAGTTCTTAAAAGTAACTGTGAAGGGAAAAAAGATAATGCAATAATTGGAGACAATATGGGAATTTTGGAAGTCTTTTTAAATGAAAAAGGTTTGATCTTGATTATATCCTTATGAAAATACTTTAGTTAAGACAGAGTCTGCATATACTAGAACAGGAATGTAAGATTCCTGAGGAGATGGTGGGAGAGAACAGAATCTAAAGCACGTGATAATATGACATACTGAAGTATGTCTATAATTCCTTGTTGAGTATCAACAGCACACACTGAGAATACAGAGATAAAAATGAAGTCCTTAACTTCATAGAATTCACAGTCTACAGGAAAAATCAGACAAGCAAATAATGATAATAATATAGTATGGTAAATGCTGTGAACACAGAATCACACTGTAGCCCATACAAGGACTTGGGATTAAAGAATCTGTCCACAAAGGACATGAATAGACACTTCGCAAAAGAAGACACATGCAGCCAACAAGCATATGAAAAAAAGCTCAGCATCACTGATCATTAGAGAAATGCAATTCAAAACCACGTAAGATACTATCTCACACCAGTCAGAATGGCTATTATCAAAAAGTAAAAAAAAATAATAGTAACAGATGCTGGTGAGATTGCAGAGAAAAGGGAACACTTACATGATGCTGGTAGGAGTCTGTTTAATTATTGTAGAAAGCGGTATGGTGATTCCTCAAAGAGCAAAAAGCAAAACTACCATTTGACCCAGCAATTCCATTACTGGGTATATACCCAGAAGAATATAAATCATTCTACCATAAGACAGCAGCACTATTCATAATCGCAAAGACATGGAATCACCCAAAATGCCCATCAGTGACAGACTAAATAAAGAAAATGTGGTACATATACACATGGATTACTATGCAGCCATAGAAAAGAACAAGATCATGTCTTGTAAAAACATGGATGGAACTGGAGGCCATCATCCTTGGCAAACTAATGCAGTAAGAGAAAACCAAATACCACATGTTCTATCTTATAAGATGGAGCCAGATGATAAGAACTTATGAACACAAAGAAGGAAACAACAGACACAGGGGTCTCCTTGAGAAGAGAGGATGGGGGAGAGAGAAGAGCAGAAAAGGTAACTATTGGGTACTGGGCTTAATACCTGAGTGATGAAATAATCTGTAAAACTAACCCCTGTAACACGAGTTTACCTAACAAACCTTCACATGTACCCACAAACCTAAAAGTTAAAAAATAATAATAATCTACATTAAAAACTAAAACTCAAAAAATCTGTTCACAAATGTCAATGAGAAATTTTCAAATAAAACAGAAATGCAAAACATACAAAAAACCAAAATATGCTGTGCATGTGTCCCTCACCCCCACTACTCCCAAATCTCTGCATTTGGATTACTGCTACCTTTGCTTTGTGGACATGGACATAACTATCTACTTCCCATCTTTCAAATATAGGAAAGCCTCGCCTTTACCTTTCCCCATCACACCACTTTGATACTTCATTAAGAACTCTTATAGAATCTATAATTATCTTGTTCATTTATGTATTACTCCTCATTTTTTATATCTCCTCTAATATAGCCAAAACATGTGAGGGCAGGGACCTTGGTCTATCTGTGTAACTGCTCTTTTACCAGTGCCTTAAATAGTGCCTTGTATTTACTGAATAAATAAATGAATGAATAGTACAGACTGCATTAAAAAATGTAGTTACTTAACACTGCTAGAGTTTAGATTCCAGGTTAAGTAGAACTTGACTGAACACTATCTATAAACTATGTTTGATTTCCAATATAAGCAATATAATTTTAAACTCATCTCTGAAGGTGAAAGGCATGCAGTTTTGAATTTTGAATCCAAATTGTTTTCCATTTGACTACTAATTCCATTAATAAATTCCCAAATAAGTCTAGTAAGTCTTTATTTTGAATTTAAATTCTCCTTCAAAGAAATTTCAAATTAACAACAAGGTAAATTAATGAAAGATGTTGAGGTAGTTGACTAGTTATCTGGTGAGAAAAAGATGAATTCGTACTTCAATCTCTCATCAAAATAAATCACAGATTAATCAACGGCTAAAATCATAAAAATACTAGAAGAGCTTTAAAGAGACCAGATTTTACAAGTGAGAAAGGCATTTATTAGCATAAGCCAGAACGTTTATAAGATATACATTTTAAAGCATCTATTAATACACAGCAAGTGATACCATAAACATGGGTGGAAGAAAATTACATACTGGGAAAAAAAACTATTGTTTTTTTACATATATGACTAAGAATTAGTATTCACAATATGTAAATAATTCCTAAAATTAGAAAAAGACAAACTTAAAAAGGGGGAACAAAGAGGGGAGCAAATCATATACATACCCAGATAATTCACAAAGAGGTCAACAGAGACGGCCAGCAAAACAAACTAGATATATACTTGTCTATTAGATTTATCAACATTTTTTGCCTTTTTCATTCAAAGCATTCGTAAAAGGATATAGGAAAAGAGGAACTCGAATCTCCTGGCAGGAATGTAAATTGGTACAACCCTTGTGAAAGAAAATCT
Organism: Callithrix jacchus; assembly: GCF_049354715.1. Lineage (NCBI taxonomy): Eukaryota > Metazoa > Chordata > Mammalia > Primates > Cebidae > Callithrix > Callithrix jacchus. Next base: position 99,693,482 of record NC_133508.1, read on the forward strand.
GACAAAAGCAATCATAAGTTAAAAGTCAATGTCTATTAATGTATATGAAAATATTTATATACATATATAAAAGCATTTGCTATTCATACTGTTTATAATTAGAAAATTGTTAACAAATGATTAAAAGGGAACTGATTAAATTAAGGTTCATCTACATAAGAGAGGATTACACAGCTATTTAAAAGGATGTGGTAACTCTACAGACATTCAGAGGAAAATAAATTTTAAAATACTAAGATATTGAATGACATATAGCTATTATATATAACAGGATCCCATTTGTGTTATAAAAAATTATGTTTATCTAGTCACTCAAAGAGTCTGGTATGATAGACCCAAAAAGTTAACAGAGTCAAGATTTTTATTTTTTAAGGTTTCTGAAATGCCTGAGTTTTCATAACAAGTACTTTCAGCATTAAAAATCTTTACATGTCCAAAGATATGTCTGTTCAATTAAAAAATATACATGTATAAAATAACATATTAATAGTCAACACACAAAACAGTAAGATAGATAAATGATTCCTTCAAAGCTCACTTAACTTCTGGATCTACGATGTCCAATAAGATGGTCTAATGAGACTACTGAGCACATGATAGGTGAGTGGTTCTAACTTAGATATGTTATCAGTATAAAACATACAATAAATTTTGAAGCGTTAGTATGAAAAAATTTAAAATATCTAATATTTTCATCTTGGATCACATATTAAAATGGCAATTTTGTTTTGTTCCAAGTAATAAAATGGTAATTTTTATATTAAATAAAACTTACTCTGAAAATTAATTACACCTGTTTCTTTTTAGTTTTTTTAATGTGGCTACTAAAATTTTTAAAGTACCTCTATAGCTCACACTATATTTCCATTGGGCAGTAACTGTTCTGGACAAAGAAAGGAGAGAGAGAAGTGAATATATTATTCAGGTATTATTTTTTCTTTAATGTAAACATTTCTATTTATAAAGGTTTTCTCAAATAGTTACTTTCAGCATCTTCGTATCCAACATTAATTCAAAAACAAATTATCATAGCTAAAGAGGAAGAAATTAAAAAGACACTATGTAAAAAAAAAGTGCCAAAATACCTTGTGTTTTATTTTAAAGTCATATCTCCATAAGATTACACAACCTGGTAGAGGATAAACAACTTTGCCTTGCTTGGAATTTAAACAATTTAGGCTCTTAAATGTCCTAAAATTCTCTGTAGCTAAGAAATATTTATATTGGTTCCTAGGAACTAGGAATCCTTAAATTAGGTCTACATTTGCTTACAAGTTTATTTTCCTTGGCATAAAACTTTTTAGTTTTTACATTACTGGTTATATTGGATCAAGGTTCTATTTAAATAGGCACAAGTTCAAGCAAAGATCAGATTCTGCTTTTAGCAGTGTGTACCTAGACAGGAAGTATTAAAAGGCAGACAGAACATCATTTATAAAATTACTACTTTCATTGCATTTTCCCATGTTGAAATGATTCTGCAGTTGGTAATTAGGCAAATTACTTACTTTAATTATAATCAATAATGCAGTCCAAATTACTATAGGAAAAAATTATAGATATTTATACCAAAAGACAATATACTAGAAACCAAGACTACGTGACCATTACCTCTATCAGTGTTATTTGTGAGAAATTGTACAAATTGTGCAAAAAGTGTTAGTATCCTAGTATAGTTATCAAATACAGAAGGAAATTTTTTCATAAAGGCTCTCTTTGAGAGCTGGTATTAGTGCTCAGTTACTTCCATGCACTAAAAAAAGGGGCTACTCTTCCAATTCCCTTCTCTAAAAAGAACCCCTACTATATCAAAAGGGGATAACCACTAATACATAAAAGTTTTGCACTTGGAAAATCCCTGTATGTTGATTTTATCATTCTCTTATTCATTCAATGAATGTTATTTCTACAACATGTAAGGCATTACTGCTAAAGCATTATAAGGAATATAAATTAAAGACACATACAAATCTTGCCAATAAAGAGCTTATAGTGTAATAGAGGAGAGAAGCTGGCCAATCTATATTCTCCCTCACCTAGCAAGTGGATGAAGTATCAGGGTCAATAGTCATAAGCCACAAAAGCTGACAGCTTAGTTAAGAGAAGTTTTGAAATACGTCTTTCATGACCAATAATTACAATTGTAACTTTTCTATGTAAAGAAGGAGAAGGCCGGGTGTGGTGGCTCACGCCTGTAATCCCAGCACTTTGGGAGGCCGAGGCAGGTGGATCGAGACCATCCTGGTCAACATGGTGAAACCCCGTCTCTACTAAAAATACAAAAAATTAGCTGGACATGGTGGCGCGTGCCTGTAATCCCAGCTACTCAGGAGGCTGAGGCAGGAGAATTGCCTGAACCCAGGAGGCGGAGGTTGCGGTGAGCCGAGATCACGCCATTGCACTCCAGCCTGGGTAACAAGAGTGAAACTCCGTCTCAAAAAAAAAAAAAAAAGGAAGGAGAAAATTTGAATTTCTTCTCTAGCTTAACACACACTTTTATAATTCCATATGTGAACCACAGTAAAGGGTAGGATGAATATGAAGAATATTTTTTTCTTATCATTTTGTGGTTCTATATTGGACACTTAAAAATCATACACAACCTGATCACTGGGGAGCGGCCAGTAATGGGAAGGTATAATTTTTTTACCCTCTCTCAAAAACTATTACATGCGTATGCTTTAAAAAGAAAAAAAAGTTTATGCCAAAGGTTTTAGTATAAACAATAAAAAGGGAACGATCCAAGATGGCCGATCGCCAACATCCCGGGATTGCAGCTCTCGGAAGGCGCGGAGAACTAGAGGACGCCACACTTTCAGATAAATTCTGGTCGCTCACGGAGCAGAAGATCCCCCAGTGGAGGAAACACACGGGTGGCGACTCTCGTGGTTGGCGCAGCGGTTCCGCCGGCACCTCGGTGCAGCAGCTCTCGGAGCAGAGTAAACAGGTTCGGAGGACCCACAAGGGCCCCCAGCAGGACACCAGAGCCCGGCAGCGGCTGTGACAGCATCTCCGCGCGGCAGCGCTCAGCGCAGAGTAAACGAAACCGGTTCCCCTTCTGACCGAGGTTTGGAGCCCCGGGAAGGCAGAGTCGCCTACTAGGGACACAAGAAGGAAGCCGACAGGAGAATCCTGGGCAGAAAAGCACCATCAGTTTTAACGCCACTGCTCTGGCCCTGGGAACTAACAACCTGGACGTCCACTCAAGAGACCTAATCTGAAAGTTGGTAATTTCAAAGACGACAGGAGGATAAATTTACAATGACGGGAAGAAACCAGCGTAAAAAAGCTGAGAATACTCAAAGTCAGAACGCCTCTCCCTCTAAAGATGATCACAGTTCCACATCAACAATGGAACAAGGCTTGATGGAGAACTAGCGCATCCTGATGACAGAATCACTCTTCAAGGAATGGATGATAACAAACTTTGGTGAGTTAAAAGACCGTGTTGTAGCCCAACATAAAGAAACTAGGAACTTTGAAAAAAGGTTTGATGAACTCCTACTGAGAATAGACAACTTAGAGAGGAGTATGAGTGAATTAATGGAACTGAAGAATACAATACAGGAACTCCGAGAAGTATGCACAGGTTTAAACACTCGAATTGTTCAAGCAGAAGAAGGGATATCAGAGGTCAAAGTCCAACTTAATGAAATAAAACGTGAAGAAAAGATTAGAGAAAAAAGGATAAAAAGGAATGAGCAAAGTCTCCAAGAAATGTGGGACTATGTGAAAAGACCAAATTTACGTTTGACAGGTGTACCTGAATGCGGTGGAGAGAATGAATCCAAGCTGAAAAATACCCTTCAGGATATTATTCAGGAAAATTTTCCTGAACTAGCAAAGCAGGTCAACATTCAACCCCAGGTAATACAGAGAACACCACAAAGATATTCCTCAAGAAGAGCAACCCCAAGGCACATAATCGTTAGATTCACCAGGGTTGAAACAAAGGAGAAAATACTAAGGGCAGCCAGAGAGAAAGGTCAGATTACCCACAAAGGCAAGCCTATCAGACTTACAACATCTCTCTACAAGCCAGAAGAGAGTGGGGGCCAATATTCAACATCCTCAAAGAACAGAACCTTCAGCCCAGAATTTCATATCCAGCCAAACTAAGCTTCACAACTGAAGGAAAAATAAAATCTTTTATGAACAAGCAAGAACTCAGAGATTTTATTACCACCAGGCCTGCTTTACAAGAGCTTCTGAAAGAAGCATTACACACAGAAAGAAACAACCAGTATTAGCCTTTCTAAAAATACACCAAAAAGTAAAGAGCACCAACATAAAGAAGAATTTACACCAACAAATGGATAAAACAGCCAATCAACATCAAATGGCAGTAACCCTAAATTTAAATTGACTAAATCCCCCAATCAAAAGACACAGCCAAAACCCAACGGCATGTTACATCCAGACCTGTTTCACATGCAAGAATACACAAAGACTCAAAACAAAGGGATGGAGAAAGATTTACCAACCAAATGGAGAGCAAAAATAAATAACAAATAAATAAAAAGCAGGAGTTGCAATTCTCGTATCGGAGAAAATAGATTTTAAAGCAACAAAGATATAGTGGTAAAAGGATCAATGCAACAACAAGAGCTAACGATCCTAACACCCAGATACGAGACTTAGATTCAATGAGACAGAAAATTAATAAGGATATCAAGGACTCGAACTCAGATCTGGAACAAGTAAACTTAATAAATATTTATAGAGCTCTCCACTTCAAATACACAAAATATACATTTTAGTCAATACACACCACACCTACCCATAAGTTTAAATGAAACATTGATGGGCCATTATTAATACCCAATTTTTTTCAAAATAAAGCAATATTTCCATTTACTCTCCCTCTTTCTTTTCCTCTTTCTTCCTCTCCTTTACTTATTTTTTTTTTCTTTCTTTCTCTCAAAAAAAAAGAAATCAACTTGTAAACCTCTAGATCCAGGTCAGCAATGTCTCTCTCATTGCTTGATTCCCTTCCTTCCCGTCCCTCCCTCCCTCCCTCCCTCCCTCCCTCCCTCCCCGCTTCCTCCCTTCCTTCCTTCCTTCCTCCCTTCCTTCCTCCCTACCGTCCTTCTTCTCTCCCTTCCTGCCTTCCTCCCCCCCAACAAAAAAAAAAAAAATCATACACAACCTAATGAAAACATACAATTCTTTAAAAAGGTAAAAGAGACTAAAACTCGGAAAATCTAGATTATAACAAAATTTCCCAATTTACATTATCTTAAAATGCAATTAATTTTCACCAGTAAAATACTATAGTATGGGTACAAATGCATTGATTAGTTCTAACTACTAAAATGGCTAATATATAACACTGTGTGTAGTGTTTATGATATACCAGGTAATGTTCTAAGTGCTCTGAAAATATAAACTTTAAATTTTTTACACAAACCTATAAAATAGGTGTTATTCTTACGGGACAGATGAGAAAACAGAGGTTCAGAGAAGTGAAGTAATTTGACCAAAGGTCACAAAGCTGAAGAATATCAAAGCCAGGATCCTGATTCAGGCAGTCTTGCTCCAGAATCATGCTCTTAATCACTATGGAATACTACCTCTACAGTAACTATTATATGCAAAACCCTTAATCCTAAGTCATCAAAAGGAAGGGTGTCTATTTTATACAGTGAAGAAGTATTTCTCAGAACAGAAATTTGGGGCTGAACACAGTGGCTTACTCCTGTAATACCAGCACTTTGAGAGGCTGATGTGGGAGGTTCACTTGAAGTCAGGAGTTGGAGACCAGCTTGGGCAACATAGTGAGACAAAGTCTCTACAAAATATTAAAAAATTAGCTGGGCATGGTGGCATGCATCTGTAGTCTCAGCTACTTGGGAGGCTGAGGCAGGAGGCTCGCTCGAACCCAGGATTTCATGGCTACAGTGAGCTATGATCACACTAGCCTAGACAACAGAGCAAGATCCTGTCTCTAAAAAAAAAAAGAAAAAAAATGGAAATGGTTCATTTTGTATAATAATTTACACTGAAATTCATTACAATAAAACTTTTCCTTGTGTTAAAAAGCTATTAACTTTACAAAAAATTTCTTTTAAGTAAGGTTGATTATATATACACATACACATACACAGGTTAAAAGTTAGTTTCATGTGATTTAATAACTAGGATTTTGAGTACTTCTTGTTTGCCCAACACTGTTCTAAGGGTTCTACATGTACTATTAAATTATCATAATGCTATGAATTATGTGCTGTAATTACTCCAGCTTTACAGATGAGGAGGAATGGAGAGGTTAAGTAACTTGTCCAAGGGTAGAAAGTTAGAGCTGGCTTTTGGACCCACACCACAGTCCGACTCCAGCACCCATATTCTTAACAATTTTACTATATTAATATGTCAAGATTAAGCAGTTTTTTAATTGTACTTTAAATAAGATTAAGCAGTTTTAAAGGATACTATTTTCTCACAAAATCCTTAATATGAACACTCGGTAAGAATAATCAGTATTTAATTTCAGCATTTAGTATTTTTTCTTTTTAACACTAAGTTGGAAGCACAGCAGAAAATTTATTTTTAGAAATATTATTAATTGGCTTGGCTCACGCCTGTAAATTTTGGGAAGCCAAGGCAAAAGAATTGCTTGAGCCCAGTATTTCCAGACCAGCATGGGTAACATATTAAGACATCATCTTTAAAAAAAAAAAAAAAAAAAAAGAAAGAAAGAAAGAAATGTTATTAATCTCTTTTTGTTAAATGCATTTTATCAAATTGTTACTAAGCTCACAAACTTCAGAAAAACCTATGATGGGCAAGTTGCTTGTGACATTGAAAGTATTTAAGATTCAATTCTAGTTTGATCCTAGATGACCACATATCCACTGTTCTTCAGTGAGCACGTGGAAAAGAGCCTAGAACATAGAGACAAAGAACGCAGTGGAGAAAGGATAGTGAAATGTCTTCAATGTCACTTAATATATATGGAATTTTGTGATAATATACAATAATGGTTAAGACATATAAGATGATGCAAAAAAATTAACAATTATGGTGACAAAAAATAAGGAGCATACGTTGACTTATACAAAATACCACAGGAATACAGCATTGAGAGCCATAACACCACCTCAGGGAGTGGCGAAAGGCTTGAGAGAGAAGGTGTTTTTTAGTGATGGAACACTGCTTCCAAAAGAACTAAAGTGTACTGTCGGAAATGTATGCTTAATTCATTAATTTTTTTCTCAACTTTAATAATAAATTTACCTAACAAAGGAGTTTATTTTTGACTTGTCAATCTCTTAAAATCATAAAAAATTAAAATTAGCTTTTAAAAACAGGTAGTCACCATAGCACTAAATGTGTAGTTTATAATATAGCAAAGTTAAAAACAATTTCAAATTACTTACTAAGTTAGTTGCTCATTTCTTTGTTTTTATTTAGCATTGATCTAACTCAGTGTGGAAGAAGGTTACATTCGTGCAAGTTAACACAGCTTACTGATTAACTATATTCACCTGCCAACCTTATTTTTTCTGTGGCAAATATTGGCATATATAGTTAAGAAGTCTAGGTTGCTTCTAGAAGAAAACAGTTCCACATTGCTTGAAACTGAATAATCAGGATAAAAATGTTCACAATTAAGCTCCTTCTTTTTATTGTTCCTCTAGTTATTTCCTCCAGGATTGACCAAGACAATTCATCATTTGATTCTGTATCTCCAGAGCCAAATTCAAGATTTGCTATGTTAGATGATGTAAAAATTTTAGCCAATGGCCTCCTTCAGTTGGGACATGGTCTTAAAGACTTTGTCCATAAGACTAAGGGCCAAATTAATGACATATTTCAAAAACTCAACATTTTTGATCAGTCTTTTTATGATTTATCATTACAAACCCGTGAAATCAAAGAAGAAGAAAAGGAACTGAGAAGAACTACATATAAACTACAAGTGAAAAATGAAGAGGTAAAGAATATGTCACTTGAACTCAACTCAAAACTTGAAAGCCTCCTGGAAGAAAAAATTCTACTTCAACAGAAAGTAAAATATTTAGAAGAGCAACTAACTAACTTAATTCTAAATCAACCTGAAGCTCCAGAACACCCGGAAGTAACTTCGCTTAAAGTAAGTAGAAAATAAAGAGGGTTCATGATTATGTTTTCAATGTGGATGCTTTAAAAAAATATTTCTAAGGCATGTTATTTGAAATACTTTGTTGCACTGTTGAAACACTTTATTTTTAAGAAAAATAATCTCCAGAAAATAAAATTTCCCATTATAATTTCAAGTTGGTTTTTGTTTCCCTAATGTTATATGAAAAGACTGAAACTTTACATTTTATGTGAAAATTACAAATCAAGTAATACAATCTAGAACACTAAATCATTACAGTATTGCAAATTACTGAAGGTAAGTAGAAAGTTAAAAAAAATTAAAACTATTCTCCCATGTTTAAAACAGATTAAGGCAATACAGTAAATGGAAAAGATTTATTCCTATTAAAATATGCTAGGCTTTTTCTCTTGACATTCAAAAAATCAAATTTTAGAGATAGTACAAGTCAAATAAAATATTAAGAACAGAAATATGTACTATTTGAAAGAAGCATACAAGGGGAAGGAATTGCCAATATTCATTTTTCAAATCTATTATTAATTTAAAAATTTAGATTATGATAGTGTTACAGGAAATGAAAACTAATAGAAAAGAAAGAGGAAAGCAACTTTTAACCAGACTACCAACTATATCCAGACTTTTGTAGAAAAACAAGATAACAGCATCAAAGACCTTCTCCAGACTGTGGAAGAACAATATAAACAATTAAACCAACAGCACAGTCAAATAAAAGAAATAGAAAATCAGGTAAGTCAATATGTTAATGGTATGTCCCGTCTTTCACACAGGTTTGTAAAAACACTGAATCCAAAAATTATTTAAAAGCTTTAACTGGATCATAAGTAAAATTATCATATCAACATAACTCTTAAAATTGCAGGTGCTGAAGCTAATAAACTACCTATGTTTAAATTATGGCTGAACTTTGTGTGGCCTTGAATAAATTACTTAATCCCTCTGTCTCAGTTTCCTCACATAGATAATAGAACTTACAGGATTACTGTAAGAAAAAAAGTCAAATCATAGCAGTCATTGTGATCCAATAAAAATTCAAATTAGATCATATTTCTCTTTGCTCACAACCCCACAACAGCTTTCCATCTCACTCATATTGGCTCTTTAGACCCAAGATAACCTAACCGTTCATCATCTCACTGACTTCACCTCCTCTACTCTAGTCATTCTGACTGGTTTACTGGTATTAAAATACATCAAACATGCTACCACCTCAAAGCCTTTGTCCTTGTTGTTTTGTCTATCTGGAATGCTCTTTTGCCCTGGTATCTACATGGCCCACTCTTTAATTTACCTTAGAGTTGTTATCAAATATAAAATTCTCAATGAAGACTTCCAAGGTCACTTAACCAAAAATTACAACCCCCGGTCCCATCCCTGAAAACTTCTACAACTACTTTTTCTCCTGCACACTTACCTTTACTTAACATATAGACATTTATGTCTTCTATTCCTGCACTAACATGTAAACTCTGTGAATAGAGAAATTTTTTCATTATTTTTATATTTTCCATTATTTGTATATACTCCAGAACATAGAATACTGTATGGCACACAGTAAGCATTCAACAAATTTCTGTTGAATTAATAAATGTAATGTCATATTCACACAGAAGCGTGTGCTATTATCACTTGCATTACTAGAAATAGTGTGCCTGATAATTGAAGGTCAACAGTCAACGATGTAATTAATCTACAATGTAAACAACTGGTGAAGTGGGAGAAAGAAGTACTTGTTTAGAATAAAGCTATGTCAGCATCTAAGTATTCTAATACACAGAATAGTTTAAAAATATTAGTAATACTCTTAAACAACCATTCAAGAGGGTTCAGAAGATAACATAAACTCAAGTGAAACTGGTACAAAAAAAATCATTTTCAAGAGATATAAAACAAATGTTATCACCAATTTCCACTAAACATAATTTTGGTAGGTTATGCTAAAAGGTTTTTTATCAACTACTTTTGGTTTCCATACTTTCCCTTCTTACAATGTTATTTTTCTAAATTTTTTTCAACTATATCTTTTACTATGATTAAATAAACCTGCTCCCAAAAGCAAAATGTCACTATGGTAATATACATTATGTCTAAAAATAAAAATGTGTGAAGAAACCAAAACAATGATTTTCTGAGTTGGAAGACGACTTAGATCATTTGATTCAACTTTCTCATATTTAAATTAAAAAAAAAACTCTAAAAATTAAAGTAACTTTAAGATTACCTTGTTACTTAGCAGAAAAGAGTAATAACCAGCAAGTAAACTTTCTAATAGATCCTTTTAAATAAGGTCCTAGGAAATATCATTTATGCCAGCACCAAAAAGTTCACACTAAAAGAATAATGCAAGATATTATATATTCTACTTCTCCTACTGTCAATGAGAAAAACTATCATTCAATAAATTGCAAACCCAAACTTTTTAAATCAAAATGTTATTACTAAACTAACAATGAACTATATATGGAAAATAAGCAAATAAACTTGCCAACCTGCCAACATCTACAGATACATTTACAGGTCAAAAATTATCAAATTATCAAGAAAGCCTGGTTCAAATTATGTACTATGTTTTTACAGCAAGTCTGAAAATCAGTAAGATCTAAAACTGAGAATTATTAAACTTGAAATCTGAACAGAATATCAAATATATTCTATTCATATAAATAAAGAAAATACAATATTCTAAGCAAAGCAGTTGCCTTCCTGTTTTTTGACCAATGTCAGCTTTATTGCCTTGCTTTATTTTAACTTATTAAATAATGTCCCTGATTAAATATTTGGAGATGAGGCAATCTGTACAACCTGAATAGCATTGTTTATCTAAACATCAAATGCCATAACATTATGAACTGAAAGACAAATTGTATTTTTGACATCCTTACTCAGAGTTCCCCTAATTTTATATTCAGTATCATTTTAAAAACAGATTTATATTCTTTTATCAGCTCAGAAGGACTAGTATTCAAGAACCCACAGAAATTTATCTTTCTTCCAAGCCAAGAGCACCAAGAACTACTCCCTTTCTTCAGTTGAATGAAGTAAGAAATGTAAAACATGATGGTAAGACACTTTGGTTGGTTTCCTTCTTGAAGCTATTATCAAATTCCCTATACTTAGGGCCTGTTCTAGACTAAAATATAGATAGGAGATATCCATCAAATACAATGTGTCCATCTAAAGTGGATCCTGGGGTTCTTTTTACACCCTACAAAAGACATACTTAAGACAATCAGAGAAATATAAATATGGTCTTGAATATTAGATAATATAGAGGGTTTACTAAATTTTTTATTTTTTTCTGAGATGGAGTCTCGCTCTGTCACCTGGCTGAAGTGCAGTGGTGCAATCTCAGCTCACTGCAACCTCCACCTCCTGGGTTCAAGCAATTCTTCTGCCTCAGCCTCCTCAGTACCTAGGATTACAACAGGCGTGCGCCACCATGCCCGGCTAATTTTTGTATTTTAAGTAGAGACAGGGTTCCACCATGATGGCCAGAACAGTCTCAATCTCTTGACCTTGTGATCTGCCCACCTTGGTCTCCCAAAGTACTGGGATTACAAATGTGAGCCACTGTTCCTGGCCTATTAATTTTCCTAGACATGATCTAGGACATGATCAGTTAAAGGTCACTGCACTCCAGACTGGGTGACAGAACAAGACTCTGTCTCTAAAAAATATAATTAATTTTTTTAAAGAAATTAAGTTTGGTAAGAACAATTCTTACTTTCTTAAACAACATGCCATCTAAGAAAAATGCTTTAACATAAACATTACTGAAAAAAATGCTACATATGCCACAATTTCACAAAATGTAAAGTGAAATCTCAAGCTCGAAAGATATTACTCTTATTGCTAAATCTGATGTAATAACACTTTATTGATTCTAGGCATTCCTGCTGATTGTACCACCATTTATAATAGAGGTGAAAGTACAAGTGGCATGTATGCCATTAGACCCAGCAACTCTCAAGTTTTTCATGTCTACTGTGATGTTATAACAGGTAAAACCTACCTAAGGAGAAAACAGTAGTTAGTTCAAGTTACTGATTATGTATTTGCAAGATTAACCCAGTTATCATTGTTTTATACATATATCTATATGTGTGTGTGTGTGTAATACATATAACATGAGTATTAGTATAAATCTAACGCTTATCTTTACCTAGTTTATTTATGGATTTATTTAATATTCTCCTTTTTCTCTGTAAAATAATCTAAAGTGACTATTATCAACAAGTTTGCTATGCTAAAATTCATTAATTGCCCTTCACTTAACTTTTTGGGACCATAAAAAAATAATAAAATGTATTGCTATACCATTAGTAGACTACCTTACAAAGCCACCAATTAAAATCAAACAAACAAAAAAAGTTTTATATCTGTCAACATCAATCTACTAAAAAACATGATTTCATTCATTATATTCAGGTACTCCATGGACATTAATTCAACATCGAACAGATGGGTCACAAAACTTCAATGAAACATGGGAGAACTACAAATATGGTTTTGGGAGGCTCGATGGTAAGGTGACTGCATTCAATCATTCATTCAGTTGTTAATCTACAAATATTTACTGAGAACCTATGATAGACTGGGCATTAGGAAACAAGTAATGAACGAGAAGCAGTCTAAGCCTTCATATAATATCAAACAATTACACATTTGTTAGTAAATTACATTTATTAAAACTGTTATAATTTGAATTATATTTATCACAATTACATGTCTGTTCTTATACTTATCACAATTTAATTAGATGGCTTACAATTATCATAACTATAATTATTTAAAATGTTGATTAAATGTTACATGTTATAAGTAGTAACTGTTACATATAAGCTGTGAAAAGAACCACTCCTAGCATTAGTCATTCTATTCTCTCATTAACATTTTAAATATCAATTAATTGGGAGGTAAAAGGACCTGGAAACTCAGACATACAATACAAATTTTAAAATTTCAATTATTTAAGTATAATATATAGAATGTGTGGCTTAAAATGAATTAGTTAATGCAAATTATTCTATTTTGATTATAATAATGTAAAATAAGCAAGATAACATGTTTACAATCCATAAAGTACATATAAAAATCCATATGATGTCTAAGTACTCACTTATAAAGTAGAAGACATTCATTATTATATCAAAATTTTAAATGGTCAGTACTGTTTGACCATTTAAGAACTTTGTGTTCAAACTACCAGTTAAAGTCCTACGAAGAAGGTATATTTAATGATGTTTTATAGCTCCAAATCTTCTAATAGTGAGTGCAACCCCAAAATAAAAGGCTGACAGTTAAGTTGAGAATACTCACTTAATTCTGGAAAAAAAAATAGTAATAACCCATTTGTACTGTATTTACCAGGTGATCCTTAAAATGAAGCTTCCTACTAACTCAATAGCAATAAGAAAATAGTGATTGTTTTCATTAAATACTTTAATAAAAAGGAGTATGATAAAGAACAATTTATATTTTTTATTTGTTTTTAATTCCAAATAAAAATAATTTTTAAAATTTTAGAGAAAAGTTATTAAGAATCATGCTTTTTCAATTAAAATGTTTTTAAAAATTTATTCCCATCTTTCTCTACAAAGAAAACATATATTAAGCAAATATAAAAGGCCAGGTTTACATTTCAGGAAAGTGACTATATTATTACCAGGTCTCTGGGAATACTTAACAAATCTCTTGACTGTATATAGATGCTAATAAATAGCTGATAGTAAAACTAATCATATAAAGACTTAGAAGCAAAATATACCTTGACCAATGACAAGACTTTAAAATATCTATAATAATGTAATACATTTCACTGGTGAAATATGTCTTATAATATGCATTTTAGAAAGGATAATCAGACTTTCAGTTCTATTAATATTTTTAACATTTTTGTGCATATAACTATCTTCAATAAAATTGTTTTAAAAGGTATTTTTTAAGATACTCTAAAATGATCAAGGGATTCAAGACTAAACAACTCAATTAGTTGCACCAATTAAAAAAACACTCAAAAAAGTATCCAACTTGTAGTCAATAATTCACAAATTTTTAAAACTTTTCTTTTCAGGAGAATTTTGGTTGGGCCTAGAGAAGATATACTCCATAGTGAAGCAATCTAATTATGTTTTACGAATCGAGCTGGAAGACTGGAAAGACAACAAACATTATATTGAATATTCTTTTTACCTGGGAAATCATGAAACCAACTATACGCTACATCTAGTTGAGATTACTGGCAATGTCCCCAATGCAATCCCAGAAAACAAAAATTTGGTGTTTTCTACTTGGGATCACAAAGCAAAGGGACACTTCAACTGTCCAGAGAGTTATTCAGGTATACTTTTCTGATACCAATACTTTATTTTCATATCGTCAAAGTATCTTCCCACATTATTAGCTATTATCTACAATGACAATTTTTTAAAATCCTAATCCCAAATAAGTATTTTCTCTCTAGAAGAAAACTTAACTATAATTAATGTATTCATTATAGTTCAACCAGATATTTTATCTCTAATCTTCCTCAGATTTTCTATTTTTGGTGGTATACGTGAGACTTATTTAGACTATTTAAAACTGGGAAGCATGCATCTAAAACACTGTAATATTTATAAGAAAAGATAAACTCATGGGGAACTACAGTAACAGTAACTATATACGAATCTGTACCCATTAAATTGTGTATCTATCTCCTTTAGGAGGCTGGTGGTGGCATGATGACTGTGGAGAAAACAACCTAAATGGTAAATATAACAAACCAAGAGCAAAATCTAAGCCAGAGAGGAGAAGAGGATTATCTTGGAAGTCTCAAAATGGAAGGTTATACTCTATAAAATCAACCAAAATGTTGATCCATCCAACAGATTCGGAAAGCTTTGAATGAATCAAGGCAAATTTAAAAGGCAATAAATTAAACATTAAACTCACCCCAAGTTAATGTGGTCTAATAATCTGGTATTAAATCCTTAACAGAAGGCTTGAGAAATAGATATTTTTAAATCTTAAAGTCACTGTCAATTTAAGACTAAACATATAATCACACAATCTTAAAGAATATAGCTTATATTTCTCCACCAAAATTCTTATAATTTGTTCTGTATTTTGTGATGTGGATATCAATTTTAGATGGTCACAATCCAAATTATAATGAACAGGTGAACTTATTAAATAATGTTCATAAATTAAAAATTTACAGAGACTTTTATTTTAAAAGTTATATGAGCTACAACTTTCCCAGTTCAAAAAACTAGTTTTCTCATTAAAATTCTAAACTTGACTAAACAGACTGATAATTGTACAGTTCTTAAATGCTGTAATATTAATTCCAAAACTAAAAATTGTCAGTCCAGGGTATGTGTAAAAATCTGTAACATAAATAAAAACTGATGCTTCATTTTGCTATAAAATAATTTGGAGTAAATGTTGGATATGATTTATTTATGAAACCTAATGAAGCAGGATTAAATACTGTATTAAAATAGGTTCACTGTCTTTTAAACAAATGTAGATGATGATTACTAAGTCACATTGACTTTAATATGAGGTATCACTATTCCTTAACATATTTGTTAACATATATACTATACACATTTTATGTATTTTAACACTTGATGCTATGAAAACAAATAATTGTAAAGGAATCTTGTCAGATTACGTAAGAATCAACATATTTGTGGCATCAAGTTAAAGTTTTTATTTCCCCTAAACATGCTGTTATTCTAATAATTTTGTGTAGGTTTTCAAGTAGAAATAAGTGTCATAACAAGTTACTGAATGTTTAGATAGCCTGACAAGCATGCATATATGTTTAAAATTCAAAAAATACTCTGTCCCTAAATTATAGAAATTTATATCATTCTTGCACTTTTTTATTGACATCACAACAGATAGATGATTATGTTATTTGTAATTTAAGTAATTTAAACCCTAAGTCCCTAACGATTATTAGATACAAATTTTTTTACCACAGTATCACTTGTCAGTATTTATTTTTAAATATTTTTTTAAATACTACCAGTAAGAAATTTTAAATTAAATCCATTTGTTAAAGGACATAGTGCCCAATTTATATAGTGACCTACCTTTGTCAATATTTAGCATCATGTATTTCAAATTATCCAGTATCCATGTCATATATATTTTCCATGTTGCATATATAAAAGATACGCATGATCTATGTGAATCCCATGTAAATATTTTGTTCCAGAAAAGTCCAAAATAACAAAGGTAAAAATAAGCCATAATTTTTAGGACCACAGACTAAGCTGCCGAAATTAACGCTGATTTTTTTTAGGGCCAGAACGCCAAAATGGCTCCCCTTTCCCCGCAAAAGTGGACCATTTCAAATGAAAAATAATTAATTATTTAATATATGAGTTGCCTCCTCTATTTGGTTTCCATTAAAAAAAAAAAAAAAAAAACTCTCATAGGACATGTTTCATTCTGTTCCTTTTAGGAATACTAAATTAGACTTTTTCCCCATATAAAGCTTTCTCCTACCAGAAAGATACAGCTAGTAGAAGAGAAAGGAGCTCTTTTCCTTATGATTCACAAGACTGTCTCCTGTCCTAACTACACTTTGCTTAAAGTATTCAAATTCCACCACTAACTCACAGTTGTCTAATCTAAGCAAAGTCTACTCCCCTTTGATCTCTCAGTCTACCTTCCCTTTGATCTCTCTACACTCACCAATACTAATACCCTTTTTTCAAACTTGACCTTCATTTTGCTTTCACAATACTACTATACTCTCCATGGATTACCCCTTACCTGAATCAATCTTTATAATCCTTTTCCTTTCTCATATTTAGTACTGTGCTCCAATGGACAACCTTCAATCATCTTTTCTACACTGACCCTCAGACATTCTATTTGCTCTCAAGAACTCATCTATTTACCATAAACAAGATTCCAAAATCTACATATTCATCCCAAGTCTCTTTCCAGTTCCCCTTCTTACATTGCCTATCTGCCATTTCTCCCTTCAATACCCTATACTCCACTCAAATTCAACATATAAAAAATAACAGGCTGGGCATGGTGGCTCACGCTTGTAATCCCAGCACTTTGGGAGGCTGAGGTGGGTGGATCACCTGAGGTCAGAAGTTTGAGACCAGCCTGACCAATATGGTGAAACTCCATCTCTACTAAAAATACAAAAGATTAGCCGGGCGTGGTGGTATGCACCTGTAGTCTCAACTACTCAGTAGGCTGAGACAAGAGAAGCACTTGAACCCAGGAGGCAGAGGTTGCAGTGAACTGAGATCACATCACCACACTCCAGCCTAGGCAACAGAATGAAACTCTGACTCAAAATAAATCAACAACAAATTCACCAGCCCTTTACTGCTACTGCTACCCCTTTCTACCCACCTTTCCTTCCTTTCTACTTTTTCACACCATCTTCCTCACTTCTTCATATCCATTAATATGACCACCATGCTCCCAGTCACAGAAGCCTGGAACCTGAAAGACATCTTTAGCTTTTTACTTAACTTTGTAAACTACCTCTTCTGTATCGTAAGCACCAAGTCCAATATAATCTTCTCTTGAAATGTCTCTTAATCTTACAAGTTTTCTTCCAAAAACTGTCTTTAACTTGAGTGCTAGATTATGTAAGCAGTCTCCTCTTTCCTCCTAATTTTATGTCCCTCTCCCTGTGAATCTTCTGAAAAGAAATTTGTAATGGATGCATACTGCTTGGATCTGTGTCTTTCAAACTCATCTATTGAAGAATAACAGCAGAGGATAATGAAGACAAATCCTTCTGGAGTTGCAGGATAAAATAACTTACTATATTCACAAATTTCTTTCAGAATCATATTGGGATCTTAGCTTAAATCTTAGCATTTTACTTTAAAATTACATGTGAATTGTTTAATACTTTATAAATCTATCTTCATGCCTGCAGTGGCTCACACCTATAATCCTAGGACTTTGGGAGGCTGGAGTGGGAGTACTGCTCGAACCCAGGAGTTCAAGATCAGCCTGTGCAACATGTAAAACTCCACCTCTACAAAAAATACAAAACTGAGCTGGGTGTGACGGTGGGCAACCTGTAGTCCCAACTACTCAGGAGGCTGAGGCAGGAGAATCACTGGAGCTGGGAAGGTCGAGGCTGCAGTGAACCATGATTGTTACTTCACTTCAGCCTGGGCAACAGAGTGAGACTCTGTGTCAAAAAAATATATATCCTCATATAAAAATATTTATTTTCCCTCAAGTATTCTAAAAAGTGATGCTCCTAGAAGATGTGCTGTGTTTATCCTGTGGACTTGCACATCCCATGTAGTTGTGCCCACACAAGAATGTATATTCTAATTACAAGAGTATAGGCCTTCTGAACAAAATCCAAATCCCTTCCAGGTATTCAAGAGTCTGTATCACCTGGTCCCAAATTACCTCTTAAGTCATTTTTTTCCACAACACAAACTTTCTGCTCTAATCAAAATGATCTACTTTTAAACATCTCCTCTATGCCTTCCTAATGTAGTCCATTTGTCTAGAATGTCTTCCCACACAATTCTGATTGGCTAGATTGTGCCATATTTCAAAGTGCAGATATCTTAATTCTTCCACAAGTATCCTAGTAAATGGCAGCTCCTTCCTCTGAAACCATACAGAATTACTGTCTATACCCCTCAAATGGCACTTAGTGAGAAAATACAGAGAGGTAAATATGGCAAATCATAATAATAAAAATTTTGAAAATAGTACTAAAAGCTTCAAAAGCATCAAAGATAGTCAATTCACCTCATTTTAGTGAATTGCTGAAAAATTTCTGTATCAAGAGTTTATTTTGAACTAGTATGAATTTTACTGAAACCAAATACACACGTCTCATTATGGGGTAACCAACTGTGGTGTAATCTATTTACACACACTCTGTCATCCTAGAATCAGCATATTTTCATGCTTGTATCTTTCCTTCCTAATAGCATACCTCATGGAATTCAATTAACTCATTCATTAATTTTAAAAATAATATTCATTAACCAATATTTATTGAGCATCTACAATTTGTCTCCTTTAAAAAACTTATTCCAAATTTGTACTCATATATAGTCTACCTTCTGTTGTAGGATAATCAAATTTCTTTGTGATTTTTTCCCCATCACTAATAGCCATAAGCACTGCGTTTATGTATGTACTACTGAGTGAATTATTCAACAGTGCAGTTTTAAAAATGAAAAGAAAATGACCAAACAACTGGCCCTTTTATCAAAGTCCAAAGTATTCCCATGGCAAATCAACTAGGGTAGAATTACTTAACTGAAATGCACAGTTCAAGGTCATGAAAATAGCACTAATAATCCCCTATTATAAGCCTTAATAAAATGAGGTTTCAATGACATTTTAGGAGATATAAAATAAACTAAGGATTCTATCTAAAATATAAAAGCTATTTTTCTATATCCATGTTTAGCCCTAAGAACAGTCATATACCTAATAAAATGGCTGGGTACATAATTCAAAAGAGCAGTAAATTGCAAACCTTGAAGATGTAAGGTTGTAGCTATTTATCTTCAAATATGCTGCCAAACCTCAGTTTCCACACCCAACAGTTGGGAATAATAATTCTGTCAAATCTATTATGGGGCTGTAATTATCAAGCCAGATACTGCATTTAAATAGTTTTACGAACTCCAAAGTTCTAAACAAATGTATATACTTTTTAAAAACTGGATCTTCCATATTATTTTTCACATTCCTTTAAGTAAATAATCTCTATAAATACTTCCTAACTGAACATACTATAATCCTCAGGACAGAAGAACAAAATTGCCCTTCTCACAGTTTGCATTTGTTTCTGGAACTTTACTCCTTCCCTTCGCCATTTGAGATAACACTCCATCACCTTCAGATGCAAGCTCCTAACTAAAAACTTCTGGATGGCTATGTTAAAATGTCAGGAAATAGAGCTCTCAACTCAAGAACTTTTATACATAAAATAAACTAGGACCAATTAGATGGAATAAACCCCAGAGAGGTATAAATAGGGCAAAACCAAAATAGCAGAGTATGTGGCAGAAGCTTGAGACATCTATGAACTCTAAAATTAAAATAAAACCAATACTTTCTAAAGCAGAGGACCATACACGTGAATAGAAAAAAAAAAAAAAGGTCCTGAATTTTCAGTAACGTTGAGCTGAAATTTATACTTCCTTAAATTACAAATTGTTGTAGTAAACCAACCACAGCGGTATTAGCAGTATATAAGATTTTGTCTTTAATAGAAACATACTTTTATTATACTTTTCACACTTAATACATGTATCTGAAATACATGTGTGGAACGTGCAGGTTTATTACACAGGTATATACACGTGCCATGGTGGTTTGCTGCACCTATCAACCAGTCATCTACATTAGGTATTTCTCTTAATGCTACCCCTCCCCTAACCCTCCAACCCTCAACAGGCACCAGTGTGTGATGTTCCCCTCCCTGTATCCATGTGTTCCCATTGTTCAACCCCCACTTATGAATGAGAACATGCAGTGCTTGGTTTTCTGTTTCTGTGTTAGTTTGCTGAAAATGATGGTTTCCAGCTTTATCCATGTCCCTGCAAAGGACATGAACTCATTCTTTTTTATTTCTGCATAGTATTCTGCATAGTATATATATGCCACATTTTCTTTATCCAGTCTATCACTGATGGGCATTTGGGTTGGTTCCAAGTCTTTGCTATTGTGAACGGTGCTGCAGTAAACATACAGGTGCATGTAGAATGATTTATAATCCTTTGGGTATATACCCAGTAATGGGATTACTTGGTCAAATGGTATTTCTGGTTCTAGATCCTTGAGGAATCACCACACTCTCTTCCACATGGCTGAACTAATTTGAAACATATGTATTTTTTTTTTCACAACTATTATAGACATCTCAAAATATTGTTGATGCTTCTTACTATTTAGAAAATACAATAGTTTTTGGACCTGAATCCAGATCATGTTATTTAACTGATTAACAAACACACATATCAAAATTTTAATATTTTGATAATTTTAATTCAATGTAATTTACTTCTTTTGTTATTCTATATATTTTATTTTATGCATTTAAAAACATGCTTGAGACCAGAAGTCTTTCAAATTTCATATTTGTTTTGGATTTTGGAATATCTGCATTATACTTATGGTATACCTCAAATCTGAAAATCCAAAATGCTTCAATGAGATCTTCTTTGAGTATCATGTGGGTGCTTGAAATACTTTGATTTTGAAGCATTTAACATTTTGGATTTTCACATTTGAGATGTTCAGTCTATATTCCAAAAAAGGGTATCACAGGATTCACAAGCCTATGACAAGGTACACACTAAAAAATTAGAAGCCCATGTTACAAGGACTTAATACATGAAATAACCTAGTTTAAGAAACCTGAATTACATGGCTCTCATGACATATCATGTGGGGCTTAAAACCTAGACTCTGATAACTTCCCTTTTAAAATAATTATCTTATCCAATTATTCCCCAAATGCCTAAAACTCTCATGCTTTTCAAACCAATCTCTCTCAAGTTGTATAGTGCATGAGTAAATGTAATCTAATAAAGCCAAAAACAACAACTTCCATTAAGCATTTAATATGTACTGTATTAATTTGTGCCTCACAATTTACATGTATTTATTCCTCACAGATTTCTACGATATAAGTACTTTTATTACACTAATGTTAAGGGAAGGAAAAATCATTCTTCAGTTTTAAATACAGTAAGTCCTCATTTAATGTCATGGATACTGTGACACTGAACAATATTCTTGGAAACTGTGATTTTAAAAGAAGGACTCTAACGACCAGGTGCAGCAGGTCCTTGAATAATATCATTTTGTTCAGCATTGTTTTGTTAAAACATTGATGAGAAAAAAATGGTTTTGTCACATCATTTTAGTGAAATCTAAATTTCCAAGAACCTATTAACAATTTTAAGTGAAAATGTACTGTAATTCCTAAAAATAAAACACAGTTACAAAATACTGATTAT
Organism: Callithrix jacchus; assembly: GCF_049354715.1. Taxonomy (NCBI): domain Eukaryota; kingdom Metazoa; phylum Chordata; class Mammalia; order Primates; family Cebidae; genus Callithrix; species Callithrix jacchus. The sequence goes on from NC_133508.1 coordinate 99,715,580, forward strand.
AAGAGCCCATCTCCTACTTTTTCAATTAGCTACACATATAGTTGTACCATTTCAAGTAACACAAAAATTATTTCTCTATATTAATTTGGAGATTAATTATTTTTAAAAGGGAATAGTCAACTTTATAATTTTTTTTTAATGAAAGTTTATTTGGCAAAAAAAAGTAACAATAGGAAAAAAGGCAAGAAAGAATAGTAATCACAGTTCTACTTCTGAATTTTCATGTAGTATCCAATCTTCTCTACTTCACTGAGGACACCCTTATACTAGAAAATTATTACTCTTTCTCAAACAAAATAATGCATCCTTTTTGTTGCAAGAGCTCTCACTGATAACATATTACTAACAGAGAACTAGGATCATCTCCACAAACTAAGAAACCTGGTAGCCTTGACATCCTGTATCACATTTTATCAGTGTCTGCTTACTGGTTAAAGCATTTTATGTAAGTTCCTTACAAACTGTACATAAGGAGGAATAAGGTTATGTAAAACCCTAATCTAAAATCAACTCATTTTGATGAAAAATATTAAAGCCTAAACCAGTATTCATATTCAATAAATGTTTAATAGAAGTAACTCTAATCTTTATGATGAGCTTAGCAAGTTCTATTATTCTCTGGAAATAAACTGCTCAGTCATGAGAGAAAAATGGTTCTTCTATAAACATCTAATAAATCCTTTTTTAAAAGCTTCTTGCCTACAGTATTATTTTTACTAATAATGTCTGGAATAAGTATCAACTCTGTAATTAATAAGAGTGTTTAGATACAGTCCAAACTAAAGGCACTGAGATATGTAAATGATCTTTCAACATCATTCTCAAATTAATATGCTATAATTCATTCCTATACTTGAAAACTTTAACTCTCAGAATAGAAACTAATTATAGTTTTTGGACTATCAATTAGCCTTACCAATACTAATCACTTCAAGTGATTACACATTCCACCTTAAAAAACAAAAGCAAACCCAAATAAACAAATGATCTTAAACAAGCACTAATACATGTTTATATAACTTCTATTAAACTCAAAAAGAAAAACCATACTAACCTACAATTTATAGAATTCCCTTAAATCATTTGATGTATTGACTTTTTATCTCCTCCAGGAGAGGATGTTAGATTAAAGTAGATACATCCTTAAGAGAAAACAATGTGCTACCAACTTCTCACTTGGTATGAGCACTCTATTCAATTCCCATTCAAGTTCTGTAACATGTCTAGATTTTCTATATTGGCCCTATTTTCCATTAATTCACAAACAAGATACCACAGAATGCCATTTTTATCAAGTGTTTCCACCAACTGTTAAGACATTAAAAAATTAAACATGAATAATGGTATAGATTTTAAGGGTAATGTAAGATAAAGGTGTTCTGGTTAGTTTTAACAAAAATATAGCAAACAATTATCTACAAATGAGAAATTTTATTTTTATTCAAATTATATATAATATTCCATGCTGGATGGTCTATCATCCCAAAGAATGAAGAATACAGAAAATGAAATAAGGTGGCTTGGGTTCAAGTCTAAATAAGTCTCTTAATTCAGCCTCTGTCAGTGGAGAAGCGGAAATAATAATACTGCCAGAATTATGTAACGTATAAGATTTCTATGACTGAATAAATTAATTTAAATAAAATTAATTTATATTCTATAAAGCATTAAATAAATGTCATCATATCAGTATGTCAACATGAAACCTCAGAACACCAGTGATAAAGAAAATAATTCAAAAAGTCTTAGAGAAAAATAAGACACAAATGATTAGCAATCAGTATAATATTGGACTACTCAAGAGCACTATTGAAAGCCAGAAGACAGTAGTCATATTTTAAAAATTATGACAGAAAATGATATTGAATTCAGAATTTTATACCCGGCAAAACTATTAATTTGAGAGTAAAGATAAAATAAAGATAACATCAGACATAAAAGAAAATTTACCTCACATGCATCCTATTTAGGAAAGATATGAAAGGCTTTCAGTGAAATGAGTAAACTAAGGAAAATATATGAAAAATAAGGGCGGCTCGGCACAGTGGCTCAAGCCTGTAATCTCAGCACTTTGGGAGGCCGAGCCAGGAGGATCACGAGGTCAAGAGATCAAGACCATCCTGGCCAACATGGTGAAACCCCATCTCTACTAAAAATACAAAAAATTAGCTGGGCCTGGTGGCATGCACCTGTAGTCCCAGCTACTCGGGAGGCTGAGGCAGGAGAATTGCTTGAACCTGGGAGGCAGAGGTTTCAGTGAGCCAAGATCGCGCTACTGCACTCCAGCCTGGCGCCTGGTGATAAAATGAGACTCTGTCCCAAAGAAAAAAAAAAAAAGAAAGAAAAATAAGGGCTCTACTGCAAAAAAAGCAAAGAAAATTTCCAGGATAATGGTAAATAGGCTCTAAGATGACAATTGTACAGTAGCCTAAAAAGGCTACAATACTTTCACCACAAAGGAGGAAATAATTATTTGATGTATTTCACCCTACTATAAGAAGTTTTAGAGTTTTAACAATAACACATAGAAAAGGAGCCAAATCATGCAGAACCTTACAGACCACAGAAAAAATTCATCCTTTTTCTGCTTGTAATAGAAGCACTAGAGGATTTAGACAGAGGAATGAATGATTTGATTTACCATTTTCAAAGAATTATCTGGCTGCAATGTTGAGAAGTGACTGAGACAGGAGTAGAAGTAAGATAGCCAAATCAGAAAGGTATAGCAGAACTCGAGATCAGAGTCTCTGTCCAATATGGTATTCTTTAGCCCCATGTAGTTATTAAGCACTTGAAATGTGGCTCATTAGAATTGAAATGTGCTTTAAGTATAAAATACACACCAGATTTTGAAGTTAGCAGAAGAGAAAAGAAGTAAAATATCTCAATAAGTCTTAACATTTATTACATGTTGAAATGATAATACTTTAGATAACATTGTTTTAGATGACATACATGATGAAAATTAACTTTACCTGTTTCTTTTTTAATGTAGCAATTATAAAATTTTAAATTGCAAATGTGGTTCCCATTACATTTCTATTTGACAGTGCTGATCTAGATGGTGACAGACTAGAATTTTTAAAAGGTGGAAGTGATAAAAAGTACTGAATTCAGGATATACTTTGAAAGTAGAGCCTGCATAACTTGTTGGCTGAATAAATGTGAGGTGTAAGGAAAGGAAAGAAATCATAATTATTCCAAAAATTTTGTTCTCAGAAATTTGGTGAACAGTGGCGAAATATACTATGATGAGGAAATCTAGGATTAAATCAAAAGTTGTTTCAGGATCTTATACCTGAGCTACCCTGTTGAATATCCCAACAGACATGTCAAGTTCTAGTCTCTGCATTCACAAATATAGGGTATACCATTCATAAGAGTACATGCAGATGGCACCCCCAGAGTTATGGAGTGTTCAGCCTGAAAAGTTGTGTCTGACAACTTCAAGTTAAGTATTCTCTAGATAGTACATACTCAACAAATATTGTTGATTAATTGTCAGAACATAATGCAGGCATATAAATTCGATTCATGCGTAATGCTAGATTCTGCTACTAAAAACATTTAAGAAAACATACTAATTAGGACTTTAAATGTTTTAACCTAACAACCCAGGAATTAAATCCCATCACCACCACACTAAGGTTTGATGCTCAGCAAAATGTTTAACCTCTCGGCTAGGCACAGTGGCTCACGGCTGTAACCCCAACACTTTATGAGGCCAAGGCAGGCAGATCATGAGGTCAGTAGATTGAGACCATTCAGGCCAACGTGGTGAAACCCCCACCTCTACTAAAAATACAAAAATTAGCTGGGATGGTGGTGGGTGCCTGTAATCCCAGCTACTGGGAGGTTGAGGCAGGATAATCGCTTGACTGCAGGAGGTGGAGGTTGCAGTGAGCCGAGATGGCACCATTGCACTCCAACCTGGCAACAGAGCGAGACTCCACCTAAAAAAAAAAGGTTTAACCTCTCTAGCCTTCTGTTTACTCACCTCTAAAGTAAAGATATAATTTACCTCAGCCGGGTGTGGTGGCTCACGCCTGTAATCCCAGCACTTTAGGAGGCCAAGGCGGGTGGATCACGAGGTCAAGAGATCAAGACCATCTGATCAACATGGTGAAACCTTGTCTCTACTAAAAATACAAAAAATTAGCTGGGCATGGTGGCGCGTGCCTGTAATCCCAGCTACTCAGGAGGCTGAGGCAGGAGAATTGCCTGAACCCAGGAGGCAGAGGTTGCGGTGAGCCAAGATCACGCCATTGCACTCCAGCCTGGGTAACAAGAGCGAAACTCTGTCTCAAAAAAAAAAGATATAATTTACCTCAAATAATGAGGATTAAGTAAGACCAAATAAGATAATGCATGCAAGGTAATTATATGCATTAATATAAATATAATATAATATTAATATAAATATTATACCTGACACATTGAAAGCCCTAATATGTGACAATTATTAATAAAACTGTTCAGTAAGAGAGTAAGTAACAAAACTCTATGAAGATTTTTGGAGAGTTTTATTCTTTAATATTTTAGAATATTAATATTTTAGAATATATATCTTCTATTCGAATTTTAATATTTAATATTTTAGAATATACAATATCTTCTATTAATATTCCCCAAATTAAAATCTCTTACCTGTAAGTAGTGTTTGGAACATAAACATCCCTTGCAGGAAACTCTAAAATTTCTCTGGTAGGTCTAACTCTACTGTCAGGGTAAAGCTTCACTTGAAGCAGCTCTGGAGTCAGGCAATAATGGGGATTTTCAGGTGCGGGAGAAATGTCTATCTTGAGCTGAGCTGCAAATTAAAATATATTAAAAATCAATGTAAACAAAATTTTAAAACTCCATGTTAAACATGTTTTTGAAAGGACTTAGATCCTTTTTTGCAAGAAGCCTGGGAAGAATACTACAGAAACCAAATTCCATTTATCATCTCAGGCCTCTAAATCATTTCATTTTGCGAAGTCTCAAACTTAAAAATTACCGATCCAGACATAAATGCATGTAAAATAATAAATGCTTATTAAATAAATGAATGGGAATGAAGAAGGGAAGAGGCAAAAATAGAAAAAAAAAAAGAGGGATCTGGCATACAAACAAGCCAACATTTCAAAGGTTATATGACTTAGGAAACTTCAAGACATTTTTACAATGGAATGGTTTGCTCCAACCATAATAGGAATCCTATTTTTAATATTTGCCATTCTAGAAAATAACTGTAAGCTGTGATATTATTCATCATACTCACTTTAGTACAGTTACTCCCTCCCATTACCCGCAGGGGATATATTTTAAGACCCCCCTCCCCGTAGTGGATGCCTGAAACTGCAGAAAATACTCAACCTTATAGATGCTGTTTTTCCCTATACAGACCTGCCTACAATAAAGTTAAATTTATAAATTAGGCAAAGTAAGATATTAATAACCTTAACTCATAATAGAGCAATTATAATAATATATTATAATAACTGTTAATATGATTGTAGTCTCCTGTTCTCAAAATATCTTAGTATTTTCATACCGTGGTTGACTATAGGTAACTGAAACTAAGGAAAGCAAAATAACAGGTAAGGGGGGCTACTGTACTCAAAGTACCAAAGATGCTAAATTCTGCATCCAAACTGTCAGATCATGTGATAGTTAATAAAGTGAAGAAGACTGACAGGCACTGAGCATAGAAAAATGTCTGGGCCAGATAAATTTAAAAAAAAGGAATACATAATTATAATACAACATACTAGTGATAATAATAGTTGCAATCATTTCTACTCAAAATTTTTAAATACCTGTAATAGGTCTTAGTCGCCGTAAGACAGAAGACGGCCTTCTCATATCAGCAAGGAATTTGTAGAGATCTTCATCACTTAAGCGGTCTCCTTCCTGATTTCAATGATAGAGGAAAAAGTATTTGATAAAACAAATACAGCCAGGCGTGGTGGCTCACGCCTGTAATCTTAGCATTTTGGGAAGCCAAGGCAGGCGGATCATCTGAGGTCAGGAGTTCAAAACCAGCCTGACCAACATGGTGAAACCCCGTCTCTACTATAAATACAAAATATTAACTAGGCATGGTGGCGGGTGCCTGTAATGCCAGCTACTCAAGAGGCTGAGGCAGGAGAATTGCTTGAACCCAGGAGGCGGAGGTTGCAGTGAGCCGAGATCATGCCACTGCACTCTAGTCAGAGCCACAGTGAAAACTCCGTCTCAAAAAAAATTAAATTAATTGTGATTATAAATATATTATACCAGTTTATTTCCTTTTTTATGCTTTCAAATTTTACTAAGATTTTTTCTTATTTATAGTCCATTATCTATGCCTATAAAGTATTACAAAATACCCTCAAATAAAGAAAACCAATACAAGTTAGAGACATGAAAAGGAGAAGAGAAAAATAAGAATACAGACATAGAATCAAAAAGCAAACTAATATAAATATACTTGAGTCTTGTAAATTTATTACACTTGAGTTCATATTTCTTTTCAACTTTATATCACAAGTTTCTCCAATACAAAGTCTGCAGCACTGGATAAGCTGGGGAAGAAGAAGGAATAAAGGAGGGAGAGAGAGGAAGAAGAAGAGGGAGAGAGAAGTAAGAGGAGGGAGTTAGAGGGAGGAGGAGGAGGGAAAACTACTGTTAAGGAAAATCACAACTATCCTGATATATACTATGGTCAGAGAAAAAACTCCAAAAGGACTTCAACCAATATGAAAAGAGACCTTGAAAAGAAAAAAACAAAAAAATTACCCATATCTGATTAACACAAAATGTTCAATTTAATGTTAATATTTTTTCTTCTTACAATTAAAATAGGGTTGATTTTATTCTTTTGTTGAAGTCTTTAGATTTTATTAATCTCATCGTCTTGCTTTGATATTTTATTGTTTTATGCATATTTCATACACTGTCCTTTTATCTTATTTGGTAATGAACATATTTAAGGCTACTTTATTACTGTCAACTCACCTTGAGCCATATCCCATTCGTTCATTATATTCTAAACAAGGATATAGAGTTGATCTTATTTATCTCATTATTTAGAAAAAATAAATTTTATTTTCTAAGTGGTTATAGTTTTTTATTAATAACAAAAATTGTTTTTAGTTTTATTGAATTATTAGAAAATTTGACTTTAAAAGGTGTCAGTGACCCAATATTTACTAATTATTGTAAATGTTCCATCAGTTGCAGAAAAAGTGTATTCTTTCCTTGTGTATACAGAAATAATATAAATTTTTTTTAGACCAGTTGCCACACATGAAATATAGATCTTTAAATGGTCTTTATTCATAATATATTCAGATTATCTCTAGTCCTCATTATTTTGATTTCACCCATTAAATTATATTTTCTCTTTCAGAATTTAAATTATATTATTGGTCTCCATTCTTTACTCCCTGTTTCCATGCCTTTTTGGTGAGTGAGGCACAATTCCCTCCCTAGGCTTGGCCACATGCCTTGCTTTGCCAATAAGCAAACATGATGCAAAGAGAGACTTCAAAAACATTTGCACAATTTAGTTTGCCCTCTTTCTTGAACTTTTGTCACATCTATGAAAACATGACCAAGCTAGCCTCCTAGAAGACGAGAGGAGAATTTGAGAGACATGTCACAGAGCTGAGTCATTTCTGTCTTCCGAGTAAAAGTCAGCCTATGTTAGCTGATCCCAGCCAATCTCTAAACTTGTGAATGAGCCTAGTTCACTGGAGCAGTCTAACTGATACCCTTACCTCTACATTGCTTGTTTATTGTCCTGTACCCCTGAAGAAATAGACAACTTATATATCTGTCAACAAATAGAACAAATGTCTTCAAAACTATTATGTGGGTTTGACTTTGTTTTTAAATATCTATATATTTCTAATAATTTTGACTTCACACATTTTATTTATTTATTTCGAGACGAGGTCTCACTTTGTCACCCAGGCTGGTAGTACAATGGCATTATCACTGCTCACTGCAGCCTCAATCTCCTGGGCTCAAGCAATTCTACCCCCTCAGCCTCCCAAGTAGCTGGGACTAAAGGTATGCACCAACATGCCCAGCTAATTTATTTTTTATTTTTATAGAAACAAGATCTCACCATGTTGCCCAGGCTGGTCTCAAACATCTGGGCTCAAGCGACCCCCCGGCCTTGGCCTCCCCAAGTGCTGGGATTACAGGCATGAACCAGCATGCCTGGCAAACGCATTTTAAATCTGTATATAAACACTAATGATTACCATATCCCTACTGTAGACAGTAATGTCTCATAAACTGAAAAAGAAAAACTGTCTTCTGTGTGTCATTCAGGGAAAATCTGTACCTTGAATTATTCTTAATTAAAATGGTAATCTCTTTTCAAATTCAATTTGCATTTGCCTGATGCATAATTTTCTAGCTATTTAAAAATATTTACAAAAATAGTAGATGCTCATGGTTAAAAAAATTAAGGCAGAACTGCATTAAACATTTTCTGTATTGTAAACATTTTCCACTGCTCCATGTTTCCAGCAATCACTTATTTTTAAGTTTTCATAAGTACTTTGTGCTACTTCCCAGTTATAATCACAGTATTCAAAACAGTGTCCAGACATGATGATGAATGCTCAAACACTATTTGTTGGATAAACAGATTGGGGGAGATAGCTTATTGATTTAAGCTTACAACATCAATTTATTGATAAATAGCAGGCTGAAGAAATGAAAAGAAAGCTGTGGAAACAGCAGCAGAAGTGGTGTAGCAGCTGAAGAAGTAGAAAGAGGGGGAAGTAACATACCTGCAAGGTTGTGTCACTGTAGCAAAGCTACTGCCCCCTTTCCATAGCTATAACTGGTCTATCAATTTATGTAAATGTAGTCTTCTCTAGACTCTCTTTTACTACTGTCCATAATAAAGAGAGCAATACCATTTGAGATATTTATCACTGGCGTTTTTTCCCATGAGTCTCTCAGAGCAGCTGGCTATGAATACTACTGATATGTAAAGTGAAGGAGGCTTCAAGTAGATTGCTACCTGTATATTCAAGGTCCATTCAATTGAGGTCTACCCTCAATTCTTGCCCTCTCAAGTTATGAGGTATAAGTAAGACAGGATTTCCTCTTCTTACTTAGAATAACATCTCAGAAAAAGGAATTCTGAAGGAATTGTTAGTATTTTCCCTTAATCCACTCCAAAACACATATTACTCCAGTTTGTTATGCTAATACAAATTTTCTCCCCATTCCTATGTAGTTCTAGTCACCTAGCCACTTACAACAAAGACTTTCAAAATTTTCTGGTCATTTACAACACGGACTTTCTGATATTGATTCATGATATAAAATCCATTTTACATCAAAATTTAGTAAATACATAAACACATATGCACACTCATATAAAACGGGGAGGGGGAAACAATGCCCTGAAGCAATATTTAGCCTTACTACATGCAATGCACTATTTTTTCAATTCTACTCATGTTTTCTTTTTATTTTTTTAACTGGGTGTTATCTACTAAGCCGATTTTCATTACTACTATGAATCATGACTGGCATTGGAAAAATACAGATTTGACTCGTACTTAAAGTGAAGGGAACAGGTTTGCAAAGAATAAATTATATTTGATAGAGAACACCTTGGATCTATTTACATTCATCTCTAAAAATAACACTGACCTCACTTTAGCACAAAATGCACTACTGGGTCCTGAAAGTTCTATTTCATATATTATGAAAATGGCAGTTCAGGTCAGAAATCCTTGTGTGGGGAAGACATGCAAGCCACAGACTCATTCTCATAAACAAAATTCATAAACAACCAATGTTTAAGAAAAGTTACACTACTAACAATTGAGAAATAGGATACAGGCTGGACACAGTAGCTCACACCTGTAATCCCAGCATTCTGCGAGGCGGAGGCGGGTGGATCACCGGAAGCCGGGATTTCAAGACCAGCCTGGCCAACATGGCAAAACTCTGTCTCTACTAAAAAATACAAAAATTAGCCAGGCATGATGGCAGGTGCCTGTAATCCCAGCTACTCAAGAGGCTGAGGCAGGAAGAATTGCTTGAACCTAGGAGGCAGAGTTGCAGTGAACCAAGATTGTTCCACCGCACTCCAGCCTGGGCAATAGAGCAAGGCTCTGTCTCAAGAAAAAAAAAAGGATACAGGTATGAAAGATGGATTTGGAGGCATTATTAGTCTTGGTCAACATTTAAATAAATATAATGCTAAAATAGCAGAAACAATATAAATTATTTCTCATTCTTAATAGTTATTTTTATTCTCAAAGTTTTTAAGTTTCTTGGAATCACCCTCATGTACATGTACAATACAATTACTACCTTTCTGAAACTAAAATAACTTATGCACAAACATCTCCCCAAAATTCCTACATGACAGAACAATACCTGCTTAAAAAAATTTGTCACTGTGAGAGTAGCTGGTCGAAAACTTGTCAAGTTACAAGCATCATCTCCGCTCGTTGTCCTTTCAAGTGATCGTCTGCCAACAATACTAGAATTCCTCCTCTCTGACCAAGACCCTTTTCGTTCTACAAAAGAATTTTAGAAATACATTCATTTCCATAAAATTTAAATTTTGTTTTAAAGTAGCTTTCCAAACACAAGGAAGAATCTACTAAATTGAAAATCCCATACTTAGCATATAAACTATAATTTTGCTTTTAGAGAGCTTGGTTAACAAAGTATCTAAATCTTCTTGTTTTCTTTTTACATCACAAGTGTAAAAGTAAGTTTCTAACATGCAAAGATCTACAGTTATGATCAAAGATGAGCCATGAAGAGCAGCTACAGAGGAAGTATGCATTTACTACAAAATATTTACCACAAGGGAAATTTTAGTCATCATTAATCGTCCCTCAGTCTTAGCTCTTTAGTTTGAAAGAAAATTGTAAGATAACTTGTATTCAAAGTACTTGCAAGATAATCCTATTATTTAAAACCCATAGAACTAGACTGAAGTTTAATAAGGAAATAGAAGACTTGACAAAATTATAAACAAACTAGACATAATGGACATTTACACTACACTACACTACGCAAGAGCAGAATATACATTCTTCTCAAGCACTTACAGAATATTCTCTAAAACAGTCTATATACTAAGCCATAAAACAAAATACAATACATTCAAAGAGGTTAAAATCACATGAAGTATGCTCTTCAACAACAGAAGAATGAAACTATAAATCAATAACAGAAAAAAATTTGGGGGATTTACAAATGTGTGTAAGTATAATTCCACATTTAAAAATAGCTAATGGGAAAAGAAGGAATAGGAGAAATTAGAAAGTATTTAAGATGTATGAAATGCAAAAACAACATACCAAAGCACTGCTAAAGCAGTGCTCAGGGGGAGGACTTACAGCTATAAATGTCTATATTTAAAAGAACAATCTCAAATCAGAAATATAACCTCAGACTTCAACAAACTACAAAAGAAGAGAAACTAAATCCAAAGCCAAGAGAAGGCTATAAAAGAGACAACTGCAGACTGGAAATAAGGGAAATAGAAACTATAAAAGCCATAGAGAAAAATCAATTAAACCAAAAACCGTTTCTTCAAAAAGATAAAGCAAAACCTTTAGCTAAAATGATGAACCAAAAAAAAAAAAAAGACTCAGATTACTAAAATCAGGAATGAAAGAAGAGATACCATTTACAGACTTTACCAGGTAAAAGGAATATACAGCAATACTATGAACAACTAGGTCAACACTTAGATTAGATACGAACTAGATAACTTTGATGAAATGGACAAATTTCTAGAAAGACACAAAGTATTTAATACTAAAACTGACTCAAGATGAAAGAGAAAATGTGAATAGACCTAAAACAAGTAAAGGATCGAATTAGTAATGAAAAAACTTACCACAAAGAAAAGACCAGGCCATGACAGATTCACTGGTGAATTCTTCCAAACTTTCAAAGAATTAATACCAATCCTTCAAAAACTCTTCCAAAAAACGGAAGGAACACTTCACAACTCATTCTATGAGGCCAGTATTACCCTGATACCAAAACCAGACAGAGGCATCAAAAGAAAGAAAAACTATAGACCAATATACCTTATGAATATAGGTGCAAAAATCCTAAACAAAATGCTAGTAAACAGACTCCAACAACACATAAAAAAGATTACATGCCATAACCAAGCAGGACTTTTCCCAGGAATTTAAAGTTAATTTAACATCCAAAACCAATCATTTGATGCAACACCACATTAAAAGGATACAGAACAAATAATTTTAATAGAAGCAGAAAAAGTATTTTAGAAAATCCAACAAATGTTTATGATAAAAACACTTTAAAAAATTAGGAATAGAAGAAAACTTCCTCAATCTACCAAAACACATCTTTGAAAAGCCAACAGCAAATATCATACTTGATGATGGAAGACTGAATGCAGTTTCCCTAAAGTCAAAAGCAAAACAAGGATATCCACTCTTGTCATTTCTATTTAACATTTTAGAAGAGGTTCTAATAAAGACAGAAAAGAAAAAGAAATAAAAGATACCAAGGCTGAAAAAGAAAAGTGAATCTCTTTATTTGCAGATGACATGATTTTGTATACAGAAAAATCCTAAAAAATCGGGGAAAAAATGAACAGTAGCAATTGGAATTTAGTAAACAAATTCAAAAAAGGTTTCAAAATACAAGATCATATACAAAAGTCAATTTTATTTCTATACACGAAAAATGGACATTTTAAAGACAAAATTAAGAAAACAATTCCATTTAAAATATTATCAAAAAATACAAAATTCTAGGGTATAAATTTAACAAGAGAAGCACTTGTACACTGAAAATGACACAACATTGAAAAATATTTAAATAAATGAAAAAAAATCCATGTTCATAGATTCAAAGATTTAAAACTGTTAAAATGGCAATAATCTATAAATTGACTTAGAGATTCAATGTCAGCCCTATCAAAATCCCAGCTGCCTTTGTGTAAAAACTGACAGTTAGTCCTAACTCTATACTAAAATAAAAGAAACTCAAAATTGCCAAAACAAATCTTGAAACAGTATAAAAGCTGGAAGACCCATGCTTCTCAATTTCAAAACTTACTTTAAAAGAAAAGTAATATGGTATGGCAGCAGTCCCCAACCTTTCTGGCACCAAAGGACTGGTTTCATGGAAGACAATTTTTCCACAGATGAGGGTGGGGGGATCATTTCAGAATGATTCAAGCACATTACATTTATCATTAGAGTCACACAAGGTCCATACAACCTTGCATGCACAGCTCACAATAGGGTTCAAACTCCTACCAGAATCTAATGCCACGGCTGATCTGAGAGGAGGCACAGCTCAGGTGGTAATGCTCGTTTAGCCACCACTCACCTCCTGCTCTATGGCCCAGATCCCAACAGGCCACAGACAGGTATCTGTCCGCCACCTGGGGGTTAGGAACCCCTGCAGTACAGCACTGGCATATAGATCAATGGAATGGGATTGAGAGTCCAGAAAAAAACTGATACTTGAATGGTCAATTGACTTTCAGTAAGGGATCTAAGACAATTACATAGGAAAAGAACAGCCTTTTTAATAAATGGTGCTGAAACAACTGGATATCCACATAAAAAGAATGAAATTGGATCCCTACCTCAAAACATACAAATCTTAACTCGAAATGAATTATAAATCTAAATGTAACAGCTGAAACTACAAAACTCTTACAAGAATACATACAAGTAAATTTTGATTTGTATTATATCATGGTTTCTTAGATAAAACACCAAAAGCACAGTCACAAAAGAAAAAAAGTGAAAAAATGTAACTTCATCAAAATTTTAAAATTCTGTGTTACAAACAATACCATCAAGAAAAGTACACTCACAAACTAGGAGAAAATATTTGCTATCATATATTAGGTAAGGGATTTGCATCCTGAACATATAAAGAACTCCTATAACTCAATGCCAAGAAGGTTAAACCCCATTTAAATATTAGGCATCAACTATTAATAAATAATAATAGCCCAAAAAGCCATTAAAAATGAGCAAAGCCATTAAAAATACCTATTTCTCCAAGAAAGAGAAACAAATAGCCAATACACACAAAATGATGCTTAATATCACTAGCTATTAAGATAAAGTAAATCCAAACTACAACGAGTACCACTTCATCTGCACTAGAATGACTATAATCAAAGAACAGATAGTGTAATGAATTGGTAAAGATATGATGAAACTGGAACCTTCACACACTAGTGGAACGGTAGCAGAATCTTTGAAGGTGCAGCTGAACTGGAAACAGTGTAGCAGTCCCTCAAAAGATTAAGCACAGAATTATCATATGACCAGTAATTTTACTCCTAGCTATATATCTAGTGAAAAAAAAAATGCCCACACAAAAGCTTGTACATGAAGTTTCAACACTATGAAACATTATTCATAATAAACTAAAAGTAGAAAACAACCCAAATCAACTGATAAATAAACATTAATACAACAGACTATCATTTGGCAAGAAAAAGAAATAATATCAATACATGCTACAACATGGATGAATTTGAAAAATATTGTAAGTGAAAGAAGCTAGCCACAGAAGACTACATATTATGTACATAATCTGAAATTTGTATGAAATGTCTTGCATAGGCAAATCCACAGAGACAGAATATATATTAAAGGTTGTTTACAGACAAGTTGGAAGACTCTGGGGGAATGAGGAGTGACTACTACTAATGGGTACAAAAGTGTTCCAAGTTGGGTACAGAAATGTTCTGTGGTAGTGGTTGCAGAACCTTGTTAATATACCAAGAAAACACTGTAAGTCCTCATTTAACATCATGAATCTGTCTTAGAAACTGTGACTTTAAGCAACACGTTATATAACAAATCAATTTTACCATATGTTTATTGATATAAGCAAGAGTTAAGTTCCTATAGCACATTTCTGGTCACAAAAACTTCATCAAACTTCTAAACAAACACTCAAAACACTTCTAATATTAAACATTCAAATAAATGTGAACTATACATACATTTAAGAAAGATTAATAAAAATAAGATGGCCAAGCGCAGTGGCTCACACCTATAATCCCAGCACTTTGGGAGGCCAAGGCGGGTGGATCACGAGGTCAAGAGATCGAGACCATCCTGGTCAACGAGGTGAAACCCCAACTCTACTAAAAATACAAAAATTAGCTGGGCATGGTGGCATGCGCCTGTAGTCCCAGCTATTCGGGAGGCTGAGGCAGGAGAACTGCTTGAACCCAGGAGGCGGAGGTTGCGGTGAGCAGAGATCGTGCCATTGCACTCCAGTATGGGTAACAACAGCGAAACTCCGTCTCAAAATAAAATAAATAAATAAAATAAAATAATTATTTGCCCAGTTATCCCAGTTCAGGGTCACAAGTGGCCAAAGCCTGTTCCAGCAGCTCAGAAAAGAAAGCAGTATATGGCAAATGCACCTGACAGAAATAACTTAAATGACATAGGGTCAAACACTGAGAATGACCCTATGGTCTAAAAAGAATGTGTGTTCGGAGGAGTTCCAGGCTAAGGAACCTGGGAATGGCCAAACTTGAAGATTCATTCCTTGTCTATAAGGATAAGGACATCTGAACCACTAGCCCATCTAGTGAAATCCAGGCCATATATGGAATCCAAGCCCTTTGTTTTGGATTAAATGAGGGTTTCCAGGTGGAGATTGCCAGCGGGAGGATGCTAAGTGAAAATGCTATGTCAACTGCATGCTTTTTCAAGTGGCTGTGGTTCTCCTGTCCAGCTCACCACTCTGTATGTAAGTTCCTTCAGTAAACCCTATGTCTCATTCTCTGGTTCTGCATCTCTTCTTCGGCCTCTCTAATATGGTGCTATGTATACTGAAGTCAACAAGGGTCCAGCACGACAGGCAGGAACCCGTCCTGGACAGGACACTATTCCATCATAGGTGGACTCATACACACACACCCCCACATTACCTTACATTGCTACCACTTAGAAATGCCAATTCACTTCATGTGCATAGCTTTAGGATGTGGGAGGAAACAAGTACCCCAAAAAACCCCACAGAGACATGGGGAGAACATGCAAACTCTACACAGACAGTAGCTCCAGCCAAGAATCAATTCTTTTCCTCATCACATTGTAAAAAATCAAAAACAAAATGAGATATTTGAAGACCTGCTGCATTGTACAGTTTAAATGGGTGACTTACATGGTATGTGAATTATATCTTAATAATGGTGTTAAATGAGAAAAAGGCAAAAAAAAAAAAAAAAAAAGAAAATCCTTTTGATGCAATATTACATTGCAGAGTCTGCAAATGAAACAAGCCTATATTTAAAAAAAGAGGCCAGGTGTGGTGCTCACGCCTATAATCCCAGCACTTTGGGAGGCCAAGATGGGCAAATCACTTGAGGTCAAGAGTTCGAAACCAATCTGGTCAACATGGTGAAACCCCATCTCTACTAAAAATAAAAAATTAGCCAGGCATGGTGGCGCACACCTGTAATCTCAGCTACTCAGGAGGCTGAGGCAGGAGAATCCTTGAATCCCAGTGTCAGAGGTTGCAGTAAGCCGAGATTCTGTCACTGCACTCCAGCCTAGGCCACAGAGGGAGGATTCATCTCAAAAAAAAGAAAAAAGCATACATTTAGAAATGTTTTGTATAAAACACTCTTACCTCCAGTACTGATTTCTACTTCAGTAGAATCTCTTTCCAAACTCCCAGCACTGCTAACAATATTCATTAAATGGATTGCAGTCCAAGCAAAAGGCATGCGATATTTCCCAAGTCTTTGGCAAAATTGATCTGCTTGACTCTTCAGTTTCTCCAGTTTTTCCTTATTCTGCAAAACAGAGCTTTATACATTATATGATTACACTTGAAAGAAATCAATTAAAGGCTATTTCATACTACATAAAGGAACAGGATGAGAAGTCTCAATTCTCAGCAAAGATGAAAAAACAATCTGTACGTTACAGAGATCAAGTATTAGTGTAACATCTTAACCAGTGAACAAACTCAACACATTCTACAAATGTACGTGCAGAGCAGGTCTTTGAAATTTGTTTGTGATTATGTTATTCTGTATTATATATTGCAATTATTATTTAAGTACCAAACATGTATTATGTATTGCCAAGTATTATTTAAGGAAGGAAGCATAACTATGGTCTAGTCAGCAACTGGTAACTACAAAATATTCCAGGTTGTAATTTGTTAAATTTTGTTACTCTATAAAAGATGGAAGTAGCTGAGCAACTTTAAAATAGTTCCTAACTTATAACAACCATGAGGTATAAGAGTGGAGAAGCACAAATAGCCCAATGATAAACAAGCTCAGAGTTGTACCAAAAGAAGGAAAGTAAAGTTTTAGAAGAAGACTAAATGCTGGAAAAAGACTAATCGTCAAATATTCAATAGTACAAGCATATCTGGAAGACATCCTGAGGCTGGCTCAACTTTTAGGCTACTCCTGAAACAAACATAAAGGTGTCCTGCAAAAGCCAATCAACACTCTAAGACTGAAAACCTACACGACCTCTCATATACTCTTTGCAGATGGGATGCTGGTGAAGTATACACTAATGACAGTGTCCTACCTTGGGACTCAGGGCTAAAAAAAAAAAAAAAAAAGAACAGTAACTAAATAGCACTATTTATTACTATCTCTATTATATCTAAAACTGTTCTTCTTTTAAGTATACCTCAAGTATACTTAATTCTATCAGTTTATGTTAATATGTAAGTAAAGAGTGGAATAAGCTGCTAGTATATTTAAGAGCACCATGTAACAGACCAAATTTAATTTGTAAAATGACAACCTGGGGACAGCCAGAATACTGTATTTCCACCATGAGTTCAGCCAGCTAATCAAGGATCAAGAAAAAAGATATGTGCTCAAATCTACAGAAAAAGTTCACTTCTTAATAATTTGCTACTCTTAATGATTTGCTATCATTAAGATGTTCTGAATCTTGGGAAAATAGCAAAACATTTTCTGGGATTGGGCAGGTCACCCAGCATTCCTCAAGCATACTTAGCCCAGAAGTTCCAGTATTAACTCTTGTGTTCAAACGTCCAAAGATCACTTGTATTCTTGTAGCTAATGCAGAGTATCTGAAATTTATTATCAATTATTCAACAATTTTTTTGCTTGTATAAGTTTATACACATTCTAGAAACTAGGCTGGTATGATGGCTCATACCTGTAATTTCACCACTTTGGAAGGCTGAGGCAGGTGGATTACTTGTGTTCAGGAGTTGGAGACCAGCCCAGCCAACATGGTGAAAATACATCTCTACTAAAAATACAATAAGTAGCTGGGTGTGGTGGTGCATGCCTGTAATCCTAGCTACTTGGGAGGCTGAGGCAGGAGAACAGCTTGAACCCAGGAGGCAGAGGTTGCAATGAGCCAAGATCACGGCACTGGACTCCGGCCTCGGCAATAAAGCAAGACTCCATCTCAAAAGAAAAAAGAATCTAGAAATTAGCCAACTGATGGCCAAAAAAGCTGGATTTTCTTTTTTTAAGACTATTATTTTATATTTTTACTCTAATCCTTAATAATCTGCAGTCAGATGGAAGCCAGGAATACTTCTATTTTTCTAGGAAAAGTTCTATCAGTATCACTATTTTGTAAATAAAGAAAACCTTTCATTATTTAGGAGTTAAACTGAATTTTCTCCACAAAGAAAAAAATGTAAAGAATCAGCTAGTTTTAAGACAGAGGAGATTTTTTGTTCCTCTTTTTTTTTTTTTTTTTTTTTTTGAGACAGAGTCTTGCTCTTGTCACCCAGGCTGAAGTACAACGGAATGATCTCAGCTCACTGCAACCTCCTCCTCCAGGGTTCAAGCAATTCTCCTGCCTCAGCCTCCTGAGAAGCTAGGATTACAGGTGCCAGCTACCACGGTTGGTTAATTTTTGTTATTTTTAGTAAAGGCGGGGTTTTACCAAGTTGGTTAGGTTGGTCTCGAATTCTTGACCTCGTGATCCACCCGCCTCAGCCTCCCAAAGTGCTGGAATTACAGGCATGAGCCATTGTGCCCAGCCTAGAAGAGATTTTTAAAGAATACCACAGCATATGATACAGTCTAGGTGATAAATGAATTAAAGAAGAAAGGAAGATACAAAGTGGGGCCAACAGAAAAAAATATAGGTCTAGTAAAATTCTTTAATATGCTTTGTATAGTATTCTCCCAAATTACAACAGTAATAATACGGGGGAAATGAGAAGCATTATATTCTACCTTGGTGGCATCTGCTTCTTTGAAAATCATATATGGTTCTGCACACTCTCCAATGTCTCCTTGCTGTAGAACTTTTTCTAGCTGTCAAAGGCAAAAAAAGTTAAGATTCAGCTTTAAAAAGCCTGAAATTCAAGGGTGGTTCAATATATGAAAATCAATATAACACATTAACAGAATGACTGAAAAAAATACAAGACATCTCAATTGATGTAGAACAAACATTAGACAGAATTCAGAACCCTTTCATGGCAGAAACACTCAACAAACTAGAAATGCTAAGAAACTACCTCAACATAATAAAGGCTAACATCACACTTAACAGTTAAAGACTGAAAGCTTTTCCTCTAAGATCATGAATGAGACAAGGATGCCCACTTTAGCTTCACCTGTTCAGCATAGTAATGGAAGCACAAGCCTGAGAACTAAACAAGAAAAATAAGTAAAGCATCTGAATTGGAAAGGAAGAAGTAAAATTATGTCTGCAAATGCTATGATCTTTTATGTAAAAAAAATTTTAAAGATTCCGCACCAAAAAAACTGTTAGAACTAGTAAATGAATTCAACAAAGTTACGGGATACCAAATCTACATACTAACAATAAGGAATCCAAAAAGGATATTTAAAAAATTTTTTCATTTATAGTACCATCAAAAAGAGTAAAATACTTACAAATAAACTTAACCAAGGATGTAAGGATCTATACACACTGAAGACTACAAAACATTGCTGAGAGAAATTAAAGTAGACACAAATAAATGAAAAGACATCCTGTGTTCATGGATTAAAAAGATTTGCTATCATTAAGATGTTAACACTACCCAAGGCAATCTATTAGTTTAATGCAAACCCTATCAAAATCCAATGATTCTTTTCTTTTTTTTGCAGAAATAGAAAAACCTATCCTAGAATTCATAGGGAATCTCAAGAGACCCTGAATAATCAAAACAAATTTAGGGAAAAAAGAACAAAGTTGAAAGTCTCATACTTCCTAATATGAAAAGTTATTTAAAAACTTCAATAATCAAAACAGATATAAAACCTATATATTCCTATTAGTTCTTTTTCACTGAAGAATTCTAATACAGAGTTCAAGAAAAATTAGGTAGCACCTACAGTGAATGTCCAATATTGTGTTAAAGAATATCAAGATTAAAAAAAAGAAAGGTCAAATCTTTGCCCTTGAAAAGTTTACAATACTGACTGACACTACAAAATAAACAAATATATTGAACATTATTCTCACCTTTATTACAAGAAAAACATCTTGGGAAGGATAAGTGATAGAAAAAATTGCTGATCTTGCCAGGGTGGTAATGGCAGCAGGTGGTACATGTGGACGTAACAATCCTTTCATTTGCTCAGAATTAAGGTCAAAATAAAAGTTTTCTGAAATCTAAAAAATATTAATACGTTAAATTTTAAAATCTGTACATTTTACAGGATCTTTTCTATTTCTTTCTATTTCTTAAAAGAAAGTTGCTTCTGCTACTACTTGCTTTTAGAATTCTTTCAATGAAACAATAAACTGTTTTCAATTACAGTAATTATAATAAGAAAACATTTAACTCATCCTAGTAAGTTTCTATTTTTTAAAAAAAACATTCATGTTAAATAATTCTCAAAAGAAATCATTACTTATTTATCTAAAGATTGTAGGATATTATAATATAATGTAAAGTTTATATTTCACTGAGACCAATCTTTACATACCTAAATCAAAGTAAAAGAAGTATACAACAAAACAAGAAAAAAATAATAGAAAAAAAAAGAAGTATACAAGCTACTTGGGAGATAAACATATTCTAAACAATCATATTCCAAATTCCTTTAATTAAAAATGTAACCTCTAATAAAGTATACAAAGAAATTATCATTGTAATGATGGATTCCAAATTTAGTTTTTAAAAAATTATATGAATAATATCTCAGCAGTTTCAAGTTAGCATATACAAGTTGCTAGAGCAGAATTCCATTAAAGAAATCCATAATACGTCTTGTGTTGGCAGCAGAAGTCACTGAAGGCACTTCAAGTTTCCTTTTTTTTCTTCATTTCAAATTGTTTTTAGTAGCAATGGGGAGAGGTCTCACCATGTTGCCCAGGCTGGTCTTGAACGCCTGGCCTCAAGCAATCCTCCCACTTTGGCCTGCCAAAGTGCTATGACTACAGATGTGAGCCACAAGCAACCAGCCAGCACTTCAAGTTTCTACTAAATATGAAGTCTTAGCATATTAAATTAAGAAATGTTGTAAGATAACCTTCTGACTTAATAAAGATATTATAAAACTAAGATGATTAAAATAGAATATTTAAAACACACAAAAATTATCTTTTAGCTGGTGAGATTTGAAAATCACGTCAATAAAAATTCACTGTCATTGTCATTCATATCTTTATGTACTGCCTGCCCAAAGTGCTTTTCTCATATTGTCTTTTCTATTTCTTTTTTTTTTTTTTTTTTTTTTTTTTGAGACGGAGTTTCGCTCTCGTTACCCAGGCTGGAGTGCAATGGCGCAATCTCGGCTCAGCGCTACCTCCGCCTCCTGGGGTCAGGCAATTCTCCTGCCTCAGCCTCCCGAGTAGCTGGGATTACAGGCGCGCACCACAACGCCCAGCTAATTTTTTGTATTTTTAGTAGAGACGGGGTTTCACCATGTTGACCAGGATGGTCTCGATCTCTTGACCTCGTGATCCACCCGCCTCGGCCTCCCAAAGTGCTGGGATTACAGGCTTGAGCCACAGCACCCGGCCTGTCTTTTCTATTTCTTAAAGTTGCTTCTGCTATTTGCTTTTAGAATTCAGTAAAACAATAACCTGTTTTCAATTACAGTAATTTATAATAAGAAAATATTTAACTAGTCCTAATAAATTAAATTTCTATTTCCTTTTTAAAAAGATCTGTTTAATAATTCTCAAAAGAATCAATCTTATAAAACAAACAGGTTTCTGAAACCTATGATTATGACAAATGACTATAGTCAAATTATGTAATCTTACCTTTTTCTTTTCCTTGACATCATATAAAGCTAAACTTGCAAAAATGGGTTCAATTTCAATTTCAAACCTTTATGAAGAAAAAGGACAAAATAATTTAAAAATAAATATAAAACACACAGTTGGAGAGAAACTGATTCCAAAACTAAATTAACACAATATCTGGCACTTTTCTACACCTGTGCCTTTGCCTATATTAGTATTTCTTTCTGAAATACACTCTTCTATGCATATCGCTCAGAGTCTTAAATCAACCTTATCTCCTCTATTTAATCCTAATTAATTTATCCAGCTACAAATAAACTCAAATTGTCTAAAAGCCTAATGACATATTATGTCCATTCTGAGGCACTAATCACTCTCTCACATGGTCATTTATACATGTAGGTATGTTCATTTTAAAATAAATTTTAAAGATAAAAGCCTAATATTTTCTTTTTTGGCTATAACTTTTGGATTATAAATATTATAAAATTCAACGCAACAATCTTAGAAAACACATTACAATATTCAGAGGAAAATGGGAGCATCCAAAGAATCACAATTAACAGTTTAATGGCTAATCCATCTAGACTTTATGCATAAATGTACTTGTTAAATGAATGTTTTTAAATGAAGAGTGTTGCAGTATACATTGTACTTTGCAGTCTGCTTTTTAACTTAACATTTATGGACAAATTTCCATGCTATGAATATTATTCTTACCATCATTTTTAATGCTGACATAGTAATTCCCATTATATAAATATGGCAAAATTGTATACTTAATTGAGATGTCTAATTCATTTCTAAGAACAATGACTTACATACAATAAACATCTAGTAAATATCTGTTGAATGAAATAATATATAATGTGAGGTTAACTAAAACTCTAGAGTAGATGTTCTCAATCAAGGACAATTTTGTCCCAAAGGGAACATTTGGCAATACCTACATAAATTTTTAGTTATCAAAACTACAGGAGTATTACTGTCATTTAGCAGCTAGAAGTCAGAGATGTGACTAAACATCCTACACCACTGTACAGGACAGTCCCTGACAACAAAGAACCATCTAGACAAAAATGTCAACAGTGCTGATGTTGTAATACCCTGCGCCACATTGCATATTTTTGTATTGAAAGAAAATTGAGGACCTTGTAGAAAATACACGTTTACATTAGGGTTGAGAGTTTAATAAAGGGCCATTTACAAGGATTTAGACAAGATCTTGAGAAAACAACTACAGAGTGCCATTCTCTGAGGCTAGCAAAAGCAAGAGTCATTACCAACCACAAACCAAAAAGAGAACATGGAAGTAATAACCAAAAACTAGAAAGGATGGCTATACCCAAGGTCCTTCAAAGAAACTGACCTTGGAAAGAAAGAGGGCCACAGATCTAAGTGACTCAGCAGGGAATGAGTTAGGGAAATGAACATCCCATCTGATCTCACTCTCTTCTACCCTCTAACTTCCTGCTGCTACATCCCTTAGTAAAATCCAAACAGAAGTCAAATGAAAAGAGATCGTCGTGATCCTGTCCATATGTATCAACTTCTACAAAACCTACTCTGCATGCTTCTGATACTGTTGGTCTATTTATTTGGCCAATCCAGTAAATAAGCAGTATCCCACTGGATTTTTCATAGGAATCTTTTCATGTATGCACTGACCATTTGGATATCCTCTGATGGCCCATTTTTCTATTTATTGACTCTTTCCTCATCAATCTGTAGTTCCTTATGCATTCTGGAAATGAGCCTACAGCCAAGTATTATGTGTTGGAAATACCTTCTCCTTCTCTATAATTTATCTTCTCTTACGTCTTTTGATGAACAAAAGCTATCCATTTTAAGGAACCAAAATGTGTCAATGTTTTCTTCTAAGGGTAGTGCTTTCTGTGTTATATCAAAGAAATCTTATTCTTTCTATATCCCAAAATTATCTTCTAGAAACTTTACCATTTTGTTTTTCACATTTATATCTACTATCAATCTATAAAAAAAAAAAAATTGTGTATGATGTGAGGTAGTGGACAAGTTTCCTATTTTCATATACACACACACACACACATGAGAGAAACACATGTAGAGACAGACAGACAGACACAAAGAGAGAAAAGCAGGGAGGAGAAATAGATATCCAACTGTCCTGCCAATTTACTGAAAGGATTACCCTTTCTATACTATAAAAAATGTCGGGCCGGGCGCAGTGGCTCAAGCCTATAATCCCAGCACTTTGGGAGGCCAAGGCGGGTGGATCATGAGGTCAAGAGATCAAGACCATCCTGGTCAACATGGTGAAACCCCGTCTCTACTAAAAATACAAAAAATTAGCTGGACGCAATGGCGTGTGCCTGTAATCCCAGCTACTCAGGAGGCTGAGGCAGGAGAATTGCCTGAACCCAGGAGGCGGAGGTTGCAGTGAGCCGAGATAGCACCATTGCACTCCAGACTGGGTAACAAGAGTGAAACTCCGTCTCAATAAACAACAACAACAAAAAAGTCCACTGTTATTACAAATCAAAAATGCATAAATATGTGGGTCTTTTTTTAGCTCCTTATTTTTTTAGTTGAAGTAATAAATGTTTGATCGATGAAGTTTACATATTATTAACAGCATTCACTTGGCCAAACATCTACATGTTTGTAGAATCCTACTGTATATAAAGTAGGAATATATCAAATACAGACTTCTCTAGCTCTTTCATCTATTCCAGTGCTCTAGCTATCTAATCATGTACCAATACTATACTGTCTTATTACACAGTTTGATACTAGTCTTGATATCTGGTTGGATTTTTTTCATAAAGTTCCTCAAAACTGTCCTGCCTCTTTTGGCCCTTTGCATTTTCAAATAAATTTTAGATTCAGCTAAAAAGAAGCAAAAGCAGATCGAAGGTAAATGAATGTTAATTTACTTATTCAGAAAATTAAAGTCCAAGGTGGGAGAATCGCTTGGGGCCAGGAGTTCATGACCAGCCTGGGAAACTGACCAATATCCCATTTATAATTTTTTTTAAATTTTTTAAAAGAAAGAAACTTAGTATCCCAATGTATAATTTAGTGCCATAAAATTCACATATAATAACTTTATAATACTTTTTTATTTGAGACAGAGTCTGGCTCTGTCGCCCAGGCTAGAGTGCAGTGGTGTGGTCTCAGCTCACTGCAAACTCCGCCTCCCAGGTTCTAGCAATTCTCCTGCCTCAGCCTCCCAAGTAGCTGCGATTACAGGCATGCACCACCATGCCCAACCAATTTTTATATTTTTAGTAGAGACAGGGGTTTCACGATGTTGGCCAGGTTGGTCTCAAACTCCTGATGTCAGGTGATCCGCCCATCTTGGCCTCCCAAAGTGCTGGGATTACAGGTATGAGCCACCGCATCCAGCCAATAACTTTATAATATTCTTAAACAGCATTTAAAGATCCATATTATTATGATGATGAACAAAGGGTGGTATACCGGAGAAAATAAACTAAAGAAACCAACACAAATCCAGTGTGCTCCACTTTAAGTAGATAAGAATTTATAAATTCGACAAGAATTTATAAATTAGATACATTTGATTTTTTTAAGTTTCAAAAGGTTCTTCCATTACAGAGAGACTGCCAAAAATGTGTATGTAGTTTTTCCTTTAAAAAAAAAGTATATTCCACATGCATTCAGTACACAATGTGAGTTAGTAACTTAAAAAAAATGAATGCCACATTATTTCTATACTATCAAACACAGGCATGTTTCAAGAAATGCTACTTGAGGACCAGCAATACTCAATGGCTACTGTACTGCAAAAAGGTATTTTTTATTCACTATAAATGTACCACTCTACATATTCATATATTTAAAATGTTAAGAATACCAAAAACAATGAAAGAAAAAAGTTTTTAATCACCAAAGGCCTATCGTAAGACATTACTAATAAGATATGACTTATTTATAAGGCTTTTTAAAAATTAAGTGTGTGTATTTGTTCCCTTTAAAAGTAATTTATTTAATTCTGATCACAAAATACAGGGAAAGAGCAAGGGCGACGCCTATAACAACCCCTTGGTCGCATATGTTCCCAGTCTATGCGTCTATAAATAACTGTTGTACAACAGCAAACTCATGCTGTCCCCCAAGCGCTGTTTCACATTCTAACATCTTCAGAGTATAGTATGTGACCAGGTGGGAAGTTGAAACAGATGCTTATTCACAAGGTAGAGTTCCCCTCCACACAGTGTTCCAGCTCCCTTTTGCCACTACTGAAACCAAAGTAGCTGGTTGTTCTCATTATTGATCTTCTAAAATTCTTTCATGAACAAGTAGGTCATAGACAAATTATGTCTGCACAATTGTTAGAGGGGCTTAAAGTAACCTTATAGAAAGGCATAGAAATAAAGGCAGGCGAGGCCAAGCATGAGGAATAAACAGGTCTTTACTGGGCTCAGACCAGGAGTCCATGGGTGTTGAGGACCTCTGGGTTGTCAATTTTCTTCCCCACGTTCTTTTTGGCCTGTTTCTGTAGCCTCGTGTGCTGTCTTTTCTTCCAGTAGTGGATCTTAGACTTCTCCTTCCTCTTCTCCTCCAGGGTGGGTGTCACAGCCTGGTACTCCCTCCACATCATGAGCTAGGTGCCCCAGGGAGCCAAACTTTCTCACAGGCTTCAGGCGTCCAACCTTGAGGGCAGGAGGAACCACCATCCACTTTTTCTTGTCATAGGCAAATGGAATCCCATCAAACATCTTGAGGTGGTCCAAAGTAACCTGGCCTCACTTGACCTTGTGGGGCAGCATGCTTTACATGGTCCACCAAAAGAGGTGGCTGGGGTCTTGGAAATGGTAGAGGCTTCAGAAAGGATTGGTGTTCGTCTGCTTGCAGAGGAAGGCCAGGTACTTTAACTTGTTTCTGTAGAAAATGCCAGAAATGTTGATGCCCTCTCAACACATGATCATCACCTTCCAGCCCAGCAGTACCTGCTTGACCACAATGGCCGCTGGGCAACACAGGAGATGGCCTTGACCTCAAGCGCCAGGACCTTCCCCCTCCCAACTTTGGCAGCCGCCTGGGAAAGGCTACATAGGGTGTGTTTTCACATTTGCTTACAAACAATTATAATACAGTTTTGAACATTTTATCAATGGACTTAAAGTCAATTTCGTAAGAAAATATTGTTCCCTCAGCTTTCATTTGGTTAATATCTGTCATTAAACCTTAATATATATTTTTACTTTCAACCTTTCTGAGTGCTTATGTGTTATGTGGATTAAGTCTGTTCTTTAATAAGACATGTAACTGGATTTTTTTAATGCAGTCGGATAATCTGCCTATTAAATGTACAGTTGAGTCCATTTATGCTTATTCTCAACACTTATATGTGGATTCATTTCTAGCAGCTTATTTTTATTGTTCTACTTGTTCTACTTTTTCTAAGTGTTTTTCCATTCTTGCCTTCTTTCTTCTGGATTGACTTATAGTTCCACTTTCAGGCCAGTTTTTCTTGTTTGCCTATAATTTACATTTCTATTTTTTAATGGTTACTCAAGAACTTTTAACATACATAGTAAAGTTTTAATATATAATATTAATCAATATTTTTATTATTCTCCCAAACGATAAGATCTTAGAATGCTTTAACCCTAATCAACCCCCAATTTATACACTGTGTTGCTGATTTTTGGTTCTATATTAATTATTTTATTCTTATAAACCAGACTCTATTACAGTAAACACAGGTTAATCCTTATGTTTTCCATTTCTTTCTTTGTTCATCATTCCTTCTTCCACCCAAAATCTTTCTTCTGGAAGTACTTCCTTTAGAAGTTACATTTTAATGATAAAATGTTGTTAGAAAACACTAACAATTTTCATCAGTGTAAAAAGTTATTTACCTCATCATTTACAGATTTCAAAAAATGAACACAGATTCTTTGCAAATCCTCCCATTAAAAAAAATCTATTTCTCCATACCTTGAATTCAGGCTAGCCTTGTGATTTGTTTTGATCAATAAATGATATGCTGTAAGAATTTTAATCCAAGGCCACAAAAGATCTTACAGCTTCCACTCTCCTTTTTCTGGAAACCTTTCCACCACTATATGAACAAGCCCAGATTAGCCCAATGGATAATGGGAAAAACATGGCTACTTTCCCAGTTGACATTAAGCCAACTGCCAAATATATAAAAGAGAGACTATTAGACCAACCTGCCTGCCAACTACAGACATGCACGAGTCCTTTATAGATTATCCAGTCCCAGCCACATTGGCCCAAACTACAAGAACTACCCAGATAACCCACAGAATCATGAGAAATACTGAACATTTGTTGTTTTAAAGCATTACAACTTAAGATGGTTTACAGTGCAGCAAAAACTAACTGCTTCAAGAATGTGTCTGTTGAAAGACAATTTTACTGGATGTAATTAAATAACTGTTTGTGGTCAACAGTTATTTTCTCTTAACACTGAAGATAACATTCAATGTCTTCCGGCTTCCATTGCTGCTGTGATAAATCAGCTGTTAGGTTAATTGTAATTTCTTTGCATAGGATCTCTTGTTCTCTCTGGCTGATTTTAATATAGTTTCTTGGTTTCTGTATTCTATATTTTAACTATGTTTAGGCTGGATATAAATTTTTTTTTTTTTTGAGACAGAGTTTCGCTCTTGTTACCCAGGCTGGAGTGCAATGGTGCGATCTCGGCTCACTGCAAACTCCGCCTCCTGGGTTCAGGCAATTCTCCTGCCTCAGCCTCCTGAGTAGCTGGGATTACAGGCATGTGCCACCATGCCCTCTTTTATTCTTCCTAGATCCAACTAGACATCCAGAATTGAGAGTTACTACTATGTTTCATAAATTCTGGGGTTTTGTTTTGTT
Source organism: Callithrix jacchus (assembly GCF_049354715.1). NCBI lineage: Eukaryota > Metazoa > Chordata > Mammalia > Primates > Cebidae > Callithrix > Callithrix jacchus. The sequence continues at coordinate 99,744,622 of NC_133508.1, forward strand.
TCATAAATTCTGAACTCTTCAATAACTATTTCCTTCTTCCCCAAGTTATCTCCATTCTAGAATTCAAATCAGACTTTTTGTTGATATCAGTTTCATATTTTCCACATATTTACATCTTTGTGTACATTTTGTATAAATTTGTTCAGTTTTATCGTCAAGATCACTTATTCACTCTTTAGTTTTATTGAATCTATTTAAGCCCACCTAAATGGATCTATGATTTCAATTATAAAATCTTGAAAAAGATTAAATGAACCTTTTTAAAATCTTCCCAGTCAATTCTGAGAGTCTCTTGTGCCTTTTTAATATTTTAAAATAATTATTTACTTAAATATATTTAAAGTACTTATGTTCTAAATCTGATTGGTAGTCCTTTTCAGCTCTGCAGTTTGTTTTGCCATGTTTGTTGATTTATGACTGGAACTGAAACTTTACCTGTAGAAATATTTTGAGGCCTAGATTTTGAAAGCTAATTCCTCTAAAAACAATTAGTTGATGCATGCTTTTGCTAGGTACCTATGGCCACTGCAAATCTACAACCACTTTAAACTAAACTTTTGGAATCTTTTGAAGCACATGTATAGTACGTAAGCTTATGGCTGGGAATTCTCTGAATATACACTGAGTGAACAGCATAACACGTAAATTATACCTCAATAAAGCTCTTTTTCTTTTTTTTTTTCTCTCTTTACTTCTTCCTGTTTCCTACCTGATATTTCCCTGCCAGAGCCAAAGTTGCAGCAGACAAATATCACTACCCCTTCTAATATTACTCTCATGAAATCTGGTGTTAGGGATTTATGCAGGAGTGTTTCCACCCTGCTTGTGTGCCAAGCTCTTTTCCTTGTAGCCCATTAAAACCAGAATAAGCAACAGCACTAATGTAAAATTAGCTGCAGAACACTTACTCCTGTGAAATTATTATTTCTTCACATTTCTTGGCTAAATTCATATCAACTGACCATGCCTAGAAGGTATTTCCCTGAATGTATAAATCATTATGTTAGTAGTAGTCTTCTTAATAGCAGAAATAATTTGCTCATGCAGGATAAAGGAAGGCTGTTCTTAAAGAACAAAATGCAAGAGAAATAATTTTCAAAAATATATCCATTTCTATAATTAGCTAAAGTAAAACTATCATTTCTGACTCTTTCTAAATTTTTGTGACCTCAAGTTCTTCCTCACTTTAAATCTGGACTTATCATAGATTAATCAGATGTATATAATTATTACTTTAAAATTTTTAGTGAGACCTGAACAAATAAGAGCTAAAGAAAAGAGTTGCACAAACAAATCCTTCTATATTTTATTTCTCTATGAGAGAAATAACAAACTTGTAACTTTTATTAATCAAGAAGATTGTAAGTAAAGCTACAATGAGACACCACTTCACAACCACTAGAATGGCTATGATCAAAAAAAAAAAAAAACAGATAATAACAAATGTTGGTGAGAATGTGGAGAAATTAGGATCATCCTAACTTGCTGTTGGTAATGTAAAATAAATGGTGCAGCTGCTTTAGAAAACAGTCTGGATAATTCCTCCAAAAGTTAAACATGGAGTTACTATACTAACCATAATTCCTATCTTACGCATATACCCAAGAGAAATGAAAACATACATCCCACAAAAATCTATATACAAATTATGTACATAGTTCATAATAGCCAAAATGTGGAAACAACCCAATGTTCATTAACTGATTAATGGAGAAACAGAATGTAGCATAAAATAAAAAGAAATGGTAGTACTGACACATGTTACAGCATAGATAAACCTTAGAAACATTATGAAAACTAAGTTTAAAAAAACAGACAAAAAGGACTACATATTGCGTGATTCCGTTTATAGGAAATACTCAGAATGAGCAAACAGGTAAACAGAGAAAGTAGATTAGTGGTTGCCTAGGGCTGGAGGAAGTGGGGAAAACAGGGAATGACTACTGACAAATATGAGATTTCTTTTTGGGATGATGAAAGTACTCTAAAATTTATTGTAATAATAGTTGCACAGATCTGAGAATATACTAAAATCCACTAAACTGTATGCTTGGTGAACTGGGTGAATTCACTGAATTGTATACTAAATATACACTGAGTGAACAGCATAACATGTGAATTATACCTCAAAAAAGCTATTTTTATTTTCAAAGTAGAAAAGGCTCACTGACTGATAAATGGATAAATAAAATGTGGTATATCCACACAGTGGAATATTGTTCAGTCATATAAAGAAATGAACTATTCATATATGCTGTAACATAGATGAATGTTGAAAACAGTATGTTATATGAAGAAACCAGACACAAATGGCCACATATAATTCCACTTACATGAAATATTCAGAATGGGTGAGCTCAAAGAGACAGAAAAGAAAATTAGAGGCTGAAAAGATTGTCAGGGGCTGAGAAAAAATAATACTCATAGTAATGAGTATTGTTATAGCCTGAACAGTATCACCCCTCGAAATTCACATTGGAGCCCTAACCCCCAATGTGACTGTAATTGGAAATAAGCCTTTTAAGTGCTTATTAAGGTTAAATGAGGTCCGAAGAGTGAGGCACTAATCCCATGGAAATGGTATCCATATGAGAAGAGCAAGAAATACCAGAGACCTCTCTCTCTGTGCACACACAAACGAAAAGTCACGTGAGAACACAACAAGCAGCAGTCATCTGCAAGCCAGGAAGAGATGCCTCATCAGAAACCAAACCACTGGCACCCTGATCTTTGACTTTCAGCCTCTACAACTGTGAGAAATAAATTTCTATTGTTTCAGCTACCCAGTCTATGGTATGTTTTTCGTAGCAGCCTGAGCAGACTAATACAGGTACGGAGTTTCATTCTGGGGTAATGAGTATGTTCTCAAGTAAAATAGTAATGACAGCTGTGCAACTTTGTGTATATACACCACAAACTTGTACACTTCAAAAGGGTTAATTTTCTGATATATAAATTAGATCACAAAAAAGCTATTAAAAAACAAAATACGATTATAAGAACTGATTTTAGGTGTCCTGTTATTCAAAAGATTCAATACACTTCATCTATCTAACATGTTTCTGAATAAATCTAACTAAATACACAAAGCCTTACCTTTCAAGGAAAGAAATTGCCAGAATTATATATAGACATGGTCTGACACTATGAGTTGCTTCTTTCAGAAAGCTCTATGAATTGAAACTTCTTTTTCCTTAAGTCAGAACTAATACTTAAACTTCTAATATTAATATGACATAATAAAAAGGACAGTTTGTTTTTCAGTTACCGATAACATAATAATGGGCATATCAATCTCTACTAATCTTTTTTAATCATGGTTTCCTCATTTGTAAAATGAACAAAATAGTATCTCCCTTATAGTATTACTCTGAAGACAGCATGAAATAAGAAAAAGCACTTTGTAAAGCATAATATAAGATATATCACCTCAATGATGTTAGCAGAAGTCAGATCTAACTTTTTTAAAGAAGATAAAAATATGTATTTCAAAGTCTTCAAAAATCAAAGCCTATCTGTCTTCAGAGAATTACTCTGAAGACAGCATAAAATAAGGGAAAGCACTTTGTAAAGCAGAATGTAAATGTAAGATTTATCACCTCAATGATGTTAGTAGAAATCAGATCTAACTTTTTTAAAGAATGAAAAAAATACAGATTTCAAAATCCTCAAAAATCAAAGCCTACTGTAAAATCAACTTGTTGATTTTATATTTGTTACACAGCAAGCTTAGCTTCATATAAATGTTAGGCTTAGAACAGTAGGATTAGCTTCATACATAGGTTTGAATACTGAATAGCACTTAAAATGACATACCGAATTTAAAAGCTGACTTTATGTTTGTTACACAGTAGGGTTAGCTTCACATATATGTTAGGCTTAGCACAGTAGGCTCAGCTTCATATATACGTTTGAATGCTGAATAGCATTTAAAATGATATACAGAACAATATTTCTCAAAAGGACACAAATGCAACTATAAAATCTACTCAGATTTTGTTACACCAGTACTAAAATCTTACCCAGGATAAGTAAAAGACATAAATACTCACTTCAGCGATAAGCATTTTACAAGAAGTCTTTGACCAAAATGTTCTTTGGGTACATCAGGAACACTAAGCCGTTCTATTGGTTCTTCCTACAAATTGACAAGCAACACTCAAATGAATAGGCTTCTCATATTCCAGCCGTTTCATTTTATCTTTTTAAGAACTTACTTTACTAATCTAATACTTTTAATCTGCACAATAGAACACAGAAAAGAATGACCTATCTACAGACAAAAGTTACTCTGACCAGGCCCGGTGGCTCATGCCTGTAATCCCAGCACTTTGGGAGGCCAACGAGGGCAGATCATCTGAGGTTGGGAGTTCAAGACTAGCCTGACCAACATGGAGAAACCCTGTTTCTACAAAAACACAAAATTAGCCAGGCATAGTGGTGCATGCCTGTAATCCCAGCAACTTGGGAGGCTGAGTCAGGAGAATCACTTGAACCCAGGAGGCAGAGGTTGACGTAGGCCTAGATCATGCCATTGCACTCCAGCCTGGCCAACAAGAGTGAAACTTGGTCTCAAAAAATAAAATAAAATAAAATAAAAATAAATTCACTAGTATAAAATGTATTCATTTATAAAAATTACAGCTATGTTTCAGTTGCTATATCCTCTACATTATTGTAATAAATCCTATATACTAATCATAATCCCAAAAGATCGATTTTAATAATCATTTGCTTCTTTATATGCAAACATCTATACCTCATCTGGTGATGGATGCAAAGCAAAAAGTTCTTTGTGACGGTTTGATTTCCTTTGGTCATCATTCTGACGGTCTATTTCTTCATTTGGAGTTCGATCAAGTAAATTGGGAAGCAAAGCATCAGGAAGTGAATTTTTCAAGTCAAAGATACTACAGGCCCAGCTACCCCTTGGGGTATCATCTATTGACATTGAACGTCTTTTAAGATCATCCTGTCATGCAAAACATTAAATATGAATATATTAATTAACAAATAAATTAACAACTATTTTTAAATAACTTCTTATAGTTATTTAAGAATAAAAGTATTACTTGGTCATCCTGGTAGTTGTTGCCATCTGGAGCTTCATCAGACTCAAAGACCTGTTTTGGTAAACCTTTTTGCCTTTCTTTCTGTTTATCTAATGTATTGGGATTAAATCCTGTTCCCAATTTATGATATCTATTAAAGAAAAAAAGTTAAATAAATATCAACTATCAAACTTTGGAATTTTTTCACTTTTGGGGCATCATTATGTAACTAAGCCAAGTGTTCTCTGCATTATTCATATAATAAGAATCTATTCTAGCAATTTAAGTTAAAGAAAATTTCCATTCTGTGTTCCCTTAACCTAACTAGGGAGTATGAGTTTCCAAAAGCAAATATATTCTCCTTCTTTCCATGACAATCATGTGTATACAAATTAAGCTGCAATTTCAATTCAGAGAATTGGTCAATAAAAAGAAAACTTGGGAAGCTAGTAACTAGGGTTAAAGAATAAAATGAGAAAATAGAAAATATACATTGAATTAAGAATAATATAAAATTTTGAGGTTAAATAGGCCAGGTGCGGTGGCTCACACCTGTAATCCCAACACTTTGGGAGGCCGAGGTCAGACGTTCAAGACCAGCCTGGCCAACATGGTGAAACCCCATCTCTACTAAAACAAAAAAATTAGCTTGGCATGGTGGCCGTGCCTGTAATTCCAGCTACTGAGGAGGCTGAGGCAGCAGAATTGCTTGAACCTGGGAGGCGGAGGTTGCAGTGAGCCAAGATCATACCACTGCACTCCAGCCTGGGTAACAGAGTAAGACTCCATCTCAAAAAAAAAAAAGGTTAAATATTTACATATATGCATACAAAATACTGAATCTTAAAATTTCAAATAGCCAAGAAATTTTTTGCTACATCTCATTATCTATAAAAGAGCTTAACTTAAAGCCACAGACTTGTAAATGAAAAACAGCAAAATCTACACCATCACTGTGTACATATGCATATTACTTAACATCACATATATACACACAGTTAGCTAAAAACAACTCTTAAATTAGCGGACTCTTCTTTCTTAACAATCCAGTAACAACCTAATACCCAAGAACATCAAATATAAGCTGATCAAAGAGCAATGATCATTCAGGATTCAACACTAAAGGAGTATTTTAGTTAAAGTAAAACAATAATGTTCACAAGAAGATGGTATGGTTCTCGCTATCACCCAATTCATGAGATAGTGAAGAATCACATTTGATATGAATTACTCACACCCAGTCTTATTATTAAAGCTATTAAAATAGCAATTACATGGTATTAACCATCACAGCATAATCACAAAAGAAAGTATTTTTCTCTGAAAGAACTAAAGACACTTAATATAGTATAACATTAAAGCTATTACTTAGAAGCAGATATCTTAATTTTTAATGGAATGTTTCAAATGCCTTAATTTGTAAAGCTCCACACATAAGCTGCTCTGGTAAATCAGAATGCTACTGAATTATATCCTAAAAAAATGACAATATGAAATTTAAGAAAGCAAAGAATGATTCATGATTCATGATCAATACTCTTCTATATTATCATCCTGTCCTCTAGAAAGTTGCTATGATAAGGCTCTAATAATTACCCATCCAACCACACACATCACCATTTTTCTGACTTGCTTTTTGGCATTATCACTCTCACTTACTGTTCCAGCCACACCGTCCTCTTTGTCTGTTCCTTGAACATTTCTAGTATGCTTTCAATATGAAGCTTTAGCGTGTATTGCTCTTCCCTCTGCCTAATAACATTCTTCCCCCAGAGCTCACTTCCTTCAGGTCTCTGCTCAAAATCACTATCAGTAAGGCTTCCTCTGATTAATTATATAAAACAAAAGGCTCAGCATGGTGGCTCACATCTGTAATCCCAATGCTTGGGGAGGGTGAGGTAGGAGGATGGCTTGAGGCCAGGAATTTAAGGTTACAATGAGGTATGACTGTCCTACTGCACTCTAGCCAAGTAAACAGAGACCTTGTCCCAAGTAAATAACTAAATAGAAACCAAAATAAATTATAAAATAGAAATATTTGTCCCTCTTCTTGGCCTCCTCTATCCACTTCACCCTACTTTTTTCTCCACTTGACTCACCTAGATCATTATCTATTATATATTTATCTGTGTTAGTTTATTGTCTGTTGACAATCTGATCTCCCACTGGTATATGGGAAGAGAGCTGATTTTGTTCACTGCTGTATCATCAGTCTTCAGTACAGTGCCCGGTACATATGAGGCTCTCAATAAACATTTACTGAACAAATAAATAAGTGAAGTACTTTACCATTCTGTGCTAAATCATGGAAGAATTTTGTGGCTTCATCTTACAGCTATTTCACTTTTCAGCAACATCCATACCGCCATTAAGCCCATCTGCTGAGTTTGTAAGATTTCTTCACTAATCAAAATTTTAATTTCCAAAGATAACTAATTGATTTTCATATGGTTAAAATATCCTTTCGCAATTCTCATGTACATTATTCTCATGTATATAAGTACATTCATTACACTTAAAGGTCTTAATCTATGTTCTATTAACTATTTCCTAAATTATTAGTACTTTTATTTGTAGTTGGATAACTCTCTTTCAAGTGTATTGGCTTACATCAAATACTTGGCAATTTGGGGTTCTATCTTAATTTTTTTATTTGTATCCCCCACGTCTGTCTTAAACTACTGTATCTGCTTATCCCAGCCGATATCCAGTGGTTGTGGGGAAAGGGCAGATCACGCCACCAGGCAAAGACTGCCAGTACCTAGTCTTCTGGGTATGAGGATTCCTTCTTCCTCCAAGGTGTGCTCACCCTGGGCACTAACCTATTAGCCTAAGCCTCCACAATTACTGCTCAAAAAAAAAAAAAAAAAAAAAAAAAAAAGGCAGATATCTCTGCTGTCACTGTGCCCACACGGTAGAAGAGGTTTCAAGGTAACCGCATGTCCAGTATTTACCAAGTCTCCCTTTCCACTGCCTGTATTCACTGGTTCTGAGCTTAAGGCACTACTGAAGCTCTTGTATATATCTTCTTAGATTATTCTGGACTATGGTTTTCTCCTACACTCCAATCACATCTATCTTTTTAACTAGAAGTTACCTCGTAACTTCTAGTTCACCAAAAGTACTCCCTTTGGTCTTCCACTTACTAGTGCAAATAATGTATAATATCAAGTATAACAGAAAAAAATAAGAGCTTTAGAATATGATGTTCCTATGTTCCAATCCTGACTACCTTATTTATTGGTTTGTAGGATCTCAAAGAAGTTACTTAACTACTCTGAGCCTGAGCTACCTTATCTGTTAAAACCTTAAATGAGATGAGTGCAAAGTGCCCAGTAAAATGCCCAGAACATAATAAACCCATAAATGTTAATTCTCTTATCCTCTTGCCTAAACCAAGGTTAACAACCCTATGCTTAGAATTAAGTAGGAGATTTCCACAATTCTGAGGTCAATATATTTTACAACTAACCTTTTTATTACGATTTCTGATTACAGGTTTCTAACATATATGCTCAGAGGTAAAGACTTTTGAATTATCTGACAGAGGAACAGTATTCTTCAGTAATGTCTAAAATCTGGCTAGCAGAATACTTATCAAAATTGTAAGTTCATAAAAACAGCTCTTCTATATAAAGGGCAGCAGACTGTGCTTTTATTAGGTCACACTGAAACTAAAAAGCATGTCAGCATTATCCCCCAGTGTGATATTTAGCACTATGTTAAGCTTAGTGAAATAAGACAGCAGCCATGAGGGCAAAACAATAAGCAATGGATATATCACTCTTGCTAGTGCTATTTTGCATAGATTATTTCATGTGTAAAAACTATGTCATAACAGAATTCTCCACTACTTCAATCATATCTCCTTTAGAAAAATAAGGTTAAAAAGCTTCAGTATGAAGACCCTTCTACATTATGCAAATTAGCAAAGGATTATTGTATAAATTAATTTTATTACTTTGATTGTACTTCTTTTATTTTTTTTTCATCAGTTATCATTAGTTTATTATAAAAGAGAGATACGGAAATTATTTACATGATGAAAGATTTCAGAACTTCAGTGGAATGGGCAGCTTCACAATGATGCCATATCAACAGTGACTTATTTCAGTCTAAGTACTTTCCAAGAATATCACCATCTCTAAACAGGAAATAATCCTTGTCATCTAGAACTACTTTGGTGCCTCCATATTCTGGGAGAAGAACTTTAACTCCAACTTTCACGCTAACTGGTTGAATCTCTCCACCCTTTCCTTTAGAACCCAATCCAACAGCGACTACTGTTGCTTGCAATACTTTTCCTTGAGATTTTTCTGGAAGCATAATGCCTCCTTTGGTTATAGTTTCAGCAGCACTCCTTTCAACCAATACTCAGTCAAAGAGTGGGAGAAACTTTCTAAACGCCTGTCCTGCCATGACTCCCTCAGCCTCAGACTCATACTCTCACTTCTTTTATTTTTTGAGACAGAGTCTCGCTCTGCTACCCAGGCTGGAGTGCAGTGGGGCCATCTTGGCTCACTGCAACCTCCGCCTCCCAGGTTCAAGTGATTCTTCTGCCTCAGCCTCCCATGTAGCTGGGTTTATAGGCACATACCACCACATGCAGCTAATTTTTGTATTTTCAGTAGAGACAGGGTTTCACCATATCGGCCAGGCTGGTCTCAAACTCCTGACCTCAGGTGATCCACCTGCCTCAGCCTCCCAAAGTGCTGGGATTGCAGGTGTGAGCCACCACGCCCAGCCTGGACCTCTTAATATGACTTGTTATTCCACAGTTTATTAGGAAAATAAATTGTGGCTAGAATAAAACATTACTTTTTACAAATATTTACTTGATTGGATGTAGAGGTCAAAGACCTATAAATATTAGCTAGAAACAGCAGAGACCTTTCATAGCTTGGTCTGTAAAATGGCCTATTAATTTTAGCTTAGCTATTTAAGTTTCACTAAACTGGATTCTTTTTGAGAAATACAAATTATTCATTAATTTCTACCCATTATTTCCTAAAAGAATTAGACTACAAAATCATTATTATACACTGTTAGTTCTTAATGATTTATAATAATATAAAAATACTATTTTCCCACGAATTAAATTTTATAAAGTAAGTAAAAGTAACTGCAGAATTCCTAAGGAGTAAATACCTATATACAAAGATTCTTCTTTTGTTTCTTCAGCTATTTTGTTTAAATAAATTTTCACGTCTCATAATTATTACAATCTGCCTTAATTCATTTACAAATCTTACTCAGCATTTGTAATGTTGTAATAAATATATAACTTACTTTCTGATGACAATTGCCCAGTCTTCTGTATAACTTCTTATACAGTCTCTAACATGTGGATCCATTTCACTATTTTAAAAAAGAACATATATGTATAACTTAGACAGGACAGCACTGATGTTCATTAATTTGGTTGCTACAATTGTTCAAGTAACAGGAAATGATGATGCTACAAGAAATAGGCTCTAAATAAAATAATGGAAGGTAGCCTTTCTATAGTTACTCTAAAGCCAAAAACAGGTCAATGTCTCCTTACCTTTCTTCAGGTACAGCTGAAACAAGAGTTCTGCAGTCACGAGGACTATAAACAACTTCAATATCATCTGGAGGAAATTCAATCAAATCCCGTAAAGGCCCAGAATCCACAGCCAAAGGATGAGTAATGAGGTAATCTTCCAAATCCACTGGATCTACTGCTTCAGTAAGGGGCACCTTTGTAAAACAGTGGGATAAGAGATGGGGAGAAAATAAGAGGCGAATGTAAGGATTTTAAAACTTAAGGCAAATAACTATTTTTTAAAATATAATAAGTTTTTAATCTAGTTCTTTATAAAATTTTAACAGATATTCAACCAGATGCACTAAAGAAAACACAAAGTGTTAGCCTTCTTACACTCCTTGATGTTTTGGGTCATACTCTCTTTTAACAACCTTGCTGACACTTTGCCCATAACTTTCACATAAATACACTAGTAAGAATTAACAGTTTTATTCTACTTTATAGTTTACAAAGTACTCACTGGCAGGATTCTTTTTGTTTTTTTATATCCTTGGATATATTTTTTAAAAAAGTAAGTTGTTACATTTCTTAACAGTGCTCTTACTTTATTTCTTGTTTTAGTTGATTATCCTAGTAAAAACATATAATCAGACTGGGGTAGGTTTAAAAAACGGCCCTCTAAAAATTCTCCATATTCTAACACATCGGCCCTGTACATGTTACCTTATATGGAAGAAAATAAATAAATAAAATTAAAAACAGTCTTTGCAGATGTTATTAAGGATCTTAAAACTGGGGTATTATACTGGATTATACAGGTGGTTTCTAAATGCAATCAAATATATCCTCATGAGGAGACAGAGGGAGATTTAGGCTATACACAGAGAGAAAAAAAAAGTTGTATAAAGATGGAAAAAGAGAGAGACTTGAATATTCTGGCCTTAAAGATAGAGGTGATGTGACCACAAGTCAAGGAATGCCAAAGCCATCAGAATTTGGAAGAGGCAAGGAACTGATACTTCACTAGAACATCCAAAGAAAGCACAGCCCTGCCAAAAGCTTATTTTAGTCCAGTGATACTGATTTCAGACTTCTGGCCTCTAGCACTGTGAGAGAAAAGATTTCTTTTGTTTTAAGCCACCCAGTTTGTAGTACTTTGTTACAGTAGCCATAGGAAAGGAATACTCAGGCCCTATTAAAACTATCCCTAAACAATAATAAAAGACTGGTAGCATTCTTTAGCCAAGTTTTTAATAAGATACTTTTTAATAAAATACCATACTTCCTATTTGGTTCAAGAAAGAAAAAAATATTCTGACAAACCTATGAAGGATATATAACAAACATGCAGTTGTAGAAGAATGAAAATAAGAACATGTTATTTCTCAGAATATTCATCTGGAATGAAACACTGAAACCTGCCTCTGTGCAGGTATATACTATCAAATAGAAGGTGCTTTAATCTATGCTTCTTTGGACTGAGCTTTTTTTTTTAGACAGGGTCTTCCTCTGTCACCCAGGCTGGAAATGCAGTAGTACAATTTCAGCATGCTGCAACCTTTGCTTCCTGAGCTCAAGGGATTCTCCCACCTCAGCCTCCCAAGTAGCTGGGATTACAAGTGTGAGCCACCATGCCTAATTTTTTTTTTTTTTTGTAGAGACAGGGTCTCACCATGTTGCCAAGGCTAAGCTTGAACTCCTGAGCTCAAGCAGTCTGCCTGCCTCGGCTTCCCAAAGTGCTGGGATTACAGGCATGAGCCATGGTGCCCAGCCTGGACTGAACACTTTAAGATATTGAGTAAAATAATAAATAACACATCTTAAACACTTAAAAGATGGTAGTTATTTATCATTATCAGTATATGCTACCTCATTTAAACCTCCCCCAAACCCTGTAAGTTAGATAAAATTACCATTTCAATTCTACAAATAAAGGCATTTGTGCTTAAAAAGGTTAACTAACACCTGAAAATGAAATAGCCAGAAAAAGGCATGGTAGAAATTTGAAATGGGGTTTTCAAGCTCTAAAATTTTTTCTACAATTTTTTCTCATAAACATTCTATCTCACCTATCCTATTAAATACAAATTACGCTATGATGTTGTTTTTAACAGAGAAAAAGAAAATAATCCAACAGGAAAAGAAAAATCTTCTTTAACCGTTGTTACTAGAACTGGATATCCATATTTAAAAAATAAACCCCAATATTTGTATCACAACATATACAAAAATTAAATTGAGATGGATCACAGACACAAACATACATGCTAAAAGTATAAAGTTACTTGAAGAAAACATAGAGTAATGTCTTTACAGTTTGGAAGTAGGCCAAGTTTTCTTAAACATGAAAAAAGAATGATCATAAAAGAAAACTTGGATTCATTAAAAGACATTGTTAAGAAAATGATTAGGAATTTGAGACCAGCCTGGCTAACATGGTGAAACCTGATCTCTACTAAAAATACAAACAAAAAAAAAAAAAATTAGCCGAGCGTGGTGGTGGACACCTGCAATCCCAGCTACTCTGGAGGCTGAGACAGGAAAAAAACGCTTGAACCCAGGAGGTGGAGTTTGCAGCTAGCTGAGATTGCTCCATTGCACTCCAGCCTGGGCAACAACAATGAGACTCCATCTCAAAAAAGAAAGAAAGAAAATGATTAACAAGCCACACCAAAATATTTACAAAGTGTATTTGATAAAGAACTAGCACTTAAAATATATAAAGAAGTCCTCTATCTCAATAATTTTTTTAAAGCCATACCCTCAAATAAATGGGAAAAAATTCAGTACATAAAAATAGTGCTCAAACATCAAAAGTCACTAGGGGGTACTTTCACTTCTGGGAAAATGAAATAGAAGTACTTTACTCTTTTGACTAAGTACAACAGCCTAGATATTACATAGAAAACAAAAGAAAATTAAGAAAAAGGCTGACTGGCAGGGACATCAGACCCCAAGGAAAGGCATGACAGTGAGTTACTTCAAAATTTCTTTTTACCTTATATATTCCAGACTTAGAACTAGAAAAGCCCACAATGCACAAACACCAAGGAGCACTGGGGGGGTGTGGGGGAAGGAGGACCAAGTGATGGGGAGCCTGTTTTCCCCAGCCAAAAGATCAAGAAAGAAGCAGCCTGACAAAACAAAAAACATTTAGACTATAACTGCTCAAAGGCCAAGTGGGGAGCTCGATTTCTACCCTCACCAAGCTGTAACAAGGCATCCCAACTCTCCCCACCAGGGTAGTATCAGAGAAGCCCAAGTAGGGAGTTCGGATTTTCATAACTACTAAGCAATAATGAGTCTCTTACTCCCATCATGTGCATAGAGACCACTAAGGGAATCTGTTTATCAACTCATATCATGCAGCAACATGGCTCTTCTTTCCTTTGTCATTTGGGCAGCGTCAGAGAAGGTGTAGTGGAGAGTAAGTACTTCCACCAATGCCTAGTAAAACAAGGTCACACACCTCTGGGTGTCAGTGGAGGCCGTGTGAGGAATAGTAAGGAGCACTACAGCCCTTCCCAGCTAAACAGTGTGAGCTGTGGTCCAGTAGAAGTGGGAACTCTCCCTCCTGTTCAACAGTAAGTAACGAGGAGTCCTTCCCCTCCTTGTATACCAAAAGACGACAAATAACAAACCTGAATTTCTACTCCATCTGTCTAAAACAAAATAACATCCATCTATAACTAGGGCAATATCAGAGAAAGCCATCTAAAACATATTTAAGTAAGACCTAGAAATTCACAACATAAAACCCAAAAGGTCTAAGTTCCAATTAAAAATCTCTCATCATACTAAAAACCAGGAAAATCTTAACTCTAATTAATTAAAGTCAATCTATAGATGTTGATACCAAGATAAGAGATCTTAGCATTACATAACAAAGATTGTAAAGCAAACATAAGAAAAATGATTCAACAGCAATTATAAACACTCTTAAAATAAGTGAAAAACCAATAACTCATTAAAGAAATAAAGTCTCAGCACAGAAACAGAAGATATAAAGAAGAACTAAACAGAAATTTTAGAACTGAAAAATACAATAACCAAAATTTAAAATTCAACAGGCAAATACAATAGTAAAATAGAGGGGACAGAGGAGGTAAAAATCAGTTACTTTAAAGAAAGAAAAATCAAAATTATCCAATCTGAACAGCATTAAAAGAAAAACAGACTGAAAAATTTCAGAACAAAAATAAAAATAAAAAGTATCTTCAGGGACAAACCACATTAAAATATCCAACACTGGCATCACCAGAGACCTGGAAAAATGAGGGAAAAGAGGGCAGGACTGAAACAGATCTGAAAAAACAATGGCTGAAAACTTGTATATTTGAAAAAAAGACACAACCCTACAGACTCAAGAAGCTAAGCAAACCTTAAACAGGATAAGGCTAAAGAAACATGTACCATGACACAGCAACCAAATTTAGACTCAAAAAAAAAAAAAAAAAGTACCAGGCACAGTGGCTCATACCTGTAATCCCAGCACTTTGGGAGGCAGAGGCGGGCGGAAGATGTAAGGTTAGGAGTTTGAGACCAGCCTGGCCAACATAGTGAAATCCTGTCTCTATTAAAAATATAAAAATTAGCTGGGCATGGTGGTGGGTGCCTATAATCCCAGCTACTCGGGAGGCTGAGGCATGAGAATCACTTGAATCCTGGAGGCAGAGATTGCAGCGAGCCGAGATCGCATCACTGCACTCCATCCTGGGGGATAGAGGGAGACTCTGTCTCAAAAAAAAAAAAAAAAAACACCTTGAAAGCAGTGAGGGGAAAATGACACCTTACCTCTGTGGGGAAAAATACAGATTTCTCATCAAAAATCATGCCAGTCAAAATAAAGTGGCACAACATTTTTCAAGTGCTGAAAGAAAATAACTGACTACCTGGAATTTTAGATCCTGCAAATACGGCCTGAAGAATCAAGGGGAAGGTGGGGTGCAGTAGCTCATGCCTGTAATCCCAGCACTTTGGGAGGCCAAGGCAGGTGGATCACCTGAGGTCAGAAGTTCAAGGCCAGCCTGGGAAACATGGCAAAACCTCAGTTCTACCAAAAATATACAAAAAATTGGCTGGGCATGGTGGCATGCACCTGTGGTCGCAGCTACTGCAATGGCTAGGGTGGGAGAATTACTTGAGCCTGGGAGGCAGAGGTTGCAGTAAGCTGAGAATGCACCACTACACTCCAACCTGGGTGACAGACTGAAACCCACCACATCTCAAAAGGAAAAAAAAAGAATGAAGAAGAAATCATGACATACTCTAATAAAGAAAAACTAAAGAGATTCTGTCACCAGCAGATCTATTCTAAAAGAAAGGGTAAAAGAAATTTCCTAAACAAAAAGGAAATAATAAAAAGTATCTAGAAGTATTACAAAGGAAAAATAAACAGCACGAGCAAAAAATACAGATAAATATAATAGACTTTCCTTTTCCTTTTGACTTTTCTAAATTGGCCAATATGATTCTAAATGTATATAGAGAAAATGTTTAAGACAATTATATATAGGAGAGGGTAAAGGGATATAGAAATAGGTAAGGTTTCTATACTTTACTCAAACTGGTACTATATTAGCACCAGTACTGTGATAAGATATGTATGTAACACAATACCTTGGACAGACAGTTAAAAAGCTATACAAAAAGGATACTCTCAATGACACTGTAAATCAAAATATAATTCTAAAAAATGTTTAGGTTACCCCAGAGAAGTAGCAAAAGGAAAACAGAGAGATGAAAAATAGAGAATAATCAAAAAATAAAATGATAGATTTCAACCCTAACAGAATATTAAATTATAAATTTATATATTATATTATAAGTGTAAATGTATACAGATAAGAGATTAGCAGAATGGACTTAAAAATATGACCTAACAATGTGGTATTTACAAAGAACTCACTTCAAATAACACAACATAGGTAGGTTGAAAAAGTATGGAAAAAGATATACCAGGAAACCATTAATCAAAAGAAAGCAGGAGTGGCTAAGTTAATATGGGAAAACACAGACTTCAGAACGAAGAACAGTACGAAGAGCAGAACGAAGAATAGAGAAAGACATTACTTGATTGTAAAACGAATGATCCACCAAGAGGACATAGCAATCTTAAATGTGTATGTACTAAATAACAGAGCTATAAATTAGGTGTAGCAAAAACTAACTGAAGAAAGTAGACTTATCACTTATACCTGCAGAAAGCAAGAAATCTCTTTTCTGCAGATTCTAAAAAATCAACAAGGATACAGCAGAATTCAACAGCAACATCATCCAAAAGATCTAATTGGCATTTATAGAACACTTCGCCCAATAACAACAGAATGTACATTCTTTACAAAGGTCCCAAAAGTATACACCAAGACAGACCATACTCTGACCCATAAAACAAACCTCAACAAATATAAAAGAACTGAATCAGACAGAATGTGTTCTCTGACTACAATAGAATCAAACTAGAAAGCGGCAACAGAAAGGTAACAGGAAAATCTCCAAACACTTAGAAATTAAACATACTTCTAAATAATCCATGAGTTACAAAAGTCGGAAAAATGAAATGAAAAAAATACATTGAACTAAATGAAAATACAACATAAAATATGCAAATAAGGAAAATATAAACCAAAAATATAAGTGGGATACCACTTCACACTCATTAGGATGGCTATTATTTTTTAAATGGTTAATAACATGTATGGACAATAATATGAAGAAATTGGAACTCTTGTGCATTGATGGTGGAAATGTAAAATGATACAGTTACTATGGTGGTTCCTCAAAAAGCATACAATAAACATAGAATTACTCTATGATCTAGCAATTCCACTTCTAGGTATACACCTAAAAGAACTAAAAATAGTGACTCGAAAAGATAATTGTACTATCATGTTCATAGCAACATTACTCAAAATAGCCAAAAGGTGGAAACAACCCCAATGTCCATCAAAATTAATAAAGAAACAAAATGTAATATATACATACAATGGAGTACTATTCAGCCTTAAAAAGGAATTAAATCAGCCAGGCATGGTGGCTCACATCTGTAACCTCAACATTTCTGGGAGGCTGAAGAGGATCACTTGAGCCCAGGAGTTCAAGACTAGCCTGGGCAACATAGTAAGACCCTGTCTCAATAAAAAATAAAAAAACTAGCCAGGCATGATGACATGTGCCTGTAGTTCCAGCTACTCAAAAGGCTGATATGGGAGGATCACTTGAGCCTGAAAAGTCAAGGCTGTAGTGAGCTACGATGATACCACTGTACTCAGCCTATACGATAGAGCAAGACCCTGTCTAAAAAAAAAAAAGGAATGAAATCCTGACACAGGCTACAACCTGACTATACCTTTAAAACATTCTGCTAAGTAAAATAAGCTAGACACAAAAGGACAAATATTGTATAATTCCACTTACATCAGGTACACAGAAGAGGCAAATTCATAAAGGCAGGGAAGAGAATCTATTATCAGGAGTTGGAAAGTGGGGGAAATGGGAAGTTACTGTATAATGAGTATAGGGTTTCAGTTTGGGATAATGAAAAAGTTCTGGAGATAAACAGTGGTGATGGTTGTACAACACTGTAAATGTATTTAATGCCAGTGAGTTGTATACATAAAACTGGTTAAAATGATAAATATTATGTTATGTATATTTTGCCACTATATATGTTATGTATATAAATATAGCATATAAGTATATATTATACACATATAAATTTAAAATAAAATTCAATGGTTTTTATAATTCAGTGCTTTTTGTCCAGATATTATTTCTAGGGCAGTATACAGCTCAGAATTTAAAATGTCACAAATAAATACTCAGTGAAAATAATGACAAAACCTGGGAAGTCCCTACATATGTCTAATTCAATGGGTTCATGGATTCTAGGTCCTGGTGGTGTGGAAGGACAAATGGAGTGAGAGTACCAGAACAAGAAGGCCATAAAGATTAAGAGGTGGTGATCAGAGAATGGGAAGCATAAAATTGAGATTACACATGGGTTACAGTTATTCATAATGACAAAAATCTAAGGTCTGATTATAGGAATTTTGAATAGCTATGGTGTAATTCAGTATGCAAAAGAGTATCACTGGAAGAGAGACGTTCAAGACACCAACAGCATTTCAGAAGGATTATCTCCATGTACACTGAAATCAGCCAGAAATCCATACATTCTAAAATGTCTCCAATTAGCATGTAATAAACTTCATATTTTCAAATTTTAGTAATACAAACATAAATATATAATTACAAGTCAATCAAACTGTTATTTCCATTTGTTCAGTATCTGGTACCCTTTCACAGCTAAATGGAAAATGCTAATATATAACTCAACCCTATAATGCTTATTTGCTTTTTTAGTTTTCCACAGCATTTAGTAAAAATGACCTCTAATTTTTAAGACAAATGGAGGTATGTTTTTAATTCATATTTCTAACATAATATTAGTTTTTATCAAAACTCATTATTCTCATGCCAGCTTTTTAAATAAGGGAATATTTACGTCTCTGACACAGTACAAGGCTTATGGTAATAAATCAATAAATATAAATTCATTTATTTTTAAGGGGACAGATAATAGTATAAACCCACATAATTATTATTTACTTCGGTGCCTATTCCTAGAATAGATTCTTAAATTTTCACCTTGAGTCTTTAAAAGTTCTAAATGTAGGGCCGGGCCTGGTGGCTCAAGCCTGTAATCCCAGCACTTTGGGAGGCCGAGGCGGGTGGATCACAAGGTCGGCAGATCGAGACCATCCTGGTCAACACGGTGAAACCCCGTCTCTACTAAAAATTACAAAAAATTAGCTGGGCACGGTGGCGTGTGCCTGTAATCCCAGCTACTCGGGAGGCTGAGGCAGGAGAATTGCCTGAACCCAGGGGGCGGAGGTCGCGGTGAGCCAAGATCGCGCCATTGCCCTCCAGCCTGGGTAACAAGAGTGAAACTCCGTCTCAAAAAGAGAAAAAACTAGTTGTAAACAATTTGTACTCTTTCTCTAAGGAGCTCAAATACAAATAACTTTGTGCAGTGTTCCTGAAAGAGAGAGAGAGATAGTGAACCTAAAACCAAGCCTGAAAGAAAAACAACATGCAGATTTGCCTACTCATAGAGACTTTGCCTATTAAGTATACCAAATTAAAACTCTTGTTCACCTTCTTTTGAGAGTTAGTAATCTTTTGCTTGGTTATACTAGGCTAGGAAGTAATATCAAAGCCCTTAAATTCTTAAGGCTAAAGACTTGAGATTATGTAAAATTATCCAGAATCATTCAACTAATACTATTGGAATATAGTATGTAGGGTGAAAGTTGACAGAAATCTGTACTACTTCAGGAAATCCTCAATTGTAATTATTTTTGAGCATTAATGAAAACCTTATAAAATAGAAAGATTAGAAATCAGCATTGTTTCCTATTATCCACAATATGGATACTTATTTGGTGACCTAGTTAAGGGAGAATTAAGTAAAGTTAGTTATTTTATATAATACCATAAAAATATTTTCTTAAGAAACTGTCGGGGGGAGGGAGCTGGGGAGGGATAGCCTGGGGAGAGATGCCAAATGTGGGTGAAGGGGAGAAGGGAAGCAAGGCACACTGCCATGTGTGTACCTGTGCAACTGTCTTGCATGTTCTGCACATGTACCCTAAAACCTAGAATGCAATAAAAAATTGAAGAAAAAAAAAAAAAGTTCTAAATGTAAAATTCCAGGATTGATTAAATCCTGACTATAAAGTTTCAGAGTTGACTAGGAAATCAGCAATTCTATAACATCCCCTAACATCCTCTTCCAAGTCAGATTTCAACAAAATGAGGTAACAAGAAGTAAGATTATGAGACTAGTGATGGTACCCAATTAGCTCCTATCTTTCCACTATTTTTTCATGGCCTAGTCAGTCACACACCAATAACATACTATAGTCTGAATACGTTACTTACGGTGGTATGATGGGATATATTGCCAACAATATTAAGGTTTTTGAGCAGTTGGGGAGAACCACTATATTGACCGGAGATCTGCTTCCTAACTTCAGCTGCCACCGTTCTATAATGAAGAAAGCAAAAACATTATACACATTATTTTTTTTAAAAGTTAAACTAGTTTAAAATAGAGGGAAGCTAAATACATTCCAGATTCATTTAAAGAACAAATAAACTCAGCATATCAATAAGGCTATAAATTCATAAAATACTTTAGGAAATACTTTACTAGCTTATAATTACATTAGAACACCTTATAATGTTGATGTAGGGTAGAAGAGTGACAGACAACTTATATGAGGCTTTTATATAGCATTTTGGGGAACACACTTTGGCCCATGACAGCGCTGGAACTATAGAGCTGGCTCTATAGTTGGAATCTATAAAACAACATATATATTAAAATATGTATATACTTTATAATGTATATACTTTAAAGTGTGATAAGAATTAGTAATAAAAAAACTCTGGAGTGTTTTCAAGCTAATGATTTAATTCAAAGCCCTGATCATCCTGGTCCCCATTAGAATTTCCAGCTGAGTTTCAAGATAATCTCATTTTCCTAAAAGTATCCGGATTTAGGATATAATCTTTTCTCCTACTTCTCTTCTTCAATTCCTCCTTCCTTCTTTCATATTCAGTAATTTCACACACATTTACTAAGCATAGTTATGAGCCAACTATACAATTAGAAATGTTTACACAAAAATAAGAGTTATCATTCTTTAAGGCTTAAGATACTGAATTAGCTCAACCTTTTTTATGTAGGTGATTTGAGGTACTTTACATAGTATTTGTGTTTTAAAAGGCTAACTTCCTAGTCATAATTGCCAAACCTTGGAAGCAATCAAGCTATCCTTAAATGGGTGAGTGGATAAACTGTGTGACAGCTATACAATGAAATATTATCCAATGATAAAAAGAAATGAGTTATCAAACCATGAAAGACATAGAGGAACCTTAAAAGAATATTGCTAAGTGAAGGAAGCCAATCTGCATGATTCCAACTATCTGATATTCTGGAAAAGTCAAATCTATGGAAGACAGTAAAAAGACCAGCTCCCATAATTCCCATGTGTTGTGAGAAGAACACAGTGAGAGATCATTGAATCATGGGGGCAGTTTCCTCCATACTGTTCTCGTGGTAGTGAATAAGTCTCACGAGATCTGATGGTTTTAAAAGGGGTATCCCCTTCTGCTTGGCTCTCATTCTCTCTTGCTTGCCACCATGTAAGATGTCCCTCTGCTCCTCCTTCTTCTTCTGCCATGATTGTGAGGCCTTCCCAGCCATGTGGAACTGGGAGTCCATTAAACCTCTTTCCTTTATAAATTTCCCAGTCTTGGGTATATCTTTATTAGCAGCATGAGAAAAAACTCATACACAAGATGTTTCAGACAATGAAACTATTCTGTATGATACTGTAATAGTGGATACATGTCATTATATATTTGTTAAAATTCACTGAATGTACAACACAATGAACCTGTTTAATCTATGGACTTTAGTTAATAATAATGTACATCAATATTGGCTCCTCAGTTATCAAATGTACCACACTAATGCAAGATGCTAACTGGAGAAATCCAGGAGAGAAGGGAGGATGTATAAGAACTTGCCATACTTTCCATTCCTTTGTCTGTAAACCAATAACTGCTCCCCCAACCAAAAAAAGTCTACTAGTTAAAAGAAAAAAGTTAATGACAAAGTAGGAAGACAAGAGCACCAAGGCACCAAAAAAGAAACAATAAGAGGTTAGAGCTGAAATCTGGAAAGGCAAAGAAATCTTTGAGAGGGAAAACAGACTGAGGAGAGAGAAAGGGCAAATTATGTAATCCTCTGTGTGAAGACAGGAACATTCACTTCAATTTAGGGTTCCGGCTAGCTGGCAGACTGGCTGGCTGATTGACTAATTGATTATTTAATTTAGAGGAGTGTCACTGTTACCCAGGCTGGAGTGCACTGATTGATTGATTGATTGATTGATTGATTATTTAATTCAGAAGACCCAGGCTGGAGTCCAGTGGTGCAATCTCAGCTCACTGCAACCTCCACCTCCCAGGATCAAGCGACTCTACTGCTTCAGCCTCCTGAGTAGCTGGAATTACAGGCATGCACTACCATGCCCAGCTTTTGTTTTGTTTTGTTTTGTATTTTTAGTAGAGATAGGGTTTCACCATGTTGGCCAGAAGTCCTGACCGCGGGTGATCCACCCACCTTGGCCTTCCAAAGTACTGGGATTACAGGCGTGAGCCACTGTACCCGGACTAATTCCAGCTTTTAAGGAAGCCCATATAATGAGAGTTTTCGTTATTATGTTTAGCTTGAAGTCCTTACATATCCCGATCCTCTCATCAAAGCTGAGATAAGAATATGTAAAAGCCTTTAAAAAGACACAAAATAAACATTCTGTCTACCTACCTCAATTCTACCCAACTCACTCCACCAATCTCAGCACTAGCTCAATGTTTCTGGGGCTAAACCATGAGTAAACTGAATAGTAAACTGCTGTATTTCATCAAATTCAAGATAACACTAATTGTTAAGAGGTGACATTACTCCACATACACTTAATAAATAAAAAGCCAATCAATCATCGTGACATCAGTTAATTGAAGATTTCAGATGTTAAAATGTAAAATTTTAAATAGTTACTTCAAAAAGAAGCAATCTTTTGTTTAATAACAGACATAAAAATGATAATCCTCATATTAGAAATATCTTTTCTATGACATTAATTTCCCCAAAAATGAAAACCCGTAATTTGAAAACAAGCTGTGATAATGCAACAAGAACCATTTCCAAACTGAGCTATAGTAGCCATAAAAATATGTGCAACTCAAAGGATGTATTTACAACTGAGATCTTTTTTTTTTTTTGAGACGGAGTTTCGCTCTTGTTACCCAGGCTGGAGTGCAATGGCGCGATCTCGGCTCACCGCAGCCTCCGCCTCCTGGGTTCAGGCAATTCTCCTGCCTCAACCTCTTGAATAGCTAGGATTACAGGCACGCGCCACAACGCCCAGCTAATTTTTTGTATTTTTAGTAGAGACGGGGTTTCACCATGTTGACCAGGATAGTCTCGATCTCTTGACCTCGTGATCCACCTGCCTCGGCCTCCCAAAGTGCTGGGATTACAGGCTTGAGCCACCGCGCCCGGCCAACAACTGAGATCTTCTGCACAGATCTCATAAAATGGTAGTGAAGAAATCTTCCCGATCGGGCGTGGTGACTCAAGCCTGTAATCCCAGCACTTAGGGAGGCCAAGGCGGGTGGATCACGAGGTCAAGAGATCGAGACCCACTGGTCAACATGGTGAAACCCCGTCTCTACTAAAAATACAAAAAATTAGCTGGGCATGGTGGCGTGTGCCTGTAATCCCAGCTACTCAGGAGGCTGAGGCAGGAGAATTGCCTGAACCCAGGAGGCGGAGGTTGCGGTGAGCCGAGATCGCGCCATTGCACTCCAGCCTGGGTAACAAGAGCAAAACTCCATTTCAAAAAAAAAAAGAAATCTTCCCAGATAAAAAAAAACTGTACCTCTTAACCTTATCATGATCCAAAGTATGCAAGAGAAAAATGTAATGAATAAATATAGGCCCTGATACCAGTTAAAATCCTTTATCATAGGTTACTATTTCCAATCAGATTTTTTCTTACTCCTAGTGATAGCTCAGAAAAAAAAACAAGGAAGTCTTTTTCACTTCTAATAAACCGTTAATATAATTGCAAAGTAGAAAGAATAGGTCAAAAATTCTGTACTTATGCCCCTAAATTATAAAATGAAAAAACCTTCTATCCCTCCCAAGAAAACATGATCCAATATTTGATCCATTTATCTCTTTATCCACTCTCTCCATTCCTACAAGCTACCTATGTTAACACATATTACAGTTTTCACAAAAGAAAGCATCTGCTCAAGCCATTCATCAGAGGATACTGGAAATAACCAGGAAAAAAATCACATTATGAGAGCAAATTATGTTGCATTTAACCTTTCCTCTAACCCACTCCTACTTTCAGAGACACCCTGTCTAGTCATGATTTCCAGAATGAACCAAGGGTGATAAGGCCAATCTGGCCCTGCCTCTCTCATCTCTGATCATTCTTCATGGGACCAGAAATAAAGCCTAAGTAAAGATGAGTAAGGAGAGTTCATACTACACTCATAAGAAAGTTTAGTTGAGCTACTCCTATAAAGTCACAGAAAAAAAGTAACTGCAATGTACTAATAAGATGCAATGTATCAAGTAAGATAATAAGATCTCTTGGAACTAGCACTATTTGTATCTAAGATAGAAGTCAGGGAAGAAATGAAGGGTAAAGGATGTATCAGGGACAAAGAAAAAAAGGGTTTGCTAAATATCTCCAAAAGAAAAGAAACAGAGCAGCGGACACTCCAGTACTGTAGCTATCCAAGTTCAAGACTGGTGAATGATGGATCGTATCGGAGTTCCAACACTGTGTATGAGGTGGTATTAAAGATAAAGAAAACAAGTGAAACCCACCTCTACTAAAAATACAAAAATTAGCTGGGCGTGGTGGTGGGTACCTGTAGTCCCAGCTTCTTGGGAGGCTGAGGTAGGAGAATCCCTTGAACCTGGGAGGCAGAGGTTGCAGTGAGCCGAGATCATGCCACTGCACTCCAGCCTGGGTGACACAGCAAGACTCCAGGTCTCAAGAAAATAAACAAATAAAGATAAAACAATACACTACACAAAAACAACACAGTAACACCTACTAAGTATTTGCGCCAAAAAATGTTTAACCTGAATTGAATCAAACCTTTACATCTAACTTCCAGTTTACGGGGTAATACAGAGGACAGTGTAACAATAACACTGTAAGGAAGTCATCAGACAAAAACTAGAAGGCAGGTCATGCTATGTGCCAAAATCTCTTCAACGGTTTAATATGGTAGGTAAATTTAAAAGTAAAGGCAGTGAGCTAAGTTTCAATGTAAAAAAGACTTAAGACCAAAAGACAGGCTGGGCGTGGTGGCTCACAGCTTTAATCCTAGCTCTTTGGGAGGCTGAAGCAGGTGGATCACCTGAGGTCAGGAGTTCAAGACCAGCCTGAGCAACATGATGAAACCCCGTCTCTACTAAAACTTTAAAAAATTAGCTGGGCATGATGGTGCATGCTTGGAATCCTAGCTATTCGGGAGGCTGAGGCAGGAGAATTACTTGAGCCCAGGAGGCTGAAGTTGCAATGAGTCAAGACTACACCATGGCACTCCAGCCTGGGTGAAAGAGCAAGACTCCGTCTCAACAACAACAAAAAAGACTAAAAGACAAAATAAGAGGGGGGAAGAACAGACTTAAGAGATATAACCAAATGCAACATATAGTTACTACTGGACCCTGATTTGAACAAATCAGCTGTAAAAGATATTTTGGTAGATGAGAAATTTTAACATGGGCAAGGTAATACCTAAGAGTTATTAGGATTTTTTAAAATGCTTTTACTAGGCCGGGCGCGGTGGCTCAAGCCTGTAATCCCAGCACTTTGGGAGGCCGAGGCAGGTGGATCACGAGGTCAAGAGATCGAGACCATCCTGGTCAACATGGTGAAACCCCGTCTCTACTAAAAATACAAAAAATTAGCTGGGCATGGTGGCGCGTGCCTGTAATCCCAGCTACTCAGGAGGCTGAGGCAGGAGAATGCCTGAACCTAGGAGGTGGAGGTTGCGGTGAGCCAAGATCACACCATTGCACTCCAGCCTGGGTAACAAGAACGAAACTCTGTCTCAAAAATAAAATAAAATGCTTTTACTGTGTGAAAACAGCATGTAGTAATTCAGGAAAATGTCCTTATATTAATATTTTAGAGATGTAAATGATGTTTGTAATTTAGCTTAAAAGTCTTCAGTTGGAGGCTCCAGCAGTGGCTCACGCCTTTAATTCCAGTACTTTGGGAGGTCCAGGCAAAAGGATCAGCCTGGGCAACATGGCAAAACCCTGTCTCTACTAAAAATACAAAAAATTAGGCAGAAGTTGTAGTGTGTACCTGTAGTCCTAGCTACTTGGGAGGCTGAGGCAGGAAGACAGAGCCCAGGAGGTCCAGGCTACGGTGAGCCGTAATTCTTGGACTCCAGCCTAGGCAACAAAGTGAGACTGTGCCTCAAAATAAAAAGATTCAGTTATTATTATTTTGCCTTAGTGGGAAAAACCAACAAATGAAATATGAAGATGGGGCAAATAAGCTTCGAGAGGTACACCACATCCTCCATAAAGCCCTGCCTGATTTCTGTTCCATACAATTGAGGGTCTAAATCTGTTTGGACCCTCCTCCCTATGCTTTCAAAGCACCCTGTGTTTATCCGAATACATTCAAGGAAAAGGAGCTTCCAGGAGACAAATTCAGACAGGCAGCAGACTAGCCATTGACCGCTTTCTATTATTGAGTAAGAACCTTGCCTTGCTGATTGAGTTCGATTTGAGTGGTGGGAAAGTCCCATGTTTGTAAGCATTCTCTTTGATAGAAACATAAAAATTGCAAAGGTTTCTATGGAACAGTCTTCATGCAACCCATAAGTATAAAAGTATGGTGGAGGAAAACAAATACAGTGAAGTATCAAGAATCTGGCTTCTCAAGTCTGACACACTAATTCTTCAGAAGGACCTTTGCAACCTCCTTGAGGAATTAGACAAGAAAACTTCACCTCTGATTGGGATATTCTATGCTGTCTATTACTCAGCATAAATGTCCCAAAACAGGTTAATTTCTGCCATTAAAGAAAATACATGTTTTCCAACGCTGGTGGCATTTTTCTTGTCATAACCAAATAATATCAAAGTCACAGCACCTATCAAATCTGTTTTGAAATCTCGAATTCCTGGGCTCAAACAATCCTCCTGCCTGGACCTCCCAAAGTGCTGGAATTACAGGCATGAGCCACTGCTGAAGCCTCCAACTGAAGACTTTTAAGCTAAATTACAAACATCATTTGCAACTCTAAAATATTAATATAAGGACATTTTCCTGAATTACTATCTTTCTATTTGGATATTATTCCTTACAAGGAATTAAGCAAATAAAAGTCAAAACTTCTGCCTCCTCTAGCAGACTGCCTAACACATACAAAGTGCTTAGCTAATGTTTACAGAACTAAAGTGATAATCATAGGAATAGAAAAGAAAAACTCATAATTCCTTCCCCAAGAAAGCAACTGAGCAAGAATATTTGAATGGAACAACTTACATGAGCTCCTTCAGGGCAGGGACCGTATCTTATCAATCATTATATCCTCAAAGTCTAAGACAATGGGGGGAGAGAGAGAGAGAAATGGCGAAATAGATACGAGAATAGAGAGGAAAAAAATAGAGGGAATAAGAATGAACTTAGGGACTACTTAGTACTTTTAAAACACCTTTTGGAGTAAACCAATTCATAAGTGATGTTGGTTTTTAACTGATTAAAAGGGAAGAAAAAAGCATTTTTATTTAAAACCTTTCATCTATTATTGTCAAATAGAAAAATATTTGCGGGGGAAAAATGTCTCAATCCAGTTGAGATCATTATTATCATCTCTGTTACCTGGTAAAGTAAGAAACTACTACCGAAACACAACAGTCTCCTATTTTGCATAAAACTTTTTTTATAAATAATTTTTTTACAGGATATATAATCGGTTTGCTTATCTCAAAATAGGCTCTAATGTGTCTTTAGCATATCTGCAAAGGGCTGGCTAAAGAATTACTTTCAAGCTCTACTATTACATAAATAGTTACTATGAGAAGCAGAGGAAATAAGATTTTCCAAAACGAAGACAAAAAAAAAACTGATACAAGAAATCTTTTAAATAAATAAATAAACGGCATTACAAAATGCAAACTTAGGAAAAAAAATTTCAAACTTCGCAAAGAGGTGCAAACAAAAGGTCCATCTCTCTGCCATCTCCAATCCCCAATCCCAGTCTTACTCCTCAGATGCAACAGTTAATATTTTCTTGGTATCCTTCAAGAAATAGATGTGTATCTATCACTATATATATAAGAAATCCTTTTTTTTAATGTCCACACATGATATCATACAAGTCATTTCTTGATACCTTACATTATACAATATATATTAGAAATCTTTCTATATTGGTTCATAAAACTAATAAAACTAGTACCATTTGTCAGGCACTTACAATGTGCCACATACTGTGCAAAGTGTTAATTTTGTTATACCTCGATCTTTAGAAAATCCTATGAAGTAGGTACTCTATTCGAATATTGTATCAAGAGTTTCACACAACTGATAAATAGAGCCAAGATCTGAACATAAAGACCTCATTCTTAACTACCAGTTTCCTTTATAACGGCTATAAAGTCCCTGGTATGGATAAATGAACACATTTAACCAGTCTCCACTGATGCACATTTAAACTATTTCTAGTTTTTCCAAAGATTACCACTAGAAAGTAAGTTCTATGAGGCAGAGATTTTTGTCTGGGTCAAGAATTATGGGCAATTTTTGAGGGCTTTCTGTATTTCCAAATTCTCTGCAGCAACATTATTTTATAATCAGAAAAAAAAAAGATATTTTTAGATACATTTCAAAAATAAAGTAACTTGCCCAAGTTTATAAAAGGTAGAGTCAGGGTTTGAATTCAGATCCATAAAGCTCCTAAAGCTTTCCATGGAGGCAGATTTCCAAAGATAAAATAATTCTTGCCATTGTTCATATTAATGATTTGTCTATATTCCAAAACCCAGCCTTTCAGGTCAGTTAAAGACAGCCAGCAAAAATATCTGCTGTATATACTAACATAGTAATAGGAACACTAGAATGACTACCACCATTATTATGATGTTTCCTATCCTTCATGTATGGCTAAATAAAACACCAGCTAAGCCACCATCTTTGTGTCATTTGTAAGTTAGCCCATGTTAAAATATTTAGGAACGCAGAAGACCAGACCATAGTAACCACTAAAGTAAAGGCTCAAGAAAACTAAAACATACACAGGTTGACATGTGAAACAAACAAACAAAAAAGAAATAGTCCTTCTACATAATACACTTATTTAAAATATACTTCCTTTTCTGGTAGGGGAAAAGGATTAAAAAAAAAGATGTCAGATGTCTCATATATCCCATTTGACACTATTTTGGGATAACATTACTCAAAATTATTTTTACATTAGAAAGCACTGTATTAAGGAGACTTGGATGTCTCTATCACTGTGATCAACAGCATTTCAATATAAATCTCCATTTCATTAACTAAAACCTGGTGATAATATCGCTCCCTACTTCATGTAACTTATTACTACATTAAAAAAAGAATTCAAAAATTTAGCATCTGTAAATTTTAACACTGACCTGAAACTGGCAATTAAAAAGAGATGGAAAAGAAAAATATCTACTGCAAAAAGTTAATCCTCCTAAAAGGAGATAAATTTATCTTAAATTCCACCCTACTCCATAAAAATAAACCCAGGGCTGCCTTACCCATAAACATACAAAATTATATCCTCGTGTAAAGTGCATATAATTAGTTGCTAAATCGTGTTTATTCTAACTCTTACGTACTTCTCAAATCCTTGTCCCCACCTTTCCTTTTTTATAACATCTGCCTAGAAATAACATCATACTTAACTAAAAGTCTGAATGCATTTCTCTTTACCACTTCTATTCAACCTTGTACTGGAGGAGGGAAGGAGGGAGAGAGGGAGGGAGGAAGAGAGGGAGGGAGGGAGGGAGGGAGGAAGGAAAGAAGGAAGGAATGGCGTTTAGATTAAAAAGGAAAAAATAAAACTGTCTTTACTCACAAAAAATTATCCAATATACAGAAAATTCTAGGGAACCCACAAAAAACTATCAGAACTACTAAACAAGTTCAGCAAGGTTGAAGGATACAAGTTTAATATCCAAAAATCAACTGTATCCCTATATACTAGCAATGAACAAACCAAAAACATTTTTCAATTTCATTCAAAAGATCAAAAATAATAAAATCTTTAGAAATAAAATTATACAAAAGAAGTATAAGACCTGTACACTGAAAACTTCAAAATGCTGAAGAGAGAACTTAAATAAGATCTAAACAAATAGACCCTTCATTTTCATGGATTGAAAGACTCAATATATTTTGTTCAGATGGCAATTCTCCCCAAACCGATCGACAGATTCAATGCAATCTCTATCAAAATCCCAACAAGATTTTGCAGAAGTTGGCATACTTTATATTGATATTGATCTTAAAACGTATATAAAAATGTAAAAAATCCAGAAAAGACAAAACAATTTTGAAAAAGCAAAAAATTAGAGGATTCAAACTTATGAATTCCAAATTTTACTTTAAAGCAATGGTAAACAGAACAGCACTGTACTGGGATAAGGATAGACATTCAGATAAATGAAACAGAACTATCAAGAAGTGAACTCTTGGCCGGGCCCGGTGGCTCATGCCTATAATCCCAGCACTTTGGGAGGCCAAGGCGGGTGGATCACGAGGTCAAGAGATTGAGACCATCCTGGTCAACAAGGTGAAACCCCGTCTCAACTAAAAATACAAAAATTAGGGGGGCATGGTGGTGCGCGCCTGTAGTCCCAGCTACTCAGGAGGCTGAGGCAAGAGAATTGCTTGAACCCAGGAGGCGGAGGTTGCGGTGAGCACTCCTCTGGGTAACAACAGCGAAACTCCGTCTCAAAAAAAAAAAAAAAAATGTGAACTCTTCCATTTATGGTCAACTGATTTTTTTGACAATGGTGCCAAAGCAATTCAATTGGACAAAAATATTCTTTTCAACAATGTTGCAACAATTGAATACCCACAAACTAAATATAAATTTAGAACTTTATCTCAAACCATGCGTAAAAACTAATGCAAAATGGAACATAAACCTTAATATAAGAACTAAAACTATAAAATTTTAGCAGAAAATAGAAAACAATTTCATGACAATTGCTTAGGCAAAAAGTCTTAGCTACAATACCAAAATCCTGATGCATAAAAGAAAAACATTGATGAAATTGGACTTCATTAAAATTGAAAACTTTTGTGCTTCAAACATCACTTTAAAAAAATGAAAGGACAAGTCAAACAAGGAAATATTGTTTATAAATCATATATCTAAAAAAAGGACTTTTACCCAGAACACATAAAGAACTCCTACAACTTAAAAACAAGATAAATAATCCCACTGAAAAATGAGTAAGAGTCCAGGCATGGTGGTGCATGCATGTAATCCTAGCACTTTGGGAGGATGAAGCGGGAGGATAGCTTGAGCCCAGGAGTTCAAGACCAGCCTGGGCAACATAGTGAGAGTCTGTGTCTCCAAAAAAAATTAGCTAGATATGGTGGCGTGGGCCTGTAGTCCCAGCTTCTCAAGAGGTTGAGCTGGGAGGATGGCTTAAGCCCAAGAGTTTGAAGCAGCAGTGAGCTATTATCGCACCACTGAACTACAGCCTGTCTCATCAATCAATCAATCCATAAAAATGAGTAAGAGATCTGAATAGGTATTTCACCAGAGCAGATATGTGAGTGGCTAATAAGCACATAAAAAAGGCCACTAATAATCAGGAAAACACAAATCCAAATAAGAATAAAATACTACTTCACACTCACCAGAATGTCTATAATCAAAGAGGACAACAAGTTTTAGCAAGCATGTGGAGAAATTACAACCCTCATACATTCCTAATAGGAATCCAAAATGGTAGTCATTATGGAACATTTTCGCAGATCCTCAAAAAGCTAAACATAAAATCAAGGTATGACCTAGCAATTCCACTCCTAGATATGTATATACCCACAAGAATTGAAAACAAGTCTTCAAACAAAACCTTGTATTCCCATTGGCAAATTCACAAAAGCCAAAAGGTAGAAACAACCTAAATATCCACCAGCTGATGAATGGATAAACAAAATGTGCTACATACAATGGAATATTATTCAGCCATAAAAGGAGTGAAATACTGATACATGCTACAACACAGATGAACCATGAAAACATTATGCTAAATGAAAGCAATCAGGCATAAAAGGCCACTTATTGCATGATTCTCTTTATTGTGAAATCTTCTGAAAAGGCAAACTGAGAGATTTGACACAAAAAGTAGATTCATTGTTGCCTAGGGCTTCGGGTCAAAACAGGGAATTGCAAACTGGCACAAGGAATTTTTTGGGGTGATGGAAACGTTCTAAAACTAGATTGTGGATGATGGTTTCACAACTCTTAAGTTCACTAAAAATCATTTAATTGCAAACTTAAAATGAATGAATTTTATGATATATAATGTATACCTAAATAAAGCTGGGATTTTTTCCTAAGGGTCTGGGTATGGCTGGAACTGCTCTGCAAAGATAAGGGGAACAAACTGTTTATTGGTCAGAGAAAGAATGATGATGACAGAAAAAGAAAAGCTGGAATGTAGTCACTAAGAAAATGTTGCACCCTGAGACTCTACCACAATCCTGTATCATTAGTAATTATGAAAATTATTAAATGGTTGGTATGAATGAAGGAGTTAGTTGTTTTCTGGCATTGCAGGGCAAACCAGGAATAGCCCATAATGATGAAAGCATACGGATGCTGAAGAAAAAATGAGAACGACAAAAGTCAAAAAGAAAAACCAGGAAGACAACCTTGGGAGGGCTATCAGTTGGTACTAAGAACTGAGCAAAACTTTAGAAAGTTAAGGGACAGGGAAGCCACAGCTAGCTAGCATCAGGTTACACTGGTTTTCCTTGAATTTCTTTGCATTTCACCAGTTCCATTTAAATAGCAGGTAGGATAGCTGTCTATACTACCACATATTTAAAGTAATTATAGTGATGTGGAACAATTTTAAATGACTAATTTTAAAGAACATCGGTTGTTTTGCTATGACCAGCACTCTCATCCTCCTTCTTTAGGTTAGAAACCCTTCTTTGGTAAGGAACTCATTCTGTAAGATGTGAGTGGGGCTAACACGTTTTTCCCCCAAGCCATAGAGAAGGGCAAGTGACCCACAGTGGTCAGACTCTCCTATACCCCTAAACATAGTAATTGGTTCAAGGAAGGACATGTGACCCAAGTCACATCAATAATTGAGTCCTTGGATCTTTTCTGCCAGAACTAAACTGGTAAAATTTGAGCCTAGCACTGTCAAATCTCATTGTGGCCATTTTGTAGAAAACCTACCCAAGATATGAAGATAAGAGGCTGCTGACATCAACTGTATCCCTGAACCCAATATACTCAGTTACATGAGTCAACACTTTTTGTGTGTGTGCAAAATAATCTGATCTGTCACTTGTAACCCCAGAAAAAAAAAAAAAAGAAAATCCCCTGTAAAAAGCCACTGAAAAAAAGCAGTGTTTGCCACATGGTCCGAATGATGCAACCCAGCGTGTTTGCCACATGGGTCCAAATGATGCAACCCCAAAATAAAGAGGAGTTAACTCTGAAGAGATTGAGTTGACTGGAATGAAGAAGAAAAGCTCCAAATAAAGCATCAATTCTCAATTATTATCACAGGCTCTGTTTTCTAGGAAACCCAGACTAAAAGGGTATCTACAAAAACCTGTCAGCTATCATTAGGCTTAACAGTGAAACACAGAGTGGTTTCCCTTTGAGATCATAAATAAAACAAGGAAGGCCAGGCACAGAGATTCATGCCCGTATTCTCAGCAGTTTGGGAGGCCGAGGTGGGAGGATATCTTGAGGCTAGCAGTTTGAGACCAGCCTAGGCAACATAGCAAGACCCCATCTCTACAAAAAATTTAAAAATTAGCCAGGCATGGTTGTGCACACCTGTAGTCTTAGCTACTCAGGAGGCTAATGTGAGAGGACAGCTTGAGCCCAGGAATTCAAGGTTATAGTGAGCTATGATCACGCCACTATGCTCCAAGCTGGACAACAGAGCAAGAGTCCATCTCATAAAAATAAATAAATAAAAACTAAAAAACAAAAAAAGAATGTAAGAATGTTCAATATTAATACAATGTTGAACAGCAATGGTAGCAATCTACACAGTAATATAAAATAATAGTCTACAGAGCAGGATAAAAAATAGTAAGTCAGTTATAAGGTTTGAGAAAGAAGAAACAAAAAAAAATGATGATTTCCTGATCATATGGTTATCTACACAGAAAATATAAGGAATTCACATTCTTAAAATAAACAAGAGTTTAGCAAGGTAGCTGCATACAAAATTGTTATACAACTAGGAATAAATCTAACAAAAGATATGCAAGAACCTAACAGAAAATTATAAAATTTCATTGTACAACATAAAGAAGACCTAAATAAATGGAGAGATACACTATGGATCACAGAGTGGAAACTCAATATTATAAGATGTCATTTCTCCCCCAAATTAACATATATTCAATGCAGTCCCAATCAAATTCTAAGAGTTTTGGGTTCAAGGGGTTTTGTTTTGTTTTGTTTTTGGTATTCTAAAATTTACATGGGCCAGGTGCGGTGGCTCACGTCTGTAATCCCAGCACTTTGGGAGGCCAAGGCAGGTGGATCACGAGGTCAAGAGATCGAGACCATCCTGGTCAACATGGTGAATCCCCGTCTCTACTAAAAATACAAAAAAATTAGCTGGACATGGTGGCGTGTGCCTGTAATCCCAGCTACTCAGCAGGCTGAGGCAGAAGAATTGCCTGAACCCAGGAGGCGGAGGTTGCGGTGAGCCGAGATCGCGCCATTGCACTCCAGCTTACAAGAGCGAAACTCCGTCTCAAAAAAAATAAATAAAATAAAATTTACATGGGAATTCTAAAATTTACATGGGAATTCAAAGGGCTAAAAGCAGTCAATATTTTTTTTAAAGGTGGAAGGAGTTGCTCTACTGAGTGCCAAGGCTGATTATAACTAAGATTATTTATATTTTGTAAAAAATATATACTGTATAAGCAGACAAATAGAACAAAATAGAGATCCCAGATAAAGACCCATAAATAAAGATATATAATCTACAACAGATAATTTCATTGTACATTTTAAAATAACTGAAAGAATATAATTAGATTGTTTGTTACACAAGATAAATGTTTGAGATGATAGATACACCATTTACCCTGATGTGATTATTACACATTGTATGCCTGTATCAAAATAGCTGATGTGCCCCATAAATATATATGCATACTATGCCCACGAATATTAAAAATTATTTTTCTTCTTAAATCTAGGTGGAAAAAATAAAAATTGAAAAAATTAAATTAAAAAATTACTTTTTTTTTTCCGAGATGGATTCTCACTCTGTCACCCAGGCTAAAGTGTAATGGCGCAGTCTCAGCTCACTGAAACCTCTGCTTCCCAGGTTCAAGTGATTCTCCTGCCTCAGTCTCCCAAGTAGCTGGGATTATAGGAACCCACCACCACGTCCAGATAATTTTTGTATTTTTAGTAGGGGTTTTGTATTTTAGTAGGGGTTTCATCATGTTGGCCTGGTTGGTCTCCAACTCCTGACATCATGATCCGCCCACCTCAGCCTCCCAAAGTTCTAGAATTACAGGCGTGAGCCACCACACCCAGCCAAAAATTACATTTGTGTTTTTTTTTTTTTTTTTAATCTACAATAGAGATGGCAGGGCAGATTAATGGGGAAAGGATAATCCATCCAGAAAAAATTAAAATTTCACACCATACACGTATCAAGTCAAGGTGGAATATAAACCTAAATTTAAAAAGGGTAACTACAAATTTATGATAAAATGAATATCTTAGTATCTCAGGGTAATAAAGTATTTATTAAGACCCATAAAGTAATAACCATTAAAAAAAAGACAATAAATTAAACTTCATTAAAACTGAGAACATAGAGCTTTCATAAGACTCCATTAAAACATTTGCTATACATATAATCAATAAACAACTAATACACAGACTGTATGTGAAGTACTCACACAAAATCAATTTAAAAAAAAAAACCCAAAGGGAAAAAACAATGCAGGAAAAGGATAACAGCAAAAGAGTTAAATAAGCAATTTACAAAAGAAGAAATTCAAATAATCAATAAACATACAAAACAGAGCTCAACCTCATTAGTTATAAATTAAAAATTAAAACTTATCATGAGATAGCACGGTGCATCCACCAGATTGTGGCAAAAATGAAAAAGCTGGCCATACCAAGTGATGGCAATGATACAAAGCAACATTGTTGTGACACTGTAAATTTCTACAACCACTTTAGAAAACAGTTTGGCACTACCTAACTAATAAGCATTGCTGTACCAATAAAGATTGCTATCTATG
The DNA here is from genome assembly GCF_049354715.1 of Callithrix jacchus. Lineage (NCBI taxonomy): Eukaryota > Metazoa > Chordata > Mammalia > Primates > Cebidae > Callithrix > Callithrix jacchus. Next base: position 99,781,356 of record NC_133508.1, read on the forward strand.
ACCCAGCAATTGCACAGGTGGCTATATTCTAGAGAAACTCATGCATATGCATACCAGAATATTAGTATAGGAATGTTCATAGAAATGTTGTAATAATAAAAACATGAATCTAAATGTTCGCCTACTATAGAATGGATAAAATGCGGTATATTTATGCAATGAAATGCTACAAAGCAATGAAAATGAATGAACTTCAACTACTCAGAATATCATGAATTAATCTACCAAATTATAATTCTGTGCAAAGAAGCAAGACAGAAAAGCATATACACAATACAATTCCACCCAAATGACTTCAAAAGGAGAAAAAAACATTTTGCTTAGTAATGCATTCACAGATGGTAAGATTAAGAAAGCAAGGAAATGGTTATCCCGAAAGTCAGAATAGTGGACTGGAGTAGTCCGAAGAAGAGGCAAGATTTAGGAAAGAAAAGGAAGAATATATCTAAAAGAAAAAACATCAGAACAGTTAGAGATGTAAATGAGCATAGCATTTGTGGGGGTATAGTGAAAACACCAGACTGACTGGAGGACAATAAGTAAACGATAGAATAAGTCAACAAGAGGAGGACCAAATTACAGATAACCTTAAAATCCAAGGCTGGGTGCAGTGGTTTACACCCGTAATCCCAGCACTTTGGGTGGCTAAGGCAGGTGTGGTTCACGAGATCAGGAATTCGAGACCTGTCTGGCCAACATAGTGAAACCCTGTCTCTACTAAAACTACAAAAAATTAGCTGGGGGGGGTGGTATGCACCTGTAATCCCAGCTACTCAGGAAGCTGAGGCAGGAAAATTGCGTGAATCCGGGAGGCGGAGGTTGCAGTCAGCTGAGATTGCGCCACTGCACTCCAGCCCTGGTGACAGTGTGAGCTGTGAGCCTCTGTTTTACACACACACACACACACACACACACACACACACAGATCCAAGCAAGGGTTTGGCTTTAGCACTATAAGAAGTCACTTATATTCTTGAACTGCACAATGCCATGATGAAAGCTGTGTTTTAGGGAGATTTAATCTGCAACACACTTGAATGAGAAGAGAGAAAGACAAGATTAGCTAGTAGCTTTCTATGGTCATCTAGAAGTGAAATAATGAAGGATGCTCCAACATTGCTGGATGGCATTCATTTAAACACTTTAGGTGTCAGGCATCCATAGGATCTGTGTGAAGCACTAGAGATAAAAAGTCAAGATCCAGACCTGCCATCAAAGAGCTCAGAAAAACAGTATAAAAATAGAGAAGGGGGTGGAGGAACATAAGAAATGTAACTTTAATAAAAAAAAGAATAGCTCATAAAATCAGTGCTGAGGAAAAGAAAAAAATAAAAGGTTCCTAGCCCTCAAGAGCTCTATAAGTCAGGTACACATAAGGTAAGTATAACTATATAGCCCAAGAATTGATAAGGAAGAGAATTAACAGGAAGTAGCAATGACTATACCACATACATGGGAGAAATGTGACAAGGAAAGGAAAAGGAATGTTTGGTTGGCAGCTGAAAACACCAGAACACTCAACAGATCTTTGTTTTATTATGAGAAAGGTATCTTATGGTTTAAGGGAAAGGTCCACTAAAAGGAGTAGATTGAAGATGTCAGAACAGGGAAAGTTGTGGGATCAAGACTCAGAGAGACGGCAAGATAGAATTTCAAAGTATAATAAAATGGGTAAGCTTTAGGAACAAGAGACCTTTCGGGCTCAAGGGAAAGATGATTAAATCATATATTGGGAGAGTAGTATGCAAAGGTTAAAATGAAGGACTAATGGTAGTCCCAAACTTTTCAGTAAGATGAGGTAGAGAAACAAAAGTATTAAATAAGAGAAATGATTTAAGGTAAACCTCATCTCAAATGGCAAGATATTAAGACATAAAGATCAACTCTGGAATGTTCTAGTCTCTCTCTAACATTCAGAGAAGCAAGTTAGATATTCAGCATTAAGAATTAGTGAGATGAGTACAACAAAAGATCAGGGAAGTATATGTGTCCAGCAAGATAAAACAGGCAGCACTGAAATATTGGTAATATACGGAACTATGAATTGAACAAAGTAGATTATGTAGATTGAAAGACTGGGCCCATCTGTCCAAAGTTACTAACATATATAAGACTAAAAACAACTGAGGTGTTAAATAAGTCTACATGCAGGAAATCCCACTCATGTAAGAGTTTCCTCAGAAATAAAGATCTGATGGAAACCTTTCATTAAATTTGGCTGCTTACACAGCAAAATGATACTTGGTTAACAAAGGAAGGACTAAGAAAGCAGGCATCACATTTGGGATAGTAGCAGTGACACTGTTAGGAAACCTGCAACTACCCACAGAAAATATTCTGCAGAAAGAAAATATAGTCAAATAACGAGTAAGCCAAGCACAGTAGCTCATGCCTGTAATCCCAGCACTTGGGGATGCCAAGGTGAGCAGATCCCTTGAGCCCCAGAGTTCAAGACCAGCCTGAGCAACATGGCAAACCCCATCTCTACAAAAAAATGCAAAAATTAGCCAGACATGGTGCTCGTAGTCCCAGCTACTCCAGAGGCTGAGGTGGGAGAATCACTTGAACCCAGGGGCAGAGATTGCAGTCAGCCAAGATTGCACCACTGCACTCCAGCATGGACAACAGAACAAGACCCGTCTTAAAAAAAAAAAAATTCTGAAATCAGAGAAGTAGGATTTGAGTCCTGATTTAGGCAAATAAAATTGCTCTTTCTAGGCCTCAATTCCCCATCTAGAAAATAACAATAATAACAGTAATATAAAAACAATAATAGCAGTAGCTAATATTTTTGAATGTTTATGTTACAGGCACAGTACTAATGCATTATTAGAACTGTATTAGCTCACTTACACACTTAACTCACTTAATCCTCACATTAATTATATAGAGGCTGTTATCTCCATTTTTCTGTGGTGTATGCAGAATTTCAACCTGCCTGTGCAATCTGATCCCAGAACCTATATTCTTTAGAACATTCTTCTGCCTCTCTGGGTTATGAAGATGAGAATGCAGTAAAAAGTGCTTTAAGTGTACACAAATGTCCACTGCTGAGTATCTAGAGACAGGACAAAATAATCCCAACAAAATCCTAGACGATGTGTCTACAAACAGTCAACATTCCATAAATCCATGGGCCTTATCCTCAAAAAGTTAAGGGAACAGACATATAAAAAGGCAACTACTAGATATAAACAAAATATACATGCTGCTTTTCTAGGTGAGCTGAAGTAAACAGTATAATTAGTGATAGAAGAATAAAGAGCCTTCAGAAATCACCAAATCACAGCCTCAAAAAATAACCGCATTAAATGCAAAGGGCTAAAAAATAACTGAGACAAAAACGAGATAGTTATAATTCTTTTTAAAGTAAAGGTTTCTGAACAATCACAAAGCTTTAAAAAGAAATAAGGTTTCAAACAGGAACAGGCTTTTCACAGAGCAACAAATTTCATATATGCACACTATGGAAAGAATTATCGTTTCAAACAAATGGTCCTAAACCACAATATAAATATTGTAGTAAAAAATAGTTGATACTTACTAGGCATTACACATAGCACCATTCTAAGCACTTTAGAGGTATCAATTTATTTAATCCTCACAACTCTATAAGGTTAAATCCTACTATCATCCTCATTTTCTAAATAGAGAAAATAAGACAGAAGCGTGGTCAAGTAACTCAGCCATGTTTATTCAATGACTGGCTGTGCTGGGATGCCAAACCCAGGAAATTCATATCCAGAATTTGCGCTATACTTCCTCTAATAGAAAACTAAAAGGCAGAACACAGATTGATTCATAAGTATTATTCAATCATATTTGATAATGAGGAAGAACCTTTCATTCACAATAAGCAGTTAATAACTCATTACCCATAGCAGTTCTGTCTTTGGCATTCCTTGCAAGTTAAGTCTGCACATTCTCACTGGACAATCTCATCAAACCACCCACCCACCGGCAAATACAATCTACTTGCTGATATTCTCAAATCTAGATCTCCAGCCCAATCTCTCTTCTGTACCTCCAACCTGCACCAAAACCAAATAGATACTTCTCTCTGAATGATTCATGAGCCCCTCAAAATTAACATGTCCAAAACTGAATCATCGTCTTTCCATTTGTATCTCTGAATCTCAAAGCCTTTTTCCTCCTGTACTTTCTTACCCCAAAGACTGCCATCATCATCCACCTGATCGCCCCACTGAGGATGTCATTCCCAGACTCCTCAATCTTCTTCACCGTGAATGTCCAATTACCAATCACTACCATGTCTACCTCCTGTCTGTCCAATCAGTACACATCTCTTCATTCACATTACCTAACTTAATTTTATAGCCTCTTAAAAAGCTGTTCTTTGCATTTTGTGTCGTTTTGCACAACTGATTATCTTTTTTTCTTATGGTTTGTCCTTGTGGTTTATTAGTGGCAAACTCCACTAATAAACATACAATTTCATATCCAACTCTCTAATGTGCACTTGCTTTATCAGCACAATATTTTCAGAGATAAACTTCTGGTTCTGAGAGAAATTAATACTAGGAATGCATGTCAAGTAGTAACATTTTTTAATATCATCACCATCATTTTTTAGTCATTTTACTAAAAAAAAAAAAAAAATTCCTCTCGTCACAATTCCCTGGAAGAAACTAATTACTACAAGTGTTTGATGACAGGTAGTATAGGCCATGTACTATGCTACACACATTACACAAATTATGCCATTTAATGTTCACAACTACACTATGAGCTGAGAACTATTAATATTCTCATTTGCCAGATGAGGAAACTGAAATTTGGCCTAACAATTTGGCCAAGGTCCCAAGTTAGAAAGTAATAGAATTTGAACCCATGTCAGAGTCTTGACAGTAGAGCCCAGGCTCTTACACACATGCTATTTTGTCCCTTAGGGAAAAAAATATAACAACATGCTTTAACGCTGGAAAGAAAAAAACAAAAATCTCTGTCTCAAAAGTAGCTAGGACTACAGGTGCAACAAAACACCTGGCTAAATTTTTATTTTTATTTTTTGGTAGAGATGGGGGTGGAGATCTCGCTATGCTGCCCGGACTAGTCTTGAACTCCTGGCCTAAGTGATCCTCCTGCCTCGGCCTCCCAAAGTGCTGGGATCACAGGCATGAGCCACTGCACCAGGCCCAAAAATTTTTAAGAAATGTCAGCAAACTAAAAGGACTCAGAGCCCCAGAAATACAACTGTCCAGAAACAAAAAAAGTAATTAATTTGAATGTTTCTTTTCTTGGGACATTATAATTCACACAAATATAATTTTATTAAAACAAAAATATCTACTGTCTTATCCGTAAGTACATTCCACAAAGAAATTCTACAAATATTAGAATCCGCTGTCATTCAATTTTTATTTGGCAGGTGAGAGAAAGGTGGCAACCAACCACAAGTAGGTGAAAGGCTTTGAAACCTACACCTTGATCACTTGCTTTATTTCAAGACTGCTAACATATGAGAGAAAGCCAATGTGTAAAAAACACTGCCTATCATCCATCTTCCTCGAGTGCTCGGAGAAACACAGGCGCACAGTTAAAATTCACATGCGAACTCAGATGGAGCTTCAGCCTGCAATCCGTCGAGGATTCGGCAGCTGGACACCGAAGGTGAAGCCCGCAGCTCTCAACTTTTCATTCTGGCCACACGGTTTCAATCCAGGACGCACAAGCCCATTTAAAACCCGGCCCAGGGTTAAAAGAGGGTTCCTGTCAGATTTCTCAGGAAGAGCGAGACGCGTGAAGGAGGGGCGGCCTCCCACCCGCCCCAAGCCGCCGCGCGCCTCTCCTTTTGTTGGGGTGGAGAGGAGGGCGGACCCCGCACCCTCTCGGGACCAACGGGGGGTGGGCGGAGAGAGTGGGGGAGCGACCCCGCAGCGGCCCCCGACCAGTCTGGGGGTGGGAACACAAAGAATTTGAGAAGCGGTCGACGAGCTCCTCCACCCGCCCTTCCAAAAACCGCCGCGAAAATCCAGGCCCGGGCCGCAGAGGAGCCAGCGGAGGCGGGAGCGCTGGCGACCGCGGCCCTTTCCGCTCCCGGCCAAGGCACAGCGGCGGGCGCGGGAAGAAGGCTCGTGTTCGAGGGCGGCGCGAGGCCTCCGCTACCGCCGCAGCCACCGCGAACCCCTTCCGCCCCGCCGCGGGCTAGGCCGCGGGATCCTGGCGCCGGCCCCGCCACACCCACTCGCCTCCTAGGCCCGGCCCGGGAAGACTCCGCGGCTCTTCCTCGGGCGGCTACGGCGCGCCCCACGCCGGATATTTACCTGCTGATTTTCTGGGCGAAGGCGCGGCGCTCCGCCATGGCTGCTGAGGCCGCGGCGGCGGCGGGCTGGGCGCGGACCGGCGGGCGCGTGCCTCCTCGCTCGTGCTCCCTCCCTCCCGGCCTCCGCCAGTCCCGGCTCCGGACCTGGGAGGCTGGGGCTGGCGGCCGGAGCCGGGAACGAGCCCTGCCGTAATGCTCCTTAGAGGCGCGCACCAAGAAACCGCTCCTCCCCCAGCGCGTCAATCCCGGCGGGAGCCCCGGCTTCGGAAGGCGGCTGCGGCCGGCGGGAGCCGGGGAGAAGAATGGAACGCTGAGGGAGCCAGGCGCCAGCCCTAGTCGCTTCACTGCCGCGGGGCCTGCAAGACCGAGAGGTCGCAGAGAGAAGCTAGAGAGAGCCCAGCGACCTGGCGAGGCAAGAAAATAAGTTAACCGAACGCGTAGGGGGAGCTTGGCTTTCCCGAAATGGAAGGGAAGGTGGGCTTTGCCGAGGGGGCTGTGCTTCACCGCCCTGGATGACTGGGTTCATGTGTCTGCAACACCCGTCTCCGAGCTTTTTAAAGCACTTTGGTTTCTGCTTCGGCCTCATGAATGGGGTCTAACTGGAGAAACAGTGGTTTTTCTTATAGAGAAAGGGACAGAAAATACCTTGCTCCTGGAGAGGTAACAATAGTAATAGTTGACTTCTGGTGCTTAGCCACTGGATTAAAGTTTTTCAAGCATGAGCACTTTGAAGTAGATCGTTACTATCCCCATTTTAGAAGGAAGGAAATTGGCTCAGAAAAGCTAAGTGACTGGCCCCAGATGGTAAACTCTTCCACTGAGGCTCAAACCCAGAACTTGTTCTTTTCTTTTAAGGACATTTGTTTCTGTATGATTTCCCCCTTTTGAGTCTCGCTTTCTCTGCCTCTTTCATTTATACATAATCCAAGTGCTCTCTAACGTTCTCCCCCATTTTGATGTTCTGTTAAATAATCACTGTGTTAACCACTGAAACTGACCTTGTCCATAATACCCTATAAAATAAAGACTAACAGATTTGTTGTCAATCTGTTCTGTTGTAATCCCATAGTGTCTAGAATATTTGGCTCCTAATACATATCTGTTTATTACTGAAATTATGGTGACACTAAGAAAAATATCTTGGTGTCTTGTAGTACCTTTCCTCTTAAATATTGCAGGAACTTAATATGTGTATTTATTTATTGTTATTATATTCTCAGTATGCCCTGGTGGAATATGTTGGATACCTATTTTCCTCTCTTTGACCATTGGAAAATCTGTAGCTTGGAGCCATTAGGTCACTTGCCAGAGTCACACACTGAGTCAAAGGTGAAAGCCTCAATTAGTCAGATCCATAACTTCCTGTCTAGGACTGTAACTTCTGTGGAAGACTGTGTGTTTATATAACAATGCTCATTCCAGTAACATACTGCTTTTATTTGTTTATTTACTTACTGACTTATTTGAGACAGAGTCCCCCTGTGTTGCTCAGGCTGGAATGGACAGTGGGCTACAGCCTAAAACTCCTGGGCTCAAGCAATCCTCTTGCCTAAGCATCTGGAGGAGTAGCTAGTACCACAGGCTCTTGCCAGGGCGTCCTCCAGTAACACACTGCTTTCAAATGCTTGTTTACTGGGGGAAAAGACCGTCTATTCAAAGAAGATTGATACATGGCTTCTACCTAAGTATAGAGCCCACCTAGGTGTTTTAAAAAACACAAAGGTGAGCTAGACACAGTCCTGCTCTCAGAATGTTTGAGTCCATTGGGAGTCAAGGCTGTCACTGTACCTGGCTTTTAAGACCCTCTGTGATAGGAACCCAGACTTATTTTGTCACTTTCTAACTCTGTGACCTTAGGCAAGTTACTCAACCTCATCTCTAAAAGGAGGAAAATAATTATATCTACTCGAAAGGGTGTTGTGAACCTAATATAAAGTTCACAGAACAGGGCCTGGCTCATGGTAAGTACTGTATGTGTCAGCTATTATTATTATTATCACAGTTACTGTCATTATTCATCCTATACTTAAGCTTGTCCTGGGTGTTTGATAGTCCCTGAATTGGTTGTCTGCTCTCATCCTCCCAGCCAGATGTTGCATGCCTTGATCTCTGCTCTCCAAACATCTTTTCACTACTCTCTTAGAGAACTGGCCACATTTTGCTTTGAATAGTTCTTTGTATATATGACTCACTAGTTGCCAAAGTGTCTGAAAGGCATGTACTGTGCAGCCTACTGGAAACATGTAGAGCAGAAAGAGGACAAGCAGGACCATGCTGTAAGCAGGGTAATGCAGAGTTGGGGGAACACTGTAAGCAGGAAGGGTGATCCTCACCTCTGGGGAAGAGCTGGCAGTCACAGACCAAGTCATGTGGGCTGGTATCCCTGCCCCCAAGGGTTTCAATGTCAGGAAATACATGGAATGCAACAATGGGATTTGAAAGTGGAATTATTTCGGCTGGCTAGCATCGATGCTCCCCATACCACCCCTACACACACACACACACACACACACAATCCACTATACTTCTGTGGCGCTCACTCCGCCACCCCCAGTTTCAAGGGTCTTTTGACCTTGACCAAGCAAAGCAGCACACTCTTCTGGCTTCTGTGACTGATTTGGGGATAGGCATCTATATCAAGCCAAGACAATCAGGCCCAACCAGAATTAGAAATTGCATTTGCTATACCAGGGCACTCCAGCTAAAGAAGGCATATCTGAAAGTGAAGCCAAACACAGCAGAGAAGAGAGCAAAAATAGTGAAAAACAAAAGCTCCTTAGAATGTAACATGACTTGAGCCTTGGACTTTGCATGAGCTAAAAATGTGCTGGATATTTTTGGGAGAGGAGAATGGCTGGTTTTTCATTAAGTTTGCTTTCATTAGCAATTCAAATCTCACCTGATACAGGACTTCATTCAGTAAACTAACATTCATTAAGTATTTAATATACTAGACACTGGAAATATAGTGGTAAATAGCACAGTATTTCTGTCCTCAAAGAGTCTAGAGTCTGGTGGAAGGGAAAAGCAAGTAAATAGCAGGTTACATGCTGAGACACAAAAACTTAAGGAAGCTATTGGAGTACATATAAATTCTTGATAGCATCAGTTCTCACATAGGAGGTGTTAAAAACTGGATGGAGTTTAACCTCGTCTTTAGTCCTGTTATATAACCTGGCAGAAAGGCTGGCTATAGCTCTGGGAACCTGAGTAGCCCAATTCAGAATTCAGGACCCAAGCTCCCCACTGATGGAGAGATACAAAGAAACTACTTGCAGAAGCCGGGGCCAATTTGGCAGAGTGTACTCAAAACAGTGAGTTTTAGGTAAGAAAGCCTCAGAACAGTTTTCATTAGACTTCTGCTAAGTCCCTCAAGCAGAAAACTTAGGGATATGACAGAAAAAAAAAAGAAAAGAGAAAAGAAGGTGGGAAAAATATGAGTTTTGCATTCTAACCCTTAACAAACTCAGATCTACCCCCTTTAATATAGCACCAAGGAAGATCATGGAGGGGCTCAGTCAAGGGCTTAAGGCTATATAGTACAAAGGAGTAGAGTTTTCGTGTCCTGACGGATAAAGTTCTGGCTTTGCAAGCAGTATGTGTTCTCTTTTGGGATTTGGGAGAGCATAGAGAATGGTTCCTTTTTTTCAGGCATGGGCTTTTATGAAACACCACTGGTTTCATACAATAACGTCAACATGGAGCTTCCTTCTTTGGAATCTCCATCAAGGCCAAATGAATGTGGCCCAGAGGAAGGGAGAACTGACGCATGATATGTGGGTTTACCTCAATCCCAAACTAAAGCTTAGCCGTTGGACACTAAATCTAAGCTAGGGATGCTTTTGCCTGACTTTGTCCTCTGCTTCACTTCCTCCCAATATCTAGCAAGTATCATTTTTACAATTCAGAGGTCCTAGCCATACATCACAACTAATAGCACCCACATTCACTTTGTTGTAATACTCACTACACTATTCAAGTATTGCCTGTTAATCTTTGTACTCCATTGAACTTGATCTCTTGTTCACCATTATATTTCCAGTTTTTGTTAAAATATATTTTATTGCACTTTAGGTTCTGGGATACATGTGTAGAACATGCAATGTTTATAATAGAACATGGCAATGTGGTTTGCTGCCTCCATCCCTGTCACCTGTGTCTGGCATTTCTCCCCATGTAACCCTTCCCCAACTCCCTACCCCCTGCAGTCGCTCCCCTAGTCCCCCCCAACTAGACCCCAGTGTGTGATGCTCCCCTCCCTGTGTCCATGTGTTCTCATTGTTCAATACCCGCCTATGAGTGAGAACATGCAGTATTTGATTTTCTGTTCTTGTGTCAGTTTACTGAGAATCATGGTTCCCAGGTTCATCCATGTCCCTACAAAGGACACAAACTAACCTTTTTTTTATGGCTGCATAGTATTCCATGGTGTATATGTGCCACGTTTTCCCTATCCAGTCTATCATCTATGGGCATTTGGGTTGGTTCCAGGTCTTTGCTATTGTAAACAGTGCTGTAATTAACATATGTGTGCATGTGTCTTTATAATAGAACGATATATTTCCAGTTTCTCATGCACTGCCTGATCCATTATAATTGCTCAGTAAATGTCTTTGAGTGAATAAATGCCATAACTAAAGTATTGCTAGATCCTGCCTATATAAGTCCATTTTCATACTGCTATAAAGAACTGCCCAAGACTGGTTAATTTATAAAGGAAAGGGGTTTAATCGACTCACAGTTCAGCATGGCTGGGGAAGCCTCAGGAAACTTAAAATCTTGGCAAAAGGCAAAGGGGGAGCAAGGCAGCTTCTTCACAAACAGCAGGAAGAAGTGCCGAGCAAAGGGGGACAAGCCCTTACAAAACCATCAAATCTCCTGAGAACTCACTCACTATCACAAGAACAGCTTGGGGGAAACTGCCCCCATGATTCAATAACCTCCACCTGGTTGCTCCCTTGACATGTGAGGATTATGGGTATTACAATTCAAGATGAGATTTGGGTGGGGACACAGCCTAACCCTATCACTGCCTTAATTTATATTTCCCCAAAAACAGAGCTTGAGGCTTGGATGCAGGTAGTTTGTTAGGAAGTGATACTAAGAAGCTGGAATAAGAAAATGGAGAGAGTAGAACAGAGTAAGTAAAGCCAGTAAATAGTGTTGTTGAGATGTTACCACTGTGGGCAACTGAGGCTCAATCCCACCTGCAACCTGTGTGAGGTTTAGAATGCACCTCAGAATTGTCTCTTTGAGGCTGGGTATTTACCTGATGCCTTCTAGACCCCTTGGTTGAAGGTTTACTCTTGGGATATTAATTACCCCCACACGTAATGCTACAAAAAGCTAAGAGACATGGTATGTGTTTCTAGTGGTCAGCTAACAGTGCCCCTGAGAATTGTTCACCACAGCTGCACCCAAAATCAGAAAGGAGCCATGGGGTGAAGTACAGGGTTCCAATAGTATCAATACAGATCCCCTGAAGGTGATGCAGAGTCTACAATAGCAATCTTGTCAGAATAGAACGTCTTTGTACTTCATGGTTCTGCTGTTTTACAGAGTTGGGAAAGACCAAAAGGCAGACAGACCACCTGAGTCAAAATGGCCCACAGTGCAGGCTCAGTGCCTACTTTAAAAATAGGTCCATAGCACGGTGGCGGGCACCTGTAATCCCAGCTACTCGGGAGGCTGAGACAGGGAATCGCTTGAACCTGGGAGGTAGAAGTTGCAGTGACCCGAGATCATGCCACTGCACTCTAGCCTGGGCAACAGAGTGAGACTGTCTCAAAAAAAAAAAGTCCACAATCTTTTTTCTCAATGAGCTATTGTATCAGTAGAAAAAAACAAAAGTAGCTTTTCCCATATTCTTACAACATACTTCTGACACCAGATATGTGGGACTTTTTTCTCCATACATGAAGCAAGCAATCAAGTATGCAGCAGACACCAGTTGATTCTCCTCCAATTCAGTTCTGACACTGTCTACCTGGAGTTGGCATCAGATCCCACAGGTTAAGGACTCAGTCCCACAAAACTGACCCCCCACATCCAGTGCCAATTGCAAGCCACATGTTATTCTACCAGTGCTTTGAATGAATGACTGTAAATTGGAGTTCCCACAACCCCTTTCCTTGTTTGATTAATATACTAGAGCAGCTCACAGAAAAACATGAATAACCTAAGAAAAATGAGCCAGCCATGTGAAGAGGTGCTGTTTAAATATAAACTTGAATGGCCAAACATAAGAAAATGCATATCCTGGTAATAAGGGGAATGCAAATTAAAATGAGATACTATACTTACTTATCAGATTGTAATATACAAAAATTTAAAGGTTTGGTGATATCAAGTGTAAGCAAGGGTGTGAAGAAATATGAACTGAAACACTGCTGGTGGAACGGTAAATTGATATAACCTCTTTGTGAGAAATTTGAGAGTACCTAGAAAAATACAGAATATATACAGCTTATGATCCAGCATTTCTAAGACCCTTACATATTTACAGAGAAGTTCTCTGTATGTGTGGGAATCACATATACAATAATTTTATTGTAGCTTTAATAAAAAATTGGAAGCAACTTAAGTATTCACAAAGAGGATTAGATGAATAAAGTTATTCATTCATTCTATAAGTATTTATTGAGAACTTACTATGTGCCAGGCCCCGGGGTTACTACTAAAAGTATGAAACAGTCTTTACTCTCAAGAAACTTACAGTCCAACAGATGAGAGACATTAAATAATTAAAAATAATCCCATTATGATATTGATGGTGAAGCATTAAGTACAGGCTATTAAGAAACTGTTAAGGTGAAACAAATCAGAAGGGATATTTTATTGAATGCACATAAGGAGAAAGCTCATTGCAAAATGGTGTAAATAATAAGGGGATTTGTGTTATACGTAAGCAGCAATCCTGAGGGTGGGGCTGGCTCTAGGTTGTTTAATTTGGTGCCTTAGTAAGTAACATCATCAAGCACCCATGTTGTATACATCTTCCTACTCAGTTAATCTCAACATATTGTGGTCACCTCACTCTCCTTATAGTAATAAGTATAAGATATATGAAATAATCCAGTGGAAGGACGTTTTTCTTCTTTGTATTATTTCTCATAAATAATTTTCATTTTAATACTCATTAAAAATCCAAACATTTTGAAACTATGAATTATTCATATTTAGGGGAAATAAAAACATATATGTACACTTTTGGGTAGTAATAGAAATTTATTTATTTTCTGAGACAGAGTCTTGTTCTGTTGCCCAGGCTACAGTGCAGTGACACAATCTCGGCTCACTGTAACCTCTACCTCTCAGGGTCAAGCGATTCTCCTGCCTCAGCCTCCCGAGTATCTGGGACTACAGGCGCATGCCACCATGCCTGGCTAATTTTTTGTTACATTTTTAGTAAAGACGGGTTTTCACCATGTTAACCAGATGGTCTCGTTCTCCTCACGTCGTGCTTGTGAAAAACGCGCACTTTGAATGAAAAGACCTTCCAAACAGGCTTTGTGTGAGCAACATGGCTGTTTATTCACCTGGGTGCAGGTGGGCTAAGGCCGAAAAGGCCATTAGCAAAGGGCATTGGGATAGGAGTTGGTTTTATAGGTTTGGGTAGTTTTTTTGGGGGGTGAGGTGTTGCTGAGTAAGTTTAGTTACAGTGGTGGGTGGTAGGGGCAAGGAGTATACAAGTTCAGTTACAGTGGCAGGGTTGGGTGAGAGGTACTTACATTATCATAAGAACGGTTAAGATGGCACGGTTGGGTGAGGGGCTTGTGGGAAGCTCTGCTGCGCAATTAGGGACAATGGCGAACGCAGGCAGTGGGTGGGAGACTTCAGGCAAGCAGGCAAGCAGGACTTCAGACTTTCAGGCTCCAGGCTTGCATATGGAGACCTGACAGTGAACTGCCTGCCTCGGCCTCCCAAAGTGCTGGGATTACAGGCCTGAGCCTCTGTGCCCGGCCTATCTTTAATTTTTTAGTGAAATATTTTATATTTAATTTTTGTGGGTACACAGTATATATTTTGGGGGTACATGAAATATTTTTGTTATAGGCATGCAATGTGTAATAATCACATGAAAAATGGGATATCCATCCTCATTTATCCTTTGTGTTACAGACAATCCAATTAATTATACTATAAGTAATTTTTTTTCTCTTAGGTATAGATATCCCAGGTCTCTTTCTTTTTTTTTGAGATGGAGTTTTGCCGTTGTTACCCAGACTGGAGTGCAATGGCATGATCTCGGCTCACCGCAACGTCCGCCTTCTGGGTTCAAGCAATTCTCCTGCCTCAGCCTCCCGAGTAGCTGGGACTACAGGCGCGCACCACCTTGCCCAGCTAATTTTTGTATTTTTAGTAGAGACAGGGTTTCACCTTGTTGACCAGGATGGTCTCGATCTCTTGACCTCGTGATCCACCCGCCTTGGCCTCCCAAAGTGCTGGGATTATAGGCGTGAGCCACCACGCCCGGCCCCCAGGTCTCTTTCTAACCAGGTTTTCTTTTTTTTTTTTTTTGAGACGGAGTTTCACTCTTGTTACCCAGGCTGGAGTGCAATGGCGCGATCTCGGCTCACCGCAACCTCCGCCTCCTGGATTCAGGCAATTCTCCTGCCTCAGCCTCCTGAGTAGCTGGGATTACAGGCACGCGCCACCATGCCCAGCTAATTTTTTGTATATTTAGTAGAGACAGGGTTTCACCATGTTGACCAGGATGGTCTCGATATCTTGACCTCGTGATCCACCCGCCTCGGCCTCCCAAAGTCTAACCAGGTTTTCATTAGAATACCTTAATGAAATGCTCTAAACCCTAACATCTCTTTCAACCTTAGAACATGCATAACATTACAGTTTTTTTAAATAGTGTAACCAGGCCGGGCGCGGTGGCTCACGCCTATAATCCCAGCACTTTGGGAGGCCAAGGCGGGTGGATCACGAGGTCAAGAGACGAGACCATCCTGGTCAACAAGGGGAAACCCGGTCTCCACTAAAAATACAAAAATTAGCTGGGCATGGTGGCGCGCGCCTGTAGTCCCAGCTACTCGGGAGGCTTAGGCAAGAGAATTAGCTTGAACCCAGAAGGCGGAGGTTGCGGTGAGCCGAGATTGTGCCATTGCACTCCACTCTGGGTAACAACGGCAAAACTCCGTCTCAATGAATGAATGAATGAATGAATGAATGAATGAATGAATAGTGTAACCTGTGGGTTGTAATGTACTGATAGTGTAATGAAGTGTCAAGAGCTAAAATCGATGTTTTCAGCATTTGTTTGCACACACCAAATTCTCGTAAATTGTAAATGTATGAGACTATTACTATTATATCATAGTAAAAGTAAAAAGGATCTGTGACATTCATGATAGAAAAATGTTGAAAGTCATATTTCACTACAGCTTTTTATATGCCATTTATTTCGATGCTAAGTTTTTTAAAAAATTATTTGTGCATGTGTATCCAATTTTGTTATAAAATAAATCATTAACGTTAGGGACAAGGAAACCCCCTCTGTGCAGGCTGACCCCTTCCCCCACTCTGATTGCTCTGCAGCTGCATTCCTAAACCCCTACCTAGACGCCACATCAAGGCTGCCGCGCACACTGCAATTAAGCAAAGTCTGATTACAGCCATCCGGGCAGCTCCGGGGCAGACAAGAAAAACATGTTGGTTATCCATACTTGTAAATTCCTTTTTAACACTTATCTGTAAAAAAAACTCACGGATTCTCTCTTTTTTTAAAAGACTGCCACCACAAAAGTCACAGGATAATGTATAGTAGGTCTGTTACAAGTTAACAAACTATCTCTGTGCTTGTTACCAGTGGATAGATTACGCCCCTCTCACCCAATATAAACCCCTCAATTTGTAGCTCAGCGCTGCCTCCTCTTTGACTGTTACAAAGCAGCCTGGCAGGTTGATAAAACTTTCTCTTGGCTACCCTTACAATTAATCTGTCGTGTAAGTATAGCATGTTCTGATAAATTTACTCCATTTAAAATCATATATAAATCTGAAATCATTACAAAGCATTTTTTGGATATTAACATGCTTCTATATTTTATAGGCCAGATGCTTACAATTGAAGAGTATTTGCCTAATGTTATTAATTGGATTGTTAATGCTATATCAATTCCAGCTTGGTATGACATTTATAAAAGCATAATCCTAAAAGCATAGTTTCTACCCTTCAAGATGTTCTCTATTGTGGGGGACAGCAAACTTTTTCTGTGAAGTGACAAATATTTTAGGCTTCACAGATCTTATAAAGGTCTCTGCTGGCGATCTTTCCTCTCTCTCCAGTCCCTTTAAACTGCCAAAACCATTCTTAGCTTGCAGATGGTACAAAGACCATGTCCACCCTGGAGTTGCTTTATGACAGCATCCACAGCCACCTTGACAGGTCGATGTCACTTCTGTGCCTGCTCAGTTGTCTGTTGATCAAAAAGACCAGCACATTATTGGTGGGCTTCTTGTGTTTGAAGAATTTGTCAGACTTCTTGATATTCAGTGCAGGCTTGTTGGGACTGGCTTTAGGGAGTTCTTTACCCATGATGCAGCGGCTCCAAACAACCTCAGGAAGACAGCTGAACTAAGAAAGCAGGATCACAAGGTCCCACCACAGTCTGTCTGCAAGCTGAGAGCAAGGAGAGTCAGTCTGAGTCCTAAAACTGAAGAACTAGAAGTCTGATGATATTCGAGGGCAGGAAGCATCCAGCACAGGAGAAAGATGTAGACTGGGATGCCAGGCCTGTTTCAGCCTTTCACGTTTCTCTGCCTGCTTTATATTTGCTGGCAGCTGATTAGATTCTGCCCACCAGATTAAGGGTGGGTCTGCCTTCCCAGCCCACTTACTCAAATGCTAATCTCCTTTGGTAACACCCTGCAGGGGCACCCAGGATTAGCACCCTGCATCCTTCAATCCAATCATGTTGACACTTAGTATTAACAAGTCCACCCCTTGTCAACTTGAACCCATACACATCTCCTGAGATCACTCATAATCTTCAAATGAAGACAATCATAAGGTCATAATTATGCCTAACATAATACAACTATTCTTCATACACCCGGAAACGAGCCAATCCCCAACCCAAATGCCATCACATAAAATTAGCAATATTTAAATGCTGATATTAAGTCAGTAAATCTTATGTCACATGATAAAGGACAAGGAAATCAAATGAGGATATTTTCTTAGTACAAGTGTATATGTGCACAAACATGTTTTTAACAAAAGAAAGAGAAAATAATCATGACAATTACAGTCCTCGTTTCTGCAGCTGGTCAGGTGGTCATAGCTGATATCGATGACTACCTTCTGCTACCCATTCTGTATTCCCTTTGCTGTCAACAAGCACGTCTGCAGCTCGTGGTTTTTTTCCTGGTGGAGTGACTGAAACCTTCATTCCTGAAGGGTCTGGGTCATTTGTAGTCCTGCCTGGATTGGCTGTTGTAGTTTCCCATTGGCCTTAATCACAGGGCATGTAGTACTAAGAGATGCCCTAAGGGGTCTCCTGTATTTCATGCGTACTCTTTCTTCTTTTTTGATACAGTGTCTTGCTGTGTCACCCAGGCTGGAGTGTAGTGGCACAATCTCAGCTGACTGCTGTCTTGACTCCTGGGCTCAAGTGATCCTCCCACCGCAGCCTCCCCAATAGCTGGAACTACAGGCATGCGCCACTATACCCAACAAATTTTTGTATTTTTGGTATAGATAGGGTTTCACCATGTTACCCAGGCTGGTCTCAAACTCCTAGGCTCAAGCAGTTCACCCACCTCAGCCTCCCAAAGTGCTGAAATTATAGGTGTGAGCCACAATGTCCAACCATGAATAATTTTTTTTTTTTTTTTGACAGAGTCTTACTCTGTCACCCGGGCTGGATGCAGTGGCATGATCTCGGCTCACTGCAACATCTGCCTCTTGGGTTCAAGTGATTCTCCTGCCTCAGCCTCCCAAGTAGCTGGGATTACCGGTGCCCACAACCACACCTGGCTAATTTTTGTATTTTTAGTAGATACAGCATTTCACCATGTTGGCCAGGCTGGTCTCAAACTCCTGCACCTCAGGTGGTCCACCGGCCTCGGCCTCCCAAAATGTTGGAATTACACTTGACCGGTCGAGTAAATATTTTTTAAGTGCTACTGTGTGCCAGGGTTTGTGCTAGGGCCTGGTGATACACCTGTGAATGAGAAAATATGTCTTGCAATCCAGGAAGTAACAGTTGATAGGGAAGGAGGGGTGGTGAGGGAAGTAGACAAGTAAACCAGCAATTCTTTGATAAACATATGCACAGAGTACTTTGAGAGTACATAAGAGGATACTGTAACTGATTCTTGGCTGGTCAAGAATCACTTCCAAGAAGAGATGCCCTGAATCCTGACAACTAGAAACTAGCTAACCAGGGAAACTAGTGAGAATTGGGAATGGACATTCTGGGCAGAGCAAACCACAGATCCAGATGCACTTAGGTACAAGAGCTTGGCTTATTCCGTGAAACTGCAAATAGTTCTGCATGGTTGGAACGTAAAATACAAGTTAGGGAGCAATTAAAAGTAAGACTAGAGAGATAAGGCAGAGCCCAGTTTATGAAAGGTTTGGCATGCTGGGCTGAGGAATATAAAATACACACTGAAGGAAATGGCATGGGAGTGGAGGGTCGCAGGGAATAGTATAATCACATTTGAATTTGACAATAATTAATCTGAATTTAAGGAAGAAAATGGGTTGAAGGGAAGTTAAAAGTGGGGGCAAAAAGACCAATCAGAAGGCTGTTGCATTAATCTAAGAGTATTAATCTATAGATTTGGTTACTGTAACAGAAACTCAAATAACAATGGTTTGCATAAGATAAATCTTCTTTCCTCACCTAACAGGCTGAGCATAAGCAATCCAGGGCTGATACAGCAGTTCAAGTGAGCCACCATGCCCAGCCCCCATCAGGCAGAATTAGACACATGAACATTGCCTAGCTGCAAAGATAGCTAGGGAATGTAGATTTTATTTTGTGAGGCCATGTGCCCAGTGTTTAAAAGGGATTTATTACTGTAGACAAAGGTGCCAAACATGATACCCAAGTTTCTGACCTGGGTATTTGAAGGGATGTTGCAGGCAAATAACATTAATTGAGTAAGAGCACAGAAGAGGGAGAAGAGCTTCAGCGAATAAGTGAAGAACATAATTCAGTTTTGCACAAGCTGAGTTTAAAGCGTATGTAAAACAGGCCAGGCATCATGGCTCACACCTGTAATCCTGGCACTCTGCGAGGCCAAGATGGGCGGATCACTGGAGGTCAGGAGTTCGAGACCAGCCTGGCCAATATGGTGAAACCCCATCTCTACTAAAAATACAAAAATTAGCTGGGCATGGTGACGCATGCCTGTAATTCCAGCTACTCAGGAGGCTGAGGCAGAAGAATCACTTGAACCTGGGAGGCAGACATTGCAGTGAGCCGTGATTGCACCACTGCACTCCAGCCTGAGCATCACAGCTCTGTCCAAAATCAAAAATAAATACAATAAAGTGTATGCAAGACATTCAGACAGAAATGTCCAATAGATTAACTTTAGAATCATCAGCATGTACAGGAAAATTTAGAGTGTAAGAGCAGATGTTGACTAAGGTATGAGAGAAGACAAAATGTGTCAACTGAGAAAAAGAAGAAAAGGCTGAGGAGAGAAACCAGATTTTTAAAGACAAACGGTGAGAAGGGGTCCCAAGGAGGGGGATGGTGAGAAAGGACAATGGAAGTAGAAAAATGTGGAGATGTGTCATAGAAGCCAAGGTAAGAGAGCTTTTCAAGAAGGAACAATAAATGTATTCAGGGCCAGGCACAGTGGCTCACGCCTGTAATCACAACATTTTAGGAGGCCAAGGTGAGTGGATCACCTGAGGTCAGCCTGGTGAACATGGTGAAACCCCACCTCTATTAGAAATACAAAAATTTGGGCTGGGCGCGGTGGCTCACACCTGTAATCCCAGCACTTTGGGAGGCCGAGGCAGGTGGATCACGAAGTCAAGAGATCGCGACCATCCTGGTCAACATGGTGAAACCCCGTCTCTACTAAAAATACAAAAAATTAGCTAGGCATGGTGGCGCGTGCCTGTAATCCCAGCTACTCAGGAGGCTGAGGGAGGAGAATTGCCTGAACCCAGGAGGCGGAGGTTGCGGTGAGCCGAGATCGTGCCATTGCACTCCAGCCTGGGTAATAAGAGCGAAACTCTGCCTCAAAAAAGAAAAAAAAAAAAAGAAATACAAAAATTAGCTGGGTGTGGTGGCAGGTGCCTGTAGTCTCAGCTAATCAGGAGGCTGAGGCAGGAGAATTGCTTGAACCCAGGAGGCGGAGGTTGCAATGAGCCAAGATCACACCACTGCACTCCAGCCTGGGTGACACAGTGAAACAGCATCTCAAAAAAAAAGAAATGCATTCAGGAGCACTGTGAAAGTTATTCCCAGAAAAACACAATGGTGCAAAAACTAGAGATTTCTGATGGTAAGATGATTTAGCCACTTGCTAGAGTCAAGGAACCTAAATGAGGGCAATAATGTCACCTATTTTATTGATTGTTGAAAGGATAAAATTAAATAATTCAGGGACTTAACACATAATAAATGCTCAAAGATTAGCTATTTCTGCTGCTAATCTTCATGACTATGATTGTTTGAAATCTGTTTAAGACCTACTAATGCTTTACTTCCTGTCCATGTATCTTCCTCCTGCTGCTTTTTCATTTTTTTTTTTTTCAAAGAGAAGAAGTAGCTATGTTGCCCAGGCTGGATTTGAACACCTGGGCTCAAGGAATCCTTACACCTCAGCCTCCCATGTAGCAGGGACTACACCACTGTACCAAGCTCCCTTCTTCATGTCTTACTTGTCCTTATCATCACAGTGAATAATGCCTAATCTATTAAGAGCCATGTGAAAAACCTAAACTCTTTCCATTGGCAACCATTTTGGCATGGTCTAGTCAGTGGTTCTGGCTATCATACAAACTCACATCTAATCAAATCAACTACTACAAATTCAGATTGGCTAAGCAGATTCCAGCCATTTTAAAAGCTTGTCTCTGCTGTATCCTGTATCTTTCTGCATTTAGATGTAACTTTACTGTGGGTGTCCTTACAGTATATATTTTTATGAGACATCAGACTTATTAAGAATACTTTATAGCATGGTATTTAGGAACTTAGGGGTCAGAATTAAGACATTCTTACTATGTCAACTTGAGAATTTTGTTTAACTTCACAATACTTCAGTTTCCTGATAGTAAAATAATTATAATAATACAAGAGATAGTAGCATCACAGGGTTATGATGGGGCCTAAATAGATAATGTATATAAAGTATTTATCACAGTGTCTGGTACGGATGTTAGCTTCTGTTACTAATGATTCTAGCCTCCTCAATTCTCATTCATTTTTGGGGGGTTGAGGGGAGTTCATTGTTCTGTTTGCTGCTATATTTCAAGCCTCAAAAGACAATGAAGTTCCCAAATGCTCTTCAAGGCAGAATAAATATAAATAATGATTCTCACACCAAATGTGCACTAAGTTCAAATATTGCATTAATGATGCTTTTTATTGCACAAATGATACAACTAACCCAGTCCTTTCTGTGAACATGGATGGGAACAGAAGGATATTTAAATCCTACCCTCTGTGTGGATCAGTACCTGTGAATTTTTCCCTGTTGTCAATACTGATTTATGTACTCTTTCTGGTATATCTGTAAAACCTTTATGATAAAAACATATATTTGAATGCCCACTTTGTGCCTAGTATTTTGCTCCATTCTAGTAATTTAGCAGTCAACATGGCTGAGTAGTGGAGAAGATCACCATAGGCAGGGTGCATAAACTGAAAACTGAAGAATAGCTAGGAGTCGTCGAGGTGAAGCTACATGCTGTGGCCTTAGATTCAGTTCTCTCTTCTCTGGCCAATAAAATTGCTATGTTCCATGAACAGCAGCTGAGGTCCATTCTCTTTTGTGACTTTGGTGTGGCAAGTTACTTTACTTCTCTGAGCCTCAGTTTCTTTATCTATATGATAGAAATAAGTAATATCTACCTCATTAATTGTAAGGATCAAATTAAAAACGTATGCAGTAAAGCACTTTCTGTAGTGCTTGGCACATGGGAAGAGTTCAGTAGGTAGAAGATATTAATACTTTAAGGAAAGCAATTGGTGAGTGGTTTTTAGAAATGTTCATCTTTCTAAATCAAACCCAAGAAATTAATGCTAAATATAGGAATAATGCAGAGAGGTTCTCTTTTGCAGCATTAACCATCATAGTGAAAACTTTGAAACAGTCTAAGTGTTCAACAAAATTACTCACTTTGAAGTATATAAAAAGTAATGTTTTATGGCATGCCTTTTGAGGCATTAAGATCATCTGTATAATAATATCACTCTTATTTATTTGCATTCTGACAGCAGTCTATCTTGAGTAGATAGAATTACAGCATGTGCCATGGATAGCACATGGAGAGGTATCTCACAGGGAAATGTCATCTTTCTTCTTTTCAAGGAAAATTTGGGAACCTGGGAGCTGGTTGTTTTATTGCTTCGTGGTTCCATATTAACTCCTTTAAACTGCTCTGTAAAAATGAATATGTGCCCTTTAAATATATTTTTCCTGTTACAGCTGGCACTGAAGTTTTGTCAGTAGCGGGTGGTGATGGGGAGACTTTGCAGGAGGAAATGAATTTTCCTTCCTGGTCCATGTGCTCCCTCAGCAAGTCCTACAGCACTCCCGGCTTCTCTGGTGCCTGACTTCTGCATCCAGAAGTCATCAGCTTCCCCAGAATTGAGTGAGGCACTTTGGTGAAGTTTTCCCAGCAACCCAGAGGGTGAATTTCTGGCAAATTCTAGTGATCGTGTTCCAGCAAGTTTCTCTATACCTATGCTGCACTACAGTGACTTATCTGCCATCCATTGAGCCACAGTGGTGCCCTCTCCAAGGAGGTCAAAATCTTAGCCTTGTGGGATGGAGATGGGGTTATCCTTGTCATGCTCTCTCAGCCCTAGCAGTAGCTCTTCATAGCCGCTATTTCTATATTCTTTTAATTCTCTTTACTACAAGCTAATCCCATCTTACTCTCATCCCCTTTTTTATATCAAATTTATACTGAACTTGGCCTCCTCAAATTACTATGTAATTTTCTCTCTCCTAATTCGATCCAGACTGATACACCACAGCTCTGGGCAAAGCTGTTTTTATATATGGGTAAGAAACTAGGAAAAAGAATGCTCCTGGAATATGCGATTTCAGAGTCATCCAAGACCTAGTGTTCCTTTGTGGGATAGGGACTAGGGCTGTTGAGCTGAAGGAAGGTAGTTAGAGGTGCCGCCAGCTGGAGCCGAAACCTACTGGAGGCACTTACATATTTAGAGAATAGTGCAGACTGAGGCTGGCTACCAGCAGTTGTCTCCCTTCTGCCTTCATGGTGACTCTACTATTCCCTCACCTTCAAGGCTTCCCTTGGTATTCAGTTTTTGCCAAGTCTCAGAAAAATAAAAATAACAAGATCACTCTACTCAAAGAGTGACTTTCCACTTCTGTTTAGCAACTTGTGCTTCCCATATCTCCCTGGAAACTAGGAATCAATTTGGCCCTGGATCACAGGTGATAATACTTCGCTTCCTATGGGTGCATCCTGAGCAAGCACCCGTCAAGCCTCCTTTATAATAGAAATATGGGTGTCATTTCAGATTGTATCTAAGGTTCCTGGCATTAAGTTGCTACTGGATTGCAGACTCTTTCCAGGGAGGATTGACTGGGAAGTGACTCAGTGTCTACGAGAAGGCATATAAGAAAACTGGTGATTAAAAAGGTGTGGGCTTGGCCAGGCATGGTGGCTCATGCCTTCAATCTCAGCATTTTGGCAGAGGCGAGTGGATAGCTTGAGCTCAGGAGTTCAAGACCAGCCTGAGCAACAAGGTAAAATCCTCTCTCTACAAAAAATACAAAAATTAGCCAGATGTGGTGTCACACACCTATAGTCCTAGCTACTGGGGAGGCTGAGGTGGAATGATTGCTTGAGGCAAGGAGGCCAAGGCTTCAGTGAGCCGAGATCATGCCACTACACTCCAGCCTGGGTGACAGAGTGAGATCCTGTCTCAAAACAAACAGACAAAAAGATGTGGGCTTTTCTAGAGACAATGCGCCTCTCAGAAAAATCTCCACCATTACTTAGAAAATAGATTTAGCCTTCCACCTTCTCTTTCTTCTTGCACCCATATTCATCTTCTCTGAGAGGTCTTCCATTTAAAGTCTCCCTTGATGTATATTTAACCACAATTCAGTAGCTCTTTCCTTTTTCTTTTGGTGGTGGGTTGGAGAGGAGTTCCTTAAGGAACAGATGTGATTTTTCTCCTGGCCATTTCTTTAAGAATAACCCTTTCTGTATGAGGTGTGTTAATCAATTTAGAGTTGGTCATCTTATTCCTTTGTATGATAGAAGAGTAGATTTTAAAATATAAGCAGCTGGGCGCAGTGGCTCACACCAGTAATCCCAGCACCTTGGGAGGCTGAGGCGAGTGGATCATGAGGTCAAGAGATCAAGAGCATCCTGGCCAACATAGTAAAACCCCATCTCTACTAAAATACAAAAATTAGCTGGGCATGGTGGCACGTGCCTGTAGTCCCAGCTACTCAGGAGGCTGAGGCAGGAGAATTGCTTGAAGCCAGGAGGTGGAGGTTGCAGTGACCTGAGATCGCGCCACTGTACTCCAGCCTGGCACCTGGAGAGAGCGAGACTGTCTCAAAAAATAATAATAATAAAATAAATAAAATATAATATAATATAAGCAATGAGTATGCTTTGCTTTGGGGTATCTGGCACTGATTCCCTTCTTCTTACAGCACAACAGTAACTCTCTTTGGAAACCCTTTCCTCTATCTCAATCCATGTCATGGGACTTATCTTAACTCTAGGAATTATTTGTGAGAGCTGACAAATCAGAGTGTCACATTCCCCTAGTCACAGTTATTGATAATTGGCTCAAGGAGAGTCACAGGATCCAGTACAGACCAATGACTATCAAGAGCAACTCTTTTTCTGGAACTTTTGGAAAAATGCTCTTTTACTGTATTTGTTAAACTGATGGAGTATAAGGTGCGCCATCTTGCCTACCAGTGGCTAAAGCCAACAGATACAAAAGCAGAGTGAAGCAATAGTGAGAAATACCATCCAGATGCATTGTTTTGCCTGCACTGTCTGGTGTAATAGCCACTAGGCACATGTGGCTTTTGAGTACTTGAAAGATTGCTAGTCTAAATTGAGATGCACTGTAAGCATAAAATTACAGTGGGTTTCAAAGATTTAGTATGAATAAAAGAATGTAAAATTTCTTATTAATAATTTTTATATTGATTACATGTTGGAATGATATTTTGGATATATTGGGCTAAATAAAATGTATTAGTAAATTTTTATCTATTTTTGTCTTTTTATATGCAAAATAAAATATTTAAAATTATACACGTGTTTCACATTTGTGGCTTGCATTGTGTTTACATTGAATAGCATTGGTGTGAGCACTTGGTCCAGCCATGCCTAAAGTTATATAACTCTGAACCAATATAGGCCAGTAACTACACATTTTTGCTTAAGCTATTTCTTTATATTAGGAGTTGAATTTTTTATACTGTCCACTAAAAGAGTTCTGATTAATACATTAGCTAAAGCCAGGCACAAGTTCTGATGCCTGTAATCCCAGCACTTTGGGAAGCCGAGGTGGGTGGATCACCTGAGGTCAGGAGGTCAAGACCAGCCTGGCCAATGTGGTGAAACCCCATCTCTACTAAAAATACAAAAATTAGCCGGGTGTGGTGGCGGGTGCCTGTAATCCCAGCTACTTGGAAGGCTGATGCAGGACAATCGCTTAAACCTGGTAGGAGGGTGTTGCATGAGCTTCACCAAGATCACACAGCCAGGATTCAAAATCCAGGTCTCATGTCAGAGCTTGGACTCTTTGCACTGAGTTTTATGTTTTTCTTTACTCTATGATGAGGCAATCTTTACTTAATTTGAGGAACCAATAACTAGCCCCTTTTCCTCACCTGACTTACAAATAAATGGGAAAACAAGACATAGGAGTAAGGCAGTGAGAGCCAAAAGAAATCAACCTTATTATGGGTAAAGGTTAAATTGGAGGGCTTTGTAATACTGAGTCCAGAATTATTCAAACGTACCTACCTCGAGTGCAGGCAGTGCTGGAACTGGGCAGGCCCCACCTCTCACCCCAAGCACTGGCAGTGCCTGTCCCTACAGGAGCAGAAAAAAAAAAAAAAAAACAAATCCATGCCTCCTCTCTTCAGCTATTTCCCAGGAGGAAGAAGCTAAACTGCTCATGCCCAGTTTCTTTTTTTTCAAACTGACTGATGACACAAGGGTGGAATGAGTGCAGTGTTGTCAGAAGATCAGGAGCACTATACTGATGTATATGCTAATGGGCTCCTGTCAATTGGAAGAAACATCAGAAACAGGAAAGAAGTTTCTTCAGTAACACTGATAGCATACTCACAGGTTAAATACATCTATTTGTCTACATAGAAGGTCTCGATGGATTTATGGCTCTTTCTAATATTCTTGATAAAAATTTATTTTTCCATTGCCTTATAAAGTTTAAGAAATTACCCTGACTATACTCAGAGTTGTAATAGTGTCATCATTTTGTCATTACGAAGCAATTATACTAAGCACCTACCTGTATGTAACCTTGGATGGATACTTTAATCTGTCATTGTACCACTGCTATGATTTCAAGAGAGGACATTTATTTTAATAGATTATTAAACATGAGAGTATAGAGGAGCTCAATGCTGATGAAAGCTCCCAAAGGCCTTTATTGTCTTACTCAACACTGCTCCCACGTGCCTGGCACATAAAGGGTCTCAGTAAAGATTTGTTGGATAAATTAATAAATGTATTAATAAAGTTCTTCAAATTCTACATTTATTCTGGTGCTCCATATCTTTTTTTTTTGAGACGGAGTCTTGCTCTGTCACCCAGGCTGGAGTGCAGTGGCACAATCTCAGCTCACTGCAACCTCTTCCTCCCAAATTCAAGCTATTCTCCCTGCCTCAGCCTCTTGAGGAGCTGGGATTACAGGCGTGCGCCACAATGCCCAGCTAATTTTTGTATTTTTTCTTTTTTTTTAAGTAGAGGGGGAGTTTCGCCATGTTGGCCAGGCTAGTGTTGAGCTCCTGACCTCAGGTGATCCATGCCCCTCGGTCTCCCAAAGTGCTGGGATTACAGGCTGGAACCACCATGCCTGACCCCTGATGCTCCACATCTAAGTTAGTGTTTACAAGAGGGTGTTAACTATTTTCAAAGGAGTGTGTTCTGGAAGACTTTTCCAAAGGGAAAACTTTCAGTACTGTATGGATGCCTTAAAGAAGAAAGCCAAGGATAGAAGAGGAGGTGAAAGAAAAGCCAAGGATGGAAGAGGAGGTGAAAGAAAACACACGCTGCTCCTTTTCCAAATGGATATTCTCATACATTCTGCTTGCTTAAGAATTTTGTCCTCTCCACAGTTCCCCCTCCTTCTTCCTTTTTATCCTGCTGCTACTTCCTTCCCTCCCCGCCTTTCCCTCCTTTCCCTCCCTCTCCTTCCCCTCCCCTCCCCTCTCCCTTCCTCTCTCCTTCCCTCCCCTCCCCTCTCCCTTCCTCTCTCCTCCTCTCTCCTCCCCTCTCCCTTCCTCTCTCCTTCCCTCCCCTCCCCTCTCCCTTCCTCTCTCCTCCTCTCCCCTCCCCTTTCCCTTCCTCTCTCCTCCTCTCCCCTCCCCTCTCCCTTCCTCTCTCCTTCCCTCCCCTCCCCTCTCCCTTCCTCTCTCCTCCTCTCTCCTCCCCTCTCCCTTCCTCTCTCCTCCCCTCTCCCTTCCTCTCTCCTCCCCTCTCTCTTCCTCTCTCCTCCCCTCTCCCTTCCTCTCTCCTCCCCTCCCCTCTTCTTTTTTTCTTCCTCACCAAGAAAGGGACAGGCATTACACAAGAAAAGAAACCAATTTAGAGAGCCCCATCTATAGCAAAGGAGTTTGAGATTCTCTGGACTGGGGAGCTAGAGTGGGTTAGAGAAGACTGAAGTCCTCAGTTTTTGAAACCAGCCGTGGTATCAATATGTCTCAGCATAGAGCTTGCTCACGAAAAGGTAAGGAATTACTTTTAAGTACTCAGTGGCAAAATTTGGTGACTCATTAACCATTATCTGCCTCTTTCCTTCTCCTCCTTCAATGATTCGCAGTTGTTACTGCTATTTCCTGTCCAAAGTCACTCATCCTCCTTCCATCTTGTCTTTACCAAAGCACCACACTATAAAGTACTCCCTTCTTCCAACGTACTTCCATGTTAGTTAACAGTATTAGAAAATGCAGGCCGGGAACAATGGCTCACACCTGTAATCCCAGAACTTTGGGAGGCTGCGGCGGGTGAATCATCTGAGGTCAGGAGTTCGAGAGCAGCCTTGTCAACATGATAAAACCCTGAGATGCCTGTTTCAGTGTGAGACACTGTCTGAAGAAAAGAAAAGAAAGAAAATGCAGGAACATCTAACTAGCTTAAGTAGAAAAGGAATTTATTTATTTATTGAAACAGAATCTCACTCTGTCACCCAGGCTGGAGGGCAGTGGCACAATCTCAGCTCACTGCAAATACTGCCTCCTGGATTTTAAGTGATTCTCCCTCCTCAGCCTCCCGACTAGCTGGGATTATAGGCACCCACCACCACATCCAGCTAATTTTTTTATTTTTAGTAGAAACAGCGTTTCACCATGTTTGCCAGGCTGGTCTTGAACTCCTGACCTCAAGTGATCCACCCACCTTGACCTCCCAAAGTGCTGGGATTACAAGTGTGAGCCACATTGCCCAGACAGGAATTTATTAAACACCATTAAATAATTCACAGAATTTCTTGGAAGGCATAAAAACCAGGCTTGTAAGAGCCCAAATTACATCACAGAAACACCAGGAAACCATTACTGCCTCCACTACTGACGTTAATGTGAGATTCAAACACTTCCCATGAACCTCTGTTACTGTTTCCTGGGAATCTAGATGCACTTCCTAGACTGAGTTCCACCTGCTTCCTTATCTCTCGAGCCTTCACTTCAAAGCCTGGTACAAATTTATCTGATTAGAGGAGTCTTACTGCAAGGGAGATTGAGAAAGTGAGATTTGGCTTCTATTTAGTAGAGAAATCACCAAATATAACAAGAATATTCAAAGGTGCTGGGCAGCCAATTAGAATAACAAAGGTGTACTACTCTATCCCATTTAACCTCTCAACTGCTACTGTCTGAGCCAGATTTGCAGCAGATGGAAGTAATTCACACCAAAGTGTGGATGACTGATGGTTTCAACTCCAGCTTGAACAGGGATGCTTTAAAAGAGGAGCTTATTAACCCAAATAAACCCCCAGTTGTTAAAATATTTATGTGGTGGAAAATACTTTTAAAATAAGGGAGCTTCTAGTATTTCTTTTATTTCTTAAAAGTGGGGCCAGGTCCGTGGCTCACAGCTGTAATCCTCGCACTTTGGGAGGTTGAAGTGGGAGGATCACTTGAGCTAGCCAGTTCTAGACCAGCCTGGGCAACATAGTGAGACCTCATCTCTACAAAAAATGAAGAAAATTAGCTGGGCATGGTGGCATGCACCTGTAGTCCCAGTAACTGAGGACGTAGAGGCAGGAGGATCACTTGAACCCAAGAGGTCAAGGTTGCAAGTGAGCTGAAATTGTGCCACTGCACTCCAGCCTGGGTGACACAGTGAGACCCCTGTCTAAAAACAAGTTTCTTTTTTTTTTTTTGAGATGGAGTTTCGCTCTTGTTCCCAGGCTGGAGTGCAATGGCACAATCTCGGCTCACCACAACCTCCGCCTCCTGGGTTCAAGCAATTCTTCTGCCTCAGCCTCCCGAGTAGCTGGGACTACAAGCGCACACCACGATGCCCAGCTAATTTTTGTATTTTTAGTAGAGACAGGGTTTCACCTTGTTGACCAGGATGGTCTCGATCTCTTGACCTCGTGATCCACCCGCCTCAGCCTCCCAAAGTGCTGGGATTATAGGCGTGAGCCACCGCACCCGGCCAAAAAAGTTTCTTTTTTAAAAAGTCACTTTACTGAGGTTTGTTTAACATACAAAAACCTGCACATAATTAATGCATACAACTTGATAAATCTTTTATTTCTTTATTAAATACACATTTTATTGAGCCTATAATATGCCATACAATAGGTTAGGTATTGAAGAAACCTTGTCCATGCCCCCAAAATTCAATAACCTTATAAAGGATAGAGAAAAGTTGATATATTTAAAGCAACATAGTAAATGCAGAAAACAGTGATATATATGTGTGGGTATATACATATACCATATGTACACATGTGCATAATACTAATGTATACATCCTTAAATACCATATATTATGTACTATATATACACATAGTTTCTTTATGAACTATTTGTGAATCCTGCAAATCTCACAGCCTGAATTATCCACTAAGCATTGTCTAAATACAGGCTTCCCTTGAAGTCCCTAATTTCACTTTCATTGCATTGACAGAGACTTTAGTGAGTGTATTATTGGAAAAGGAAGCTGTACATAGGGTATTATGTACATGTGTATAAATAATACATAATATATGGGATAGGATGTATATAGGGAATTATGTACATGTGTACATGTGGTGTATATATATATATATATACACACATTATATATCACTATTTTCAGCATTTACTGTGTTTACTCATACACATGTTCATAATACCCCATGTCCAGCTTACGTAGCTTTGTAAGCTTACCTAAAGTATTAAGGACAGCTCAGGCTGGGCATGGTGGCTCATACCTGTCATCCCAGCATTTTGGGAGGCCGAGGCAGACAAATCACCTGAGGTCAGGAGTTCAAGACCAATCTGACCAGCATGGTGAAACCCCATATCTACTAAAAATACAAAATTTGCCTGATGTGGTGGCACACGCCTATAATCCTGGGCACTTGGGAAGCTGAGGTGGGAGAATCACATGACCCAGAAGGTGGAGGTTGTGGTGAGCCAAGATTGCTCCATTGCACTCCAGTCTGGGCAACAACAGCGAAACTCCATCTCAGAAAAAAAAAAAAAAAAAAGGATAGCTTAACAAAGACGTAAAAGAGAAATAAATTCATGGTGAATGGGAACAAGGGATGTGCATTGGCAAGAGCCTCAGGCAATGTGGTCTGACTATCGGGAAACCTAGCAGGCCAGAAAGAGAGATGAAATAGCAGAGACGTAGCCAGGAGGAAGATCAAAAATCACCTTCATGTTCCACTTTCATGAGCTCAGACTCTACCCTGTAGTAGATGAAAAGATTTTAAGAATTCAAGTAGAGAATAAGATCATCAAATTCGTGTTTGAGGTAAATTTCTGTGGCTGGTGGCTGAAAGATGGATCTGAAATGGCCAACACTGGAAATCTGCAGCATGTAGGTTGTTGGCAGACATCCAGCCGAGACATTTTAAGGTCTGAGCTGAGGTAGTGATTTTAGGAATAGAGAGAAGTAAACTTGGCTAACAAATGATATAATCTTGGTCTTGAAGAATGACTAGAAGTCAACCAAGCAGAGAAGTGAAAGAAGGACATTCCCAGACAGGTGTAGAGGCAGCAGGAGTGTGGAACAGCAAAGAATGTTCTGAGAAGTAGAGAATAATCCTGTGCGGCGGGAACACAAGGTCACTACATGGGAGGAGGCAGAAGGAAAAGCTGATTTGGTAGTCAAAATTCAATTCATAAAAGGTCTTTTATATTATGCTTAAGAATGTGGACTCCTTGGTAGCTTATATTTGCTTGCTGTCCACACCCACTTCTTTTCTCCTTTGTGAGAAATGGGCTCTGAACTCCATGGGGGTGCAATAAATGCAAGATATCATTGATAGGAGGGCCACCACTCCTCCAGAAATATTCAGAACTATAATCAAGAATCCTCAAACTGTGAGGACCTGTGGTTCCTTTATAGTTCTGCAAATCTCACAGCCTGAATTACCACTAAGCATTATCTGAATACAGGCTGCCCTTGAAGTCCCTAATTTAATTGCATTAACAGAGGTTTTAGTGAGTCTGTTATTGGAAAAGGAAGCATTTGTGCCTCAGTTACAGGAAATCACCAAACAATTAACTTCCGTGGGCTCATGCAGCCTGGGTCAAATGCCTCAGTGTGCTTATCTTTGTTTCATGTCAGGTTATTGAGGAAATGTTTTGCAGGCCAGAATCTTGGCTTTACTGTGTTGTTTTGCCAATGGAGTCAGCTGCAAGACCTTGAACAGTGACAACTATCTATGGTAAAATCTGAATATAGCAGTCAGTGGTCTCCCACAAGGAAGGGAGGTTTTCAGAGGGGGCAGAACATTTTCTCTAAAATACATTGTAATTTGGGTATTTAGAGTAATACCTAAATTTCTCTAAAATACATTGTAATTTGGGTATTTAGAAGGGCCATTGTAATTTGGGTATTTAGAAACTAACGTGGAAAAAAATGGAAAGGGAAACAGTTATTACATCTCATGGTCAGGGAAGGCTAACCCCTCAGAGGCAGAGAAGCTGGTGTGTGTTGGACACAAGGCCAGCCTTTGGGTAGTAGGCAGAGACAGTTCAAGGGCACTAAAAAACTTCCCTGACCCAGAAAGTGCCTCAGAAGAAGGGCCAGAAAAGTCCCCCGGAGGAAAAACAGAAAGCACAAAATGAAGTGATAAGACAGCAAAGATGAGCGTCCTCAATGTCAGGATATTTTCCAAGAAACCATTTTGGATAACTCATTTTGCTCATTGAAAAAAACTGTACTCATACTATGGGGCAATGTTACATATTAAGAAATTGGCATCTGATTATTACTGTTATCATTATTTTTAATGACAAAGGCAATAGGAGCTAAGGGCACAGGTTTGAATTTTTTTTTTTTTTAGACAGACCCAGAATCCTCGTTTTACCGCATACTGTGTGACTTTAGACAAACTACTTAATTTCTCTGGTATCACTTTTCTCATCTGAAAAATGGGAATAATCATTCATTCCAAAATATTTGCTGAGCAGCTACTACATAAAAGGACAAATAAGATCCGTACCTTCCAGAAGCTTGTTTGTTAGGAGGATAGAGGGAGAGAAAGACACTAAATAAGTAAATAAAAAGATGATTTCAGATTGTGATACTGTAGAAGATGTACGATTTTCAGTATGTACACTTTGGAATTAGACTGCCTGGGTTCAAATCTTGGTTGTGCTATTTACTAGCGGCCTGATCTTTGCAAGTGACTTGATCTCCATTCCTCCATTTCCCCACCTGTAAATGGGCATATTAATAGTATCTACTGCCAGGCGTGGTGGGTCATGACTGTAATCCCAGCACTTTGGGAGGCTGAGACAGGTGGATCACAAGATCAGGAGTTCAAGACCAGTCTGGCCAACATAGTGAAACCCTGTATTTTTTGTATTTTTACTAAAAATACAAAAAAAAAAATTACCTGGGCATGGTAGCGGGTACCTGTAATTTCAGTTACTCAGGAGGCTGAGGCAGGAAAATCACTTAAACTTGGGAGGCAGAGGTGGCAGTGAGCCGAGATCATGCCATTGTGCTCCAGCCTGGGCAACAATGCGAGACTCCATCTCAAAAAAAAAAAAGAAAGAAAAAGAAAAATAGCATCTACTGTAAAACCTGATGGGATTATTATGAGTATTAAGTGAATGAATCATGTAAAGTACTTAGAACTGTATATGCTTGCTGATAAAGATATCCAAGATTGAGTAAAAGAAAAAAAAAGAGAACTGTAAGGCTGGGTGCGGTGGCTCACGCCTATTATCCCAGCACTTTGGGAGGCCGAGGCAGGTGGATCACAAGGTCAAGAGATCGAGACTGTCCTGGTCAACAAGGTGAAACCCCGTCTCTACTAAAAATACAAAAATTATCTGGGCATGGTGGTGCACGCCTGTAGTCCCAGCTACTCGGGAGGCTGAGGCAGGAGAATTACCTGAACCCAGGAGGCGGAGGTTGAGGTGAGCCGAGATCGTGCCATTGCACTCCAGTCTGGGTAACACAGCGAAACTCCGTCTCAAAAAAAAAAAAAAAGAACTGTATATGCCACATAGTAAATGCATAAGAGCTATATATTAATACTATGAAGAAAATTAATTAGTAAATATGATGATAAGTTGGGAGAGTGCTATTTAAGACAGGGTAGTCAGTGAAGGACTTCTTGAAGTTGTGATATTTAAGCTGACACTGAAAAAAATCAGAAGGAGCCAGTCATTATTAGAGTAATTAAGGAAGGGGAAAACCTAAGTGCAAAGGTTCTAAGGCAGAAAGACGCTTAGCATATTTGAAAAAGAGAAATGATGGGGCTGGGTGCGGTGGCTCAAGCCTGTAATCCCAGCACTTTGGGAGGCTGAGGCGGGTGGATCACGAGGTCAAGAGATCGAGACCATCCTGGTCAACATGGTGAAACCCTGTCTCTACTAAAAATATAAAAAATTAGCTGGGCATGGTGGCGCGTGCCTGTAATCCCAGCTACTCAGGAGGCTGAGGCAGGAGAATTGCCTGAACCCAGGAGGCGGAAGTTGCGGTGAGCCGAGATCGCACCATTGCACTCCAGCCTGAGTAACAAGAGCGAAACTCTGTCTCAAAAAAAAAAAAAAAGGAAAAGAAAAAGGGAAATGAGACCTGCATGGTAAAACAGTGAGTAAGAGAGAAAGCTGCATTGTAATTATTTTCTACTTCTGCATGACAAATTACAACAAACTTAAAACAACATCCTCTTAGTAGCTCACAGTTCTTTAAGTCAGCAGTCTAGGTGGGTGGGAATGAGTGTGGTGGCTCATGCTTTAATCCCAACACTTTGGGAGGCCAAGGTGGGAGGATCACTTGAGCCCAGGAGTTTGAACCCAGCCTGGTTCAACAAGGTGCAACCCTATCTCTACAAAAAAAATTTTTTTTCTTAATTATCCCGGCGCGGTGGTACCTGCCTGTAGCCCCAGTTACTTTGGAGACTGAGCTGGGAAGCTCACTTTGAGCCCAGGAGGTTGAGTAAACCATGTTCATGCCACTGTATTATGGCCTGGACAACAGAGTGAGACCCTGTCTCAAAAAAAGAAAAAAAAAAAAAAGAAGAAATCTAGTGGCTAGACCCAGTGGCTCATGCCTATAATCGAAGCACTTTGGGAGACCAAGACAGGAAGATTGCTTGAGCTTAGGAGTCTGAGATCAGCCTGGGCAACACAGTGAGACTTTGTCTCTGCTAAAAATACACACAAAAATTTAGCTGGGCATGGTGACAGATGCCTGTGGTCCCAGGTACTCAAGGAGCTGAGGCACGAGGATCGCTTGAGCCCAGGAGGTTGAGGCTGCAGAGAGCCCTGATCATGCCACTGCACTCCAGCCTGGGCGACAGAGTGACACCTTGTCTCAGGAAAAAAAAAAAAAAAGAAGATATCTAGGTGGGCTTGATTGAGTTCTCTGCTTAGGGCCTCATGAAACTGAAATCAAGAAGTTATCCAGGCTGAGTTGTTACGATTCAGATTCACTATATGAGATAATAAATGAATAATATTTCAAGCCTTTAATGAATGACTTATGTTTTAAAACCCTTAGTTTGTGGTAATATTGATACACAGCAATAGATAACCAATACAACTAAAGTGTAGGAAATACCACATTTCATTATTTTTCTAGATTAAATTAAATCCTCCAAGCCCATTAGAGTTGATAATTTAATCAGTTATTTTTAGAGAGTGCTCTAAGGCTTACATAATTCAGGAAAACCAATGTGAGGAAGAGTGTGTACTGTGTCCTGAATCCACTGATTTGCGGGTAAAACACATTGTCCAAAGCTATATAGTCTATTCAAAGGTGGCTGCCTCTATTAAACACAATGTCTATGCCCTCTGTTGCAAATTTAGCAACGGAGACCTTCATTCCAGAGGGAAGGCTGGAAGCTTAGCGATCAGTCCCCCAGGTACACACAAAGCCATGCCTATCAAAATTCCTGCTATTTCCAGGCCACCATGAGGAAGCAGAGTATAGATCCCCTCAGCTGGAGGAGCTGCCACTGCCCTTCTTACTCTGGAAATCTTTCTCTGCTCCAGCTCCTTCTGTCTTAACACCAGCTCAGTCCAGCAAGTCTCTAAGACCCTAGATTTCAAAAGCAACATTCTCTTAACTAAGGAGAGAAATCCTAGACTTTAACAAACAGAACACCAGGTCCCAAGCTATTCTATCCTGCGAAATGAAAGGAAAATGCTCTCTTATTTTTGGGATGATTTTATAGCAACTAGAAGTCATTTAATTCATCACATAGGTTACTAGCCACACAGTCAGCCAGGGCAAAATGAAAACACATGCTTAATCACGAAGTGTTCATTATCCTGAAAGATTTCCTCAAGAAATGCAGGACTCCTCATAGCTCTAAGTGCTACAGGGGATTTTTTTTTTCTTTCTTTCTTTTTGAGACAGAATTTCACTCTTGTTGCTCAGGCTGGAATGCAATGGCTCGATCTCGGTTCACCGCAACCTCTGCCTCCCAGGTTCAAGTGATTCTCTTGCCTCAGCCTCCTGAATAGCTGAGATCACAGGCATGCGCCACCACGCCCAGCTAATTTTGTATTTTTAGTAAAGGCGGGTCCTGCATGTTGGTCAGGCTGGTCTTGAACTCCAGACCTCAGGTGATCCGCCCACCTCAGCCTCCCAAAGTGCTGGGATTACAGGAGTGAGCCACCGTGGCCGGCTGGGATTTTTTTTTTAAGAAATAAAAGGAAATAATCTATATAACAAACGACAAAAGTTTGCCTATGTAACAAACCTGCATATGTACCCCTGAGCTTAAAATAAAAGTTTAAAAAAGAAGTAAAATGTCAGCAATACTAAGATTTGTAAGTTCTGATCTATCTGAAGTTTGAATGTAGCACCTTGAATGTACCACCCTGGGCCTGGGATCAGTCAGGGTATAGGGTATAGTACCCGAATATGTTTGAGGTAAGGAGAGGATTGGCTATGTGTTAGAGACCATATTATGGAAGGACTTGAAAGCACCATAAAGGACATATATTAAAATTGACCCAAATGTAGATATTTATATTTCTTTCGGGGTTTTTTGGGGTTTTGTTTGTTTTTTGAGACGGAGGGTCTCTCTCTGTTGCCCAGGCTGGAATGCAATGGCACAATCTTGGCTCACTGCAACATCTGCCTCCCAGGTTCAAGTGATTCTCCTGCCTCATCCTCCCAAGTAGCTGGAATGACAGGAACCCACCACCATGCCCAGCTAATTTTTGTATTTTTAGTAGAGGCAGTGTTTCCCCATGTCGGCCAGGCTGGTCTTAAATTTCTGACCTCAAGTGATCTGCCTGCCTTAGCCTCTCATAGTGCTGGGCTGTGAGCTGCTTTGCCTGGCTCACAAGCTTTTTTAAAAAATCTACCACTATAGTCTTGGCTGTTATGTTTTCTGAGTTCTTCCCCCTGTCCACTGAAACACACTGGACAGCATTCCAAATTACCTACTAAACCAAATCCAAGTTCTTCCACACCCTTCCACCACAGAGACAAGAATTTATTTTTACAGCAGTTACAAAAAAATTTCCCCTTTTTTTTTTCTTTTGCCATTTTCTCTGATAATGCTATATTCTTCCTCCCACTCCACAGCCAAGACAACCCAACTACTTCCTCCTCCAACATACGGGAAAGAATAGAAACAATTCCATCAACTCCAGCAGGGGCAGCACAAATGCCAGGAAGCTTTTCTTAGATTTTTGAATCCTACGTGACTCTCACTGTAGGTGCTTTCCAAAATTTTGGCTTCATTTTTCTTGAATTCTGTTCTGCAGAAACCCTCAATTGTCTAACACTGGTGGCATTTAGTAATCTTTGCCAAGTTTCATTCCGATCCAGTTGCTTGGAAGATTTCAATGACCCTGGAAGAAGGTTTCGTAAACCTCCTTGTTTTGTGCAATGGGAATTTGTTCAGCAAGTAGGAATCAGGACCCCTCCCTACCTCTCAGCAAAATAGGTTGTTTTATTTCCTTTTATTTGAAAACATATTGGGGTTTGTCTTAAGACAAATTTTGAGTCCCACTATTGCTAATGATCAGTGTATGCTTTAGGCAAATTCACAAAACTTTCTAAACCTTGGTATTTTTGTAATGTTAGGATAATTCCTTCTCTATACAGTTGTCGACAGAAGCTACTGGATTTAAATCTGGGTTTTATAATGAGTATAGTGTGTGCTCATTAAATTGTAGGCATTGGTTCTTCTTTATCTCATTCTTCCCGACTCTGGTTTACTGTCATTTATTGTGAGTAAAAATCTTGTAGCCACAAAGCAAGCAACCAGCTCCTCTGTCCAACATTAGTGTCAGAAAATGCTGGTGCCTCTGACAAATAGAAAATCTAATGAATAGGGTACTGTTTCAGAAAGAAGGAGATCTGGCTTTCCCCCTGGGCTTACTGCAACAAGTGACTTAATTTACAAAGTAACCATGAAAATGAGCATGTGACTGCCTGCCTTGTGCTTCAAGAAGTAAACCCTCTCACTCTTTTTCTTGGATGTGTGTTTCATTGTCATAGGATTGCTTTCAGCATTAGGAGGCTATGATACACAAGTTCAGTTCAGGTCAGCAAACTTGCTTTTCAGGGTGTCATCTGTATCAGGACTGTGCTTGTTATCAGATACAAAAATGAAGAAGGCAAAATTCTTGAGGTTTCATTCACTCATTCAATACATATTTATAGAGTGCCTACTAGGTAATAAATCTGTGAGTCTTGGGATAACAAACAGAAAAAGTTACTGCCCTCGTGAACTTTATAGTATAAAGAAGAGTGCAGACAGTGTTGCACTGATAAAAAAACAACCAGCTCACCAAAAAGAAAAAAAAAGAGAAAATCTAATTCTGTTTGTTTGTTTGTTTTGAGACTGTCTCATTCTGTCACCCAGCTGGAGGGCACTGGAGCTATCTTGGCTCACTGCAACCTCCACCTCCCAGGTTCAAGCGATTCTCCTGCCTCAGCCTCCAGAGTAGCTGGGAGGGCAGGCGTGCGCCACCACGCCCAGCTAATTTTTGTATTTTTAGTAGAGATGGAGTTTTACCATGTTGGCCAGACTGGTCTCAAACCCCTGACCTCGCGATCCTCCCATCTTGGCCTCTCAAAGTGCTGGCATCACAAGTGTGAGCCACCGTGCCCAGCCATTCTAATTCTGGCTATTTGTGGCCTCTTTGTTTTCTTTTTAGAAATGTTTAGGAACTTTTTTTTTGGTCCCTAGGAAGTAAAATTTCCCATAGGGTGCCTTGGTGTGGCTCTTTTAAAATCTATTATGCTAAGCGCAGTGGGCTCTTTCACTCTAGAAAGCTCTCTCACTCCACAGTTGTGAAAAATTTTCCTGCCTTTGATTGTTGCCTCCCCTCTGTACTGTATGCTTTCTTTTTGAATTTTTTTTTTTTTTTGAGATGGAGTCTCTTTCTGCCGCCGAGGCTGGAGTGCAGCGGTGTGACCTCGGCTAACTGCAAGCTCTACCTCCCGGGTTCAAGTAATTCTTCTGCCTCAGCTTCCCGAGTAGCTGGGACTACAGGCGTCCACCACCACACCCAGCTAATTTTTAATATTTTTAGTAAAGATGGGGTTTCACCATATTGGTCAGGCTGGTCTCTAACTCCTGACCTTATGATCTGCCTGCCTCAGCCTCCCAAAAGTGCTGAGATTACAGGCATGAGCCACTGTGTCCGGCCCTGAAATTCTTATTATTTAGATTCCAAACTAAATCTTTTTCTATCTTTTCTATTTTATGTCTCTTTTTCCTTTTTTTTCCTTTGAGACAAAGTCTTGTTTTGTCACCTGGGCTAGAGTGCAGTGGTGCCATCTCAGCTTACTGCAACCTCCACCTCCTGTGTTCAACCAATTCTCCTGCCTTAGCCTCTCAAGTAGCTGGGACTACCGGCCCCTGCCACCACACCTGACTTATGTTTGTATTTTCAGCAGAGAGAAGATTTCACCTCATCTGTCAGCCAGGCTGGTCTCGAACCCCGGACCTCTGGTGATCTGCCTGCCTCAGCCTCCCAAAGTACTAGGATGACAAGCATGAGCCACCACACCCGTCTTTCATTTTTATTTTTATATTTTGGCTCCACTTTCTCAGAGATTTCCTCCAATTTTGTCTTCTAATTCCTTACATTCCTGAGCTTTTGTGGGGATACACAGCATGAATTAGCTTGTTATTACCCTCCTCCTCTTCAGGTTTAGATTTGAGTTTTCTCTAAATGGGAATATTTGTTCTCACTTATTCCCCTGCTTCCATTCTTCAAATGTTGTTATGTTGTCTCCTCTCACTTTCTGTTGGTCCTTTTTGGGTTATACCTTTTTCGGGTCACATTACTAGGATTTCAGGAAGAACCAGTGGCATATATTTAATCTACCATGCATAATCAGGTCCTTTGTTTTTTGCCATTTTCGTTCCTACTATAACAGTCATACTTCTCAAGGCAGCATAGACACGTTTGAGTTACAGGCAAGATCAAGTGCAAGAAAGTGATGCAGGACAGGCAAGCCCCATGGTGGAGCTGAGCCAGTGAGGGTTCTTAGCCTTGCCCAGGAAAGAATTCAAGGGCAAGCTAGAGAAAGAAGAAAACAGCTTTATTGAACAGGCAGTGTTCAATAAACTGACTGCTCAGTGACTGCTCCTGCAGAACAGGGCATAGAATAGCAACTCATTCTGCAGTCATAGTTATACCCACTTTTAATTGTATGCAGATTAAGGAGAAGTTTATGCAGAAAAGGGGTAGTGACTTTTGAATGGTGGGGTATCATGGAAAGAGGTGATGACCCCTAGGGTTTCCATGGCAACAGTAAATTGGCATGGCACACTGATGGATGGGTCTGATTGAAAACTACTTTCTCCCTGGCAACACAAGCGAGACAATATAAGGAAGTGTCTTGGCTAGTCCTCAGTCTAGTCCGGTATCCAAGCCCCTGGAATCAAGTCCCGCCTCCTACCTCTAAAGTACAGAAGAGAAAAAGCACAAATATTAATATTTCAAGATATTGTAACATTTCCAACAGTGCTGGAGCCAGCTCACACTGGTTCATAAGAATAGATGGTTTATTTTCAGGAATTTTATGAGACAGTGGTTAACTATTATTCAAAATTATATAAACTTAGAATGTTTATTATAACATAATGAAATAAATCATATTAAAAACAAAGGTAATACTCAAAACTCATCTTTCCTAATTATTTTAGTGAATCTTACTATTATCTATCTTCTTGAGGTTGTTTACATCTATCGTATCTGTATCACAGAAATATTATATAATGATGTTCCATATATTTATTTATA
This sequence comes from Callithrix jacchus, assembly GCF_049354715.1. NCBI lineage: Eukaryota > Metazoa > Chordata > Mammalia > Primates > Cebidae > Callithrix > Callithrix jacchus. The sequence goes on from NC_133508.1 coordinate 99,822,970, forward strand.
AAAAAAAATAAAATAAAACAAAACCCAGATATTATTCTGATTGTCAAAAACTTTTGCCTCTAAACTTTCAACCTATGCATGCCAAGGTTCAAAACCTTTCTGAAACATTTGATTATTGTTCAACATCCTTCACTAATCCCTTCCACACCACATCAACCCAGCTGGGCTCAATGCCCCTCCTACGAGTTCTTAGCATTTCATTCCTACCTACCGCCTTTGCAATAAAATGATCTGCTTATCGGCTTCTCTTTGGCTGAACTGTAAGCTTCTATATGGAAAACCTCCACAAACTCCAGATGAGACTGAATTCTCCTGTTATAATTGTCCACAGTTCCCTACAGTTTTGCTTTATAATGCTTATGCCTGTGATTATATTTGTAACAGGAATGGCAATTAACGCTCTCTAGTCTTACATAACCATTAAGGCTGAGGCTTTCTTTTACAGACCATCAGTACCCTCACAGCATTCATTTTATTTTCAAAAGATCGTCTGAAAAAAAAAGTTGAATGTTTCTTGCTCTTTTATTTAAAACAAGGGATTATATTTGTACATAATTTTTAAAGTCATATAATTCTATAAAGCTTATAATTAAAAAAACAGTACACTTTCTCCTTTTCTACTCCCAATTTCCAGTACTCAAAGGCAACATTGAAAAGATTTTACTAGTTGTGTCTTCTGATACTTGCCTCCATCTTCCTAAACAGCATTCTTGTATTGCTGCTATTTGGAGATTGTATGGTGTCGTATATTTTGGCTCCCTGCCATGGAAGATGAAAATTAAGCTCTCTTACAACTCTCCCCATACCACACCCCATCACAAACACATTCACATACATTCTTTTCCTCCTCCACTTCTCCCTGTATAATTACATCATTCCACAACTTTTGGTTAATTCAACATGACCATGCATTGTACAATGACTACATTGCCTCTCTTGTACAATTTTGTTTGTTTTTCCCGGAATTAGTAATAGCTTCTATTGTTTGCTTAGTTTTCTATGTACCTATAACTAATTCATCCTCAAACATTCCTCGAGAATTATAAATTTTCTTTCATAATGTTGAAATACTTTTTTTTTGTTTAGATGGAGTCTCGCTTTATTGCCCAGGCTGGAGTGCAATGCCACAATCTCAGCTCACTGCAACCTCCGCCTCCCGGGTTCAAGCAATTCTCCTACCTCAGCCTCCTGAGTAGCTGGGATTACAGGCATGCGCCACCATGCCCGGCTAATTTTTGTATATATATATTTTTACTAGAGACAGGATTTCACCATGTTGGTCAGGCTGGTCTCGAACTCCCGGCCTTGTGATCTGCCCACCTCGGCCTCCCAAAGCACTGGGATTACAGGGGTGAGCCACTGCATCTAGCCATTGTTTCTTATTTTTATTCACTTTGTGACAACATCCTTCTTGGAGGTCTCTGTTAACCCTGCCCCAACATGGACAGATTGCTTTTTTGTTGTAGGTGTCACTTTAGGATCTCCTGCATGCTCATCCTGGGGAGTCCTTTCTCCTTGTGTTGGAATCCCTATTTCCTGGATCCTCAATCTTTCTTTTATGTTGGGCCTTCTTGCTTTGTGCTCTCATTCTCCAATAATTCCTGAGAAAGAGTCGATGTTGGGTGTAATTTTAAAAACAGACATCTGCAAAAATCTTTCTTCTACACTTGAATTAAGGTTTGGCTAAATATAGAATTATAGGTTGAAACCAGTTTCTTTGGAATTCTGAAGATATTGCTCCATTGTCTTCTTGCATCAAACATTTCAAACTATGGTGTGTAAAAAAGAAAGCCTCGGCCTTAATGGTTATGTAAGACTACAGAGCATTAATTGCTGTTCCTGCTACAAATATAATCACATGCATAAGTATTATAAAGCAAAACTATAGAGAATTGTGGACAATTAGAATAGGGGAATTCAGTCTCATCTAGGGTTTGTGAAGGCTTTCCATATAGAAGCTTATAGTTCAGCCAAAGAGAAGCCAATAAGCAGATCATTTTATCACAAAAGTGGTAGGTAGGAACGATATGCTGAGAATGCATAGGAGGGGCATTGAGCCCAGCCTGAGTGGATGTGGTGTGGAAAGGGTTAATGAAGGATATAGAACAATAATGAAATATTTCAGAAAGGTTTTGAACCTTGGCATGCATAGGTTGAAAGTTTAGAGGCAAGTGTTTTTGACTATCACAATAATATCTGGTTTCGCTTTATTTTATGTATGTATGTATGTATGTATTTATTTTTGAGATGGAGTTTCGCTCTTGTTGCCCAGGCTGGAGAGCAATGGAGCAATCTCAGCTCAGTGCAACCTTCGTCTCACTGCAACCTCTGCCTCCTGGGTTCAAGCAAGTCTCATGCCTTAGCCTCCCGAGAAGCTGTAATTACAGGGGCCCGCCACTACACCCGGCTAGTTTTTCTGAATTTTTTAGTAAAGATAAGGGTTCACTGTCTTGGCCAAGTTGGTCTTGAACTCCTGACCTCAGGTGATCTGCCTGCCTTGGCCTCCCAAAGGGCTGGGATTATAGGCATGAGCCATCGTTCTTGGCCTTATTTATTTGTTTTTGAGACAGGATCTTGTTCTGTCACCCAGGCTGGAGTTCCGTACTGTGATCTTGGCTCCCTGCAGCTTCCGTCTCCTGGGCTCAAGGTATCCTCCTATCTCAGCCTTCTGAGTATCTGGGACCATAAGTACATGCCACCATGCCTGGCTAATTATTTTTATTTTTTGTAGAGATGGGGTCTTACTTTGTTTCCAGGCTGGTCTCAAACTCCTGGGCTCAAGCGATCCAGCTGCCTTGACCTACCAAAGTGCTGGGATTACAGGCATGAAACATCATGCCTGGTGGTTTTAATATTTTAATATCTCTGGGCTGGGCGCTGTGGCTCACGCCTAGCACTTTGGGAGGCCGAGGTGGGTGGATCACCTGAGGTCAGGAGTTCAAGACCAGCCTGGCCATCATGGTGAAACCCCATCTTAAAAAAAAAAAAAAATTTAATATGTCTTTATAATTTGGTAAAGAGAGAGGGAAAACAGGCCAAATAATAGTAATTTTTGTTTGTTTGGTTGGTTTTTGAGATGGAATCTAACTTTGTCACCCAGGCTGGAATACAGTGGCATGATCTCTGCTAACTGCAACCTCTGCTTCCCAGGTTCACATGATTCTCCTGCCTCAGCCTCCTGAGTAGCTGGGATTACAGGCACCTGTCACCATGCCCAGCTAATTTTTGCATTTTTAGTAGAGACAGGGCTTCACCATGTTAGTCAGGCTGGTCTTGAACCCCTGACCTCAAGTGATCTGCCCACCTTGGCCTCCTAGAGTGCTGGAATTACAGGCATGAACCACCACTCCAGCCTAATAGTAAGTAATGTTTTTAAACAACAGGTGTGGAAAAACCTCTGTTTACTCAAGCCTGAGCATATTTCTTCCAAGTCATATTCCTTTTCTTGCCTTGGAGATACAAGAAATTAGGAGAAAGCAGGGGATATCAAATACCCTCATACTCTTTTCCTAAAAAAAGGAAACTTTAAAGAATGTATTACAATCTTACTCACTTTATATTTCTTACAATGGGAATATTGTTCATCAGTAAATGCTTGGTGCTTTAAATTTACAATTACCATATTTGCAGAAACTTGAAAATCATCCCAATTAAATGAAAAAATGTATACAAAGATTATCTTTCTTTATGCCCTTACGAACTCTATTTGAAGTAACATTTTTACAGCAGTCAAACTTTTAACCAAAAATTCGGACCTGCAGTCTTGTAAGTTTAACAAAATGGCCACATTCCAAGCTTTATTAGCTTAAAAACCCTGACTCTTTAAATGACTCTTATTGAACCAACAGCTTGTGTTGCTGGGTAATAAAAAAGCAAGCAAAAGGACCTCCAGCCCTGCTGTTTTAGCTATTACCCAGCACTCTCAGGGTTTGCTCCAGTCTGGCTGTTCAATCAAATTCATTATCCAGTAGCTTCTGGCCTTTGTCTCCTCTTTCTGGCCATGTGTTTCATTGCCTCCTGGATTTGATGACAAAATTTTCTTTCTTCACTTTGACCCTTGGCCCAGAATCTCACTCTCCCAGCCCCATGGAAAGATGGGAAAAAGATTTCGTTCTGCTGATCAAATTTGTTTGAAGACATTCTTTAGAGTCTGAAAAAATCTATTTCATTAGCAGTTCTTAAGCTGGTGGAATTTTTAGTGATGTTTACTCTTTCTTCCTTGTTCAAATTTTCACCTACTAGACATGGAAAAAAGGCAAGAGTAACCTACCAAATTTAGATAAAGTCTTCTGCTTTTCATGTTCTCTTCAACCAGAACAGCTTTTCTCTCTTTATTTATTTATTGATTCATTCATGTTTGAGACAGGCTGGGGTGCATTGGCATGATCTTAGCTCACTGCAACCTCCACCTCCTGGGACAAGTGATTCTCCTGCCTCAGCCTCTCGAGTAGCTGGGATTACAGGCATCTACCACAACGCCCAGTTAAGTTTTGTATTTCTGGTAGAGATGGGGTTTCACCATGCTGGTCAGGCTGGTCTCAAACTCCTGACCTCAGGTGATCCACCTGTCTCGACCTCCCAAAGTGCTGGGATTATAGGCATGAGCCACTGTGCTTGGCCCCAATTTGATTTTTAACATTCACAGCACTCATATCTCTTTTTGATTCTACTGTATTATCACATTTTTCTACCTGAAGATTAATTATTCCAACCCTGATGCCTTGATAATCATCTTTTCTAAAATAAAAATTGAGGCTGGGCGTGGTGGCTCACACCTATAATCCCAGCGCTTTGGGAGGGGACAAGGTGGGTGGATCACTTGAGATCAGGAGTTCAAGACCAGCTTAGCCAACATGGTAAAACCCCGTCTGTACTAAAAATGCAAAAAAATTAGTCAGCCATGATAGTGCACACCTGTAATCCTAGCTACTCGGGAGGCTGAGGCACAAGAATCGCTTGAACCCAGGAGGCAGAGATTAAGCCAACATTATGCAACTGCACTCCAGCCTGGGTGACAGAGCTAGACCCTGTCTCAAAAAAAAAGAGAGAGAGAGATTTGTAATCTAGCAAAATAAATTATTTATTTATTTTCTTTCCAACTTTCATTATGGGCTCAAGGGGGTACCTATGCAGGTTTGTTTCATGAGTAAATTGTGCATCATGGAGGTTTGTTGTACAGATGATTTTGTCACCCAGGTAATCAGCATAATATGTAATATGTAGTTTTTTGATCCTCACCCTTCTCCCCCATCCACTCTCAGGCAGGCCCCAGTGTCTGTTGTTCCCTTCTTTGTGTCCATGTGTACTCAATGATTAGCTCCCATTTATGAGTGAGAATTTGCAGTATTTGGTTTTCTGTTCCTGCATAAATTTGTTTAGAGATCTTTTCTTTAAATACATGAATTCATTTTCAGGAAAAGCCTTCCAGAGATATGAAGGTCAAAACCCAATAAAGGAATGACCTTTGTTATGGAAAAACAAAGAAAGAAAGAAATCAGGTCTTTTTTGGAAAATCTAGGACATTGAATTGTTAAGCGTAGCATGTGTCCCCCTAGGGACATAGGTCACTTTCAGTATTTGCCAAAAGATTAAGTCAGCCACATTTCAGAGCTTTAATAATTAAAATCTCTGGCCCGATTTATTGAACATATGCTTTTGACAATACAGCATTTCTTTCTTAGACTTTTAAAAGGATCTGGGGAAACAGGAAGAGTCTATAATCTTAATAGGAAAGGAATGAATTATGCAACCAACTAAAAGTGTGTCAATATTATATGCTTCATGAACAAACTGGAAAACGGTGGTAAACTTTAGATCGGAAACAGAAACTCAAAAAAATGAAAGAACCTAGAAACTCAGAGGTCAACTAAGGAGACAGGCATTTTTATAAAAAGAGTTGAAACAAATTTGTGGTGGAATAATCAGAAAATACAGATAAGTTAAAAGAAAAAAGAATTAAAGCCACTTGCAACTCTATCAGCCAGGGAGAAAAATTAATACAATTTTGAGATATAGCTTTCCAGAATTCAAATGCATATATACATATGTATTATATAATAAGAAACTATACATTCTGTTTGCAACCTGATTTCTCAAATTCATCCATATATCATGAGCATATTTCTATGTCAACAAGTAACACAGACAGCTGGGCTTGGTGGCTCATGCCTTTAATCCAAGCATGTTGGGAGGCCGAAGTGGGTGGACTGCTTGAGCCCAGGAGTTTAAGAACAGCCTGACCAACATGTTGAAACCCCATCTCTATTTAAAAAAATACAAAAATTGGCTGGGCGTGGTGGCTCACGCCTATAATCCCAGCACTTTGGGAGGCCGAGGCGGGTGGATCACGAGGTCAAGAGATCGAGACCATCCTGGTTAACAAGGTGAAACCCCGTCTCTACTAAAAATACAAAAATTAGCTGGGCATGGTGATGCACACCTGTAGTCCCAGCTACTTGGGAGGCTGAGGCAGGAAAATTGCTTGAACCCAGGAGACGGAGGTTGCAGTGAGCCGAGATCGTGCCATTGCACTCCAGTCTGGGTAACAACAGTGAGACTCCGTCTCAAAAAACAAAAAGCAAAGAAAAACAAAAATTATCGGGTGTGGTGGCCCTGTAGTCCCAGCTACTCAGGAGGTAGGACGATAGCTTGAGCCTGTGAGACAGAGGTTGCAGTGAGCCGAGATTGTGATACTGCACTCCATCCTGGGTGTCAAGCCAGACCCTGTCTCAAAAAAAAGCAAGCCACTAAATGTCATATTAGTATTTTAGTAGGCAGATTTATCATAATTTGCATAAAATTTTCTAGTTTGTTTCTGATTTTTGAGTTTTTTTAAACATTAAAATTGTAATTTTTTTTTTTTTAAGAGATGGAGTTTCACTCTTGTTGCCCAGATTGGAGTGCCATAGTGCGATCTCGGCTCACCACAACCTCTGCCTCCCGGGTTCAAGTGATTCTCCTGCTCATGAGTAGCTGGGATTACAGGCATGCACCACCATGCCCGGCTAATTTTATATTTTTAGTAGAGAGTGGGGGCTTCTCCATGTTGGTCAGGCTGGTCTTGAACTGCCGACCTTAGGTGATCCATCCGCCTTGGCCTCCAAAAGAGCTAGGATTACAGGCATGCACCACCATAGCCAGCCAAATATTCTTATAACCAAAATCTATGGAATCCTTCATTAGCTCCTGAAGATAAACTCTGAGAGGTGGAATTGTAGGGTGTATTGATTATGATTCTTTGGTTGCAAATGACAGAAATCCAACTGGAACTGGCTTAAGGAAGAAAGACCTGATTGACTTACATTCATTCAATGATTTTTTTTTTTTACTATTAGAGTTTTTATTAATTTGAAACTATGTTCCCAAATCAGAACACGGATCTGCCCAAAATAACCTATAGTGAATGTTGAAGGTTTTTGTTTTTTTTTTCTTGAGGCAGAGTCTTGCTCTGTCACCCAGGCTGGAGTGCAGTGGCTTGATCTCACCTCCACCTCCTGGGTTCAAGGAATTCTCCTGTCTCTGCCTCCTGAGTAGCTGGAATTACAGGCATGTGCTACCATGCCCGACTGATTTTTGTATTTTTAGTAGAGACGAGGTTTCAAGATGTTGGCCAGGCTGGTCGCAAACTCCTAACCTCAGGTGATCCATCCTTTTTGGCCTCCCAAAGTGCTGGAATTACAGGCATGAGCCACCGTGCCCAGCCAGTTGAAGGTTTTTTTTAGAGCTCTCACCTCAGATCATTCCTCACACACACATGGTAATCAATACTTAGCTAAACAATGAAGGGAGACCCTCTACAGATCTCTGGAGCTCTCCTATGCAACAGTGTCCTCCCAGGTCCATTTCCTCAACTCACAAACTGTGAGGCTCCACTTGTGTTCCCCCACTTTGCAATATAATACAGTATCTCTCTAGGCAGGAAAGTGGGGTGATCACTCTCTCTTTAGGGATTATTTTCTTTCACCTCCTGATGTCCAATGTCTGACAACCATTGTGTCATATATTTGGTCTATTTTTTAAAATTGTTTCAGATGGGAGAGTAAATCTGGCCCTTGTCACTCCATCATGGCCCAAAGTGAAGTCTCTATCTCAACAATTGTTTCTGGATAGCCTATTGCGTGCTAGGCCCCTGAGATCTCTGCTTTTTGTGGAGCATATGATCAAATTGCAGAAAGGTCAGAAGTAGAGCTAGCTAGCTTCAGGGACATCTGGATCCAGGAATATAAATGCTACTAAATTTCATGATTTCTCTCTCTCTCTTGTGCTTTCTTTCTCTTTCTTTCCCTCACACCCTCTCTCTTCCTTTACATATCTTCTGTCTCTGCATTTTTCTGTATGCTGATGTCAATTGAAACATCTGTAGATGCGCCGAATTAGTGAAGAACATACAGCCAACACAACTTGGAATTGAATTCTTTCAAGTTTAGTCATTTTCAAACTTAGTTATTTTAGGAGAGAGGGAATTTCTTTTCCTCAGCTTCAGTTTAAAAATTTTCTAGAAAGGAATCATAATCCCCGAGCTTGGATGTGTTATTGCACTTGGGGAAGTGAGTAGCTTAAATTGACCCAGCTTGGCTCCTGCCTATTTTTGGGGCCAGAGATGTGGAATCTCTTACCAGAAAAAGCCGCAGGGGAATCATCAGATGAGCAGCCATTCCTATTTGTGTCTTCAATCCTGGATATACTAATTTGTGACACTTAAAAAAAAAACTACCTTGAAATGATTTCTAACTTCAAGACATTGACCAATAGTTTGTATAAAGGTTTAGATATTTGCCTAGAGTAGTTTTAACATATAAATAAGCTAAGATAGAAATAACCTTAATATTTGAATGAATATGGTACAGATAAGCAGTACATTATAGAATTAAACATATGAGGGCCCAAAAGAACAAGAGAGAACTCTAAGGGGTAAAGGAACCATTTATAAATTTAGTTTAGAAAACCCCAAAAAGAGCCAGGTGTGGTGGCTCATGCCTGTAATCCCAGCACTTTGGGAGGCTGAGGCGGCTGGGCCACCTGAGGTCAGGAGTTTGAGACCGGCCAGAGCAATATGGTGAAACCCCATCTCTACTAAACATACAAAAATTAGCTGAGCATGGTGGCAAGGGCCTGTAGTTCCAACTACTCAGGAGGCTGAGACAGGAGAATTGCTTGAATCTGGGAGGCGGAGGTTGCAGTGAGACAAGATTGTGCCACTGCACTCCAGCCTGGGCAACAGGGTGAGACTGCATCTCAAAAAAAAAAAGAAAAAGAAAAATGAAAAAAATCTCAAAAAGAAACCTATGGTAAGTTTTTCTTTATTTTTTTTCTTTGGTTTTTGTTTTTTGCTTGTTTGTTTGTTTTTACTTGTTTATGGTAAACTTTTCTTAATCAGGGACCCAGGACCAATACATTATTTAAACATTTAGGCTAACTGTCACAGCTTGGGTAAGACAAAACTTTAATCCTGAAGTCTTTTTTTTTTTTGAGACGGAGTTTCGCTGTTACCCAGGCTGGAGTGCAATGGTGCGATCTCGGCTCACCGCACCCTCCGCCTCCTGGGTTCAGGCAATTCTCATGCCTCAGCCTCCCGAGTAGCTGGGATTACAGGCATGCGCCACCATGCCCAGCTAATTTTTTGTATTTTTAGTAGAGACGGGGTTTCACCTATGTTGACCAGGATGGTCTCAGTCTCTTGACCTCGTGATCCACCCGCCTCAGCCTCCCAAAGTGCTGGGATTACAGGCATGAGCCACCGCGCCCGGCCCAATCCTGAAGTCATTTTTAACTAATCCCATCATTTTTTACACATCTCAGCCAGTTATCAAGTCATGTCCATTCTACCTCTTAAGCATCACATGAAGCTGTCCACTTCCTTCAGCCTTCACTGGCCTCTCCTTGTCCAAACCATTCTCATGTTTCACTTGTGTTACTGTAAAACTCTTCTAACTGGCTCCTGACACAAGTCTTACGCCCTAAAATGGATGCCTGTGTTTGCTGCTCAGCATCTATTTCTGCTCTTCTTGGTAGGAGAAATCAAAATTCCCTTTGGAAAAACACCACTTTCCCATTCTCTACCATCTAATTTGGGTGAGATTTAACCTCACCCTCAGTTCCAGGAGTGGGTTCTGGTTAGCTTGGCTACTTAGTTAACTCCTATTGATTTCCTACTGATTTAGTGAATTCACTAACTCACTTAGTGAATTAATCTATTCCCTTCACCATCCTTATTATTTTAGGCCAATGAGATCCCATAAAATATTTGTTGGGGGCTTCTGGGAGGAAGTTTCTTCCCCCAAGAGAGGCATGAATAAAGAAGTATGGAAAGCTACTGCACCCATCTTGGGATCAGGAGGGTAGCCAACCTTAATATGAGGTAGAACATGCAAAAGTCAAACAAGACAAATGGTAAGTAAGACATCATAACATAGTTCATTTTGCCTCTGAACTTACAGTTACATAATCCAATGAGCTCAATTGTTTAAGCCATTTTCTGTTAGTTTTTTTTTTATAATTTATAACCAAAACCATCCTAACTATACTCTCTTTCAAATCATTTTTCGTTCTGAATTCAAAACTGATCATGTCACTTCCAAGAGAGGCAGACAGCAAACTGCTAGACTATGATGAAGCTCTCAGAGAACTACCTTGTAATATCATGAAGATAATGGCACCTGTAAAGCATTTAGAACAGTATTTGTCACATCGGTACGTAAGCAGTTAGAATAAGGCACTGCACTCAATAAACACTTGATCAACATCTTACTCTCAGTTTTAAACATTACAGAGACTTCCCTGTGCCCTTAAGGTAAAGTCTGAAAAACTAAACCTGGCCTGTAACTCTGGCTCCCTTCATAGTGACCAGACGATTGCCAAGAGTTTCTAAGGCCTTTCCTAAACCTGCCATTTGCCTACCACTTCAGACTCTCTCCTTACCATTTCTTTACTTTGTATTTTTGTAATCTTTTTTTTTTTTTTGAGACGGAGTTTTGCTTTTGTCACTCAGGCTGGAGTGCAGTGGCGTGATCTCAGCTCACTGTGACCTCTGCCTCCTGGGTTCAAGCAATTCTCCTGCCTTAGCCTCCCAAGTAACTGGGATTACAGGTGCCCACCACCATGCCCAGCTAATTTTTATGTTTTTAGTAGAGACAGGGTTTCACCATGTTGGCCAGACTGGTCTTAAACTCCTGACCTCGTGATCCACCCGCCTTGGCCTCCCAAAGTGTTGGGATTACAGGCGTGAGCTACCAGGCCTGGCCTTCTTTACTTTGTATTCTATTTCCTTTTCTCCTTATGGAGCTAACTTCTATTTTCCCTTTGGTTAAAATATCACTTTCTCGGTGACAATTTCCCTAATCTCAAAATTTAGGTTATCCTCTCCTGCTGTACAGCCCCATAATTACCTTTTGTAATACAAAAGATGTTACAGTATGATTGCATTTGTAATTGTTTAGAATCTGCCTTCCTTTTTTAGAATATACACTCCCTGGGGGCAGGGCTTTCTATCATACTTGTAGCTGTATTCTCAGAGTCCGGCATACGCTCTGGGACCAAATGAATAAAAAATCAAGAATGAACATGGAGCTCAGAATCATAGTGAAAGCAAAAAGTCTATTTGAATGAGTATTCTACCAAGCCTAGCTTAAATGTCAACCTAAAGTTACTTGATGTTAAACAATCTAAGTAACCAGCCTGGGCAAGATGGCAGATCTCTACAAAATATTTTTTTTTAAACTTGGCAAAGGAGACTATGGGATCACGGCAGATGGGAGGCAGGACTAGATTGCAGCTCCAGACAGAGCATGTGGAGGCTTGTGCATTGTGTATTTTAACTCCAGATTTACTGTAAGGACAAAACAGCAATCCTGAGAGGACCCGTAGACCCTCTAAAGGAAACAGATTGCTCCTGCAGGACCTGGGAGATACCCCAAATACTGTGAATGCCTCAACTGTGGAAGGAGGAAAGGGAGACCCTTCTCTTTCGAGCACATACTCCCACTGGAAAAGCTGAAGGTCTATTTGTGGGAGAAGTTTCCACCGTGTCTTCAGCCTCCTCAAACAAAACAATTATCAGCCAAGAATTCTGTATCCAGTGAAACTAAGCATCACATATGAAGGAAAGATACAGTCGTTTTCGGACAAACAAATGCTGAGAGAATTCACCCTTACCTAGCCACCACTATTAAGAACTGTGAAAAGGAGCTCCAAATTTTGAAACAAATCTAAAAATACATCACAACAGAACCTCTTTAAAGCATAAATCACACAGGACCTATGAAACAAAAATACAAATAAAAAACAAAAGAAATCCAAAGTACACAGGCAACAAAGAGCATGATGAATGCAACAGTACCTCACATTTAAATACTAACATTGAATGTAAACGGCTTAAATGATCCACTTTAAAGACACAAAACCTCAGAATGGAAAATAACTCACCCACTAACTATCTGCTGCCTTCAGGAAACTCACCTACACATAGGGACACATATAAACTTAAAGGAAAGGGGTGGAAAAAGGCATTTCATGCAAATGGACACCAAAAGTGAGCAGGGGTAGCTATTCTTATATCAGAAAAAGCAAACTTTAAAGCAATGACAGTTAAAAGAGACAAAGAGGGACCTTGTATAATGGTAAAAGGCCTTGTCCAACAGGAAAATATGACAATCTTAAACATATATACACCTGACACTGGAGTTCCCAGATTTATAAAACAATTACTAATAGACCTAAGAAATGAAATAGCAACACAATAATAGAAAGACTTCAATATGCCACTAACAGCACTAGACAAGTCATCAAGACAGAAAGTCAACAAAGAAACAATGGATTTAAACTACACCTTGGAACAAAAGGACTTAACAGACATATACATGTTGCATTGAACTTAGCACAGAAAGTCAACACCAGAACAAAAGTATGCCAAATTGCAGGGTTTATTGCCGGCGACCACGGAGGACTCACGTCTCTCCAACCCGTGGCAGAGAAAGAAGAGTGACAAGACCTTTTTATACCCACAAAACCACGGTGGGAGTGGGGGTGAGGAGCGGAGATGAGAATGAAAGCTGTCAATCACCTCCTAGGCTGAGACGAGGGTGAGGGGGCTCCAGGCATTCCAAGGGCCAGGGGACTTTTGTCATTCCGATTGCCACTTAAGTGGTTTACAGAGGTCAAGATAAACATTAGTTTATACATTATTTGGACAGGTGTGGGGTCCACATAATTTTTGGTTACTTGGCGCCAGGATGGAATTATCTGGGGGTGCTTACTTTGGTAAACAAAGGCCAGCAATTCTGGCAGTTACAGATAAGAGAAAGTATGCAGCTTGTCCTCTCTTTGCATTTTGCAAGGTAATCTTAGTAGTTTACAGAAGCCAGGGCTAGTAGTCATTGTGAGGAGAATGGAAACAGTTTTCCCATTTTAAAATGGCATTGTACTGGTTCTAATTCTAGGCCAGCTATATCACATACAGAACATTTCATTCAACGACCATAGAATACATTCTATTCAACAGCGCATGGAACTTTCTCCAAGATAGGCCACCTAATAGACCATAAATGAGCCTCAATAAATTTAAGAAAATTGAAATTTATCAAGCACTTCCTCAGATCACAGTGGAATAAAACTGGATATCAACTCCAAAAGGAACCTTTCAAATCATGCAGATACATGGAAATTAAATAACCTGCTCCTGAATGAGCATTGGGCCAAAAATGAAATCAAGATAAAAATTTAAAAATTCTTCAAACTAAATGACAGCAATGACACAACCTGCAAAGGCAGTGCTAAGAGGAAAGTTCATAGCCCTAAATGCCTACATCAAAGAGTCTGAAAAAACACACATAGACAATCTAAGATCACACTTCAAGAAACCAGAGATACAAGAACAAACCAAACCCAAACCCAGCAGAAAAAAAGGAAATAACCAAGATCAGAGCAGAACTAAATGAGATTGAAATTTAAAAAATTACAAAAGACAAATGAAACAGAAAGCTGGTTCTTTGAAAAGACAAATAAAATTGATAGACCATTAGCAAGACTAACCAAGAAAAGAAGAGAGAAAATCCAAATAACCTCACTAAGAGCTGAAACAGGAGGTATTACAACAGGCAACACTGAAATACAAAAGATCATTCAAGGCTATTATGAACACCTTTACACACATAAACTAGAAAACCTAGAAGAGATGGATACATTTCTGGAAAAATATAACCCTCCTAGCTTAAATCAGGAAGAATTAGATACTCTGAACAGACCAATAACAAGCAGCAAGATTGAAATGGTAATGTAAAAATTACCAACAAAAAAAGGTCCAGGACCAGATAGATTCACAGCAGAATTCTACCAGATGTTCAAAGAAGAATTGGTACCAATGTTTTTGACATTATTCCAAAAGATAGAGAAAGAAGGAACCCTCTCTAGTTCATCCTGTGAAGACGGCACCACCCTAAAACCAAAACCAGGAAAGGATACAACCAAAAAAGAAAACTACAGACCGATATCCTTAATGAACGTAGATGCTAAAATCTTTAACAATACTAGCTAACTGAATCCAACAACATATCAAAAAGATAATCTACCATGGTCAAGGGGGTTTCATACCAGGAATGTGGGATGGTTTAACATATGCAAGTCAATAAATACGATACACTACATAAACATAATTAAAAACAGAATCACACGATCATCTCAATAGATGCAGAAAAGCATTCAACAAAATCCAGCATCACTTTATAACTAAAACTCTCAGCAAAATCAGCATACAAAGGACATACCTTAATGTAATAAAAGCCATCTATGACAGACCCACAGCCAACATATTACTGAATGGGGAAAAGTTAAAAACATTCCATCTGAGAACAGGAAGAAGACAAGGATGTCCACTTGCACCACTCCTCTTCAACATGGTACTGGAAGTCCTAGCCAGAGCAATCAGACAAGAGAGAGAAATAAAGGGCACCCAAATCGGTGAAAAGGAAGTCAAACCGTTATTGTTTGCTGATGATATGATTGTTTACCTTGAAAACCCTCAGGACTTCTCCATAAAGCCCCTAGAACTGATAAAAGAATTCAGCAAGGTTTCTGGATACAAGATTAATGTACACAAATCAGTAGTTCTATATACCAATAGTAACCAATCAGAGAACCAAATCAAGAACTCAACCCCTTTTACATAGCTGCAAACCAAACAAAACAAAACAAAAAAAACCCAACAACTTAGGACTATACCTAACAAAGGAGTCAAAAGACCTCTACAAGGAAAACTACAAAACACTGATGAAAGAAATTATAGATGACACAAACAAATGGAAACACATCCCATGCTCATGGATGGGTGGATAGGTAGAATCAATATTGTGAAAATGACCACACTGCCAAAAGCAATCTACAAATTCAATGCAATCTCCGTCAAAATACCACCATCATTCTTCACAGAGTTAGTAAAAACAATTCTAAAATTCATATAGAACCAAAAAAAGAGCCCCCATAGCCATAGCAAGACTAAGCAAAAAGAACAAATCTGGAGGCATCACACTATCTGATTTCAAACTATACTATAAGGCCATCGTCACCAAAACAGCACGGTACTGGTATAAAAATAGGCACATAGGCTGGATATGGTGGCTCATGCCTATAATCCCAGCACTTTGGGAGGCCAAGGAGGGTGGATCACAAGATCAAAAGATCAAGACCATCCTGGACAACATGATGAAATCTTGTCTCTACTAAAAATACAATAATTAGCAGGGCGTGGTAGTGCATGCCTGTAGTCCCAGCTACTCAGGAGGCTGAGGCAGGAGAATCACTTGAACCCGGGAGATTGAGCCACTGCACTCCAGCTGGGAGACAGAGCGAGAAGCCATCTCAAAAAAAAAAAAAAGGGGCACGTAGACCAATGGAACAGAATAGAGAACCCAGAGATAAACCCAAATACTTACAGCCGACTGATCTTCGACAAAGCAAACAAAATCATAAAGTGGTTAGCCACACGTCAGAGAATGAAACTGGATTCTCATCTCTCACTTTATACAAAAATCAACTCAAGATGGATTAAGAACTTAAACCTAAGACCTGAAACTATAAAAATTCTAGAAGATACCATTGGAAAAACCCTTCTAGACGTTGGCTTAGGCACGGATTTCATGATCAAGAACCTAAAAGAAAATGCAATAAAAACAAAGATAAATATCTGGGACCTAATTAATCCAAAGAGCTTTTGCATAGCAAAAGGAACAGTCAGCAGAGTAAACAGACAACCCACAGAGTGGAGAAAATCTTCACAATCTACACCTGACAAAAGACTAATATCCAGAATCTACAGTGAACTCAAATAAATCAGTAAGAAAAAAACAAACAATCCCATCAAAAAGTGGGCTGGCCGGGCGCAGTGGCTCACGCCTATAATCCCAGCACTTTGAGAGGCCGAGATGGGTGGATCACGAAGTCAAGAGATCGAGACCATCCTGGTCAACGAGGTGAAACCCCGTCTCTACTGAAAATACAAAAATTAGCTGGGCATGGTGGTGCACGCCTGTAGTCCCAGCTACTCAGGAGGCTGAGGCAGGAGAATTGCTTGAACCCAGAAGGCGGAGGTTGCAGTGAGCTGAGATCATGCCATTGCACTCCAGTCTGGGTAACAACAGCGAAACTCCATCTAAAAAAAAAAAAAAAAAGTGGGCTAAGGACATGAATAGACAATTCTCAAAAGAAGATATACAAATATCCAACAAACATATGAAAAAAATGCACAACATCACTAATGATCAGGGAAATGCAAATCAAAACCACAATGTGATACTAACTCACTTCTGCAAAAATGGCCATAATAAAAAAATTAAAAAAAAATAGTAGATGTTGGCATGGATGCAGTGAATAGGGAAAACTTTTACACTGCTGGTGAGAATGTAAACTAGTACAGCCACTATGGAAAATGGTGTGGAGATTCCTTAAAGAACTAATAGTAAAGCCACCATTTGATCCAGCAATCCCACTACTGGGTATCTACTCAGAGGAAAAGAAGTCATTATTTGAAAAAGATACTCGCACACACATGTTTACAGCAGCAGAATTCACAATTGCAAAAGAGTGGAACCAACCCAAATGCCCATGAATCAATGAGTGAATAAAGAAAATGTGGTATATACTACTCAGCCATAAAAAAGAATGAATTAACAGCGTTGCGGTGGCTGGGATGAGGCTGGAGATTATTATTCTAAGCGAAGTAACTCAGGAATGGAAAACCAAACATTGTATGTTCTCAATGATATGTGAGAATTAAGCTATGAGGACACAAAGGCATAATAAGAATGATACAATGGGCTTTGGGGAGTTGAGGGGAAGAGTAGGAGGGTAGTGAAGGATAAAAGACTACAAATACGGTACAGGGTGTACCACTTGGGTGATGGGGGTGCACCGAAATCATATAAATCACCACTGAAGAACTTATTCATTTAACCAAATACCACCAGTACCTCAATAACTTAAGGAAAAATTTAAAAATAAATCTTTTTTTTTTTTTTAAGACGGAGTTTCGCTGTTGTTACCCAGACTGGAGTGCAATGGCACAATCTCAGCGCTCCACAACCTCTACCTCCTGGGTTCAAGCAATTCTCCTGCTTCAGCCTCCCGAGTAGCTGGGACTACAGGCACGCACCACCATGCCCAGCTAATTTTTGTATGTTTAGTAGAGACCGGGTTTCATCTTGTTGACCAGGATGGTCTCGATCCGCCTGATAAACTGTTATCAGGCATAGAGAGGGGTGGGTGTTGTTCATCCAGCTTACCCCACCAAGCCTTACCCAATGGCAGCCCACCCCATGCATCCTAGGCCAGCCCCGCTCTAATCCCCATAAAACCCCCTGCCCTGAGAAGTCAAGCGTGACTTCTCTGGCCCCCTTTCCTTAGGACCACAGAACCTCGCCCGGGAGATAAATAAATTGGCATCTGATTGTTCTCATACTGTCCTCAGTTTCCTCATTTTAAACTCGGCAGTAACCATTACAATGCTAGAGATAGGGTGAATAAAAGTAATGGCAAAAACAGCAATTACTTATGTACCAACCTAATATGGTTTTATAAGAAATTTACAGTTTCAGGCCGGGCGTGGTGGCTCACGCCTGTAATCCCAGCACTTTGGGAGGCCGAGGCGGGTGGATCACGAGGTCAAGAGATTGAGACCATCCTGGTCCACATGGTGAAACCCCGTCTCTACTAAAAATACAAAAAAAATTAGCTGGGCATGGTGGTGTGTGCCTGTAATCCTAGCTACTCAGGCGGCTGAGGCAGGAGAATTGCATGAACCCAGGAGGCGGAGGTTGTGGTGAGCCGAGATTGCGCCATTGCACTCCAGCCTGGGTAACAGGAGCGAAACTCCGTCTCAAAAAATAAAATAAAATAAAAAAGAAATTTACAGTTTCATTAGAGAGATAGATGTATAAACAAAGAAATTGTAATATGAACATTGTGATTACAGGACGTAGAAAATAGTGACTATTGCTTTCTTCAAACATAAGGTGTTGTTAGTGAGGAGTTTTTCCATTGTAAGTGCCAGAAACCCAATTTCGAACAGCCTAAGCAGAAAATGGAATCTATTGGCTCACGTCCCTAGGAATTCTAGGAATAGAGCTATGCTAAGGGACTCAAATAATGTTGTTGGGTCTCCGTATCTCATTCTGGGTTTATTTCTTGCTTTGGGGGCCTCACTTTTTTCTTTTGAAGATGAACTGTGAAGTGAATTCTACGGTGCACTACCCAGATGTCTCCTTTAGAACTGAAGCACGGGTTTCCTTCAAGTTTTGGGAGTGTTGGGTGCTGATGGCTCACAGCTGAGTCTCTTTCTGAGCCAAAGGGAGGTGTCTCACTCAAGTTTATCCCTCCTCCCTGAGAACTGCTTGAATCCAAAGACTGATCAACGCCGGATAAAAAGGCCTGGCCTCTTGCCTTGATTCAGAACGTACCTGAAGGGCCATCCAGCTTTAGTTACCCATGGGATCAGTTTAGGAATCTGAGGAACTTGCCATCTGACTCTTGGCAGAAGTGTTCTATGGAGAAGAGGGTTGAGTTTATTTTTTTTATTCTGGGGATATAGGAATTAAATGGAGAGAAGTAAAGAAGAGAAAATATGAAGTGAAACCAAATGACTGTTCCAACTAATGAGAGACTAGGCACCTTGCCCTGTTACCCCCTTTCTGGAACCCTGCAGACTTTTATCAAGTATTTGGCTACAAGTGGAATTTTAGTGAAACCAGTGGAAGAGTCTTCCCCTCTGAACTGGCCTAGGATGGGTTGGAACTGTAGAGCACAGGCATATTTAGGAATTTAGAGATATAATTCTGAGGAAATAAATTCTAGAACTTTGCAGAAACAGAGGGTGGGGCTATAAACTCTATGTAGTAAGGTTTAACTGGCAAACATCTGGATATATCTGTCACAGCAACTAATGTCTTAGAGAATAAGGTATAGGTTCACCGAACATTTGAGGAACTAGTAGTAAAAGTAATCAATGCTAATAAATGACAGTATAATAAAATCAAGGCAAAGTGCCACAGGAACAGAAAGGTCTTGAACAACTAAATGATATATTAAAGGACAAATAGATTTACCTGGCATGATGCTGTGTATCTGTAGTCCAAGCTACTTGGGAGGCTGAAGCAGGAAAATTGCTTTGAACTGAGCAGTTTAAATCCAGCCTGGGCAACATAAAGAGCTGCCCCAAAAAAGAAAGAAAGAAAAGATAAATTTGTATAAGTCATTACTTGGCTTTATTATAATACAGAGAAAAACTGAGGGAAGGATTAGACAGAGCTAAAGCTATTAAAAAGAAATGAGATAGCAAGAAAAACTGGAATTTTATTGTGAAAAATTTAAAAATAAATTATGTTCATCCACGTAGCATGATGAATAAAAATAATTGACATTCGGCCAGGAGCGGTGGCTCACGCCTGTAATCCCTGTAATCACTTTGGGAGGCCGAGGCAGGTGGATCACGAGGTCAAGAGATCGAGACCATCCTGGTCAACATGGTGAAACTCTGTCTCTACTAAAAATACAAAAATTAGCTGGGTATGGTGGTGCATGCCTGTAATCCCAGCTACTTAGGAAGCTGAGGCAGGAGAATTGCTTGAACCCAGGAGGCGGATGTTGCGGTGAGCCGAGATTGTGCCATTGCACTCCAGCCTGGATAATGAGAGCTAAACCTCTTCCCAAAAAAAAATAAAAAAGAAAGAAAATTGACATTCTAGGCTCCAATTAAAACATTTCCAGGCCAGGCACAGTGGCGCATGCCTATAATCCCTACACTTTGGGAGGCTGAGGCAGGCGGATGGCTCAGGAGTTTGAGGGCAGTATGGTGAAACCCTGTTTCTACTAAAAATTTCAAGAATTTGCCAGGCATGGGGGCACATACCTGTAATTTCAGCTACTAGGGAGGCTGAGGCTGGAGAATTGCTTGAATCTGGGAGGCAGAGGTTTCAGTGAGCTGAGATTGCACCACTACACTCCAGCCTAGGTGACAGAGAGATATCTTGTCTCAAAAAAAAAAAAAAAAAAAAATCCAAAAGTGTTTCCTCATGTTTCGTTAATTAAAAAACAAAAAAACATAGCTATTGACTGAGAAGGTTTCTCTGCAAGTGTGTTTACAACTATGGATAGTAAATCCTACCAGAAAAAAAGGCAAATAACTTAGATAATTCCTGGAAAGCACTCTGATTCATTCTTCCGGGGTTTTGATATGACTTTAATATATTAAAAAGCACAGATTTGAACTCAAAATAAAATAGCAAATTAAGAGAGCCATCTACTGGCAACTCACTGAAATCTGTTTAATTTGTTAGGTTTCTATGCCTAATACTCTCTCATAACTAATTCTAGGGTCAACTTTCTAGACATCTTTAATCTGCCTACCCTTCATGTTATACTTTGTATGAAGGAGGATATCTTTAATGTAATAGCTACAATTTGTAACACAGATACCCAGGTTTAGGGATTATTCTTTGAAATTTAGCCAATTTAACTATTACACTAAGAATGATGATGACAGTATATGTCATGTTTAGTAAAGTGATCGTAATAAAAGCAGACAATATAAGTCCAGCATTGGCCCATGTAGTTTACTTGTACTGATTCTTTTTTTTCTTTTTTTGAGACGGAGTTTCGCTCTTGTTACCCAGGCTGGAGTGCAATGGAGCGATCTTGGCTGACCGCACCCTCCGCCTCCGGGGTTCAGGCAATTCTCCTGCCTCAGCCTCCGGAATAGCTGGGATTACAGGCACGCGCCACCATGCCCAGCTAATTTTTTGTATTTTTAGTAGAGACAGGGTTTCACCATGTTGACCAGGATAGTCTCGATCTCTCGACCTCGCGATCCACCCGTCTCGGCCTCCCAAAGTGCTGGGATTACAGGCTTGAACCACCGCGCCCGGCCTCTTTTTTTTTTTTTTTTTTTTTTTTTGAGACAGAGTGTTGCTCTGTCGCCAGACGCCAGGCTGGAGTGCAGTGGCGTGATCTCGTCTCACTGCAACCTCCGTCTCCCAGGTTCAAATTCTCCTGCCTCAGCCTACCAAGTAGCTGGGACTACAGGTGTGCGCCACCACGTCCAGCTAATTTTTTGTATTTTTAGTACAGACGGGGTTTCACCATGTTGGCCAGGATGGTCTTGATCTCTTGACCTTGTGATCCGTCCGCCTCAGCCTCCCAAAGTGCTGGAGATTACAGGTGCAAGCCACCGCGCCTGGCCTGTATTGATTCTTATAATCTTCACAAGAACCTTATAAAGGAGGTACTGTTATTATTTTCATTTTGCAGATAAGGAAACTGAGAACAGGGAAGTTAGATAATCCAACAACTAATAAGATTTCCTCTCTTTTTTTTTTTTTTTTTGAGACCGAGTTTCGCTCTCCTTACCCAGGCTGGAGTGCAATGGCGCAATCTCGGCTCACCGCTACCTCCGCCTCCTGGGTTCAGGCAATTCTCCTGCCTCAGCCTCCCGAGTAGCTGGGATTACAGGCGCGCGCCACAACGCCCAGCTAATTTTTTTTTTTTGTATTTTTAGTAGAGACGGGGTTTCACCATGTTGACCAGGATGGTCTCGATCTCTTGACCTCGTGATCCACCCGCCTCGGCCTCCCAAAGTGCTGGGATTACAGGCTTGAGCCACCGCGCCCGGCCAAGATTTCCTCTTAAGATCAGACACAAGGCATAGACATTGCTCTTGTCACTTATATTCAACATTGTTGTAGAGGTTCTAATAAGGGCAATTAGGTAAGAAAAAGAAATAAAACACATCCGGATTGGAAAGGAGAAAAGCAAAACTATCTGTTTACAGATGACATCCTATACACAGAAAGTAAATCCTAGGTAAACCACAAAAAAGTTTTAGAGTTAATAAATAAGTGTACTCAAGGTGGTATGATAGAAGATCAATATGCAACAATCAGTTGTTTTTTCCATTCACTAGGAATAAGTAATCTGAAAATGAAATTAAGAAAAGTTTCATCTACAATAGCATCAAAAAGAATAAAATACTTAGGAATAACTTTAACACAATCAATGCAAGATTTCTACACAAAACACACAAAAGTCATTGAAAGAAATTAGAGGTTTAAATAAATAGAAAGACATCTGTGTTCATGGATTGGAAGAATTGATATTGTTAAGGTGTCAATACTCTTGAAATTGAGCTACAGATGCAATGTAATTTCTATGAAAATTCTGGCTAGCTTTTTTGTTTTTTACAGAAATTGACAAGATTATTCTAAACTTTATAAGGAAATGCAAGACACCTAGAAGAGCCAAACAGTCTTGAAAAAGAACAAAGTTGGAGGACTCACATTTTCCAATTTCAAAACCTACAACAAATTGATAGTAATCAAGACAGTATGGTGCTGGCATAAGGGTAGACATATATATCAACAGAATAGAATTGCAGGTTCAGAAATACATCCATAACTCATGGGCAACTGATTTTCAACAAACATGCCAATGCAATTTAGTAGGGCAAAAATAATCTTTTCAACAATGATGCTGAAACAACTGAAAATCCACATGAGCAAGAATGAACGCTTGCCTCATAGCATATACCAAAGGAACTCAGAATGGATCACAGACCTAATTATAAGAGCTAAAACTAGGCCAGGCGCGGTGGCTCACGCCTATAATCCCAGCACTTTGGGAGGCCGAGGCGGGTGGATCACGAAGTCAAGAGATCTAGACCATCCTGGTCAACAAGGTGAAATAACGTCTCTACTAAAAATGCAAAAATTAGCTGGTCATGGTGGTGCGTGCCTGTAGTCCCAGCTACTGGGGAGGCTGAGGCAGGAGAATTGCTTGAACCCAGGACGGGGAGGTTGCGGTGAGACCGCGCCGTTGCACTCCAGCCTGGGTGACAAGAGCGAAACTTCGTCTCCAAAAAAAAAAAAAAGAAAGAAAAAAGAGCTAAAACTATACTTTTCTTTCTACCTTGTCTAAAATATACTTTTATAATAACAAATTGGGAAATATAGTTAAACTTACAGTATTATGTTATTGAATATCATCAAAATGATGAATATCAAATTGACCGAATATCAAAGTTGATTGAGCTTAATTATTATTATTTATTATTGCATATGTCTGTGTATCCTGTTGATAGTCTGGCAGTGTTTGGATAAGCAATAAAAGAATGACATACATAATTTATAAATTATTGCATACTGTATTAGTTTGCTGGGGCTGCCATAAGAAAGTACCACAAACCGAGTGGCTTAAACAACGGAAATTTATTATCTCACAAATCTAGAGGCTAGAGGTCCATGATCAAAGCATTGACAAGGCCATTTCATGCTCCCTCTACAGGAGCTAGAAAAGAACTAACTGTATCATGCTTCTACTGGAAAGTATAATTCCAGTTGTCACATGGAGTTGTCCCTGCATGCTTATCTCTGTGTTCGAATTTCTCCTTTTTATGAAGACACCAGTCATATAGGATTAGCAGTACACCCTACTCTGGGATAATCTCACTTTACCTTAACTAATCACATCTGCAATGATTCTGTTTCCAAATAAGGTCATATTCTGAGGTACTGGGGGTTAAGATTTCAACATATAAATTTTAGGAGTGGGGGACATAATTCAACTCAGCACACATGCTTATTCCATAGGATTAGTTTTCTTCCCTTATTTTCAACAAAATTATTAAACATGTTATTATAATCAATATTTTTACATAAATTATATTGTACAAGGGCTTGAGGAATTAAAAAATAAAGTATAAGGATAAAATTTGCATAAATTAAAAAATATAAGTTAAAATAAATGTAAAATTAAATAATTATTTTTGTATTTTAAAGTTATTTTTCTTCCCAAGTTGTTCATTTCCTTTATTAAAATTCAAAGCAAAAATATTTTTATTAATAAAATAAAAATTATTCAAGTAAAATAAGTTAATTTAATATTTTGAAAATATTTAATTGTATTTAATATTATTTAATTCTTGTTAATATTTTATTATTTTATTTTATTTTTTTGGAAGGGAGGAAGGCAGGAAGGGAGGAAAGGAGGAAGGGAGGGAGGGAGGAAGGAAGGAAGAGAGGGAGGGAGGGAGAGAGAGAGAGAGAGAAGGGAAGGAAGGAAATCAGGTAGTGAGAGAGATATTGCCGACCTGGATCTGGAGGTCTACAAGTTGATTTCTTTTTTTTTTTTTTTTTTGAGAGAAGGAAAGAAAAAAAAGGAGTGAAGGAGAGGAAGAAAGAGGAAGAAAAAGAGGGAGAGAGAACGGAAATGTTGCTTTATTCTAAAAAAATGGGTATTAATAATGACCAATCAATATTTCATTTAAACCTATGAGTAGGTGTGATGTGGTATTGACAAGAATGTATATTTTGTGTATTTAAAGTGGAGAGCACTATAAATATTTATTAAGTTTACTTGTTCTGGATCTGAGTTCGAGTCCTGGATATCCTTATTAATTTTCTGTCTCATTGAATCTAAGTCTCTATGTATCTGGGTGTTAGGATCGTTAGCTCTTATTGTTGCATTGATCCTTTTATCACTATATCTTTGTTGCTTTAAAATCTATTTTATCAGATACGAGAATTGCCACTCCTGCTTTTTATTTATTTATTTATTTTTGCTCTCCATTTGGTTGGTAAATCTTTCTCCATCCCTTTGTTTTGAGTCTTTGTGTATCCTTGCATGTGAAACGGATCTGGATGTAGCATGCCGTTGGGTTTTGGCTGTATCTTTTGATTGGGGGATTTAGTCGATTTAAATTTAGGATTACTGCCATTTGATGTTAACTGGCTGTTTTATCCATTCGTTGATGTAAATTCTTCTTTATGTTGATGCTCTTTACTTTTCGGTATATTTTTAGAAAGGCTAATACTGGTTGTTTCTTTCCATGTGTAATGCTTCTTTCAGAAGCTCTTGTAAAGCAGGCCTGGTGGTAATAAAATCTCTGAGTACTTGCTTGTTCATAAAAGATTTTATTTTTCCTTCAGTTGTGAAGCTTAGTTTGGCTGGATATGAAATTCTGGGCTGAAAGTTCTGTTCTTTAAGGATGTTAAATACTGGCCCCCACTCTCTTCTGGCTTGTAGGGTTTCTGCTGAGAGATCTGCTGTAAGTCTGACAGGCTTCCCTTTGTGGGTAACTTGACCTTTCTCTCTGGCTGCCCTTAGTATCCTCTCCTTCGTTTCAACCCTGGTGAATCTAATGATTATGTGCCTTGGGGTTGCTCTTCTTGAGGAATATCTTTGTGGTGTTCTCTGTATTACCTGGGGTTGAATATTGTCCTGCTTTGCTAGGTTAGGAAAATTTTCCTGAATAATATCCTGAAGAATATTTTCCAGCTTGGATTCATTCTCTCTGTCGCATTCAGGTACACCTATCAAACGTAAATTTGGTCTTTTCACATAGTCCCACATTTCTTGGAGACTGCTCATTCCTTTTTATCCTTTTTTATCTAATCTTGTCTTCTCGTTTTATTTCATTAAGTTGGACTTTGGGCCGGGCACGGTGGCTCAAGCCTGTAATCCCAGCACTTTGGGAGGCTGAGGTGGGTGGATCACGAGGTCAAGAGATTGAAACCATCCTGGTCAACATGGTGAAACCCTGTCTCTACTAAATATACAAAAAATTAGCTGGGCATGGTGGTGCGTGCCTGTAATCCCAGCTACTCAGGAAGCTGAGGCAGGAGAATTGCCTGAACCCAGGAGGTGGAGGTTGCAGTGAGCCGAGATGGCACCATTGCACTCCAGCCTGGGTAACAAGAGCGAAACTCTGTGTCAAAAAAAAAAGTTGGATTTTGACCTCTGATATCCTTTCTTCTGCTTGATCAATTCGAGTGTTTAAACCTGTGCATACTTCTCAGAGTTCCCGTATTGTATTCTTCAGTTCCATTAATTCACTTATATTCCTCTCTAAATTGTCTATTCTCATTAGGATTTCATCAAACGTTTTTTCAAAGTTCTTAGTTTCTTTACATTGGGCTACAACATGTTCTTTTAACTCACAGAAGTTTCTTATTATCCACATTCTGAAGCCTGATTCTGTTATTGGGATGCGTTCGTTCTCCATCAAGCCTTGTTCCTTGTTGATGAGGAACTGCGATCCTCTTTAGAGGGAGAGGCATTCTGATATTGAGTATTCTCAGCCTTTTTACGCTGGTTTCTTCCCATCATTGTAAATTTATCCACCTGTCGTCTTTGTAATTACCAATTTTCAAATTAGTGGACGTCCAAGTTGTTAATTCCCAGGGCCGAAATATGAGCAACCCACTGTGCCTGCCAAAACAGCAGCGTTAAGACTGATGGTGCTTTTCTGCCCGGGAATCTCCAGTCCGGCTTCCTTCTTGGGTCCGTAAGTGGCAACTCTGCCCTCCCGGAGCTCCAAACGTAGGTCAGAAGGGGAACCAGTCCCATTTACTCTGCACCAAGAGCTGCCGCACCAAGGTGCCGGCAAAACCGCTGCGCCGGCCACAAGAGTCATGCTGGCAACCCGTGCGCTCCTCCACTGGGAATCTTCTGTTCCGTGGCCAACAAAAATTTGTCTGAAAGTGTGGCGTCCTCTCAATCTCTGCACTTTCACTGGGAGCTGCAATCCCAAGATGTTAGCGATCAGCCATCTTGGATCGTTCCCTCTTGTTAATATTTTATGAAGATAAAACTATTTGGACTGTTAATGTGAAATGCTTGTCTATCTGCCAGTGTAAAGAATTGTTAAACTACTTCTATGTTTAGATCTACATATATGTGTATATATACATTTAAGAGTAATATGTAATGTTTAATATTACAAAATCTTTCTCATTTACTATATTACTTATTTTGCATAACAAGTTACTCCAACTTTTAGTGTTTTTGAGATGGAGTTTCACTCTTGTTCAGGCTGGAATGCAGTGGCGTGATCTCAGCTCACTGCAACTTCTGCCTCCTGGGTTCAGGTGATTCTGCAGCCTCAGCCTCTGAGTAGCTGGGATTACAGGTGCACACCATCATGCCTGGCTAATTTGTGTGTTTTTAGTAGAGACAGGATTTTGCCATGTTGGCCAGGCTGGTCTTGAACTCCTGACCTTAGGTGATCCTCCCACCTTGGCCTCCCAAAGTGCTGGGATTACAGGCCTGAGCCACCGTGTCTGGCCTCTTAGTGGTTTTAAAGAATAACATTTATTATCTCACACTTTTTGCGAGTTAGGAATTGTCATGGCTTATTTAGGTGGGTCCTCTGCTTCCTGGTCTCTGATAAGGCTGCAGTCAAGGTCCTGGCCAAGCATTTTGGTTCTGGGTCTTATTTGAAGGCATGACTAGGTAGGAATGTTCTTCCAAGTTTACTCAGTGGTTGTTGCCAGGATTCAGTTCTTTGCAGGTTGTTGAACTGGGGGCCTAAGTTCTTTACTGGCTCTTGGTCCTACGCCACCCTCAGAAGTCATAGTACTATAAAACTTAATCATGAAAATGACATGCCATCACTTTTGCTGTATTTTACATGTTAGAAACAATCCACGAAGTCCGGTCCACACTCAAGAGCAGTGATTACACAAGGGCATAAATACAATGAGCTGAGAATCACTGGAGACTGTCTTAGAAGATTGCCTGCCATAGTCACAACACCTAACTCTTTCGAATACCATGGTGCTTCATGAGTACTTAGGAACCACAAATCGGAATAGAAACAAAAGCAAGAAAGTGGATGCTTTGCTTTAATGGAAAATGATTATTTGCTAAGGAAGAATCTATTGCATTCATTCTGAGAGGAAGAATTTGACAAGTTAATTAGTATTTTTTCTTACCTAAGCGTTTTGCTACTCAAGTCCTCTCCATACTCTGAAGCAGTATTTATCTTTGATATTCCCACCAGCAAACCCCACAAACTATTACAGCATTTGAGCACAGTTGCCTTTGGTAGGGCAAGAGATATGGAGAAGCATTTCTCTGGGGTCTGAACAATGTTACAATGTTAGTTGTGAGAATAGATGTTTAAGATGAAGGGTTGCACTGAGCCAGTGCTGAGCACCAATTAGACAATGATGAAGGCACTCATAGGGGCTGTGTGTGTGTGTGTGTGTGTTTGTGTGTTATATGTAAGACCATCTAAAGCATGAGGATACAGAGTAGCAGTTCTTTTTGCTCAGGGATAGTGGCAGAACTGCTGTTTAAGGCACCTGGAACCCAGTAGGGACTAAATATTATTATACTCCTTGACTTGTCTAAAATGTCTCAACTTTTAGGTGATTTGAACTTAGATCAGTCTGACTCCAAAACTCACATTTCTTTTAATTCCTTTCATTCTTTTGAAAGTTACTATTTTCTGGCCAGGCACGGTGGCTGAAGCCTGCAATCCCAGCACTTTGGGAGGCCAAGACCGATGGATCATGAGGTCAAGAGGTCGAGACCATCCTGGCCAACATGGTGAAACCCTGTCTCTACTAAAAATACAAAAAAAATTAGCTGGGCGTGGTGGCGTGCGCCTGTAGTCCCAGCTACCCAGGAGGCTGAGGCAGGAGAATTGCTTGAACCCGGGAGGCGGAGGTTGCAGTGAGCTGAGATCGTGCCACTGCACTCCAGCCTGGCGCCTGGCAACAGAGCAAGACTCTGTATAAAAAAAAAAAATGTTACTATTTTCTAATTATATATATCGATTATAAATGATTTGTGAAATGCAGAAAAGCAGTAAGAAAGAATTATTCAGTTTCATAATCTAAATGCCAACATTGTTGATATTTTGATCTGTATTTTTTGATTTTTTCTTTTAAGTGTAATTTTTCATTCTGTTGTTTAACAGAGGTTTGACCATTTTACAAGCATAATTTTTTGTTTGTTTTTACAAGCATAATTTTTTATCCAGTTTTTTTTCACTTACCATTACAACGTAAGGCACATTTCCATGTTATTATAAACTATTCATAAACATTATTTTTAACAAACCCATGCTACCTTTTCTACATTACTCTGCTTTCCAGGGAAAGACAGTAAATCAAATATTGCTCATAAACATTCCTTCCATTAGTCTAAATTGCAGCCTGGCCCAATTTCAGATTCCTCTAAATCTAAAAATAACCTTTCTCTCCCTTTCTCTGTCTTGATAGAGGATGAACTATTTTTGGTATTTGGAGACTCAGGAATTCAGTGGGCTTGGAAGAAGAGGGAAGGGTCAAACTGAGCCATTTGTTACTTTAACCAAAAGCTAGGTCTCAAACTTTGTCTTGGGGCAAGGTTCAGAAAGGAAGCTACCAACTTCATAAAAACTCTACTTTTAAAACATAATTATAAAAAATCTTGGCTTTAATCTTTACTGCATATTGTGTGTGTGTGTGTGTGTGTGTGTGTGTGTGTGTTTGAGACAGGGCCTCACTGTCACCCAGGCTGGAGTACAGTGGGGTGATCTTGGCTCATTGCAGTCTCCGCCTCCCAGTTCAAGTGATTCTTGTGCCTCAGTCTCCCACATAGGAGGGACTACAGGTTCGCACCACCATGCCCATCTAAATTTTTGTATTTTTAGTAGAGAAAGGCTTTTGCCTTGTTGGCCAGGCTGGTCTCAAACTCCTGGCCTCAGGTGAGCCACCTGCTTTGGCCTCCCAAAGTGCTAGGATTGCAGGCGTGAGCCACCACAGCTGGCCTGCTTTATATATTTTATAAAAAGGCAGCTGCTGGGTGCGGTGGCTCACGCCTGTAATCCCAGCACTTTGGGAGGCCGAGGCGGGTGGATCACGAGGTCAAGAGATCGAGACCATCATGGTCAACGTGGTGAAACTCCGTCTCTACTAAAAATACAAAAATTAGCTGGGCATGGTGGTGCGTGTCTGTAATCCCAGCTACTCAGGAGGCTGAGGCGGGAGAATTGCTTGAACCCAGGAGGCGGAGGTTGCGGTGAGCCGAGATTGCGCCATTGCACTCCAGCCTGGATAACAAGAGCAAAACTCCGTCTCAAAAAAAAAAAAAAAAAAGGCAGCCAAAAAGAACTCTTGACTTTTTGACTTTTCTACAGAAGCAAAAAAGTTGGGCAAGATCATGTTTATTTGGGCCCAGTACTTAAAGGTTATTCGTTAAAAGTTCTAAAGTCTATATCACTGTCATTCAGTGATGTAGACTTGGTGAACTTCTAACAACATGCCATTTTTTAAAATGAATTCATTCTAGGGCCTGGCGCAGTGGCTCCAGCCTGTAATCCTAGAACTTTGGGAGGCTGAGGCGTGTGGATCATCTGAGGTCAGGAGTTCAAGACCAGCCTGGCCAACATGGTGAAATCCCATCTCCACTAAAAAAAAAAAAAATTAGCCAGGTGTGGTGGCACATGCCTGTAATCTCAGCTACTCAGGAGAATCGCTTGAATCTGGGAGGCAGAGGTTGCAGTAAGCCAAGATCACACCATTGCATTCCAGCCTGGGCAACAAGAGCAAAACTTCATCTCAAAAATTTAAAAAAAAAAAAAAAGGAATCCACTTTAGTTTTTAAAATGTTGTCTTTTTGGCATGGTGAGTCAAAAACTCAATTAAATAGAGTTGCCTGTTTTTCAATCGGATTATTATATTTTTTCCTAAGAAGTTGTTTGAGCTCCTTATATATTCTAGTTATTTTTAACCTTAAATATATCCTTGGAGCCAGCCAGCCCTTTTTATAGTATTGAAAGGATAAAGAGATGCTTAAGACCTAAGCAGTCCTTAAAGAAATGATCATCAAAACGAAATACTACTTCATACTCATGAGAGTGGCAAAATTTAAGACTGATGTTAGTACTCCAGTGTTGGAGAAAGAATAGGGAAACAGATACTCTTACATCAATGGATAGAATGTAAACTGATAAAAATTTCTTAAGAGTCAGGTGACAATATGTATGAGAGTCTAAAAATCAGACAGGATTTCAGCATGTTGGCCAGAATGGTCTTGAACTCCTGAAATAAGGTGATCCACCTGCCTTGGCCTCCCAAAGTGCTGGGATTACAGGTGTGAGCCCCCACACCCGGCCATTCTCTACCTCCTTTTTAGAGCCAATAACTTAGATTTGTCCTTTTGAGGCTATTTTCTAGTTCTTGTAGGCTGTGCTTCATTCTTTTTTATTCTTTTTTCTTTTGTCCCCTCTGACAGTATTTTCTCAACTAATGAGCTGTCTTCAAGCTCATGAATGCTTTCTTCTACTTGATCAATTCTGCTGCTGAGACTCTGACGCATTCTTCAGCATGTCACTTATATTTTTCAACTCCAGAAATTCAACTCCAGAATTTTTTTGATTCTTTTTAATAATTTCAATTTCTTTGTTAAATTTATCTGATAGGATTATGAATTCCTTCTCTGTGTTGTCTTGAATTTCTTTGAGTTTCATCAAAACAGCTATTTTGAATTCTCTGTCTGAAAGGTCACATATCTCTGTCTCTCTGGAATTGGCCCTGGGTGCCTTCTTTAGTTTATTTGGTGAGGTAATGTTTTCCTGGATGGTCTTGATTCTTGCGGATATTTGTCATCATCCGGGCATTCAAGAGTTAAGTATTTATTATAGTCTTTGCAGTTTGGACTTGTCTGAACCAGTCCTTTTCTGGGATGGCTTTAGGACTTGGGTGTTGTAATCTAAGTTTTGGTCACTGCAGCCATATCTGCATTAGGTGGTACCCCAAGCCCGCTAGTGCTGTGGTTCTTGCAGACTCATAGATATACCACCTTGGTGGTCTTGGATAAAATCTGGAAGAATTCTCTGGATTACGAGGCAGGGATTCTTCTTCTCTTTCCTTCTTTCTCCTCAAAAAAGGGTGTTTCTCTTTGTGCTGAGCTGCCTGGAGCTGGGGTAGGAGTGACACAGCACCTCTGTTGCCACCACAGCTAGGACTATGCTGGGTCAGACCTGAACCCAGCACAAGCGTTGGGTATTGCCTAAAACCTGCTGTAACAACTATCCGGATGCTGCCTATGTTTGGTCACAACCCTAGGGTTCTACAGTCAAAAGGTGGTGAAGCCAGCCAGTCTTGTGTCATTCCCTTCAGGGCAGCTAGTTCCACCATGCACAGGTCCAGAAATGCTGTCTGGAAGCTAGGGCCTAGAATTGGAAACCACAAAAATCTACCTGATACTCTATTCTACTGCAGCTAAACTGGCACTGAAATGACAAGACAAAGTTCTTGCCACTTTCTCCTCCCCTTTCTCAAGGCAGAGGAGTCTCTACCCATGTCCACCACCACCACGGGCCCATGGGGAGTAATCCAGGGTACTGCCAATGTTCCCTTAAGGCCCATGGGCTCTTCAGTCAGCTTGTAGTGAGTGCTGCTAGGCCTAGGACTCACTCCTCAGGACAGCAGGCCACTTTCTGGCCCAGGATAGGTCCAGAAATGCTGCCCAAGAGCCAAGGCCTGGAATCAGAGACATCAAACTCTCACTTGGTGCTCTTCCCCACTGTGGCCAAACTGGGTACCTGAGGTTCAGGCAAAGCCGACTCGATTCTTCCTTTTCCTTTTCTCAAGCAGGAGTTTCCCCTCTTAGCCACCAGACATTCACCATTTCAACCATTTCAAAATAAACAGCAAATTGACATTTAGTGAATTCTCAGTATTGCACAACCATCACCATTATCTGCTTCCATATTGGGTAGATATTGGGTTCTCATCACTCCACAAAGAAACTCCATATCCACTATACGGTCATTCTTTATTTGCCCTGGAAAGCACTAATCTGCTTTCTATCTCTATGGATTTGCCAATTCTGGATATTTCATATACATGGGATCATACAATATGTTGCCTTTTGCAGCTGTCTTCTTTCCCTTAGCAAAATGTTTTAAAGGTTTATTCATGTTATATCTGTACTTTATTCCTTTTTATATCCGAATAACATTCCTTTGTATAGGTAAACGACATTTTGTTTATCCATTCATCTGTTGATGGACATTCGGATTATTTCCACATTTTGGATATTGTGAATAATGCAGCAATGAACATCAGCATACAAGTATCTGTTTGAGTCCCTGTTTTCAATCCTTTTGGGATTGAAAGGATGCACTCACCCAGGCTGGAGTGCAGTTGTTAGGAGTGGAATTGTTAGGCCATATGGTAACTCTATGTTTAACTTTTTGAGAAATGTCCAAATTGCTTTCCACAATGACTGCATCATTTAACATTCCTATCAGCAATGTATGAGGGTTCCAATTTCATCATATCCTCGCCAACATTTCCTATTTTTCACTTTTTTATTACAGCCATTCTAATACATTCTAACTGCATTTTCTTTGATTCTGTATTTTTCTATTTGGCATCTATGCAGTGTCAACGTTATTTTAACTATATTTTCCTATTTTCTGTATTTGTGATGTTTTGGTATTTGGGAGCCTTACTAACTTGGGGAGAGATGAGCCTTCTCAGGCTAGCTAATTCCTGAAGAAATAACAACTTGCCTAGGATCATGCCTTTCACATAAACCAACCAATCCAGCAGCTTTCACCCTAACACCCGTCTCCTTATCTAATTTTCACACAGAAGCCAATGTTTCGCCTGTCGTGAATCATCCCAGAGCCGGGTACCAGGCAACTAGAGATTGCCCCTATAGCCCATAGCCTCCTGGAATCATTCAAACTAGCCAGTCCTAAACTGTTCACTCTGCCCTGCTTTGTCTTTACCATGGAAACTCCAAAAGAACTCTGGCCTAGATCTTCCACTTGCTCTTGCCTTCTGCTACCTGACCCAAACCTGGAACTTCTCACGTGGTCCTGTGGGACATGCAATGACCACCCTCCCCTCTGGGACTTGTGAGTATGATAAACTTCCTTTCCAGCCTTGTCCTCTTCTCCTGTGGTTGCACCAACTTTACCACAACATACTCATCATCTGTATTCTTAGAGCAAAAGTGGTATCTCATTGTGGTTTTGATCTTTATTTCCCTGTTGATTAGTGATGTTAAGCATCTTATCTTATCTTTTTTTTTTTTTTTTGAGATGGAGTTTCGCTCTTGTTACCAGGCTGGAGTGCAATGGCGTGATCTTGGCTCACCGCAACCTCCGCCTCCTGGGTTCAGGCAATTCTCCTGCCTCAGCCTCCTGAGTAGCTGGGATTACAGGCACGCGCCACCATGCCCAGCTAATTTTTTGTATTTTTAGTAGAGATGGGGTTTCACCATGTTGACCAGGATGGTCTCCATCTGTTGACCTCGTGATCCACCCACCTCAGCCTCCCAAAGTGCTGGGATTACAGGCTTGAGCCACTGCGCCCAGCCTGTTAAGCATCTTTTCAATTGTTTATTGGCCATCTGTATATCTCATTTGGAGAAATGTCTTTTCAAGTCCTTTGCCTGTTTTTTAATTGGGCTGCTATCTTTTTGTTGTTGAGCTATAAGAGTTCTTTATTCTGAATATTAGATCCTTATTAGATACATAATTTGCAAAATTTTTTCCCACTCCGTGCGTTGTCTTTTCACTGTCCTTTAATGTGCGAACATTTTCATTTTAAGGAAGTGAAATGAAACATTTTTCTTCTTCTTTTCTTTTCTTTTTTTTTTTTTTTTTTTAAGAGACTGGGTCTTGCACTGTCACCCAGGCTGGAGTGCAGTGTTGATCATAGCTCATTGTAGTCTTAAAGTCCTGGGCTCAAGCCATCCTCCTGCCTCAGCCTCCTGAGTAGCAGGGACTACAGGCATATGGCAGCATGCCTAGCTATTATTTTTTATTATTTTTTGTAGAGAGAGGGTCTTGTTATGTTGCCCAGGTTGATCTCAAACTCCTGGGCTCAAGCAGTCTCCCCACCTCGGCCTCCCAGAGTGCTAGGATAACAGGTGTGAGCCATCATGCCTGGCATATGTATTTTTTATTTCTTTGTTGTTTTTGTATCATATCTAAGAAGCCATGACCAAAGTGAGGCCATGAAGATTTACTTGTATGTTTTCTTCTAAAAGTTTTATCATTTTAACTCTTACATTTATGTATTTGATCTATTTTAATTCAATTTTTGGACACTGTGTGAGGTAGGGTCCAGCTTCATTCATTTGTCCCACTGCCATTTGTTGAAGAGACCATTCTTTTGTCATTGCATGGCTTTGGCATGTGCTGCCTTTTTTTCTTCCAATTTGTTGTTTGTTTTTTATTATTTTAGAGACAAGCTCTTGCTTTGTCACCCAGGCTTCAGTGCAGTGGTGTGATCATAGCTCACTGCAGCCTCAAAGTCCTGGACTCAAGTGATCCTCCTGCCTCAGCCTGCTGAGCAGGTGGGAGTACAGGTGTGTACTACTATGCCTGGCTAATCTTAAAATTTTTTATAGAGATGAGGTCTCATTCTGTTGTCCAGGCTGGTTTTGAACTCCTGGCCTCAAGTGATCCTCCCACTTCGGCCTCCCAAAGTGCTGGAATTACAGGTGTGAGCCACTGCACCCGGCTGATTTGTTTGTGTGTGTCTGTAGTAAAATACATACAACATTGAGTTTACTGTTGGAATCATTTTTAAATGTGTAGTTCAGTTGCATTTAACTACATTCATATTATGCAGCCATCAACACCATTCATTTTCTAGAACTCTTTTCATCATACAAATTGGAAACCCTGTACCCATTAAACAGTAACTCCTCATTCTCCACTCCCTCCAGCCCCTGACAATCACCATTCTACTTTCTGTATCTATACATTTTACTACTTTAGGTGCCTCATACAGGTGGAATCAGGCAGTATTTGTCTTTTCCTAGCTGGCTTATTTCACTTAACGAAATGTGCTCAAAGTTATCCGTGCTTTACCATTCATCAGGCCCGGGTGAACCTCGTATTTATACAGGATTTCTGTTTTGAATCCTCGACTGGTGAATAATACTACATATTCCGTCCTCTTGGTCATCATCTGTCTTTTTGGGTTGTCATCTGTGCCTTTCCCACAGTCCAGTCTCCTGATATTTTTTCCCTTCAGATCTTTCCATTTGTTATTTGATGTTCTAATTTGCTCCATCCTCATTTTCCTCATAGAATTCTTGCTTTGCCTTCTGGTCTTAATGAATGCCGACTTTCCCCTGAATATTTTGTTCCCTTGAAACCTTGAATTTGTTTTTTGTTCTCATTCATTCGCGAATACTGGGTCAATGGTTAAGTTCAGCTCCCTTTTCAGTCTCCAGTGCTGCATGGGAACCAGTACTCCTCTCCTCTTATGTTAAAATTCCATTCCTTTGAAGGATTTCATGACATTTACATATGTCATTTTCTACTCTACCTGTGCTATCTCATATTGACTTCCTGTTTACTAGCCCATATCCCCATCCGCCTGGCTTATAATCTCACCTAGGTTCATGTTTACAGTTGTCCTCTAAAGTGGATGACTTACAAATCTACACATTCAGCTCAAATCTTCCCCTTAAACTCTGTATCTAACTATCTCTTGGGCATAGCTGTATGGACAAATCTTAAGCATTCCTAACTCAACATGTGGAAAATTGAAAAGCCAGAAATGTGGGAGTCTCCCTTGATTCCTTCTCTCACTCACATTTCCTCTTGATTCTATTATCTTAATATTTCTGGCTAATAGTTTACTCTTCTCTCACCTCTACTGTTGGGGCTTGGAAGATGACACTTGGCATGCTGAATACTTTGAAGAACACTAGAGGGGCTCAGAAGCAAAGCCTCTTCTGACATTCTCCTGTTATTTTTCCTGCTTCCTTTTCTCACCAAGGGAGGCCATAGAAACTAGAATTCCTTTTCCCTGAGGCAGGTCATAGGAACTAGAACTCCTCTCCCCCAAAGTTTGCCATAAAATCTAGAAATACTGGCTGGGTGTGGTGGCTCACATCTGTAATCCCAGCACTTCGGGAGGCTGAGGTAGGTGGATCGCGAGGTCAGGAGTTCAAGACCATCCTGGCCAAGACGGTGAAACCCCATCTCTGCTAAAAATACAAAAGTTAGCTGGGCATGGTGGCGGGTGCCTGTAATTCCAGCTACTTGGGAGGCTGAGGCAGAGAACTGCTTGAACCCGGAAGGCAGAGATTGCTGTGAGCCGAGATTGAGCCACTGCACTCCAGCCTGGGTGACAGAGTGAGACTCTGTCTCAAAAGAAAAAAAATCTGGAATAGTACTCTAACCTTTCCCCATCTTTCAATGTAAGAGCTGGCTTGATAGGAATTCTCTGACCTAACTTGTCTGAGATAAATCATAAGACCCTTATCCCAGAAGGAGTCCTGACCTATACCCAGGAGGGAGGAATGTCACACAAAGAGGGCAGGAAGAATCTGAACAGTCAGGCGCTGCTGCGTTTCCCCACACAATTACTATTAGATCATTTCCTTTTTGTCTAATTGCATTTCTCCATGACTGTCCACTCTTCATCAAATCTAAGCATAAAAATGAGCAGTTTTCCCTGGGTCTTTGGGTCTTTATTTCAGAAGGGTCCCGTGTCACATAAAATTTGGATTAAATAAAATTGTTATGGTTTTCTTTTGTTAACCTGTCTTTTGTTATAGGAGTGTTGGCCATGACTCTTGAGGCAGAGAGGAAAGGTATAATACCTTCAGGCCCCTAGACTACTTTATTTCAGATCTCTCATTGTAAAAAACTGAATTATGAGGCTGGGCACGGTGGCTCATGTCTATAATCCCAGCACTTTGGGAGGCCGAAGCGGGTGGATCACGAGGTCAACAGATGGAGACCATTCTGGTCAACAAGGTGAAACCCCGTCTCTACTAAAAATACAAAAATTAGCTGGGCATGGTGGTGCGTGCCTGTAGTCCCAGCTACTCGGGAGGCTGAGGCAGGAGAATTGCTTGAACCCAGGAGGCGGAGGTTGCGGTGAGCCAAGATCGTGCCATTGCACTCCAGTCTAGGTAACAACAGCGAAACCCGGTCTCAAAAAAAACCAAAAAACAAAAAACAAAACTGAACTATGAAAACAATCTCCCAATTGGTCTTATCAGCTCAATCAATTCTTCATACAGCAACTAGCAGACTGAAATGCCACCTAGTTATGTCACTCCTTAAATGGTTCTCTTCATATTTAGGTTAAAGTCTAAGATCCTTATCATAACACACAAAGTCTTTGTCTTTTTTGTTTTTTTTGTTTTTTTGAGACAGAGTCTCACTCTGTCACCCAGGTTGGAGTGCAGTGGTGTGATCTTGGCTCACTGCAGCCTCCCCTCCCAGGTTTAAGCAATTCTCCTGCCTCAACCTCCTGAGTAGCTGGGACTACAAGCACCCACCCCACCACACCCAGCTGATTTTTGTATTTTTAGTAGAGACGGGGTTTCACCATGTTGGCCAGGATGGTCTCAAATTCCTGACCTCAGGTGATCTACCCGCTTGGCCTCCCAAAGTGCTGGGATTACAGGCGATGGCCACGGTGCCTGGCCTACAAAGTCTTCTTGTGAAATAGCTCCAGTTTGTCTCTCCTGACTTATAGTATTCACCCCCACTCTCAGGTTCTAGCTATGATGAATTTATGGGTTGTCTTAAACTGGCTGAACCTCCCTCTTCTACAGCTAGTTAATTCTTATTTTTGCCATTTAAATCATCTTGGGAACTTTCTCCTCTAGGATCCTCACTCAATTTGAGAGTAACTGACCTTCTTCATTCTCTTAGTATCTTGTCCTTACTTCTATTGTAACATTCATAACATTGTATTAAGGGACCATAAGCTCCTTACTGAATTCTGTCTATAGTTCCAGGATCTAGTATAGTTGTGGGTGTTTAGTAAATGCTAGTTGCTGTGAAGAGATCTCATGCTGCATGGCTATGAAAGGAAAAAGAGAAGATAGAATAGACCAGATTGGTGTGGTGGCTCATGCCCGTAATCCCAGCACTTTGGGAGGATGAGGTGGGAGGATATTGAGCCCAGGAGTTTGAGACCAGCCTGGGCAACATGGCAAAACCCCATCTCTACAAAAAACTAGCCAGGCTTGGTGGCGTGTACCTGTAGTCAGGAGGCTAAGATGATGGGGGAATCACCTGAGCTTGGGAAGTCACGGCTGCAGTGAGCTGTGATCGTACCACTGCATTCCAGCCTGGGCATTGGGAGTGATTGCATTTAGTAGGAAAGCTGAGTCCACTGACGTTGCTTTCATAATTATGGTGATTCTGTGCATGTTTGTTTGCTGAGGTAAAGGGAGCACAGTTGAGAGAGAGAGAGGTTGAAGATAAAAGAGAGGGGACAGAAAAGGAAAGTTTTTCACCAAGTTTTCTTTAAAATAATTTTTTAGCTTTTAGAAGTCTACAAGGTATTCGTTCCATCAGGGTGAGTTCATGTCTCTCAACATAGTATTCTGAATGAAGCATTTATGGTATACATTTATTTAATAGAATCTTCATCTTTTCCTGGTCCAGGAAGGAGATGGATAAAAAATACACTTGTTAGAAGTTAAGAAATAAAAGTTTCTTAGCAAAAATCTGGAGCTGTATCATAATCAATGCTATTAGAATGGCTGGTATGCTTTCAAAGTATATGCCTGGAATACAATGACATTTTAGAAAGAGCTTGACACTTAAGATAAATGTTACCTGTATATTATAAATGTGTTTTATATAAGTACACGCACACACACACAAATATATACAAGGACACACACACACATACATACTAAGCAGTATGTGTGTGTATGTGTACATATATATAAATTGGTGCTTTCATGATTATTGAATGTGACATTCTGATTAACTAAATATTCTGGTTTTAATAGTTACTTTATTATACAACCTGAATTGCTAATTAAAAATATAAAGCACAAGTTAGAAACAGCTTACATTAAAAGTACACAGTATGAATGAGAAGGGAATTTCAAGGCCTCAGTCATCACTATGAATTTTTTTTTTTTTTTTAGGCAGAGTCATGCTCTGTCATCCAGTCTGGAGCAGTGGCATAATCTTGGCTCACTGCAACCTCTGCCTCCAGGGTTCTAGTGATTCTCCTGCTTTAGCCTCCTGAGTAGCTGGGATTACAGGAACGTGTCACTATGCCTGGCTATTTTTTCTTATATTTTTAGTAGAGATGGGGTTTCACCATGTTGTTAGGCTGGTCTCCAACTCCTGACCTCCAGTGATCCACCCACCTCAGCCTCCCAAAGTGCTGGGATTACAGGGAACATGCCACCACACCTGGTTAATTTTTCTTGTATTTTTAGTAGAGACGGGGTTTCACCATGTTATCCAGGCTGGTCTTGAACTCCTGACCTCAAGTGATCCGCCTGCCTCGGCCTCCCAAAGTGCTGGGATTACAGGCATTAGCCACTGCACCCCGCACAGTCATCACTGTGAACTTCCATAAACACTTATTGAGAGCCAGTTACTCTGTACAAAGTACTGTGCATAGAACTGGGAGGGCACAGATATTCAAAAAGCAGTTCCTGCCTTTAAGAAGGTATATTAGCAATTATAAGTTTCAATTAACAAAATGTGTGAATCATTATTAAATGTCAGTGTTATACATATTGTATTTTGTTTTCTATTCTGATAAAGCTCACGTATGCTTTTAATTTCCTTTTAAATCTTAACTGATTTTCAAAACTGT
The DNA here is from genome assembly GCF_049354715.1 of Callithrix jacchus. Taxonomy (NCBI): domain Eukaryota; kingdom Metazoa; phylum Chordata; class Mammalia; order Primates; family Cebidae; genus Callithrix; species Callithrix jacchus. Next base: position 99,863,844 of record NC_133508.1, read on the forward strand.
CAGTGTTTCATAAACAGCTTACAGTGCCCAGAGTGCCTTGCCCTTAGTAGCACTCATCATATTTTTGTTGAAATAAAATGAATGAACAGTTTCTTCAGTTTTAACTCTTGCATGGTTGGCAAATGGCTGAATTGGAAAGTGAAAGACAGATTTAGAGAAGAGAATGTTCTGAGTGCTGCAGCTACAAGAATCTCTTTAGAAAACATAAAGTCTATTACATAAATTATGTACTCTTTAAGCTCTCATGTTCATTTACACAATTGATCACTGAAACGACTTTAGAAATATGTGCATCAAATATTTAGCATATTTTTAAAGCTTTCTTAATAACATCACTAATAAGTGGATGCAATTTTGTGTTTACAGCAAACACCTATAAATATCAGACAATCTAATTATAGTTTATCAACATTACCTCTGAATCATTTCAGTGGAAATGTCCTCTCTCACTGCATTCATATTGTTTCGGTGCATGAGCATGGAAAACAGCAGATTATTTTCCATGATCATAGATTTTAAATATTTACTTGCTAGCGCTGCATAATTTAGAGCCCTAGAGTTGGAAAGCAGTTTGTATGATAGCTAATGCCATGTCAGTGTTGGAGAATATAGTTTCCTCCTGTGACCTCTGTGTGAAGTTGAGAGAAGGAAAGATACTCTGCTCCCTTTTTCTAACCAATTAAAATTTGTTGTGGTAAATCCACAGGAAACCCAAGTCTGTAGTATACACACAATTTACTTTTGTATAATTATACAGTTATTTTAAGAATCCAAGCATTGTTTCTGATGGCCTGTTAACCACAATACCAAAAATAAAATATATTCATTCTTGCAACCCAGGTCTTTATGAAAGTTACAAAAAGGCATCTAGATTCTCTCTCTCCTAAAAAAAAATCAGAACAGAGTTTGGGGATTTCAAAACATGAAACTACAGGCTATGGAATCACATAAGAAAACTGCTTTGTTTGCTCACTCTAATAAGTGTGCCATTTGTGATCTTATACCCCTTGTTTTGTTATTTAGTTGTCCAAGTGCATGAATAAAAAATAAATAGATCCAGCTACCTGTTTTTGTGCGAATTAAAAAAAAAATTTAAACCACCAAACACATTACTAAACTGAAAAAATTGCAAGTGTAATTTTGAACTTTTTAACTCTTCAATCTTGAAGATTTTCATTCCCATGTGGTTTCATAGTCCGGTACTATAGCATATTTTATTTCTAGTTTTCAGTATAATTTTCTATGTAATTCAGAAGCATGTCTGGTAGTCCTTGCTCCAGCAAGATCTGCGGTACTGTAAAACTGCATAGGATTACATTTTGTAGTAAGTTAGTATTTCTCTTGACATCATTTAGGAGTGAAGATAAACATTTCCACTTTATTTATTTTTGTTTATTCTTTTTTGGATGGGGTCTCGCTGTCTCCCTCAGGCTGGAGTGCAATGGCACAATCTTGGTTCACTGAAACTTCCGCCTTCCGGGTTGAAGGGATTCTCCTGCCTCAGCCTTCTGAGTAGTTGAGACTACAGGTGCGTGTCACTATGCCCAACTAATTTTTTATGTTTTTAGTAAAGACAAGGTTTCACCATGTTAGCCTGGCTCGTCTCAACTCCTATGCTCAAATGACCCGTTCACCTCGGCCTCTTAAAGTGCTGGGATTACAGGCGTGAGCCACTGCGCCTGGCCAAAAATTTCCACGTTATAAAAAGCATCTTTAGACCTTAGACCGTCCTTTTTTTTTTTTTTGACTAACCCTCCCTCTGTCGTCCAGGCTGAAGTACAGTGGTGCGATCTTGCTCACTGCAACCTTCGCTTGCCGGGTTCAAGCGATTCTCCTGCCTCAGCCTCTTAAGTAGCTGGAATTACGGGAGCCCGCCCCCCCGTCCAGGTAACTTTTGTACTTTTTAAATAGAGACGGGCTTTCACCATTTTGGCCAGGTTGGTCTCAAACTTCTGACCTCGAGCAATCCGCCCGCCTCGGTCTCCCAAAGTGCTGGGATTATAGACGCGACCCATCGCGCTTGGCTGTCCTGTTTTATAGCTTGAAAATAATCTGAATATGGAAAATAAGTGCACATATCCCTTGATGTTTTACAAGTAACCTAAAGTCCTAACTATGGCCTAGCTTAGAGTTCCTTCATAAAAGGGTAAGAAGGTATTCTGGCTTTTTATTTTTTTAATCAAAGTCGGGCTTGGAGTCTATCTTGCTCCGGGCAGCGAGGAAGAATGGCGCAATGCATGCTGGATCTTGCAGTTCCTGCGCCAGAGGCAAGGGCTGCCTGGCCTCTTGGTAGTTGAAGTCCAAGTGCTCAACAGGAATTTATGGCAGCCGTAATGTAGTCTGTCTATCTAAGAAGACAATGCTCACGGACGGATACTTTCTCTTGGTTTTGCACTTGCTCGATTGCCGGATTAGCGGGATGCGGGGGCGGACAGATGGGAAAAAGGGATGGATAAAGTAAGCGTAGTAGAGGCCTCTATTCCGCCGCTATCGCTACGGCCTATCGCAAGGCCTTCGTATCCCGGAAGTGGCTGATCTTATGGATTTGAAGGGGTTCCTCTTACTACGGTGGCCGGGGTGCTCAAAGTACCTGTAGCTGCGGCGCTGAGGTTGGAGCGTCTGCGTTTGTGCGGGCTGCTTTTGTGGTGGCTGCTGCTAGAGCTGGAGCGTTTCCGGGGTTGGTGGCTCCTGCATATTTTTACAGTTCTCCAGTCCTTCTGTTTCGGTGAGGGATCGGCTTGAGGCTAGGAGAGTCGAGAAGGTTGGGATTTAGTGTCTTTGGTCCCCGAATGACCAGGTTTCTTGGGGTCCGCCTTCAGTGAAGATCCTGTGGACAAGCAGCTGGGTTCTCTGAGGGTTTTGGCGCCTCCCTTGTCTCTCCTTTCTAGTGTCATTTGTCTTCTGACTCTTCCTCGCTCTGTCCTGGGTTCCAGAGATAAACCGTAAGCCTAACTGTGGGCAGCTGTTCCTCCTTTCCTCGTGGTTTTCTTAGATGTTCCGGGCAAGACCTTTTCCCCTGATCTATAGCATCCATTTGATCCTTTCTCATACCCCCTTGCTCTCTCTGTCAGCCTTGTTTCTCCTTGTTTAAAAAATTTTAAAAAGGAGGAAAAAAACCTGGATCCCCACGATCTCTCTGTTCCCATTCCTAGCCTCTTTCTCCCTTTTTGATGTTTGTTACTGTTTCAAGCCATAACACACTACCTTGCATGTATTAATGCCTTTCCATCTGAATGTTAACGTTCATTCACTTTATTTGGTTCCCGCTCACCTTGAACCCTCCCAACACCACCCGCATCTAAGGGCTTTTGAAGTTACAGGTGTAGAATAAATTCTTTCCTATGTTGACTATATTTGTATATGAGAACCTTCAGCGGTCAACTCAGCCTGACTCTGTTTATTGAGTTTATATTTCTTATGAGTTCTTTGGCTTACCTTTTCTTTGTATTGATTATTTACCTATATGTGGCTCACTGCTACCCTATAGTTCGAGAATACCTCGTCTTACATCTTTTTATATCCGAATTACTTAGGAGTTTTCTTCTGTTTTCCTGCTTGGACCGTATGTCCCCAGTGGGTTTTCGGCAATGATTTTGTGTCAATTGATGGCAAAAAAAAGACAAGGTAGTGTTCTTTCGTTCTTGTTTGCCTGTGACTTGTAATTAGATTATGAGTCATTGAAAGTACCCAGAGGTATTGGAAAGGCTTTGAAAGGTAAAGTGTATGTATTTTCTGATTTCAAATTGATAAAGCTTCTTCTCGGAACAAAAAGTTTCTAATTAGTCCAATAATCTGGGACTATATTGAATTATCAGTTAATTCGCTATAAAATTTTTAGAACCGCATGTCAAAAAGTGGCCAATCTAAGGAATTGTGTAATTTAGCAAAAAGACACAAAAAGCCATTTAATTAATGCTCTTTTTCATTATAATAGGATACAAGTATTTGGAAAAATATATTTATGGTCATTGGTTATAAAGTATTTCTAGATATTTTGATAGTTCTGGTGAACAGCATTGTATTCTGTTCACTAATGTTTTATAAAAAGGCAGAAATTTTCTGGCTTTCTGGGAACCACATAACTCAAATGAGTTTGCAGCTTTTCTCTTCTGATTATTGCACTAAAGAGGTTCTTATACTAAGATTCTTATTCTTTTTTAAGCAATCAAATATGCTCTATACATGTCAGTAAAGTATAAATATTAATATTGGTACAATGTTAAATTGGGATTATTCCTAATTAATGCACAAAATGCTGAAATGGTTTCAGCCATGCTTAAGATTTGGGGGTAAATATATTTCAGAATAAATTTACTCATAATTTTTTATTGAAAAAATGATAAGCTAGACATTACTCAAACTTTTAATGTTCCTGAGATTTTATTTATTTAGTAGGCACGTAGTGACTACTTCTTACTATTCAATTATTGTCACAAAATCACCAAAACCTTTACTGTAAGAGTATCCTCTAAAAAAAAGAATATCCTCTTGTGCTCAGCTCTGCATAGATGCTTTTAAAGCATTAGCTCAGTCATTCCAACTAAGTAAGCTATTGAGTATTATTTACATTTAGCATATAAAAAACTGAAGCTTGAAGAATTTAAGGAATTTAGTTCTTTTTGACTCTTCCCACTATACAACAGCTGCAAGTATTTGTGCACTATCCTGGAATATATAAAGAGCATTAAATCAACACATGCTTACTGAGCAGACACCCTTCAAATTGCTGGGGATATAGCAGTGAACAAGAAACAGAAATCCCTGCTCTTAGGGAGCTTATACTCTGGCAGAATGTATGAGATGTGGACTTTGTCTTCAAGAAGCAGACAATATAGTCAATATATATGAGATTTTATGTGAGTGTTTTAGAATGTTAGAAGGTGAGAAGACAGATAACTAAGGAATGTTTCATGAAGAAGATGAGATTTAATCTGGACTTTAAACAGTGGTTAGGGATTGGTAAGTAGAAATTAGGACCGTCTCAAAAAAACAAAAAAGTAAAAATCTTTGTTGTAGAATAATTGGGGAGCCTTATAAAGCACTTTATTTTTATTTTTCGGACTATTTATAAATTGTAATCTTTGACATGCATTCAGTCATTTAGTGTTTATTTATTAACTAGGCACTCTTGTAGGCCACAGTGGTTTAGTAGTGAATAAATATGGTCTTTATTCTCATAGAATTTACTGTCTAACAGGAGGCTGACAGGAATTAAATAGTCAAATAAATTTAAAGTTACAACTATGGTAAATGCTATTAAAAAAGGACTTGATGTTATACAGTGGACGAACTGATGATAGAGGGGATAAGAGTGGGAATGGGGAGAGGCCAGTTAGGAGATTGTTGGAGTAGCCCAATTGAGAGATGATCTTTTGGACAAGGTGGTAATGGTGAGAGTGAGAGAGAAGTGGATGGATTCCAGAGGTGTTCAGGAGGTGGAACGAGGTGATGGATTAGATATAGAAGGTGAGGGAGAAGAAGATATCATTGGCTAATCATAGGTTTTTGGCTTATATAACTGGAAAGATTGTTGCGTCCTTCACAGAGGTAGAGAACCTGGAAAGAGGACCGGGTTTGGGAAACATGCTTTGTTTATTAGTATATTTTATTGTTGTAGCAGTGTTTAAGGTTAATTTTCTTAGTTATTTTTTACCCTTTTGTGTCATTGTTTCAGTTTTGTATTTTTGAGTAATAACTATGCCTGAAATATGTTTTTTTGGTATCATTTTTTCTTGATTGAGCAGGGGTGGAGTTCTAAATGAAAGCTTCTAAAAATGTGTTGGTCTCTGTTTTGAATCTATCTGTAATATGTTAAACCATATATATGAACAGGTAACTGAATAATGCAATTATTATATCATCTTTATTTTCACTTGAGATTTGGCAGTAAATTGGCATCTGGTTGAATTCTAACTTCATTTGTTACATACATAAATGTGTATTAGAGAAAAAATACGGCCGGGCGCGGTGGCTCAAGCCTGTAATCCCAGCACTTTGGGAGGCCGAGGCGGGTAGATCACGAGGTCAAGAGATCGAGACCATCCTGGTCAATATGGTGAAACCCTGTCTCTACTAAAAATACAAAAAATTAGCTGGGCATGGTGGCGTGTGCTTGTAATCCCAGCTACTCAGGAGACTGAGGCAGGAGAATTGCCTGAACCCAGGAGGTGGAGGTTGCGGTGAGCCGAGATCGCGCCATTGCACTCCAGCCTGGGTAACAAGAGTGAAACTCTGCCTCAAAAAAAAAAAAAAGAGAAAAAAGACATGCTTTTAATTTTTTTTGAAATGCTTCATTCATGTAATTTTTGATAGATATTGGATTGAAACAGTAGTGACTTATAGTTTAGTTAAATTTTACATTTCATAGTAAAGTGGTAGAATGTAGAGTATATAGAGCAAAGAGACTTTGGTGTCAGACTGCCTGGATTCACGGTCTCTATTTGCTATATACTAGCAGTATGACCTTAAAGAAGTTATATAGCTTTTCCAAGCCATTTTTTTTATATCTAAGATGAGGATAATAATAGTACCAGCCTTATAGAATTGTGAAAATTAAATGAGATGATATATGTACATGGCTTAATAAAATTATCAATACAGATTTTAAGTGTTTATTATCATTATTATTACAGTGATACTGGGTTCAAGATCATCTTGACTCTTGTGACACCATTTCATTTAGGATACCTTGTAACAAATAAAACTCAATTTGAGAAAAAAATTTGTTTGGTATTTAGATTTAGAGAAAATATATAAAATAGTTTTGCTTATTCACTATTATCCAAGATAAACCAGCACATATCATCTTTCACAGAATTCTTAGGAGATTATGTGTAGTTTACAGCCGTGGTAGAAAACTTACAGTGATTAGTTTGTGATTACTTATTGTTTGTTAGGGTTATTACTTTTATTTTTAACTAAACCTTTTGGAACTTTGTACTCGCTTTTAGCTCATATGAATAGGGTGAAGAGTAGTTATGATCAAGTCTGATCAGCTGCTCTAAAGTCAACCTAATTTCTACCTTTTTACCTCATTTTTTCTTTTTACTTTCAGCCTATAAAAACATTGAAATGGTAGTACAACAAATACCTTTATATCCTTTACCTAGATTCACTAGTTGTTAACAGTATACCTCTTTTGCTCTCATTCTTTTCTGTGAGATAAGTGCTCTTTCTGTATAAATACCTACACACACACACACACACACACACACACTCTTTCTTGCTCAACTATTTGAAAGTAAGGTGGAAACATCATGAGACTTTACCTCAAAAAATTCATCATGCATCTCCTAAGAAGTAGCACATTCTCTTACATAACTATAATGCCATTAGCATATCCAAATAATTTAACCTTGATATAGTACTGTCTAATGTACAGTCCATATTCAGCAATTAAATTTTCCCAAATATCCCCGTAATGTCATTATAGCATTAAAAATATACTGAATCCAATCAAAGACATTAGTTGTATTTAGTACTTATATGTCTGTTTTATCTAGAACAGTGTTTACCTTTTCTTTCTTTTTTTGTCTTTAGGTAGAATGCCTCACAAAATTATGTGATTTTTTTTTTTCCCCTCACAATTAGTTTCAAATTGAAGAGTTGTGGGTTGTTTTTTTTTTTCTATTACATGGGTAATGTTTTGAACATTTCATCATGTTAGGATTAACATGATGGTTTATTCCATTATTAGTGATTAAGTTTGATCACTTAGTTTAGCCAGATTTTTATATTTTGAAAGTACACTTTCCCTTTTGTATATAGTAATCTGTGGGGGTGATAAATTGAGATCATATGGGATATTCTGTTTTGCAAGTTTTTAAATTTTCTTATCCAGTGATTTTAGTAGCCATTGATAAAAGCATTGGTGGTTCCCACTTCTGTCATTCCTACATATATTTGCTGGCTCTCTTCTCTAAATAAGAGCTTTCTCTTCTCTTATTTTAGTATTACTTTGTACCCAAGGATCCTTTTGTTTTTTTTTTCCTCAAAATTAATGTGTTATAATTTGCTACCATCATTCCTTTTGATGATTAAATTTTCTTAAATCTGATCAGTAGTAGATCCTTCAAGCTGGTTCTCATGACCTTTGGATATGTCCACATTGGTGTTTGAGCACTTTCTTACTCATATTTGTATAATAAGATGTTCCAGCCTAACCTTGTACATTTCCTGTCCCATACATGGAATCAGCCATTTTACCACAGAATCCTAGTTTATTTTAGTGGAAAATGATACTTAGAAACCAAGATTGAATATGCTGTTTGTTACTGGGGTGTCACTGGTTCTAGACCCTTTAAATGGACACACATATACTGTTTTTTTTTTTTTGAAACGGAATTTTGCTGTTGTCCAGGCTGGAGTACAATGAATGGGGGGATCTCAGCTACCCGAAACCTCTGCCTCCCAAGTTCAGGCAATTCTCCTTACTTAGCCTCCTCAACAGCTGGGATTACAGGCATGCACCATCACACCCGGCTAATTTTGTATTTTTAGTAGAGATGGGGTTTCTCTGTGTTGGTCAGTCTGGTCTTGAGCTGCTGACCTCAGGTGATCTGCCTGCCTCGGCCTTCCAAAGTGCTGGGATTATAGGCTTGAGCCACTGACCCCAGCCAACATATACACCTTTTTTTTTTTTTTGAGACGGAGTTTGCTGTTGTTACCCAGACTGGAGTGTAATGGCACAATCTCGGCTCACCGCAACCTCTGCCTTCTGGGTTCGAGCAATTCTCCTGCCTCAGGAGAATTCTACCACCCTCCCAAGTAGCTGGGACTACAGGTGCGCACCACCATGCCCAGCTAATTTTTGTATTTTTAGTAGAGACGGGGTTTCACCTTGTTGACCAGGATGGTCTCTATCTTAAGAAATCATGATCCATAGGATACCTTCAATTCAGATTCAACACTGCAGAATTCTCATCACTTCCTTCCAAGTCCTGTTTATACCTCTGTTTTCTCAAAGAGAGAATTCTGATTCTCAATTATATCACAATTTTTATTCATCTAACCTATCTTATAACACACATAACATAGTTTTGGAATTACTGGACTGACAGATACTGCTTCCAGCAACAGATTGGCCAAGTAAAGATTTTTTTGCTATTTAATGTTCTTAGAATATATCCCACGAAAGTATATGTAGTCAAAATAGGTGTTCAAAGTTATTTGAATTATTTTTTCTCTGTGATTATGTTATGAATGTAAAATATAGTTGGGGACCTACTAAATTACTTTTTAATAGACTCTTTGTAAAATCAGTTATCTGTAAAACTACTAAAGTGACATAATTTAAAACTTTGTCCTAATATATAGTTATAGGGAATTCTAGAGCAGTTATATCAGCTGGAGAATATTCAATTTTAAGACTTGTAAGGCTCTAAACTTGTAGCTCTATTTTTCAATTGATATAATATTATTTGAAATTAGGAATGACAAAAGTGACATCAAGTGATTCCATTTGTAAGCCCAAACAATTGTGTTTGTGAACATTTTAAACAATGCTCTTCTTTTAACTGATGATACAATTCAAGCGTTAATCTTTAACAATGGACATAATTGTTGGGGGCACTTTAACTAATTCCCAAGTAATAGCTCTAATGTTTTCCTGTATTTATAACCAGAATAGAAAGATTTATGTTTTTCGTTAAGTCCTTCTTCTTTGTATTTGAAGAATGCTTGTTGTGATGGTATTTTACCCTTTGGTATTATTCATGTGTGAATATTCTCATTGGAAAGGGGGAAATATGTCTCTTAATAGTTGTGATACTTTATTTCACTACTGTAAGATAATAACCACATTCAGTCTTAGGGTTAGTTATAAGCATCTTGTTTATAGAATGTAAGATTAATGAGGGCAGGAACTGGGTTTCATGGCTCATTGTATCTCCCTCAGTGCCTTGTAGAAGTAACCCCTCAAATACTTGTTGAAAAAATGTGATGTTTTGTGTTTAAATTACATGTAGTACTAGCTTCCATAATATAGATGCAGCTTTTTCTTGGCAAGAGTAACTAATATAATGGGTCTTGGAAAAGGCCTTATCCATTGTTGTAGTTTGTCTTCCGTTGCTTATAACAGAATACCTGAAACTGGGTAATTTATAAAGAAAAAAATGTATTCCTTATAGTTATGAAAGCTGAAAAGTCCAAGGTTGAGGAGCTGTATCTGGTGAGGGCCTTCTTGCTAGTGGGGGCTTTGCAGAGTCCTGAGGTGGTGCAGAGCATCACATGGTGGCAGAGCTAAGCACACTAGCTCAAGTCTCACTTTCCCTTCTTATAAAGGCTCCAGTCCCACTCCTGTGATAACCTGTTAATCCATAATCCATAAGTGAATTAATTTATTCATGAGGGCAGAACCACCATTACCTAGTCACCTCTTAAAGGCACCATGATAGCATTTATATTTACTTATTACACACCTCAAAATCACTGTATCTCAAACTGAATTTCCTATCTTCACCTTAGTCTTCTCTACTTGGGTTCCCTGTTTTGGTTAGTGGAACCATTTTCCTCCTAAACATTAGACCTGAAATCTCCGAGTCACTTTAGTTTCCTCTCTTGTATGTGGACATATACACATCCATATATTTGTATGATGTTGCTAGGTCTACCATGTCAACTAGCTACTTTTATCTACTCATTTCTATTCCTTTTACCAGTACCCTGATTGAGGTTCTCATTACCACACATAGACAGTCTTCAGATCAGTTGAAGGAACTGGGATATTTAATGTAGAAAAGAGAAGACTTGGGGGCTAGGGAGTTTAGGAGGTATGTCTTTAAATATCAGATGGGCTGTCAAATGAAAGGATTAGTTTCAGAGGTTACAACCAGGAACAGTTAGTGAAAATAATGTGTAGACAGAAATTTGGTTCCACATAGTATCATTTTAGCAAGTCTAGTTGTTTAAAATTAGCAGATAATCCTGTAGTTCCTATGGATACTCTACAACAGCTATGGATGTTCTAGAACAGATATGAAAGTAAACAGTTTAAAACATTTTTGGGCTTTTACATTTATAGCATATTTTGAGTTTAGTGCAATATTCATTTAGTATTTTTCTAGACGTGTTCCATCAGAGGCCGAGGGACTGCAGCTGGCAAGGATGTTGTAAAGGAGATCTCGTTACTGTATGGGTGGTTGAACCCAATTGGTAGTTGATTATTGTGAGTCTGAACCAGAGAGCAAATCAGAACTCTCAGGATGGAAGTGATACTTTTTTCATTCTTTTAAATTTACACATTTTCTTTCACTACTCCTCTCCACCCAAGTACTATTGATTAGGAAATATCAGTGATAGCTTGTACCGTGTGAGACAGTGGTCAGGAACTACTGTTAATATTTACTAGTGCTAGGCATGGTGGCTTATGCCAGTAGTCCTAGAACTTTGGGAGGCTGAGGCAGGTGGACGACTTGAGGTCAGGAGTTTGAGATCAGCCTGAGCAACATAGAAAAACCCCATCTCTATAAAAAATACAAAAAAGTAGCCAGGCGTGGCGGTGCCTGCCTATAGTCCCAGCTACTAGGGAACTGAGGTGGGAGGATTACATGAGCCCAGGAGGTTGAGGCTATAGTGAGCTGAAATTGTGGCACTGCACTCCAGCTTGGGCCAAGACCTTGTCTCAAAAAAGCAAACAAACAAACAAAAGCCGAAGAAAAAAAATCTCCCCTAAAACCCAAAAAACACAAACCACCAAAAAACAAAAAAAGTACTACTTATTAGATGCTTTGTAAATTCTTGAGTCCTGAGATTCTTAAATTCTTCAGTTCTTGTAGGGGTTAATTATACTTTGTTGATGAAATAATTTTACTCACTGTGTTACCTCATATAGAGATCGCAGTCTATAGCTATCTATAGCTTGGAAAGTTGCATATTGAAGTAAATATTGAGGCTCCAAATATTCATAGTTACCTTTGACTTAGAGGTTACTAAGAACCTGACATAATTAAAATTTATTTATCAAACAACTGTGCAGTAAATATTATGTTCTTCTTAGTCTAAGATCAAGGCTTAAGGCTATTTTAAAACAGCCTAGATGTCATTAATAATTCTTATTTTGGGCCGGGCGCGGTGGCTCAAGCCTGTAATCCCAGCACTTTGGGAGGCCGAGACGTGTGGATCATGAGGTCGAGAGATCGAGACCATCCTGGTCCACATGGTCAAACCCCGTCTCTACTAAAATTACAAAAAATTAGCTGGGCATGGTGGCGTGTGCCTGTAATCCCAGTTACTCAGGAGGCTGAGGCAGGAGAATTGCCTGAACCCAGGAGGTGGAGGTTGCGCTTATCGCGCCATTGCACTCCAGCCTGGGTAACAAGAGCGAAACTCCGTCTCAAAAAAAAAAAATTCTTATTTTGGTCTTCAAGTAGGTAATTGAGGTCATTTTAACTCTTTATATCTTATTTAGGTTGGTTATGATGATGACTTTGTACAATCTGTGAACATGTAATATGCAGTGCTGCACAGGTCGAGGTTTTTGCCGCAAGCCATGTGTGAGGAACTTGGTAGAAGTCATGTGTGATGATAAATGTGTGTCTTCTCAATACTTAGTTCCTCATATATATTTTACTTAGATTTAAGAGAAGAATGCATTGTATTTTATTTAAGTCATCATTATAAAGTAGCTGTGCATTGATTTAGTGTTTTCTATTGGAGGATGTGATCCTGAGGAGTCCTAAGAATGTTTATAAGGTTTTTCTGGAGGCAAAACTATCTTATTAGTCTTTTTGCTATCAGTCCTTTATTCTTCTTTTCAAAGCCATTTTCTGAAACTGCATGTCCTGCCTTTATTGTGTTGCTGTTCCTTTTTTGAGTCTTTTGTCTTTATCTCTTACTGCCATCCACCTTGCCTACCCCTTAACTCTGAAAGGGGGACATTGGACATAAATATTATTATTTCTCTCCCTTCATATTTGTTACTTTTTAAAAGGAAAAGAATTACAAACAATGTTTATTGAGTAGAAGTTCAGTGCATGAAGATAGAAGGTTGGCAGGTATAGGTGAAGAGAAGGAATACAAATGGATACAATAATTGATGTTTCTGTAAACAAAGAAGAGAGAGAGAAGAAATGAGAGCAGAGAGGATAGCCCATTGTATTAGAGACCTTCAAGATCAGATAAAGGATTGATATTTGTTAATGAAAATGCAAGCACGCAGAAAAGGTTACATACAATAGATAAAAAACTAGAGTAGACTTCTCAGTTCATTGTATTTGATGATACAGCTAAAAGCACATCAGAAATTCTAAATCAATATCTGTATTTCATCTAGCAGCAGAATATTATTTGGGGAAGATGCCTTAGCATACACAAATTCCAGAGGTCTGCAGTGTTTTTACCCATTGTACGATGTGACTGAGATGTATTCCATAGACTTAGTCCCTAAAGTTCTGCCAGGAGCATTTACTTGGCCTTAAATTCTCAGTGGATAAAGTACGTCTACTTATTGCTAGATGGGAGAGGCTGATTACCTTCATCTGCCCTTCGGGTACATTGATTTGAGTACTCTTTACATTTATTACAAGTTTTTGACTCTCTTAATTCATGATTATTAGTTAGAAAAGTGACTCTGAAAATGACTTCTGGGTCTCAATCGATAATTTTCATATCAAATGTTGTAGCTCTTCTCTCCAAAAGAATTCTGCTTAGTCTTCACTCTGCTTTTTGTATTATTAACAGAAAAGTTTAGCAATAAACTTCATTTGTTAGCTTTATCTTTGTTTACTGAGATACGATAAAATAGTTTTCTGCTCTTTAATGCTGTTGTTAAAATGGATTTGTTAGAAGCCTTGATTTTATCTCTAAGAAGAACATTTGTTAGAATGTTAACAATGAACAGAAATATGAAGATGGCGGATGATAAGGTGGCTGTAGTATGTGTTAGTAAAGAACATCTGCTTGAAAAAGGATTTAGTAATTTCTCTAAGCCAGGGATGGTGATGGGTGCCTGTAAGTCCCAGCCACCTGGGAGACTGAGGGGGGAGGATTGCTGGAATGCAGGAGTTTAAGTCTGCAGTGAACTATGATTGTGTCACTGCACACTCTAGCATAGGCAACAGAGGGAGACCCCTTTAAAGAAAAAAAAAAAGAAAAGAAGATTTAATAATTTCTGATAGTTTTTAAAGAAAGAATTCATAAGCACCTTCTAAAAATAATTTGGAAATTGTGAAGTATATTATTTTGATGCTTTTCTAGACTGAATCTGATGACACCACATGGAATAAACAAGAATTTTGGCCTATCAGTTGATCACTGGGGCAGTGAAACCAGGTATTTTAACTGCTGCAGGAATTGAAATATACTCGATAATGGCTAAATTATTACTTTTCTTTATGCTTTGTAGACACATGCATTTTATTTTATTTTTTTTAACAAAACCAGGGAAGCTTTTGGAAAGGGAGTTTGTGGGTAAGGGTAATTTTAGAATTTTTTAGTGAGACTTTTACTCTTTTTTTTTTTTTTAAGTTATTGAGAAATGCTGAATATATGATAGAGACTTTTAAAGATCATTGTGGTTTCCTCATTTGTGTTTTTCTTTTGCTCATTTTCAGTTAAACTAAAACTAAAAGTACTATTTGTCTTGGCTTATCTCACACAAATATAAATAAAATATTTTAATAGACCAAAGGATTAATTTATTACTTTTTCTCTTTCCAGATGTCACCCCATTTATTTTAAAGAGAACATAAATTATGAATTAGCAAGGAGTAATCCTCCAAGTTATTTTATTTTGCTAGAGTTGCCTTAGGGAATTAAATTGAGGAAGTTAAATTTTCACATGACTAAATAGCTGAATCTGATGTCTTTCAGAACCACAAGAATAAGGTTCTTTATCTTAAAAAGGAGAAAAAACAGGTCTCAGCATTTTGACTTTATCAGCTGTTTAGGAATTTTGTAATAGGATGTCTACAAGGTCGATTTTTTAGTTCAGCAGTTTCGGTTGTAGTGTTAGAATTTAATATAACCTGGTTACATTTGTAATTTAGTGTATTCAATTTTTTATTTGAGCAATTTACTTTTGATTAATTTTGATATTTTTTAAAAGAGGCTCAATGTGAACAATTTAAATAATAAAGAGAAATACAAAGAAGAATATCAAAGTAGAGGCTCATTTCTTAGACACCAACATTATGGGCTGGGAGTGGTGGCTGATGCCTGTGATCCCAGCACTTTGGAATCCACTTTGAGGTGGGCGAATCCCCTGAGGTCAGGAGTTCAAGACCAGCCTGGCCAACATGGTGAAACCCTGTCTATACTAAAAATATAAAAATTAGCTGGGTGTGGTGGTGCATGCCTGTAATCCCAGCTACTTGGGAGGCTGAGGCAGGAGAATTGCTTGAACCTGGGAGGTGGAGGTTGCAGTGAGCTGAGATCATGCCATTGCACTCCAGCCTGTGCAACAGAGCAAGACTCCCGTCTCAGGGAAACAAATGAACATTTTGAACTTCTACACATTGTTTTATGCATATATGTACATGTGTGGGCATATGTGTGTGTGTGTATATATATGATATTTATGCACTGACATGCATAAGTTATATTCATGCAGTTCCTCTTTTTTTCCCACTCTATGCCCTCGATATCTTTTTATAGTGATAAATATAGATCTATATCATTGTAATATGTATATGTAATAATTTAGTCATCAGCCGATGATTTTATGTCTGTCTGTCTTGGCTGTGCTATTCTCTGCCATCAGAGAGTTAATTTGAGAAATAATTATGTTATTATTTATGAGTTAATTTGAGAAATAGTTATGTTATTGTTAATAATTATGCTTGTTTCTTCAGGATTGCCAATTTTATCTCTTGTGATGATGAAAAAAATGAAATTCCTTTAATGTACATTTCTTAGGTCTAGTAAGGTTGAAAATATTTTGTGTGTTTATGGATTTTTCTTTTTTGAGTTGCATTTTTTCTGTTTAGGTTTTTCCTTATTGATTTATAAGAGCTTTTTATATATTAAGGACATTAACTCTTTATATATGTAATTTGTATTGAACTTTTTTCCTTATTGATGAATTGTAACTGAACCTTATGCTGTTTTGTTTTTTCTCTACAAAATTTTCATTTTTATTTAATTACATTTTCCTTTCTGATTTTTGGTTTTGCATACCATGCTTAGAAAAGCGTTTTCTTTTTTTTTTTTTGGAGACGGAATCTTGCTTTGTCACCCAGGCTGGAGTGAAGTAGCACAATCTCAGCTCACTGCAACCTCCACCTCCTGGGTTGAAGCAATTCCCCTGCCTCAGTCTCCCAAGTAGCTGGGATTACAGGCACATGCCACAATGCCAGACTAATTTTTTTGTATTTTTAGTAGAGACAGGGTTTCACCATGTTGGCCAGGCTGGTATTGAACTCCTGACTTCAGGTGATTTGCCCACTTCGACCTCCCAAAGTGCTGGGATTATAGGCGTGAGCCACTGTGCCCAGACAGAAAGGCCTTTTCTACCCGAAGATTTAAAAAATAATTTAAATCTATGTTTCCTTGGAGTATGTGCACATGTAACTATGTGTTTGCATTTGTTTTTAAATATTTGATTCATCTAGAATTCGTCATTTATTGAGGTTGTCATCTAGCTTTATTTTAAAAACTGTGTAGTTTATTATTGTGGCATTTTTTTTAAATTAACCATCTTTTCTCACTGATGTAAAGTATTTTTCGTATTAGGTACTAAATTCTTAAATATGCTTTGGTTTCTGTGCTCTCCAGTATATATATATATATATATATATATATATATATATATATTTTTTTTTTTTTTTTATTGCATTTTAGGTTTTGGGGTACATGTGCAGAGCATGCAATACAGTTGCATAGGTACACACATGGCAGTGTGCTTTGTTTGCTTTCTCCCCTTCACCCACATTTGGCATTTCTCCCCAGGCAATCCCTCCCCACCTCCCCCTCCCACTGGCCCTCCCCTTTTCCCCCCTATAGACCCCAGTGTTTAGTACTCCCCTCTCTGTGTCCATGTGTTCCCATTTTTCATCACCCGCCTATGAGTGAGAATATGCGGTGTTTCATTTTCTGTTCTTGTGTCAGTTTGCTGAGGATGATGTTCTTCAGATTCATCCATGTCCCTACAAACGACACGAACTCATCATTTCTGATTGCTGCATAATATTCCATGGTGTATATGTGCCACATTTTCCCAATCCAGTCTATCATCGATGGGCATTTGGGTTGATTCCAGGTCTTTGCTATTGTAAACAGTGCTGCAATGAACATTCGTGTGCATGTGTCCTTGTAGTAGAACGATTTATAGTTCTCCATTATATTTTAGTCAGTGTCCTCCTGTGCTAATAAGAAAAATAAATTTAAATGGTACTAAACTTTATTGTAGTTTTATAATGTGTTTTAATATGTGGTAAGGTGACTCTCCTTTTCATTAGGAATTTTTTGTTATTCTTTATAAAGTGTCTCAATTTGTAAATGGTTCAAGGGATCATCTTTCAAAATAATCTCTGATTTATCCAAAGTTAAGATTTTTAGGAATAGCCATTTTATTATTTATTTATTTTCGAGAATCTTGTTCTGTCCTCCACATTGGAGTGCAGTGGTTCAGTGATAGCTTACTGCAGCCCTGACTTCTTGGGCTCAAGTGATCCCCCAGCCTCCCTAGTAGCTGGGACTATAGACACATGCCACCATGCCTGGCTAATTGTTAATTTTATAGGGAGAAAAACTCACTACGTTGCCGAGGCTGGTCTTGAAAACTCCTGGGCTCAAGGAGTCCTCCCCCTTAGCCTTCCAAAGTGTGGGGATTACAGGTGTGAGCCACCATGCCTGGCTCCATTTAAATTTTTGTTACAGAAATAAAGTGGGTTTCAGTCTTTATAGAAGAATGGAATTTAATTTTAGTCATATGAAAAGTAACTATGCTGAATTATTTTTTAAACTAGCAACAACTCATCTTTAATCTTATGATAATAATTTTATCATTCTTCACTACTCTATCTGACAATGATAATGAAAGTATTTTCATAGAATAGTTAAGGGTGTGTTCCAAAGGCATTTCAATTGTTTCAAGCTTGGAGGTAAAGTTACTCTGAGTAAATAATGTAGCTACATAGCAGTTTTGACTAAAAAAAAAACACAATAAATTATTGTTATTATTGTTAAGGCACTCTAAGTGCCTTGAGGTTAGAATATATGTTTTATTAATTTCTGTATCTATCACAGCATCTTTTTTTATTTTTAATTTAATTTTTGTGGGTACATAGATGTATATATTTATGGGGTACATGAGATGTTTTGATATAGACATGAAATGTGTCATACTTACATCATGGAAAATGGGGTATCCATTTCCTCAAGTGTGTAGCCTTTGTGTTACAAACAATCCAATTATGCTCTTTTAGTTATTTTAAAATGTTCAATTAAATTATTATTGACTTTAATCCCCCTGTTGGGCTGTCAAATACTAGGTCATATTTATTCTTTCTGTTTTTCTTTTTGTACCCATTAACCATTCCTACCTCTCCCCAGTACTCTCATTACCCTTCCCAGCCTCTGGTAACCATCCTTCATACTCTGCCTCCATGAGTTTGTCCGAGCATCTTACCTTGCTTATTTATTTACTTAGGAGTCATTATCTAAGATACAGACTTCCCCATATAACATGTCTAATTGCTCACTGTCTTTATTTTTTCCCCATATGGTTTAAGGCTTCTCGATTTTCACACTTGCTGAGGACTGTCCAGAATATTACTGGTGGCTGGTGATGGGAACTGTCTGAACCAAAAATTCTTCCCTGTGGCCTTCTTTCTTTTCTGACTTAGGAAGAAGATACATGCATGTACATTCTTTCACTTAAAAATTTTGGACTTAAAAGATTTGAACCTGGTGGCTTTTTAAAAATAGATTTTTTTAATTCTAAAAATAAATTCTAAAAAAAAAATAAATGTGTAAGATTTGGAAAATGTGGGCAATCATGGTATAAAAATAACCACAGAGAAATTACTTTTAACATTTTGGTATACTTGTTTTCTTACTTTCTAACTCCTTTCATTCCTCCTCTGCTGTCCCTGCCCTTCCTGTGTCATATGATACATAAGTTTCAGATTCTGCATAGTGTTTCCCCATTTTAGGAGACATTTTTAATGGATGTATAATCCATCATGTGGATACACTATATATAATTCACACATTTTATAAACTCTCTTCCTTTTCTTGCTTTTCCAGAATTTGCTAAATTATGTATGCAGTTTTCTTGAGGAAAATTCTTCTTTTCTTTATTCTAGTGTCAGTTAAAAAAATTCTAATTCTGGTGAGAGTGCTGCTAGTGATATATCTATATT
This sequence comes from Callithrix jacchus, assembly GCF_049354715.1. Classification (NCBI taxonomy): domain Eukaryota; kingdom Metazoa; phylum Chordata; class Mammalia; order Primates; family Cebidae; genus Callithrix; species Callithrix jacchus. The sequence continues at coordinate 99,883,145 of NC_133508.1, forward strand.
TCATATCAGTTCATTGATTCCTTTAATAAATATTTTTGAGAACCAATTGTGTGCCTGGCAGAATTTAAGGACACTCAGTTACAGTATAGTGCAATGAGTGTGATGATACAGGAAAACATAGGATCCTATGAGAACTAAGAGGAGGACACCTATCTTAGTTTGAAGTTTGGAGAGGGTAGTCAGGAGATCTTACCAATCTTGCTAGAGGAAGTGAAACTGAAGCTGGGTTTGAGGGACTCCATGATAGTAAGGTAGTCATACAGTGAGAGTGAGTAGTAAGGCACTTGAGGTAGAGGGAACAGATGCAAAGGAATGAAGATAACTGATAACATACCAAGTTCAGGAAGCTTTTATATTAATATTAAATGTGGTTCCAGCATATGCTGCATGTGAAGTAGTAAAAGAGGAAGCTGGTAAGTAGGCAGAGGTTATTTCATGAAAGGTCTTAAATATCATCCTTAAGTACCAGGAACTGTGCCAAGTGCTAGGTGTATAAACGAACAAAGCAGAGTCCCTGAGGAATGGGTTTATAGCTTTCATTCTCATATATACATCAGCAGTTCTCAAATCAGTATGCCTAGCCCAGACCTCTCCTTTGAGCTCCAGAGCTGTATATCCAACTGCCTAGTTGATTGACATCCTGAGAATGTAAATTCCAAGAAAGTAGCTTTTTCATTGCCTTTGTTCTCAGATGTACTTGCAGTACCTAGAACACTACCTGGCAATAATTTATCTAATGATTAAGAAAAAGAATGGCCAGGTGTGGTGACTCACACCTGTAATCCCAGCACTTTGGTAGGATGAGGCAGGTGGATCACAGTGTCAGAAGTTCAAGACCAGCCTGGCCACGGTGGCGAAACCCCGTCTCTACTAAAAATACAAAAAAAATTAGCCAAGCGTGGTGACAGGCACCTGTAATCCCAGCTACTCAGGAGTCTGAGGCAGAGAATTGCTTGAACCCGGGAGGCGGAGGTTGCAGTGAGGCCGAGATTGCTCCACTGCACTCCAGTCTGGGCGACAGAGTGAGACTGTGTCTCAAAAAAAAGAACAACAAAAAACCCCAAAAAACAAAACGATTCTTTGCTTGTGTTTCTCAGAGACATCTTAAATACCACATATCTCAAACCAAATTCATAGTCTTCTCCCTCTAACTTCTCCCTTTCCTGATATTTCCTATTTCAGTGATTGGCACCATCTTTGGCATATCCCTGTTCTTTACCTTCCATATCCATTGTTATCACCAAGACATACTGAATTTTCTACATGCTTCCTCGGATGTCCATTTTTCCATCTTCACTGCTCCAAGTCCAAGCTATCATCTCCTAGTTCTGTATAATATAGGTTGAGCATCCCTAATCCAAAAATCAGGCATCTAAAATTTTCCAGGATCTGTATGATGCTCAAAGGAAATGTTCACTAGCGCATTTTGGATTTTTGGATTAATGATACTCAACTAGTAAGTATACATAATGTAAATATTTTTTAAAATGTAGAAATCCAAACACTCCCAAGCATTTTGGATAAGGGATACTCAACCTTTAGGAGTAAACTCATTGTCTATTCTTGTTCCTTTCCATGTTCTTCTTCATGCTGCTATTGAAGTAAAACAAACCACCCTACTGAATCTGGTTGTGATATTCCTGTTTGAAACAAATTGCTCTTAGGATAAAGAATGAAATTTTTAACCTGGGCTACAAGGCCTTTTGTGCTTTGGGATCTGTATAACCATATAGCCTCATCTCATGCCATTTAAAAAATTTTTTTAGACATTTCTATTTTCTAGTCACATTGGCTTTTTAAGTTCTTCCAATAGACCATGTTTCGCTCCTGGCTCATAACTATGATGTATGATTAGTAACTTTTAATACATATTATAAAAGGGAACGACTATTGTAATAGAAATGAATGTATCAATATTTTTGAGTAGATATTTATAACCCTAAAAGGGTAATGTTCTGTGCAGCATTCTTTTCTTGAAAAGTAAACTGTCTGTGAATTATTGCTAATAAGCACAAGCATTTTCAGTTATAATTTGTTCCTTTTCAGATTATGTCACACATCTCAATTTTCCCTGAAGTCAGTAATAAAACAAACACTTATGAGCTACATTTATTCTATTTTAAAGTAAGAAAATGTTTTCCATTATAAATTTAAGCCATTCTGTTTTTTTCAGTGATGCAGTATGAAGATAGGAAGGAAATGTCTTATTTAAAAAACAAAACAAAATAATTAGACTTTATGTGAAAGTAGTGACTAATAAATGTAAGTAGGAGTCTTCATTCTGAAGACAGTCAAGATTTTTTATAAGATTTCAAATCACCTTTTCTAATTACTGCTAAAAAAATTACGAAAATTCTCACTAGCACCAATACACCAGAGCAGAGCTGTGTTACTAAACTGATTTATTGTATTCAGTTGTGAACAACTAAAGGAGATTATTGCTAGGTTTATTGTATATTTGGTAGTAAAGGTTTTTTGTAATTAAAATATAGAATGTCTTATTCTATAAGATTTTTGTTTGTAAGATGAGAGATTGGTTTTCTGTTTATTTCTGATGGTAAAAAGAGAAATTGTTTTGTTCATTTCCAGTTAAATTGTATTTAATCACTTAAGTAACTTTAACAGGTATGGCCCCATATAACCATATATATACTAATTACTTATTTTTCCTTAATTTTTTTAAAGAAGTTTTTAAAGGAATTTTTAATCAGTTTAAAATAGTAAACTCTACAGAAGAATGCAATCAAGTGATGGCTGTTCCTTTAGAATTTGAATATGGAGGCTACAGGAACAGACGAAGTTGACAAGCTAAAAACGAAATTTATATCTGCTTGGAACAACATGAAATATAGTAAGCATCATGTTTTAAAAATTGTATAAATCCAGAGAAATATTTGGCAATATGCATCATCTTCCTTCTTAAGTCACGGACAATTACTTGAGAACAAATGGATACTTTACTTTGTTTGTTTGTTTGTTTGTTTGTTTTTAAACGGAGTTGGGGTTTCTCCATGTTGGCCAGGCTGGTCTTGAACTGCTGACCTCAGGTGATCCATCCGCCTTGGCCTCCCAAAGTACTGGGATTACAGGCATGAGCCACTGCGCCCAGCTGGCATACTTTACTTTGAGTGAAACATTTCTATAAGGAATATAGTTAAAACTATCTCCTGAAGAAGGAGCCAAGTATTATCATAAACATTGCTTAGAAACTCAAGCATAGGATGTGGTCTCCCCCCCCTTTTTTTTTTTAAGTTGCTAGAGTATATTAATATCTTGTATAGTGTTTTTTTTTTTTTTTAGTATTCTAAAGCATATAGAATTTATTCAGGTGATGATAATACCTTGGCTTTTCAGATACAGTTTCAGGCAGCCTAATCTCTGTGCCAGGAAATAAGCAAAATAGGCCTCTTCACACAGAAAATAGACTGTAAAGTTCCTGCACTGATACTTCTGATGTTTCTCCTAGATCTTATTTTTAACCTAGTTCCTTTTTGCAAACAAATCCAATAAGAATTATATGGAGATTTTTGAAGCTCACCTAAGATGGAGAAGTACTTGGACAGAACCAGTTTCAATAGGAAAATAGCTCATATTCATAAAATAAGTGTGAAAACAGAATTCAGTAAAACACCTTAATGCAAATTCAGGAAAAACACAATTGGCAGTTTAAATTTTGTACCATAAGAACGTGGTGAGAACTTGATAAAGACCATTGTGACCTATCTGAAAATAAATTAAAATTAAATATTTTTCTTTCTTATGTTCTTTAATTGGATAGTTTTAAAAGTGTGTTTGAATTTTTAACTTTATTTGAAACTAGGATGAATTGCCTGTATTTCCAGTTCATTGTTCAAATACTGTATTTTGCAACTGTTGCCAAAAATGCACAACCATAAGTAATAATCGATGGTTTGAAATTAAACAAAAGAAAATGCTGTTAGACTTTTAGTCTGAAATCTTTTAATTATAAGACGTTTTCTTTCTTTTTTTTTCCCGTTAGGTTGGGTGTTGAAAACAAAGACGTATTTTAGTAGAAATTCTCCTGTATTATTGCTTGGAAAATGTTACCATTTTAAATATGAAGGTAAGTGTAAAATTTGTAAATTATTTAAAAACTTTTGTAGAAATCATCATGTAACTTTTCATTGTTTGATTTCTAGATTAATCTACTTTTGCAATATATTTGCTAAGTATTTGTATTTCATATAATCCATAATATATTATGATGTGGTTTGGATTTCTTGTTAACTACTTGAGGATAAGGATCTTGTAATTTTTTGTTATATCCCCATAATTTTGGACTTACAGTATGAGTACTAAGTAAATATTATTTGAATTGATATGTTAATATTCTTTGTCAAGTTCTCTGATAATTAAAAATATCACCTTAGTTAATCTAAAACTGATAATTTTTTTAATTACTAAGGATGTTTCAGTATCTGAAATTGACTTTACTTGATGGTTTTGAATTTCCATGTATACAAATTCTTTCAATAATTATCTTATATTTTCTTTTAATAATTCGTGTTACTCATTGGGTGCCAGGCACCATGCTAGGCTCTTTAGGAAATATCTTTTTTTTAAAAAAATTATACTTTAAGTTCTGGGGTACATGTGCAGAATGTGCAGGTTTGTTACATAGGTATACACAGGCCATGGTGGTTTGCTGCACCCATCAACACGTCATCTACATTAGGTATTTTCCTAAGGCTGTTCCCTCCCTTAGCCCCCAACCCCTGACAGGACCCTATGGTGATGTTCTCCTCCCTGTGTCCATGTGTTCTCATTGTTCAACTCCCACTTATGAGTGAAAACATGCGGTGTTTTGTTTTCTGTTCTTTTGTTACTTTACTGAGAACGATGGTTTCCAGCTTCATCCATGTCCCTGCAAAGGACATGAACTAATCGTTTTGTATAGCTGCATAGTATTCCGTGGTGTATATGTGTCACATTTTCTTTATTGAGTCTATCATTGATGGGCATTTGGGTTGGTTCCAAGTCTTTGCTATTGTGAACAGTGCTGGAATAAACATACGTGTATATGTGTCTTTATAATAGAATGATTTATAATCCTTTGAGTATATATCCAGTAATGGGATTGCTGGGTCAAATGGTATTTCTAGCTCCAGATCCTTGAGGAATAGCCAGACTGTCTTCCACAATGGTTGAACTAATTTACACTCCCACCAACAGTGTAAAAGCATTTCTATTTCTCCACATCCTCTCTAGCATCTTTTGTCTCTTGACTTTGATGATCACCATTCTAACTGGCATGAGATGGTATCTCATTGTGGTTTTGATTTGCATTTCTCTAATGATCAGTGATGATGAGCTTTTTTTCATGTTTGTTGGCTGCATAAATGTCTCATTTTGAGAAGTGTCTGTTCATATCCTTTGCCCACTCTTTTGATGGGGTTGATTTTTTTCTTGTAAATTTGCTTAAGTTTTTTGTAGATTCTGGATATTAGTCCTTTGTCAAATAGGTAGATTGCAAAAATTTTCTACCATTCTGTAGGTTGCCTGTTCACTCTGATGATAATTTCTTTTGCAATGCAAAAGTTCTTTAGCCTTAGTAGAGGGCATAGGTTCTGGCAGTGAGAAAAACTGATGACTTTTGAGAGAGCATTTTTACTAGAGTGGTAAGAATAGAAAAGTTAAAAAAAGTCATATTAACAGCAGCTAGCCTATATTTATTGATGTCCTGATAGGTGCTATTTTCTATGGCTCCATAATATGTGCTAAAACTAAATTGCATTGTTTTATAGAATGAATAGTTATGATATTGAAGTAGAGAAGAACTTACTTTTGTATTTTGAGACAGTGTCTTGCTCTGTTGCTCAGGCCGGAATGCAGTGTCATAATCACAGCTCACTGCAGCCTTGACCTTCCTGGGCTCAAGTGATTCTCCCACCTCAGCCTCCTAAGTAGCTGGGACCACAGGTGTGTGCCACCACACTCAGTTAATTTTTTATTTTTATTTTTTATAAAGACAGGGTCTCCCTGTGTTGTCCAGGCTTGTCTCGAACTCCTTGGCTCAAGTGTTCCTCCCATCTTGGCCTCCCAAAGTGCTAGAATTACAGGCTTGAGCTACTCTGCCAGCCAAGAACTTGTATAAATTGTGAAACACAGTCTATAAAGGGAAATATTAATCAGTTTGACTAGATAAAATTAAAAATATCTACATGATATTTATACAAATATGTATAAATTCACATATATAACATATATATTAATGTATGTATATTATGTATGTATATATACATGTATATTAAAAATATATACACATGTATGTATATATAAATATACACATAGACATATCTAGACATATAATGTATATAATATATATAGTTATTTTATAAAATAAAATATCTATTACTTAGATAATAGATATATAATTATATATGCATATATAATCAAGAAAGATTCGTCTCCAAAATAATAATCACAAATGAATATGAAAAACATGAATAACCCAAGAAAAATGAGCCAAGAATGTGAAGAGGTGCTTTTTAAATAGAAACTTCAATGGCCAGTCAAACATAAGAAAATGCATATCCTGGTAATAAGGGGAATACAAATTAAAATGAGATACTATTCTTATCAGATATAATATACAAAAATTTAAAGGTTTGATTATGTCAAGTGTTAGCAAGGGTGTGAAGAAATACAAAGTGAAACACTGCTGGTGGAAGGGTAAATTGGTATAACCTCTTTGTGAGAAATTTGAGAGTACTTAGAAAAATACAGAATATATATAGCTTACAACCCAGCATTTCTTTTTTTTTTTTTAGATGGTCATTGGGTGACTGAGTTATATGCTAAATAATGATCTTGAGTCACAACAGACTTTGACAGTGTTTCCCAATCAATAATCAGTAATCAAATATTAAAATGAGTTTAACTAACATGTATGTATTGTATACATAAAATACATTGCCACTAATTTTTAAAAATAGTGAATTATCTTCTAGAGTGATTAGAATAAGAAAAAATGTGTCTTATATTTACGACCCAGCATTTCTAAGACCCTTAAGTATTTACAGAGAAGTTTTCTATATGTGTGGGAATCACATGTACAAGAATTTTATTGTAGCTTTAATAAAAAATTGGAAGCAACTTAAGTGTTCACAAGAAGAGGATTAGATGAATAACGTTATTCATTCATTCTACAAGTATTTATTGAGAACTTACAATGTGCCAGGCACTGGGGTTACTGCTAAAAGTATGAAACACATAATCTTTACTCTCAAGAAACTTACAGTCAATCAGATGAGAGATATTAAATAATTAAAAATAATCCCATTATGATATTGATGATGAAGCATAAGTACAGGCTATTAAGAAACTGTTAAGGTGGAACAAATCAGAAGGGATATTATTGAATGCACATAAGGAGAAAGCCCATTGCAAAATGGTGTAAATAATAAGGGGATTTGTTTTATACGTAAGCAGCAGTCCTGAGGGTGGGGCTGGCTCTAGGTTGTTTAATTTGGTGCCGAAGTAACATCATCAAGCACCCACATCATAATCCATCTTTCTACTCAATCTCAACATGTGATCACCTCATACTCCTTATAGTAACAAGTGTAGGATATGTGAAATATATGATATATGAAATAATTCAGTGGAAGGGCTTTTTCTTCTTTGTATTATTTCTTATAAATACTTAAATTTCATTTTAATACTCTATATTATATATCTAAAAATTTTGAAATTACAAATTATTCATATTTAGAGAAAATAAAAACTTGTATGTATACTTTTGAGTAGTAATAGAACTGTACTCAACATAAGAAATACAACATTTTGAGTAATTTCCTTTAATTTTTAAAATTTTTAGTCAAAATTTTTTGTATTTAATTTTTGTGGGTACATAGTAAATGTATACATTTATGGGGTACATGAGCTATTTTGTTATAGGCATGCAATGTGTAAAAACCACATCATGGAAAATGGGGTATCCATTCCCTCAAACATTTATCCTTTGTGTTACAGACAATTCAGTTATAGTATGAATAGTTTTTTTTTTTTTTGAGGCAGAGTTTTGCTCTTGTCGCCTAGGCTGGAGTACAATGGCATGATCTCGGGTCACTGCAACCTCTGCCTCCCGGGTTCAGGCGATTCTGCTGCCTCAGCCTCATGAGTAGCTGGGATTACAAACGTGTGCCACCACATTATTTTATCTTTAATAGAGATGGTGTTTCACCACATTGGCCAGACTGAGCTCATTTTCCTGACCTCAAGTGATCTGCCCACCTTGGCCTCCCAAAAAAAACCCTCCTTGGGTTTACAGACATGTGCCACTGTGCCCAGCCTACTATGAGTAATTTTAAATCTCCTCATGCTTCTACTCAATTGTGTGTCTCTCTGTGCCAAACACAACCCCATTATCCTGAAGTATCTTTCATTATTTAGTGTTTCCCGTTTTTACATTTTTGTAAATGGAATCAAGCTATATTTTGCTTCTGTGACTTGCTTATGGTTTTCCAAGTTGCACTTTTGAGGTTTGTCAGTGTTGTGTGTCATTCTGGTTTATTTTACTACTGCATAATATTTCATTGTATGAATTGCCACTGAGTATTCATTCTGCCATTGATAGATATTTGGGTTGCTTTTATTTTTTGCCATTATAAGCAACAAATGTGGTACATTTTTGTTTATTTTGGAAATAAGACTGTGTTCTCAAAATTTTGGAAGTATCATATTTGCTGTTCACTAAAACTGTCTGCATGCTGGAAGGAATGAGGGGAATTGGTCATTTGTCAAAGAATATCAAATGTCTGTTAGTATTATCCATTATATGAATTCTTTTTTTCTAATGAGTATAAACCAAAACCACCCTATTATACCTTTCCAGAAATTGCTTTGGTATCCACAGGGAGGGAGGCCCTTTTAGTTAGAAGCACACAACTTTAAGTGATACTAATTTCGTAAATATAATTATGAAAACAAGAGGATTACTAGTAAATTAGGTCAAATATGAATTTGAAAAGAGATTCAAATATACATTTTGGAAACAGAGTCACAGTAAACAAGGTAAAGTATAAAACAAGGGAGCCACTGTAAATCTGGTAAAGGGGAGTCCCAGAGGAAACCAGGTAAGGTTAGAGGGAATGGGAGTATTTATTCAGAACAAAGGGTAGTATGATATTGAGAGAATACCATTAAGGATATTTTTGTTAGTGGAGCTTTTAAACTTTTAGAATACATGATATCAAGGTCTGTTGATTATGGGGGACTAATTTCTTTCTTCTGTGGGTATATAAACCCAGAATATATAAAGATTTGTGAATCCTATAATTGATTTTACTTTATTGAATTTCTAGTTCTTAACACATGTCCAGAGGTTATTGTCTTGCCTTGTCAAGACTTTCTTTGTTGCCTCAATGAAAATATAATATTCTCTTCTCCTCATTTAGGATATTTTAATGCTAACTTTTTTTTTTTAATCATTACACACTTAGGGCTTTTCAGACTTACTGTATGTTCGTTGATCTCAACCAATAATTTTTGATGCTCAAATTGTCATGACATAGGCCAGTGGAAGGTCCTTTGAGATTTGCTTCTATATCTTTCAACAAAACCATATTAATCTTACGTAACATTTTGCTTTCTTCCAGAACACATGTTCAGACCCACTTTGTACTTTTTGGTATCAGATAGGAAAAGCTAGCAATTTCCCAATGAGTCCTCGTTTTTTGTTGTTGTTGTTGTTGCTATTTTGTTTTGTTTTGTTTTGTTTTGTTTTAGCAGAAAAGGTGTTACAGACGGTAATCTGAGTGCAAAGATGCTTTGTGGGGATGCTATTGACCCTGGCCGTTTCATTGGACAACCTAGAACAAATAAATGTTTTCAGTGTTTTTCTTACAAAGGCATGAATTCAAATTAATATTTGAAGTCTATTTCTAACTGGATCATATTTCTACTTATATTTTTGATTCTTTAATATCTTTCTATCATATAGAAATTTTCTAGTAGTTACTTTTGTTTTGCTAAGGATTTTAGGGAAGTTACTTTGGCTGGAGTCACTCATCTCTCACATTCTGTGGCATTTATCTGATGGATAGTTTTGTTCATTTGTTTCAATTTCTTTTCTATTTGAGGGCTTTGACAATCTGATGTCTTACAAGTCTAAGTGCTTTGAAGGTAACGGCTTTCAGCCACAGTGGTTTTTTTTTTTTTTTTTTTTTGACAGAGTTTCGCTCTTGTTACCCAGACTGGAGTGCAATGGCACGATCTCGGCTCACCGCAACCTCCGCCTTCTGGGTTCAAGCAATTCTCCTGCCTCAGCCTCCCGAGTAGCTGGGACTACAGGCGCACACCACCATGCCCAGCTAATTTTTGTATTTTTAGTAGAGACGGAGTTTCACCTCGTTGACCAGGATGATCTCGATCTCTCTTTTTTTTTTTTGAGACGGAGTTTCGCTCTTGTTACCTAGGCTGCAGTGCAATGGTGCGATCTCAGCTCACCGCAACCTCTGCCTCCTGGGTTCAGGCAATTCTCCTGCCTCAGCCTCCCAATTAGCTGGCACTAGAGGCTGAGGCCTCCTGAGTAACTGGGATTACAGGCACGTGCCACCATGCCCAGTTAATTTTTTGTATTTTTAGTAGAGACGGGGTTTCACCATGTTGAGCAGGATGGTCTCGATCTCTTGACCTTGTGACCCACCCACCTCGGCCTCCCAAAGTGCTGGGATTACAGGCATGAGCCGCCACGTCCGGCCCACAGTGGTTTTATATCACTACTACCGTCTGAGTTATCTACAATGAATTCATAACATTTTAATACAAAATTCTTAAACTTGATTCTGTCTCTGTTATTGAATTTCTAGTAATATTAGAACATGGTTGCAAAAATTAGATTATTTTAATAAAGTTAAATCTGTCCTGATTTCTCAAGCTTTTAAACTTATCTTGCTACCTTTCTGAGCTACAAACTTATTTCCTTGTGTTATACCGTTTTTCCTTCAATATGCTGTGCACTGTTATGTCAAGGTATCTGGCATATAAATTCAAATGGCCCTCCTGGTATTATCTAGACCAAATACCAAAAGTAAAAAAAAAAATTTACAATTTGTCTGTGAGCTAGCTATGAAGAAAGCAATTAAGAATTTATTTTATTTTTATAAATCTTGTCTTACCACAGATACCATGCTATAGTCTGGCTAGGATTTTTTCAGGGTTTCTCTTAGTCGACCAGGACATGATGGGCCTAAGAGCCATTAAGGAAAAATTATAATTTGGGGTTATCTCTGGTATATTAGTTGTATCTCAAAGACCAAAATGATTTTACATCTGTCATTGTGGATTTGTCTATTTCTTCCTGAAGTTCTATCAGTTTTTGCTTCATTTATAACAATTTCTACTTAATGTCATAGATAGGTTCTTGGAAACCGTGACTTTAAGTGAAACAATGTACAGCAGATCCTCAACATCCTTATGTTCAACTTCATTTCATTATCACAATGATGAGAAAAAAATTGATTTTATTGTATGTTGCTTTGCTAAAAGTCACAGTCTTTAAGAACTTATTGACAACATTGAGAACTAACTATTTTGAAGCTCTGTTATTAGGTGCATAAACATTTAGAATTATTGTTTCTTTATAAATTGACTCCTTAGTAGTTATAAAATGACCTTCTTTATTCCTGGCGATGTTCTTTGCTCTGAAGTCTATTTGTCTGATATCAATATAGCCACTTCAGCTTTCTTTTGCTTAAAGTTGCATAGTATGCTTTTCTCATCCTTTATCCTTTACGCTTAATCTATTTGTGTCTCTACATTTAAAATATGTTTTTTATAGGAAGTACTAGCTGAATCATGCTTTTTTGTCCAATCTGATAATATCTGCATTTTAAATTAAGGTGCTTAGAGCCAGGCACAGTGGGAGCCTGAGGCAGGTGTATTACTTGAAGCTGGGAGTCTGAGACCAGCTTAGCCAACATGGAGGAACCCTGTCTCTACTGAAAATACAAAAATTAGCCTGGCGTAATGGTGCATGCCTGTAATCCTGGTCTTTATGATACTGTTATTGTATATTTATTTACTCATGTTATACACCACTACATTTTACTTATTTATATGTTGTATACCCCATAATAAATTACTATTATTTTTGTTTAAATAGTCAAATATCCTTCGAAGAGGGTATCATGTTTGGTGTTCTTTATTCCTTTGTGTGAGTCTGTATTTCTATCTGGACCAGTGGTGTGATCATGACTCAATGCAGCCTCAACCTCCTGGGCTCAAGTAGTCCTCCCATTTCAGCCTCCCAAGTATCTGGGACTACAGGAATATGCCACCACACCTGGCTAATTTTTTATTTTTGTAGAAATGGGGATCTCACTATGTTGCCCAGTCTGGAGTGCATGATCTTGGCTCACTGCAAACTCTGCCTCCCAGGTCCAAATGATTCCTTTGCCTCAGCTTCCTGAGTAGCTGGCACCCAACACCATTCCTGGCGAATTATTTTATCTTTAGCAGAGACAGGTTTTCACCATGTTGGCCAGGCTGGTCTTGAACTCTCAACTTCAAGTGAGCCACCTGCCTCGGCCTCCCAAAGTGCTGAGATTACAGGCATCAGCCACTACCCCCAGCCGGAATCTTCCTGTTTTAGCCTCCCAAAGAGCTGGGGGTTATAAGTGTAAGCTACCACATCTGGCTAAGTTTTCTTTTAATGCAAGTTGGCTGGTGATGTCTTCTTCCCGTTTTTGTATATCTGAAAAAGTATTTTGCCTTTATTTTTGAAAGATACTTTTGCTGCATATAGGATTCTGAGTTGATGATTTTTTTCTTCTTCAGTACTTTAAAGATGTCGCTGCACTATCTTCTTGCTGCTTTTGTTTCAAGTGAGAAATCTAATAACCTTGTCTATGTCCCCTCCTCAGTTAATTATGTATAGAATATAGGATATTATTCTTAATAACAAGAGTATTATTGATAATACTTTATATTAGTTAACTCTACAGAATGTAAAACATTTCAGAATTCATTCTAACTTGATTTTCATAGCAGCTTGATTAGGCAGAATAAGATTTATCTTTTAAAAGTAGTAAAAAAGGATTAGAGAGATTGTGGCACACTTCACATCTTAAGAAAGTAATGATAATATATTGTTATGATTATAGACGTTTCTCTGATTATGGACTATATGTTTGTTTTTTTAGATGAAGATAAAATGTTACCTGCAACATCCGGATGTACAATAGAGGATCACGTAATTGCAGGAAATGTAGAAGAATTTCGTAAAGATTTCATTTCTAGAATATGGCTGACCTACAGGGAAGAATTTCCTCAAATAGAAGGCTCAGCTTTGACAACAGACTGTGGTTGGGGCTGTACATTAAGAACTGGCCAGATGCTCTTGGCTCAGGGACTCATACTACACTTTCTTGGTAGAGGTAAATCAAATCTCTGTTTTTTTTTGTTTTTGTTATCGACATTTTTCCATTTGAACTCGTTTACAAACTGCATGAATTGCCCTGAAGTTGATTTCTTGACTCTGAGGTTTTCTAAGGAGTTGTAACTAATTTAGTGTTTTTTTTTTAACTCGGTCAGATATGACTTGTATGTAAACTTTCCTGATTCCCTTTTCAAAAATGCACGTTAAATATACCTGTTATTCTTCGTCACCATTATGAGTTAAGTTAGTTCAATTTTTAGTACCCTTTGGATTTTATTGTTGTTACTATTTTTTTCCTTTTTGGTTGAACTCTGGATTATCTCCAGTTCGTTAAGTCCTGGGCAGGTCAATAACAGTGACTCTGGGGAGATACGTAATATTTTTTAAATCTTAAGAGACTTTACTCTTGTTTCTTTATTTTCTCCCTACATGTTAATAATGGTTTTAAAGGATTTTTATCTTTATTAGTGTGATTATAGTCAATTATATTAAATAGATCAGACATATTCCTTTAAAATTTTTTAATTTTTTTTTTTTTTTTTTGAGATGGAGTTTCGCTCTTGTTACCCAGACTGGAGTGCAATGGCGTGATCTCAGCTCATTGCAACCTCCGCCTCCTGGGTTCAGGCAGTTCTCCTGCCTCAGCCTCCCGAGTAGCTGGGATTACAGGTACGCGCCACCATGCCCAGCTAATTTTTTGTATTTTTAGTAGAGATGGGGTTTCACCATGTGGACCAGGATGGTCTCGATCTTTTGACCTCGTGATCCACCTGCCTTGGCCTCCCTAAGTGCTGGGATTACAGGCATGAGCCACCGCGCCCTGCCAAAATTTTTTAATTTTAAAATTATTTCATTTTTATTTTTTTGCAATAGGGTCTCTGTTGCCCAGGCTAGAGTGCAGTGATGTACTTATAGGTCATTGCAACTTGGAATTCCTGGGCTCAAACTATCCTCCTGCCTCAGCTTCCTGAGCTGGGACTACAGGTATATGTAATGCTTGGCTAATTTTTAAATTTTTTTTGTAGAGATGGGGTCTTACTATGTTGCCCAGGCTGGTCTTGAACGCCTAGGCTCAAGTGATGCTCCCACCTCGCCCTCCCAAAATGTTGGGATTACAGGTGTGAGCCACTGTGCCTGGCACTAGACATATTTCTAATAAGGTCATCATACAATGTTTTAGATCCTAAAAAATGTCATTGATACTTAACTTACATATATATTTTTCTTCCTAACGTGCCACCTTTCCGTTGGTCGATTTTTATTTTTTATTTTATTTATTTATTTATTATTTTGTTTTAGGGACACAATATAAATCCACACAGAGGGTATTTTTGGCATGTCACATAAAGCCCAGGTGCAGTGCGGTCAAACATGCAGTCTAAGGCCTGGCGCTCCAGTCTCTGGCTGAGTCAGTCTCTGCCTCCTCCTGGGCCCCCAGTTTTTTCACTGGATCAGATGATTTTTAATGTACTCCTGATGTTTTGATTCTAGGAAAATTAATTCTGCCACCCTTTTTTTTCTAGGTACTCTTAGCTATTCCACACACCATCTCAGTTGCAGAGCTGGGTGCTAGAAGTCAGATAGATGGCATAAACTGGTGGCTTACTTGGTCCACTTAGTAATTTTTGCAGTTAAGAGCTTGGAACTTGGGTCCCAGAGTTCTCTGTGTTTTATATGCTTCTTTGTACGATATATTCACTATAATGGGCTGTAAACCCAAATGCAGCACAGGGGATACCATGCTCCTCCTATGGATCATTGGGGTCATCAGCCACCAATTCTGCATTGCTTGGAGTTTCATGGTTTTCGTTGGTTACAAATATGATTTGATCCTTCCCTTCCTGCCAGCAGTAGGACATGGCTACAGCTCTGCTTTGAAACCTTGCAGAAGCGGCGGTGGCAGTTACAGTTTCACGCCGTGACCTCCCTCTTCTCAGGCAGGGCCAGCGCCTCCGAAGCCCGGGCGGACCCGCCCCCTCCAGGCCTGTGCGCGTGCCTGCCTCGGCAGCCCCTCCGGTCTATTTTTTTTTTTTTTTTTTTTTTTTGAGACGGAGTTTCGCTCTTGTTACCCAGGCTGGAGTGCAATGGCATGATCTCGGCTCACCGCACCCTCCGCCTCCTGGGTTTAAGCAATTCTCCTGCTTCAGCCTCCCGAGTAGCTGGGATTACAGGCACGCACCACCATGCCCAGCTAATTTTTTGTATTTTTAGTAGAGACGGGGTTTCACCATGTTGACCAGGGTGGTCTTCATCCCTTGACCTCGTGATCCACCCGCCTCGGCCTCCCAAAGCGCTGGGATTACATCTATTTTTAATAATATGTACATTTGTCCCAGCTACTCGGGAGGCTGAGGCAGGAGAATTGCTTGAACCCAGGAGGCGGAGGTTGCGGTGAGCCGAGATTGCGCCATTGCACTCCAGTCTGGGTAACAACAGCGAAACTCCGTCTCAAAAAAAAAAAAAAATAATAATAATAATATGTACATTTGTAGGAATATTTTAGTTTATGATTTCAGGATATCAGATTTGATTATTATCAAATATTATCAGATTTTTATAAATGTTAGACAGTATCCCTACCATGCATGTCATATATTTAGTAACTTTACTGTGGAGATTATTGATGAGATTATTTAGAGAGAATGTTTGTTGAAGAATGGTGTTGAAAATGCAAGGTAAAATAATTTTTAAACTGGTTTTCTGGGATGATTTATTTATAGTCTTGTGTAGTCATGGGCAAGGATTGGAATATTTTTCAGTCCTCACTAGATCTCTGAATCTGTGACTTATTTTGTTAACTTAAAATTGCATGCATGTTTGGGGATTGTCTTATTATTCAAAACTTTGACATAATGGATATATTTGACTTTTTGAGATCTTTGATCTTTTATGATTTCATTTATTAACTGTTAGAGAATTGTTATTACTCTGTAAATAATGATTAAGTTATTCTGAAGAAATGTACAGGAAAATTGAAAAAAATTTAAAATTTCCATGGTCAGACTTCTATTAAGACAGAGTCTTGCTCTGTTGCGCAGGCAGGAGTGCAATGCCACAATCTTGGCTCACTGAAACCTCCACCTCCCAGGTTGAAGCCATTCTGTGCCTCAGCCTCCCAAGTCCTGGGATTATAGGCGTGAACCACTGCCTGCCTGATATCCTCTTTACTAGTATTATAATTTTTATTGTGCCTTTGGGTAGTCAAGACTAGATGTTTTATAAGCAGTTTGATAATGAAATACAAAAGTCTTTATTCTATCTCAGCACTATCAAAGAACAGAAAAAAGAACATCTGGGATTGTCCATTTTTACCCAAGGTTACTATTTTTTCTTTCTTTTGTCTTGTATTTTTGTAATTTTTTTGATTATATGACTTTTTAGAAACTACAGAAAAGTACAGAGAATAATACCATTAAAATATAAACATCATGGATATTTTGGCATATTGTTGGCTTCTACCTTTGTTTTTTTAAACCGTTTTATTGAGATATATAGCCTATCATAAATTTGCTCCTTTCAAGTGAACAATTCAGTGGTTCTTAACATAGTTACAGAGTTCCACAATCATCACCATAAATCTAATTTTAGTACACTTTCATCATTCCTTGAAGAAACCTTGTACCCATTAACAGCCACTCCCAATACCTCCCCATAAGCAACCATTAATCTACTTTCTGTTTTCATGTATTTGCTTATTTCTGAATTTACTATCTTATATTAGTAACCCATATGACCATAAATGCTACATATTTATTTTAGTAAAATTGTTGAAATAACTATTATTTAAAAGATCTGAACACTTTGCTTTGGAACTACTGTAGCTTGGACCTGGCCTGATGCTTTGAATATTGAAAATTCAGACTCTGAATCATGGACTTCCCACACTGTCAAAAAATTTACAGCATCATTTGAAGCATCGCTTTCAGGGGAAAGAGAACTCAAAACCCCAACAATTTCTCTGAAAGAAACAATTGGGAAATATTCTGATGATCATGAAATCCGAAATGAAATTTATCACAGGAAAGTCATCTCTTGGTTTGGTGATTCCCCCTTGGCTCCTTTTGGCTTACATCAGCTAATAGAATATGGAAAGAAATCTGGAAAGAAAGCAGGAGATTGGTATGGACCAGCTGTGGTTGCTCACATTTTAAGGTAAATTGTTTTAAAATCTTTCTCTCTGTGAAAGAGGTCCTCAGGATCAAGAGATACTGATTTTTGCAATGTGTATATATAATTGGAACTTTAAAAGTCTTAACTGTATGAGAATGTTAAGATATTTTCATTTGCCAATAGAGAAAAAAGAAGACGTATTATGACTCTAGTTACATTTAATTTATTTACTGACAAATTTTTCTTCTCTTTCTCTTAGGTATAGATATCCCAGGTCTCTTTCTAACCAGGTTTTCATTAGAACACCTTATTGAAATGTTCTAAACACTAACATCTCTTTCAACCTTGGAACATGCATAACATTATAGTTTTTTAAAATAGTGTAACCTGTGGGCTGTAATGTACTGATAGTGTAATAAAATGTCATGAGTTAAAATTGATGTTTTCAGCATTTGTTTGTACACATCAAATTCTCGTGAATTGTAAATGTATAGGACTATTACTATTATATTTATAGTCAAAGTAAAGGATCTGTGATATTCAGGATAGTTAGAAAAAAGTTAAAAGTCCAATTTCACTTAAGCTTTTTATGTGCCATTTATTTCAATACTAAGTTTTTAAAAAAATTGTGTTTGTGTGTATATCCCATTTTTGTTATAAACTAAATCATTAATATGTCATATAAGTATAGCATGTTCTGATAAATTTACTCCATTTCTCCATTTAAAATCATATATAAATCTGAAATCGTTACAAAGCATTTTTTTTGGATATTAACATGCTTCTATATTTTATAGGCCAGACACTTACAATTGAAGAGTATTTGCCTAGTGTTATTAATTGGATTGTTAATGCTATATCAATTCCAACTTTGTATGACATTTATAAAAGCATAATTCTAAAAGCATAGTTTCTACCCTTCAAGATGTTCTCTATTGTGGGGGACAGCAAACTTTTTCTGTGAAGTGACAAATATTTTAGGCTTCACAGTTCTGGTCTTATAAAGGTTTCTGCTGGCGATCTTTCCTCTCCCTCCAGTCCCTTATAACTGCCAAAACCATTCTTAGCTTGCAGATGGTACAAAAACAGGACACAGGTTGTATTTGGCTTGTGGTGATAGTTTGCCAATCTTTCTTCTACGCTAACTCATAGGAACATGAATAATAACACATTTTAAGTGAAAGAATTCCAGATAAAGATATTGTTAAATAAAATTATATTTCCACAATTTGCATAATCACCATTTACAGATATTGTTATTATGATTTTTTCACATCATGTACACCATTGAGAATGTTATACTCAATAATATATATATGCATATATATATATATATATATATATATTTTTTTTTTTTTTAAATGGCTCAAACATGGGAGGACTTTATTGTTCGAATTATGTTTGATTTCTCTAAATTCTGGGCAGGCCTCAGCACATAAGCCACATGACTTTTTGTCCAAGGCCATGTCCACCCTGGAGTTGCTTTATGACAGCATCCACAGCGACCTTGACAGGTCGATGTCACTTCTGTGCCTGCTCAGTTGTCTGTTGATCAAAAAGACCAGCACATTATTGGTGGGCTTCTTGTGTTTGAAGAATTTGTCAGACTTCTTGATATTCAGTGCAGGCTTGTTGGGACTGGCTTTAGGGAGTTCTTTACCCATGATGCAGCGGCTCCAAACAACCTCAGGAAGACAGCTGAACTAAGAAAGCAGGATCACAAGGTCCCACCACAGTCTGTCTGCAAGCTGAGAGCAAGGAGAGTCAGTCTGAGTCCTAAAACTGAAGAACTAGAAGTCTGATGATATTCGAGGGCAGGAAGCATCCAGCACAGGAGAAAGATGTAGACTGGGATGCCAGGCCCGTTTCAGCCTTTCACGTTTCTCTGCCTGCTTTATATTTGCTGGCAGCTGATTAGATTCTGCCCACCAGATTAAGGGTGGGTCTGCCTTCCCCAGCCCACTTACTCAAATGCTAATCTCCTTTGGTAACACCCTGCAGGGACACCCAGGATTAGCACCCTGCATCCTTCAATCCAATCATGTTGACACTTAGTATTAACAAGTCCACCCCTTGTCAACTTGAACCCATACACATCTCCTGAGATCACTCATAATCTTCAAATAAAGACAATCATAAGGTCATAATTATGCCTAACATAATACAACTATTCTTCATACACCCGGAAACGAGCCAATCCCCAACCCAAATGCCATCACATAAAATTAGCAATACTTAAATGCTGATATTAAGTCAGTAAATCTTATGTCACATGATAAAGGACAAGGAAATCAAATGAGGATATTTTCTTAGTACAAGTGTATATGTGCACAAACATGTTTTTAACAAAAGAAAGAGAACATAATCATGACAATTAACAGTCCTCGTTTCTGCAGCTGGTCAGGTGGTCATAGCTGATATCGATGACTGCCTTCTACTACCCATTCTGTATTCCCTTTGCTGTCAGCAAGCACGTCTGCAGCTTGTGGTTTTTTTCCTGGTGGAGTGACTGAAACCTTCATTCCTGAAGGGTCTGGGTCATTTGTAGTCCTGCCTGGATTGGCTGTTGTAGTTTCGCATTGGCCTTAATCACAGGGCATGTAGTACTAAGAGATGCCCTAAGGGGTCTCCTGTATTCCATGCATACCCTTTTTTGTTTTTTGTTCAACCTCTCTCAGTTGCCAGGGCTGGAGTGCAGTGGCACTATATCTCACTGCAACCTCTGCCTTCTGGGTTCAAGCAATTCTCCTGCCTCGGCCTCCTGAGTAGCTGGGATTATAGGCTCCTGCTATCATGCCCAGCTAATTTTTGTATTTTTAGTAGAGACGGGGGTTTCACCACCTTGGCCAAGCTGGTCGTGAATTTCTGACCTCATGATCCACCCGCCTGCCTCGGCCTCCCAAAGTGTAGGGATTACAGGCGTTAGCCACCACACCTGTCCCATGCATACTCTTCCTTACCTCCATTGTGGAGAAGTAGACTGATTTTATCTTGATAGTCTGGGTCAGTCACCGGACTACACTGTAACTCCTTTATTAACTTGTTGACTTAAAGGTAGGAGGAGCCCATTCTGTCCAATCTTACCATCCAGTTTAATGGAATTGTTGTGTCTCCTAGTGGCAGCATTCCTCCCTCTGGATCTAAGACCTCTAGGCCAGCAGAACATAATGTCATGGCAACAGGAAGCAAAAATTTTGCTTACATTATCACTTTCATCACCATGAGGGCAGGAAGCATGCAGCACAGGAGAAAGATGGAGACTGGGAGGCTAGGCCTGTCTCCAGGAATATTTTTTAATTTACAGTTTTACTTATATACTTTTAAGATTTAAAATTAGAAAATTCATTTGTTCAGGTTATGTAGGTTTTTGAATGTAGGAAAAAAGTCATGCTGTTGTTTAAAGAATGAAAACTTTCTTAAGTGTATCAGAGGACATACACAGTAATTGACTCCTAGTCAGTAATGTAAGTTAATTTGCAGCAAATCTTGTAGCATATTCGTTACCACTGGCAAGGTGAGTGAGTGAAAGAAATACTTCTTTTTGGAGGGAGAGGAATAGAGCTTTATACCCAATAATTTTTTAAATTATTTTGTGATTTATGTTTTAATGTTCTTTATGTAATTTAATGGAGTATTCAACTTTGAAAATTTTAATCTGATTTCTGATACCATTCAGAAAATAGTTTTTGACAGCAGACACTATGAGCTAAGTAAGAACAGCACAAAAATGATGACCTTTTTCCTTCTTAAATTAAATTTTTAGTTACCAATAGGAAATGTTAAGATTTTGAATGATAATGCTTGTTATTTTCTCAGAAAAGCAGTTGAAGAAGCAAGACACCCAGATTTACAAGGAATAACTATTTATGTTGCACAAGATTGTACAGGTAAGGAATGAATATAATTCTAATTTTTATCAGTTTTATTTGGTTATACTTTTTATATGTGTTTAGTTTATCATCCCAGTAATACTGCAGTGATTATGAAGGCAGGGACCATGTCTGACACATTTTTGTTCCTAAATGTAGTAAGCACTTAACAAATATTTTTTGATTGAATACATACTTTGAATTTTTTGATGTAATATTGAAATAAATTCTCAAAGAATTTCAGCATTTCAGATGATTATTTAAAAAGAGATAGGCAGGAAAATTCAACATAGGTATATACTTGGGCTGCATGTATGCTAGGTACCATTTCATTGGTAGATGTGTTTCAAGGAAAGAAAATTCTTAGTTTATGTTAAAAGGAATTGAATATATTTCTCATTAATACTTTAGTAAATCATCTAATAATGATGCAGCTATTGTCCAGATTTGCTTTGTTTTATTGTTTTGGGTCTTCTTTTTGATGATCACTCTCTCTACAGGTTGAGTATGTTTTATCCAAAATGTTTGAGACCACAAGTATTTCCGATTTTGTCGTTTTTTGGACCTTTCAATATTTGCATATCTGTAATGAGATATCTAGGGGATGGGACTGAAGTCTAAACATGAAATTCATTTGTTTTGTATATTCTTTATACACATAGCCTGAAGGAAATTTCATACACTGTTTTTAATAATTTTGTGCATGAGACAAGGTTTTGACTATTTTGATTGCAACTTGTCACATGCAGTCACATGTAGAATTTTTCACTTGTGAACAATGTTGTGCTCTAAAAGTTTCAGATTTTGGAGTAGGAATGCTGGATGTATAGTAATTTTGAAACTTTGTTGGGATAAAATAGAGACTTTAATTCTTAATAAAATAAAAATGGCTTAGCCACATCATGCTGTTAAGTATATATTTTTTACAGAAATACTGTTACAATTATAAAATATGTTAATGTTTTAGAAAAGTTAAATATACTTCAATCATGTTTTAATACAAGGATATCTGTAAAATGCTTAAGGTTACCCTGCATTTTTCTTTGGCCTTTTGTTAAGGTTAGTTTCCTTTTAAAGAAAGACTAATACCTGTAATTATAGCCATATGAAAAGAAAAGGTTAAATTTTTAGATAAATATATGAGTTTTGCAGGTACTATGTTTGTTTTTCCAGTAGGAAGTCTTGCAAAAAATTTGCTGTGTTAAATAGTTCTAATTAACGCTAAGGATGTACCTAAACAAGTAATCATTAAATAAATATATGAATTTATCTTTTGTGCTTTTATTGACACAGTCAGCCTAGATCTTTGTTACATATAATTAAGCAAACATTACAATGTTCTTTGTTATAAAAATGGTTTGTGTAATTTGAAGTAGTTCTTAAATTTTTTTATTCATGTTTAAGTCTCCTAAAGGGAGAACTCGTATTTGTATAATTTTGATAGATTGTGAGATTAGGAATTCAGTGAAACCAGATTCTGCCAATGATTTCTTCTCCCTCTGTCTTCGTTAGTGTTTTTAAAGTTTTTGTTTTCCATATATTATTATTTTTTCTTATTCTATGTTCTTTTCCTTTGTAATAGCATCTATTTTCATGGCTTTAAATACTGTATACTAGGACTTTTAACACTACATTTTTAGGTGGCTCATGGTGGCTCACACCTATAATCTCAGCACTTTGAGAGGCTGAGGTGGGCAGATCACTTGAGCCCAGCAGTTTGAGAGGCAGTGTGATGAAATTTCGTCGCTACAAAATATACAAAACTTAGTTGAGCGTGGTGGTGACATGCCTGTAGTCCCAGCTACTCGGGAGGCTGAGGTGGAAGGATAACTTGAGCCTGGAAGGCAGTGAACCCATGTCGTGCCACACTGCACTCCAGCCTGAGCAATAGAGTGAAACCCTGTCTCAAAAAACTACATTTCTAAGCCTACCTGAGGCAATATATGATAACTCACATTTTCTGCCACCTTTCAAATATCTCCACTTACATATTCTACAAACACTTCAAATTCAGTATGTTTAAAACTGCTGTTTCCCTCAGTCCCACCCCTTTTTGCTTTCTGTTTTCTCTTGACTGGCACATCCACATATGTACTCAAGTCCTAAGTAGAACTTCTCATTCTTGACTGCTTTTTCGTTGCTTTTATTTAGTCAGTCACCATTTTAAAAAATGTTCCTGAAATCTGTTTTCTCTTCTTTATTCTTGTTGATTTAGATCAGACTCATCTCTCACTTGAACTTTAACTTGATTTCCCTACTTGTCTGTCTTCCCTTTTTGGTACATCTGATCAAAATAAACTGATCATGTTCCTTTATCTAAAACCAATGACTGCCCACTAGCTCTAGTCTTATGTTACCTTGGCATATGAAGCACCATGAAGTCCTTTATAATTTGTCGTGACCTACATTTCCAGCATCACCGTCTAACACTGTCTTCCATACACTAAAGTATTTTCCCCTCTCAGGCCATTCCTTAGACATGGCGTCGTTATCCTTTTTCCCCATGTCTTTGTACATATTATTGCCTCTGCTTGGCATGTTCCTTTATTATTAGAATGCCTCTTGTTAAGTTTATTTTTTATTTTATTATACTTTAAGTCTGGGGTACATATGCAGAACATGCAGGTTTGTTACACAGGCATACATGTGCCATGGTGGTTTGCTGCACCCATCACCCTGTCATCTACAGTAGGTATTTCTCCTAATACTAGCCCCGCACTCCTTGACAGGCCTCAGTGTGTGATGTTCCCTTCCCTGTGTCCATGTGTTCTCATTGTTCAACTCTCACTTACGAGTGATAACATGCGGTGTTTGGTTTTCTGTTCTTGTGTTAGTTTGCTGAGAATGATGGTTTCCACCAGCTTCATCCATGTCCCTGCAAAGGACATGAACTAATCTTTTTTTATGACTTCATAGTATTCCATGGTGTATATGTGTCACATTTTCTTTATCGAGTCTATCATTGATGGGTATTTGGGTTGGTTCCAAGTCTTTGCTATTGTAAACAGTGTCGCAATAAACCTACGTGTGCATGTGTCTTTATAGTAGACTGATTTATAATCCTTTGGATATATACCCAGTAATGGGATTGCTGGGTCAAATGGTATTTCTGGTTCTAGATCCTTGAGGAATAGCCAGACTGTCTTCAATAATGGTTGAACTAATTTACACTCCCAGCAACAGTGTAAAAGCATTTCTGTTTCTCCACATCCTCTTCAGCATCTGTTTCCTGATTTGTTAATGATCACCATTTTAACTAGTGTGAGATGATATCTCATTGTGGTTTTGATTTGCATTTCTCTAATGACCAGTGATGATGAACTTTTTTTCATGTGTTTTTTGGTCATATAAATATCTTTTGAGAAGTGTCTGTTCATATCCTTTGCCTGCTTTTTGATGGGGTTGCTTTTTTCTTGTAAATTTAAGTTCTTTGTGGATTCAGGATTATTAGTCCTTTGTCAGATGGATACATTGCAACATTTTTCTCCCATTCTGTAGTTTGCCTGTTCACTGTGGTGTCTTTTGCCGTGCAGAAGCTCTTTAGTTTAATTGGATCCCCTGTATCAATTTTAGTTTTTGTTGCCATTGCTTGTGGTGTTTTAGTCATGAAGTCTTTACCCATGCCTATGACCTGAATGGTTTCACCTAGGTTTTCTTCTAGGATTTTTATGGTTTTAGGTCTTCTGTTTAAGTCTTTAATCCATCTTGAGTTAATCTTTGTATAAGGTTTAAGGAAGGGGTCCAGTTTCAGTTTTCTGCATATGACTAGCCAGTTTTCCCAACACCATTTATTAAATAGGAAATCCTTTCCCTATTTTTGTCAGGTTTGTCAAAGATCAGATGGTTGTAGATGTCTGGTGTTATTTCTGAGGACTCTGTTCTGTTCCATTGGTCTATATATCTGTTTTGGTAACTGTTAAGTCTTATTCATTCTTTAAGAACACGCACAAAGGTTATACCTTTGGCAGTCTTTCCCAGCTGTCGTTAGGCAGAATTAGTTTACTTTTCCTCTGTGCTCTGTAACATTTTGGAAATACTTCTATTAAATATTGTACTTGCGATTCAGTTGTGATACCACCTTATAAATTCCTGTTTCTTGTATATAATATTAATGATTGTTGAGGTAGCAAGCGTAGAGGTAAGGTATCAGAATCATTTGGTTGAGATTCTCTGCTGTAATGAGCCTCTGTTACAGAATTGGACTATGTCATAGCCCTTACATATATAGGAAGTGGAGGAAAAACACCAAATGATCAGGCTAGACATTTTTTGAAGTCAGGATCTTATTTATTTTATACCTCTCTAGTGTAGAACACATCAAGAAATAGCAGATCCTCAATAAATGTATGTTGAATGAAGATGAAAGGTAAGAATGCAATCTCTGTCCTGATAAGGGAGAACTACTGTGGCATTTTTATAGCTTTGGTTTCAACTGACTATGGGAGATAGGGGAGTTAGGTAAAGAGAAGAATTTGTTAGCTCAGTCTTAATTTGGAATTTAAAGGAAAGAACTGGGACAGAAGTGGCAGAATTTCCTATTCAGCTCTTCTGGGAAGATCAGAAGAGTTTCATTAAACTGACAAGGCATACAGGTGTAAAGTATGTTTTGAAGAAAGCTACTTCTATTTGAATAAAATAAGATTTTGTCTAATTTTGCTTCTACCAAATGCTACTGTTTTCTCTTGAACTGTGGTACTTAGGCTATCATAGCCACCACTCTATACCACTCTTCTAGAAGTGCTCTTTTCTCTCTCTCTTTTTTTTTTTTTGAGACAGGGTTTTACTCTTTTGACCAGGCTGGAGTGCAGTGGTGTGATCATAGATCACTGTTACCTCAAACTCCTGGGCTCAAGTGTTCCTCCTGCCTCAGCTTCTAGTTATTTGCCTGCCCAAATAACTAGCCTTAAAGGCAGGCATCACCATCTCTGGCTAATTTTAAAATTTTTTATAGAGGCGAGGGTCTCACTGTATTGCCCAGGCTGGTCTTGAACTCCTGGCTTCAAGTGATTCTCCTGCCATAGCCTCCCAAAGTGCTGGATAAGCATGAGCCATTGTACCCACCCCATAACTGCTCTTAACCAATAACTTAATTTTTCTAAGTCTGGCAGTAACTTCTCAGTCCTCATATCACACAATCTATCAGCAGCATTTGACACTGTTGACTCTTCCTCCTTACAACATTTTGTTTACTTGATTTCTAGACACTACTCTGTAGAATTTCCCTCTACCTCCTCATTCACTCCTCCTTTGTTGGTTTTTCATCTCCTTGATCACTAAAAATGTTAGGGCTTCAGTGCTTAGTTTTTAGACTTCATCTCATCTCTTTTTCTGTCTATGCTGATTTGAATTCACCAAGTTTCGAGGCTTTATAATGCAGGTGGTAATCTGCATGCTGGTAACTCCCAAATTTATAGGTCTGTCCTAGTCCTCCAAACTCCAGTTGGATATGTCCTGTCTATTCAACCTTTCTATTTACCTAACAAGTATCTCAAAGTTACCATGTCTAAAACTGAATTTCCATTTCTCCCTTCTATATTTTCCCCTCCTCCATTTTTCCATGTCTTTGTAAATGGCAACTTTCTTTTTTTGGGGGGGTGATGGAGTTTCACTCTTGTTGCCCAGGCTGGAGTGCGGTGGCACAATCTCGGCTCACCGCAGCCTCTGCTTCCTGGGTTCAAGTGATTCTCCTGCCTTAGCCTCCTGAGTAGCTGGGATTACAGGCATATGCCACCACCATGCCCTGCTAATTTTTTGTATTTTTTAGTGGAGATGGAGTTTCACCGTCTTGGCCAGGCTGGTCTTGAACTCTTGACCTCACGATCCACCTGCCTTGGCCTCCCAAAGTGCTGGATTACAGGCGTGAGCCACCTCGCCCAGCACAATGGCAACTTTTTTACTCTGTTTTCTTAAACCAAAACCCTTCAAATCACCTGTGGCTCAATTTTTTCTCTCACATCTTACATTTAATAGTGAGTCCTTTATCTTCAGATACATGAAGATATCACTTTTTAAAAAATTTTTTTGAGATGGAGTCTTGCTCTGTTGCCCAGGTTGGAGTGCAATGGCACGATCTTGGCTCACTGCAACCTCTGCCTCCCAGGTTCAAGCCTCAGCTTCCAGAGTAGCTGGGATTATAGGTACCTGCCACCATGCCTGGCTAATTTTTCATATTTTTAGTAGAGATGGGGTTTCTCCGCGTTGACTAGGCTGGTCTTGAACTCCTGACCTCAAATGATTCACTTACCTTGGCCTCCCAGAGTGCTGGGATTACAGGTGTGACCCACTGTGCCTTGTAATTACGGTGCACTGATCACTTTCTACCTCCTCTGCAGGGCTATTTCCTATCTTTACAGTTACTACCTTTGTTCAAGCCACCATCATCTCTTGCTGGATAACTGCAATGGCTTTCTAACTGTTGAGAGTGCTTTAGCCCTTG
Organism: Callithrix jacchus; assembly: GCF_049354715.1. Classification (NCBI taxonomy): domain Eukaryota; kingdom Metazoa; phylum Chordata; class Mammalia; order Primates; family Cebidae; genus Callithrix; species Callithrix jacchus. Next base: position 99,910,962 of record NC_133508.1, read on the forward strand.
CCCCATAGTCTATTTTGGTTTTAGAGTGAAACGAAAGCAAGTTTATTAAGAAAGTAAAGGAATAAAAAAATGGCTACTCCATAGGCAGAGCAGCCCCTTTCCCCTACAGTCTATTACTAACACAGGAAACAGGCTATTAAAGTATAAGTCAGATTAGGACATCCCTAAACAATTCTTCAATGGCTTCCCATCACTGAAAAATTGGTCTTTACAATGGCTTTTAAGAGTTCACACAGTCTGTCTTCATTCTCCCCAATAACTATAATCTTATCTTCTAATCCCATTTCCTGCTATGTACCCCTTGTTTACTTCCCTTCAGAAGACTGGCCTCTTGTTTCTGGGACATGCTAATTATACTTCTACCTTAAGATATTTGTACTTTTTGATCTTTTCACATGGAATGTTTTTCTCTTCGGTGTCAGTATTGGTTTCTTTCATTTAGTCTTGACTCAAATATTACTTTCTCATAAGCTCTTCCCTGGCCACCTTATTTTAAATTGCCTCCCTCTCAGCATTTCCTTTTCACCCTTCTCTCTTTGTTTTTTCAAAACATGTATCCCCATCTCACATATCTTATATTTTACATATTTATTGTCTATTTCCTCCATTAGCATATATGCTCAAGGAGGGGGGAATTTTTCTGTTTTGCCTACTGCTGAAGGCCCAGTGTCATAAAGTAGCTAGCTATCAATAAGTATCTATTCAATACATAAATGAAGTAGTTTTTTTTTTTTAACTTTTATTTTAGGTTCAGGGATACATGTGAAGGTTTGTTAGATATGTAAACGTGTGTCATGGGGGTTTGAGGTACAGATTATTTCATCATCCAGGTATTAAGCCCGGTACCCAGTAGTTATTTTTTCTGCTCCTCTCTCTCCTCCCATCCTCCACCCTCAAGTAGACCCTAGTGTCTGTTGTTCCCTTCTTTGTGTTTGTCAGTTTTCATCATTTAGCTCCCACTTTTAAGTGAGAACATGCAGTATTTGGTTTTCTGTTCTTGTGTTAGTTTGCTAAGGATAATGGCCTCCAGCACCACAAAAGACATGATCTCATTCTTTTTTTATGGCCTCATAGTATTCCATGGTGTATATGTACCACATTTTCTTTATCGAATATGCCAAATGGGCATTTAGGTTGATTCTCTTTCCTATTGTGAATAGTGTTTTAATGAACATTTGTGTGCATGTGTCTTTATGGTAGAATGATTTATATTTTCCTGGGTATATACCCAGTGATGATTACTCGGTCAAATGGTAGTTTTGTTTTTAGCTCTTTGGGGAATTGCCATACTGCTTTCTACAGTGGTTAAACTAATTTACTCTCCCGCCAGTGATAGATGAGCGTTCCTTTTCTCTACAACCTCGCCAGCATCTGTTATCTTTTGACTTTTTGATAATAACCATTCTGACTGCATCTCATTGTGGTTTTGATTAGCATTTTTCTAATGATAAGTGATATTGAGCTTTTTTTTAATATGCTCATTGGCTACATGTATGTCTTTTGAAAACATACATGTCCTTTGCCCACTTTTTAATGGGGTTGTTCTCTTGTAAATTTGTTTAAATTCTTTATAGATGCTGGATATTAGGCCTTTGTCAGATGCATAGTTTGCAAATATTTTCTCACATTCAATAGGTTATCTGTTTACTATTTTGATAGTTTCTTTTGCTGCGCAGAAGTCCTTAAGTTTAATTAGATCCTGTTTGTCAATTTTTGCTTTTGTCGTGATTGTTTTTGGTATCTTTGTCATGAAATCTTTGCCTGTTCCTGTGCCCAGGATGGTATTGCCTAGGTTGTCTTCTAGGGTTTTTATAATTTTGAGTTTTACATTTAAGTATTTAATCCATCTCAAGTTGATTTTTGTACGTGGTATAAGGAAGTGGTCCAGCTTCTGTCTTCTGTGTATGGCTAGCCAGTTATCTCAGTGGTATTTTTAACTTACTAAGACTTTGCTAGTGATGCTGGAGATGAGATGGCTGTCCATTGCTGGGTGGAGGATAAATTTGGGTAAAAATATTTCTGAAAATCACTTCTATAAAATTTAATACATATTCATTATGTTTTTCTCAGTTTACAATTCTGATGTAATTGACAAACAGAGTGCTTCCATGACCTCTGATAATGCAGATGACAAAGCTGTTATTATTCTAGTTCCTGTTAGACTTGGTGGAGAAAGAACCAACACCGACTACTTAGAGTTTGTGAAGGTATGAAATAAGTGCTGAATTTTTTTAAGGCAATACTAGCTAATGTGAAAAATACAGAAGTTTTGCAGTCTTTTTTCTATTAAATGAGTAGTAATGATTTTACAGTTGTACATTGTAAAATTTGACATTAGAGATTTTAAATTTCAGTGTTATAAGACCAATGTGAGTTGAAGAGCACAGTGTTCTATAACAAAATGAAAAGCCTTTTAATTTTTGTAGCTAATCAGGGAGACACAGATACAGCAATAATCATAACCTGTAATATAGTTACAGTTTCATTATTCTTATTTGTAATTTTAAGTATATATCTTTATTCATAAAACTAGCATTAAACTATATCACATTAATTACTGAAAAAACTATTACTGCTATGTTATCTTATGTTTGCTGTGACACCATGATGTCAATAAAAGATGAGATTATTTATGTAGGTAGAAATAATGAAGATATGAAGATAGTATTTGGAGGGGTTCCAACTTTGTTTTTTTCATCTTAGCCAGTTGGAAATCTGTTCTTTTTTGGGACACATTGTTTGGTTTCTTGTACCAAGAAAACCTGTGTAACTATGTTATCTTGTTTTGGGTACCAAGACACTTACTTAGGATAAAATACCTTTGAAATAGTTTCTATGATTAAGGTGGAAGTTTTTAGATTATTTTCATAGTTTCAGTAAAATTCTTCACTTTTTTTTTTTGAGACAGAGTTTCGCTCTTAATGTCCAGGCTGGAGCACAATGGTGCAATCTCAGCTCACCACAACCTCCATCTCCTGGGTTCAAGCAATTCTCCTGCCTCAGCCATCCGAGTAGCTGGGATTACAGGCATGCACTACCACACCTGGCTAATTTTTTGTATTTTTAGTTGAGACTGGGTTTCACCATGTTGATCAGGCTGGTCTCAAACTTCTGACCTCATGATCCGCCCATGTCAGCCTCCCAAAGTGCTGGGATTACAGGTGTGAACCACTGTGCCTGGCAAAATTCTTCACTTTTTAGTAGTCTGTTTTTGCAGCCATAGTTAGAATTCTTCTTCTTCTTTTTTTTTTTTCGAGATGGGGAGTCTGGCTTTGTCACCAGGGTGCAGTGCAGTGGTGCGATTGTGATCTCAGCTCACTGCAACCTCTGCCTTCCGAGTTTAAGTGATTCTCCTGCCTCAGTCTCCCAAGCAGCTGGACTACAGGCATGTACCACCATGCCCAGCTATTTTTTTTTTTTTTGGTGTGTGTATATATATATATATATATATATATATATATATATATATTTATAAATATGTAAATTTTTTATTTTGAAATCTCCAAAAACCAGAATAATTTTTGTATTTTTATTAGAGACAGGGTTTCACCATGTTAGCCAGGATGGTCTTGATCTCTTGACCTTGTGATCTGCCCACCTCAGCCTCCCAAAGTGCTGGGATTACAGGCGTGAGCCACGGCGCTTGTCCGGAATTCTTTAAATGGAGTGTATAGCATATAGTAATGTTGAAATAAAGTCTGGATCTGTCTTTTGTGATTAATAACAATTTGTTCCCTCTATGAGGCATTAATCTCATATTATGGTCTCTATATATTTAGTCAGAACATCTTTCTCAGGCTAGATTATGCTAATTCTAAAAATCTAGGGCAATTGTTTTAAACATATGATACGTGGAAGTTTTTTAGCTGGTATACTGGCTTTTCTTAATAGTTATCTAAGATTTTGGAAGCACATTTGTTACTAATAGTAACAGTACTGTAATATAGCAATGACATCTTAATCTTACAAATAAAGGTAAGGTTTTGATGTCCGATATGTATCTTGAGTACAGTTATTGGTGGAATGTGAGAAGCTGTAAGCCACTTCATCTAGAGAATCTGTTGAGGGTTTTGAGACTTCTGATATGTTGTCATCTCCAGGTGGGTTCTAATCAAATCTGAACTGTCTTATTTTTGCCTTCTCTACTACCATTTGAAGATTAGAAACCGATCCAGTCTTGAAACCGATTGCTTTAGCCAAAGCTTCATTCCTGGTGGAATGGGCTACAGATGGCTTCTAGGCATGTTTCACCTGGCTGAGGACTTTGCTATTTGGTGATATTGATAGTATTTATCTGATGTTAGCACTGCCTAATGCTCTTGAGTGATTCATGGTTAACAGCTTAACTGTGATTTGTAGTGACATGTGGCATCCTGTATGAGGAGAAGGAAATTTGGTGTGTTTTATTAGCCCTTACCACAGGAGGTTTATTTATTTATATTAGTTTTTTTTAAGGGCATAGAATGAGGAAAATCCAGTATGTTCTTTTTCTTCAGCAAGACAAGTTGGGACTTTTCTTTTTGTAGTGAAACAAACTATGGTAAAGCTGTTAAAGTGAATGAAGCCTCAGTGCCTAACATATAGGAGTTACTCAGTATATATTTTTTAACCATAATTTGTGCAATATGTTTTGATATAAATTGATCTCATTTTGCCCTCACAGTAGCTAGGAACTGGATTGTCTTTATGAAACAGAAAAGACATAGAGAAGTTAAGTGTTATATTCAAGTTCAGATAGCAAACTGATAGCAGAGACTAGACTGCAAGTTTATTGTTTTTCATACTTTTCTCTAAAACATGAATGTTTTGAAAGGTAATATTTCCTTGAGCTTCTACTAACTTGATTTACACCATAGTCCACTGAAGTGCAAGATCAGTGACTATTGAAACATTTTGATTTTCCAGTGATCAGATAAAAATGGCTGAAATGGTTAAGTGGAGGAGGTTATATGATAGGTTGTTTGGCCAGAGGGGATGGTTAAGTCAAACCCCAAATCAGAGCATGGAAAGAGGTATTCACTTAGAAGTGTAAAAGTAGGCCGGGCGCGGTGGCTCACGCCTGTAGTCCCAGCACTTTGGGAGGCCGAGGCGGGTGGATTACGAGGTCAAGAGATCAAGACCATCCTGGTCAACATGGTGAAACCCTGTCTCTACTGAGAATACAAAAAATTGGCTGGGCATGGTGGTACGTGCCTGTAATCCCAGCTACTCAGGAGGCTGAGTGAGGCAGGAGAATTGCCTGAACCCAGGAGACGGAGGTTGCGGTGAGCCGAGATCGTGCCATTGCACTCCAGTCTGGGTAACAAGAGCGAAACTCTGTCTCCAAAAAAAAAAAAGAAGTGTAAAAGTGATGTGTTCATTAGCCCTGAAAGAAAAATAATTTTTTCTTTTTTTTGTGTATGGTCAGCCGTTGTATTTTTTCCTGTCAAACCAATGTACATTGGTGAGTCTAAAATTTGCTATTCAGTTCTAGTTTTCAAATTTATTAAACAAGGTAATGCCACAGTATTTCAGAGATAGTGCCAACACAGCATCCTGCTACATTGTATGAGAAGAAGGAAATTTGGTGTGTGCTTTATTAGTCCTTACCACAAGAGGTTTGTTTATTTATTTATGTTTATAGTTTTAAGGGCCTGGAATGAGGAAAGTCCAATATGTTCTTTTTCTTCAGTGAGACAAATTAGGACTTTTCTTTTTGACTGATTACTTCAGTCTTATTTGTTGCTTCATGGATACAGCTCAATAAATTTTCACCATGAGATAACTGTGAAGAAGCTCTTTTAGGAACTGAAAAGTGTTTCAGTGCAAAGATACAGCCTCTTATATGTAATGGCATTCTAGCTCCTAATCCGCTTCTAAGCGTTTATTGCTAAACCTGCTCTAATGCGTTGCAAGGGAAATACAGATGTCAAGAACCAAAGTCTTTCTTCCATTACTTAGAGCCATTCTTTTTCTGAGGAGAGTCAGTGACAATCCTTGCTATATATTTTTTTCTTTCTTTTCTTAGCGGTAAGAGACATAGAACTTTCACCGCCTCACGGGTCTCTATGATACAAACATTGTATTTCAACTGATCAGATTGCCTCAAGTTAAAGTAAGGCACTCTCTAATTTTTATTAAGGATTTTTATTTAGGGGGAAATCAGTAGAATTCTTAATTGATAAGTAACTCTATAACTATTTAGTGAGTTTTTTGGTACAGTTTTAGCTTAATTTATTTTTTAATTATCTCTAAGATTTTAACCTGATATATATACCTTCTCTGTTTTGTTTAATTTTTTCAGTTGCAGCTCTCTGTTTCAGAAAAACCTTTATGATATTTTTACAAGATTGAAAATGTACAAGGTTGTTCTTTAGAGGGTGTCTGAGTCTTTTTTTTTTTTTTTTGCTGCTATAACAGAATACTGGAGACTGAGTAATTTATAGAGAACAGAAATTTATTCTCTCACAGTTCTGGAGGATGGGAAATCTGAGATCAAAGCACTGGCATCTGATGAGGGTCTCCTTATGTGTTCTCACATGGTGGAAGGCAGAAGGGCCAAAGTGGGGTGAACTCTGTCCTCATGTTGCAGAGGAGCAGAAGAGAGAACCTGCTCCTGCAAGTCGTTTTTATAGCAACCTTGAACTCATTCATGCAGGCTCTGCCCTCCTGACCTAAACACCTTCCCCAAGGCTCTAGCTCTTAACACTCTGCATTGGGGATTAAGTTCCCACACATGTATTTTGAAGGGAATAAAAATGTTCAAACCATAGCAGAGGGTTACTTACAACAGTGAGAACTTGACCTACTTAAATATTTATTGTGGAGGTTTTAAAGCGCATTTTGTTGTTGTCATAAAACAGTATTTTTCAGCGACTACATATTGTTAATATAATATAGATCTCTATTGATAGAAAAAGATATTCATGACATAATGAGCAACAAAAGGTTACAATGGCATATGTTGTGTGATTTCACATATGTAACATTGTATTTGTAAATCTGTATGTGTATATATGTAATATAGACAGATGTCAAGAACGTATTTCCCCAAATATTAATGATGATGAGCTCTGGGTGTTGGAATTTGGGAACTGTTTTACTTTTTTTCTAAATTTTCTGTATGCGTGTGTGTTCTCTATTGTTTTGGTTACTTGTTAAAGGAAAAAGAATATTTATCCATATATTCTTTGTTTGTATATCTTTTAGATTTCAAAACATCCTCTCATTTAAGAGAAGGAAAGCTTAACTATTGTTTAATAGTTTTGGGATTTTATAACCTATACTTTATCATTATTAGTGTTTTATATGATTTATCAGAATTATCGCAGGAACTATTGATAAGACATTAATTGATTACTGGACATTTTTAACTTACTCAATTGGATGTTTTTTTTTTTCAGAGATTGTTGGCTCTGAGTACGGAGTTTTTAAAAAGATATAGAGTTAATTTGGCCCAACTTAAATAGAGTTCTGCTTAAAATAGATTGCTGAGGGGTATATTAAAAAATTTATTGTGATGTCCTTGATATTTTTGTGGTTAGTAAAATAAATTGGCCTTAAATACAATAATAATAATAATTTTCATTGGATTAAGTTATTTTCATTACTCTTTATATTTATTTCAAATGAAGTAGCATAAAAAATTTGAGTGAATGCCATTGATTAGAAAACGGCTTTCAGTTTGCGATTCTGACTCAAGGTCCAGTGAAAACAGCAATAGTTCTTAGCAAGGTCTAAGAACTATTTTTAGCATTTCAAAAAGCCTGATGAAAATTTTACATTGATCACAGTGAGGCTGCACCAGCTAACTAGAAGGCTAAGCGTATTGGCTTTGGCAGGAGTTTTATTGCCTTTAGGTGGCAAAATTGATTATGTCTCTATGTAGTAGTTTTTTAATGTTGTTGAGCAACATGCTGATCAAAATATTTGATTTGTTACGTTAATGTTGAATGATTTAAAGAAAAGGAAGGCAGTTTGTAAGACAAGTGGATTTCAGAACCTGGGTGCACATCTAATGTAAATGATAACTGGTAATGGTAAATATGGGAACTATTAATATTAGTAATTTGTTTGCTTTGAATAATTATCATTTATCTCTTGACTAAATCTGTATTAATTTTTTTTGGCAGGGTATTTTAAGCCTGGAATATTGCGTGGGCATTATTGGTGGCAAACCTAAACAGTCATATTACTTTGCTGGATTTCAAGGTTAGTGATTTAGTAAAATATATTTTTTCATTGTTTTCTTTTGAAAGTCAGAAAGTTAATATGAGATTATCTAGAAACGGGATGATTAACAGAGCAAAGCGAGTACCTTATACCTTCATCAGTCCTGCTGTAGCCACTCATTTGTCATTTAGTCCACGACATAATTAGATTCTGTAAAATGTATGTTTAATTTCTGTTATTGCATAAACAAGGCATAATTTATTGGTTGCACTAAACTTCAGAAGACATTGCTGCCACATTCTGGCAGTTGCTATTTACATATTTACTTTTTACCAGTTTTAGTGGTGCAAGTTGATGATAAAATGACAAGCAATATGTTCTTCCTGTCAAGATAAAGAAGTGCAATACATTTTTCATATGCAAACTGTAGAATATAATTGTGTGTTTGTGAAAGTAATTTTATCACCAAAAATTAAATGACAGGCTCATCACTTTATAAAAATTCTGCTTATACAAGCATATTTGATTATGCAAAAGTTAATCTATCCTGTGCAAACCTATGTTTCAGTCAATGAGTATCAGTCTGGCAAGCTGCTACTCCCAGATTTTTTTCAGCTGTTCTACATAGAAATTGGATTGTAAGCAGTGTAATAATAAGGTGTTTTTTGAATTACTTGTCTTCTGTTTTGTCCTTGTAGATGACAGTTTGATTTACATGGATCCTCATTACTGCCAATCTTTTGTAGATGTCAGCATAAAGGATTTCCCTCTTGAGGTACTATGGATAAAGAGCTGGTACTGTTTTCTTGCCTTATGAAGTAAACTAATTACTTAGAGATATGCTAGGTAGCTATGCTTTTATAGTATTATAATTACAGGCTATAATTAATATTTTACTGATTTATAGAACCATAATTAACGCAATGGTCAAAGGTTAAGTACTTTGTTGCTGAATTTTAATTTATGATATACTTTCTTCTTCATTTATCTTTGTCTCTAACTTGTTAGAAACCCTGGCCATACTAAAATAAATGATCAAGTCTCCAAGTCATTTTGTATAAAGACAGCTAAACAGTACTGAAGAATTTAAAATGTTAGGCCTGTTTAAAAAAATAAAAGGAAAAATAGAAGGGGATAGATGGGTTAGAGTAACAAAGCGACTTAATGAGATTGTCTGCTAAATTATTTTGCTTTGGGTACAGTAATTAAATCTTAGCCTTTAGCTAAGAAGTTTTCAAGAGGTTAGTTGGGTTTCTAATTTTGTTTTTGGTTTTCATTTTTTAATATCTTCTTTACCTTTATATAGGTCATTTGTGAGTCAGTATTTTAATTCAGAAAAATTTGAGAGTACATAAATGAAACATGTAGTTATTCCATGATTTTGTTTTCCCAGTTGATGCTTTTACAGACTAATTTTACAGAATAAAATAATTTAAATCACTTGAGTGTCATGAGTCACTAATTTTCAAGGGCTTGATGAGTTGGAAATGTAGTTGAATACTTTGTTTTAGTAATTGCTTGCTAGCTAATACTGACACCTAATAGTATTTAAGAGGTAGAATATGAAAATAGAGAAATCACAAGGTTAAAATCTGGTTTGGAAAGATACATTATAAAACATTTTGGCATCCTTTGTGAACTAATACCTCAATTAAAGTATAATTATTTGGAGGCCAGAGTTCAGGTCTACTTTCTTCTTTCATAGTATCTTGTGCCTTAATAAATAATTTGCTAGGTGACTGATTGATACTGGGGAAAGCACTACAGAATAATTGTGCCATGTGAATCAAATTGTAATTCTCTTTCTGTCCTCTGGTCTTGTAGCACTGATTCTTGTGTCCAAGTGCCAAATTGACTGCTCATAAACAGTAGGTACTTGAGATTTAGACGGATAATTGTTCTCAGTAATTTCGTATTACCTAAATAAGCAAATTAAAAGATTATTGGTCTGATTATTTTGGCCAGTATAAATTATCCATCTGATATTTTGAGAGACTGCAAAGATATCAAGTGAATGAATATCTTGGTTATGTGTATACAATCAAAATTAGAAACGAGGCTTCAGCTCATTATTGGGAGACTGTTGCAACACTCCAGGAGGGAGTTATTAATAGTAAAGGTTTGAAGTAGGCTGGTGATAGTAAAAATGGAAAGGAACAATTGATTTTAAGATTTCACTATGTAAGGTAAAATTTGTTAGAATTGACTTCTTAAATGCACAGAAACATTTCTGATATATTGGAACACTTAGGAATGATTTATCGATGTTATATTTTTGAGATCATGGTAGAATATCTTAATCTGTGTGGATAATTTCTGTTAGAATTTTTTGTTTTTTGGCAATGAAGAGATTTATTTTAGTAGCAGCATTTGTTTTCCTATGAAAGTGTAATATAAAAATTATATAAAGTTGTACAGGAATAAAATTTTATTTCTTGTTTTTATCATCTCTTAAGTTTGTAATACTCCAATTGAAGGTGTTTTAAGTACCCTGTGTTACTAACCATGCTCACTTTGCCATACTGCTTGTATGTTTACATGCTAGTGAAATTTTGTAGTTGATTAATGTAAAAATTGTATGCATATTCTAAAACCACCCTATACTTCAATTATTAAAATCACTTTTGTAGGAAACTTTTTGGATCAGTACTTTTTTTGGTTAATAGATGGAGAAATTGAAATCTTAAATCATTGGTTGATTCCACATAAATAATTGCTGGTAGTCCTCTGAGAGTGCCCTAAATCTGATAGACTGAAATTTTAAGGAAGTAGGATGATACCAGAATATTTGAGATTGAAGAAGAGATTTAAACAGATTGCATCTTTTGTTGTTCTTATGGTGTTGAATTCCTACATTTCTAGAATAGAACTGTTAATGTTTTGAAACCAAATCAGACTGATTTCTTTGTTTTTTAATGAGCTCTAGATGAGTGCAAGGGACTGTCCTAAGCTCTTTGGAGCCCTCTGTTGAAATCTTTTCTTCTCTGTGGTTCCAAGTGTTTTGATTGTATATGTTTGTATTAATGTTTAATTCTTGTGATGTTTTCTTCTGAAATAAATTGATATATATTATTGAATTTCTGTACTAACTTTTAAGAGACTTCCTCATTTTAAGCTATCTTCACTGAGTTTTTAACACATTGTGAAGTGAACATAGGCAGTTATGTTTGGATCCTGAGTCTAGTAGTGAAGATATGCCAGGTTACGACTGAGGAATGGAGCACACGGTTCACTGTGAAGGCAAATTATAATGAATAAACTCACACTGTAATTTTCAAACAGAAAATGGGGTTCAAAGGAGCAGCATGAACAACCTTAAACAAAAGTCATCAAAGAACAACTTGAAATTAGAAGGGAATGAGAAGAGAGCTCAGTTGGGCTTTGGCAGTGAGGGTATGTAAGAAAAGCTTTATTAATAAACACGTTAGCTTGTTCTGATTACTGGGTCCCCAATTTCAAGTGTCAGATTTTGGGAGGTTCTTACAGTGATAACTGTTTTAATCTATCATGGGAAACTCAGAAGTAGTGGCAGTAAAGCTATTAGAATTATGTGATTTGGGCATCTAGATAGATTGGATGAGTGAATTCATCAGTGAAAGATAATACCCTTTACAACTTATACATGTGAACTGCAATTAGTAGGAGGTTTTTTGTGTTTTTTTTTTTTTTGGGTGGAGGATAGAGTCTTGCTTTGTTACCACTCAGATTGGAGTGTAGTGTGCAATCACAGCTCATGTAGTCTTGACCTCCTGGGCTTCAGCAATCTCCCCACCTTAGCCACTCAAGTAGTTGGGACCACAGGTGTGTGCCACCATACCTGGTTATTTAGCAGTAGGTACTTTTTAGTAAAGATATTCGCTACTTAACTGTCTTAGGAAGCTTCATCTAAATCACCAAAATAGCATAGCTGTACCTACAAGCATATGTTTCAGTATTGTTTTTGTATGTTTAGAAAGTTAGACTTCACTATTCTAAAGAGTAAGCCTAGAATAGTGCCTGTCATTGTGTAGGTGCCTAATAACTATTAAGGCAATTAGTTAATAAAGTATCAAAAATGAAATGAATGGGAATTGATTTTCCCTGGCCAGTTTTTCCAGAAACAGTTACAGAAGTGTATCTAGTGAATACTCCTTAAAATGCGTTTGTCAAGTAGAAGCTACTCCTCTTACCAATCATTAGAATTTTAAAAAAAATAAAAAAACTTAAGTGCATAAGCTGAATTAGGAAAATATTTGAAAGGTAACTTGTTCTGCAATAGACAATAATTGTGAATTGTAAGTTAATTTGCCTTAGAATCTTCTTGAGTGAACAAAATAATATAACTTTAAATGGCTGGGTGCAGGGGCTCACACCTGTAATCCCACCACTTTGGGAGGCCGCGGCGGGTGGATCTCCTGAAGTCAGGAGTTAGAGATAAGCCTGATCAACATGGTGAAACCTTGTCTCTATTAAAAATACACAAAAATTAGCAGGGCATGGTGGTTTGCACTTGTAACTCCAGCTACTCGAGAGGCTGAGGCAAGAGAATTGCTTGAACCTGGGAGGCAGAAGTTGCAGTGAGCAGAGATCGTGCCATTACACTACAGCCTGGGCGACAAGACTGAAACTCCATCTCAAAAAAAAAAAAAGTTTAAATGATATAAAAATGCCTCTCTATTGTATGAATCCTAGTACTCATGCAACAATACCCAATAGCAGTTTCAGTGATTAGAGAGTTATATCTGTGTTTTTGTGAATATTTTAACAGTTCTTTGTAGATACTGAAACAACCATGAATAGCAATTAGTGTTTGTTCTTATCTATGATGATTGAGTCAATACAGAGAGTTAGTAATAAGACTATTCTGGTTTAGTATTATTGGTTCCTACATGAAAAGCTTTTTAAAATTAAAAAATTTTTATTTTCTAGAGACAGAGTTTTGTTCTGTCACCCAGGCTGGAGTGCAGTGGCACCATCAGAGCTCACTGGCTCCTCAAACTCCTGGGCTTAAGCAATTCTCCCACCTAAGCCTCCTAAGTAGCTGGGACTATAGGTGAATGCTGCCACACCTGGCTATTTAAAAACTTTTTTTTAGAGATGGGGTCTTGCCATGCTACACAAGCTGGTCTCAAACCTCTGTCCTCAGGCAATTCCCCTGCCTCAACCTCCTCACTTCCTGGGCACAGGCATGAGTCTGGCTCAAGTTCTTACAAGAAAACTTTTATCAGTCCTTCAGTATAATATAGGATACCCTATTAAATGAGTTCAAAAATATATTATTAGACCACCTACAAACTTTCTGGCCCTCCTTCTTATCTCCAGGTAATAAAAAGTTAAACATTCGTTGGTATTATCTTTGGAATGAGCTGGGCAAATGGTTATTTGTAGACACAAAGTATGTAGAATAAGTTATAAATATGACCTAGAACTATGCCGTATACACTAATATACTCATACTCTTGTAAATTGTTAACAAGTTTGTTTAGCTTTTCTATGCTTTTCCAGATCTGTTTTAAATATTTCTTTGCAAACATAACAGGTGGAACAATGTTAGGAAAAGTCCAACTAAGATTATATTTGTGTTGACTAGTGCCGTGGAGGTTCTAGTTTAGCTAAGTCGAATCTCACTATATAAAGTAAGTTAGCCAAGCATTTTGCAGAAGTCATAGTTTTGTAAACTCATTTTTTGGCCTATATTAACTTGACATATTGTTGGATTTGAATCTAATATGCAGTTGAGCTTTTCATTGGGGGAAAAAAAGCAGCTTGAATCTGTACATTTTGCCTGCCTTTTGGTGATGATACGGGATACAAATTGATACAGATCACTAGTATGTACAGGGAGAGAAAAGAGTGATTTTAATTGATCTCACCATGAACATAACAAACATGACAACTTATTTTTTCCACATTTTAATAGATAGTATCAAGTTAAATTGAATGTAGGGAAACTATAAATTTATGAGTTCAAATCCAGCCTACATTCTTGCTTTTTTTTTTTTTAATGGAGTTGGAGCCTTGCTCTTGTCCAGGCTGGAGTGCAGTGGCATGATCATATCTTACTTCAGCTTCACGTCTGTGCTCAAGCAATCCGCCTGCCTCAGCCTCCTGAATAGCTGGGATTACAGATGGGAGCCACAGCACCCACTTCCTAGATTATTTCTTAATTGAGCTTGTTCTTTAATTCAAAAATTTTTCACACCTGTCTCCCATTTGCTCAGTTCTCTCCCTTTCCCACAAACTGGCTAATTTTTGTATATCCTTAGTTTATTTATACAAATATGAATATGTAGTCTTATGTTCTTTTTAACACAAACTTTGTTTTCTACATACAGCAAAAGACCTGGTCACATCAGTGATTTTTAAGGACAGGCTAAGCATTTAAGCATTAAAAAAATATTTTAAACAGAGAACTAAAGTGTGATTGTGAAGAATAAAAATATTGCAATGATTACTTTTATCTTATGCCCTTTTTCTACTTTTGTATTCCCTAAAGATGCCAAACTGTACTAACAGCCAAATCCATTAGCAAGACAGTAGAGAAACTAGGGCAGCCTACCCAGCCCATTTATATCTGTGGCACTGTGACTATTGGAGAAACGTGAACTAAAGAGACAAAAGGACTGATGAGAAGGAGGGCAGGGACCATAATGGAATGGGTTTCACCTGTTCCAGCCTGTTCCCTGAGAATAAATGAGAATTAAAGCGCACTAGAAGAGAAAGTTGAAGAATATGCAGTTATGTACTAATGGTGTGAATTGCTACAACCCTCAAGTTGACCTCTTTTTATGTCAGTATAGAACATTGACCTGAATCTGTGTATTTGTATAACAAGTCTTGATATCTTTGTTAAAAGGTTTATAAACATTAGCCCTAAATCTCCAACAAAACAGACTTAACTGCAGTTTAATAGAAATGGTTAACTTGAATCTAAGCCTTGTGCATGCCTTTTTCATGTTTTCGGGTGTTAGAAATGCATACCACTTTTGACACACTTCCTTTCTTTTGCAGAGTGGCACAAATGTCACATAAGGTTGAGATTTGGTGAATATATACAAATGTTGGCTCTTGTATTTTACAGCTTTGCAGAATGAGGAGGACCATCTGTATAGGATGAAATAAAGCACCCTTTGGAAATCACGTTTATAGTTACGGAAAAAGCTAGATAATAGTTTTATATATGCTTGTCTATCAAATAAAGATAAATTAATCCTAAAGAACTTTTAAAATTACAGACATTCCACTGCCCTTCTCCCAAAAAGATGTCATTTCGAAAAATGGATCCTAGCTGTACAATAGGATTTTACTGTCGAAACGTTCAGGACTTCGAACGAGCTTCTGAAGAAATCACCAAGGTACCTTTATTTAAAATATTATAATAATATTTGTAAATGACCTAATTTTGTAAGAGACAGCCTATCATAAGGCAAAAACCTGTAAATTATGATATTTTTGTAAAATTTCCTCTTGAATGTTATTAGAAGTATTGTAAACTGAAAAACAAACCTATTTGAGGAATCTCAGCGTTTGAGCCAAGTGAAATCAACTAGTGACCAGTTGAAAGTATTGATTGGTCCACTAGGTGGCACTGTTGAAATAAAAATCCTTTTGCAAACTGTAGACCGGTGCAAGCAATTAGGTTATATTTTATTTGAAGAAGATTTTAAAAGGGCAATCCCTTAGGGGTAGAAAAAAATTAATGAAGTATTTGATGAAGCCAAATTGTGCATTATTTCTTGTTAGTCCAAGTGCTTCTTTGATTTTTTTAAAAAGAGAAATGGTATTTTTGGATTTCTCAGAGCTGCTTTATCAAATGAGCTGTGTTGTTACCTTCCAATAAGCTTGTCTAATCTGATCTATTCTACTTATAGGATTGTTGAAAGAGGTTTATTTAACTTCTCATTATGCTTAAAATTCTACCTTTTTTTGGTCCTTGAGTACTGCTAAAACATTTATGGAACCTTAATATCTGTCTATATTTAGTACTTCAGAAAATAAAAAAAGACTACTTTTTAAAGAAGGAAGCATAGTTGGGTAGTTTTCTTTATTAGTATCAATAGTTAGGCTATCATTTTATGGTAAGTAAGACCAATAGTAGTCATTTTTGGGAATTCTTTTTTTGTTGAGATGGAGTATCATTCTTGTCGCCCAGGCTGGAGTGCAGTGGCATGATCTCCACTCACCAACCTTCGCCTCCTGGGTTCAAGTGATTCTTCTGCCTCAGCCCCCCGAGTAGCTGGGGTTACAGGCATGTGCCACCATGCCAGGCTAATTTTTGTATTTTTAAAAGAAACACGGTTTCTCTGTGTTGGTCAAGCTGGCCTCAAACTACTGACCTCAGAATTCTTAACAGGAGCTCATATATAATAGTAATTTATTACTGCTTTATTTCCAGTTACTTTTATTTAGGAAAATGGACATAGTAAGTTGAAATTTTATTTTTACAATGTAAAAATGGAATGATAAAGTTAAATAAATGTTTCATATAAGCTAGGTTTAGTTTACTTGAACTGCCATATGAAAGAGGAAATTTAACAGGAATATGACAGAAAAATGAAGGAGAAAAGGAGCAAATGGGATATGTGGAAACAATTCCATATTCTTCACTTCTCACAGTGGTTCTCTTTCATTCTCCTTTTTCAACATGGAAGGCCAGGTGGGCATAATAAAATACGTATTTTTCATTTTTCCTCCTATTAGTGCAAATTAGTATATGCATTTGTATGTTTTAGTTTGACAGTTTTTTGTCTTTATAAAGTATCATGTATATGCTAAAGTATACAAATACAGATAATACTGTGATATTTATTGATGTTGATGAACATTTTGCATTAAAAAGTCCCACTTTTCTGTTTCTATTCATTTATTTTCTATCTGGATTAAAATGAATATGTTTAAAACAGTAAATCAGTTTACTCCTGGAATAGAAGCAAACCAAATTATTATTATCAAATAAAACAAAACCCGAAATTCACAAATGAGTTATATGTTGATATTTTCTAATTAAAGACAGTTATTATGGCTTTTACATTGGAAAAATACCTAGAAATTATTACTCTTGAGCATCAGAATTATATGCATTAAGGCAGAGAGAAATTATATTGAAATGTCTTTTGGAAGTACTGAGAATTTTGTAAGAATAAATTAACTTTGCTTTAATAATAGTGTTCTTCTGAAGTCAATAGGTTTTTGTAGCAGTATCAAAAACTCACCATGTCAGTTAATAACACTGTCAGTTTCTCATGCCTGGAAGGTTATAAGTTAAGCACTTGCCTTTTTTCCTTAAAAACTGAATTTGGCAATTTTAGTTCAACCATTTTTTTAACCTTCAAAAATTAAAATAACAAAATCATTTGTTTCTATATATCTTTTCAGTTTTCTCATTTTGAAAATGAAGCTGGTAGTCTAGAGTCTTATGTTTAATCCATAATACCCTGTGAATGAATAACTCATGCTATATGATTTTAAAATATTAATAAAAATTGTTAAACCAATTCAGTGTTTAGCAGAGTTTAGGCTAGCAAGTATCTGCATAGCTATCATATGCAGAGCATAAAATGACCAACATATAGTCTCTGCTTTTGAACAAAGTATAAAGCTTCCAATCTCAAGTAATATTTATGCTTCAGGAGGGGGAATAAGACATGTAGACATATATTACACATTGAATATGATAAGCGTCCATATGGAAATAGAAATAAATTGATAGGGGAAAGAAGAGGATTGAAATGAGAGAGATGTCATATCCAAGTCCAAGTACTTTCTTGTGATGGTCATTTTTAAGAAGGGCTTTAAAGTAAAGGCTTAATTTCCACTGGCTTAGGGAAAGAGAGGGTTACTTCAGGCTGAGGAAATATCGAAAGGAAAAGTATAGAAGGAAAGTGGAGAGTTTGTCTAGAGAATGGCAAGTAGTCCAACTTGGTAGGCGCCAAGGCTTCATATTAGGCTGGATTTCTGCTTCTGACTGCCTGAATCAGAATCCTTAGAGGTGTGGCCTGGGAGTCTCCATGCCTAACAAGCCTCCCACACAGTCTTGTGTTCCAAATTTGAGAACCACTAGCATAAGACAGGGCAACCCAAAATGTGACACTTGATGTTTTTAGGTGGCACTAGGACAGACATTTTAATACTTACATTAACTGGCATATTAAATGTGTGATTTATTGATTTGTACAAGGCTATTTAAGTTAAAAATGATGAAAAATCTTCATTAGTCATGATAGAGATGGCTATATAACAGAAATGGTGAAAGAGGTAGATAGTCTCTAAGTTTTGGGAAACTGCTATAGGAAACACTGAAGGAAGAAGCTAGAAAAGTAGATTAGAATAATACTATGGAGAGTCTTGAATTAAGGCTGAAGAAATAGTACGTTAGTAATATGTTGATTTTGTTAATTTTAAAATTTCAGACATACAGAAATATAGAGAATAATGTAGTAAATACCCATGTTTTACCACTGAGCTTAAGAAAATTAGGTATATAATTAGAAAGATAACACACACCAATGTGTTATCTTTCACCAATCTTACTCCTTTTCTTCCTTCCCAATGGCAATCACCATCCTGAATTAGTGTGTCATATCCATATTTTATATATCCATAAACAACACATATTGTTTTACATTTGTTAAATTTTTTGTTAACGATGTTTTTATATAAAGATATATATATTCATCTGCAACATTTTTATTTAAAAGTGACTTAGAGGCCAGGCGCATTGGCTCACACCTGTAATCCCAGCATTTTGGGAGGCCGAGGCAGACGGATCATGAAGTCAGGAGATTGAGACCATCCTGGCCATGATGAAACCCCGTCTCTACTGAAATACAAAAAATTAGCTGGGTGTGGTAGTGTGTGCCTGAAGTCCCAGCTACTCAGGAAGCTGAGGCAGGGGAATCGCTTGAATCCGGGAGCCAGAGGTTGCAGTGAGCCAAGATCGTTCCACTGCACTTCAGCCTGGTGAAAGAGCAAGACTCTGTCTCAAAAAAGAAAGAAAAGTGACTTAGAGATTATCTATGGAACCATGCATGTTGCTCTAGTTTATTCATTTGAACAGCTGAATAGTAGTCCATTCTATAATATATTCTTTTTATTTAAACTTTCTTTCTTTGGTTGTTGGTTATCTGGCTTGTTTCTGAGAACTTAAAACTCTTTGCTTTATCTGTTTAATTACAAATAATGTTTTAAATAATACTCTGTGTATCTCTTTGTGCATGTATAATATTTCAACTAAAATATTTATCTAATGTGTTAGATATACTAGATATATTACAGTGGAATTTCTGGGTCCTAAGATAAGCATATTTTTAGATTTGCTCTCCAGAGTAATCATGCCAAGTGGTATATAAGTTTCTTAACATCCTTATCAAAACTTGATATTGTCAAACTTTAAAATTTTTAACCAGTCTTGTCGATATGAATCATACTTCTTTGTAGTTTTAATTTATATTTCCCTGATTGATACTAAGGTTGAACATTTAATCAAAGTTTATTGGCCCATTTGTTTCTTCTTTTGTGAATTTCCCATTCATTCTTTTTCTCTATTTTTCTATAGGGCTATTTGATATGAAGGAAATCTTTATAATTCTAAATACTACTACTTTGTTGGCTTTATGTGTTACAAATATATTCTCCTAGGCCACTATTTTTACTTGTTAATTGTGTCTTTAATTTTAATATAGTCAAATTAATACTTTTAATGGTTTTTGAATTTTGCGTCAAAGAAATCTTTAATAAACAAAAGTTATAAACATGTTATCCTATACTCCTTCTAGATGCTTTATGTTTCACATTTAGAACATGTATATGTTTTATTTGTTTTTATTTTTTTGAGATGGAGTCTTGCTCTGTCACCCATGCTGGAGTGCTATGGCACAATCTCGGCTCACTTCAACCTCTGCCTCCTGGGTTCAAGCAATTCTTCTGCCTCAGCCTCCCTAGAAGCTGGGATTACAGGCGTGAGCCACCACACCCAGCTAATTTTTGTATTTTTACTAGACACGGGGTTTCATCGTGTTGGCCGAGCTAGTCTGAATTTCTGACCTCAGGTAATCCACCCACGTCGGCCTTCCAAAGTGCTGGGATTTCAAGCATGGGCCACTGCACTCAGCTGAGAACTTGTTTATGTTTTAAAGTAGGTGTCTTTTTTTTTTTCCTCACATGGACAAATGGTTATTTTAGCATCAATTATCAAAGAGTCTAATTTTTCTTCATTGATTTGTAATGTCTTCTTCAAGGACCTAGATTAGTACAGAAGCTGTAGAATTAAAATTGCGGAAGGAAGTACTTTGAGAAAGTTTGTGAAGGTACAATCAATAAGACAGCCACTTAGAAAGTGGCAAGGGAAAGAGAGCTCACAGACAAGTCTGTTTTACATCTAGGTGACCAGGAGAATAAATTCATAGTTCATTAATATGGTCATTCATTTAGTCAACAAATACTTGAGTGCTTTCATCCCTATAATGCCACCTCTTCAAGGTCACTAATGATTCTACATTGCTAAGTCCATTGGTCGAAGCTCAGGGTTCATCCTAATTGTAATAACAGAAGCATTTGATGTAGGTGAACCTTCACTCCACCCTTATACACCTTCTTCACATTGGCTTCCAGGACACCAAACTCTTCTGTTTTTTGTCATTCTTCACTGGTTGCTACTTCTTTAGTCTTCTTTGCCTGCTTTCTTCCCCAACCTGTTAGTGTTAAAGTAGCTTAGGGCTTAGCCTTTAGTTTGGATACCTTCTTCTTCTTTTTTTTTTTAAGACAAGTGCAGTCGTGAGAAGGGGGGAGAGAGTAGAACAAGGAGTTCGATCCGTAACTGACTGTGAACAATCAATTGAGTTAACTCACTACCTTTGGACCAGCCAGTTTGGATATAACTTCTTTATCTTGATGACCTCATCCAGTTGTATAGCTTTAAACATCGCTTATAATCCAAGATAGTATATTTAGCCCAGAATTATTTTCCAGATTTTAGATTGTAATGTTCAGTTGCTATTCAGTGTCCCTTATATGTCTGGTGTGCATATCCAAAATCAAATTCCTGATCTTCCTTCTCAAGCCTGTTTTGCTTACAGTTTTCCTTATCTCATTTGATGGCAAATTTATCCACTGTCTACTCAGACCAAATCCTTGGACTATTCTTGCCTCCCTTCTCTCTCTCACATCTCATAACCAATTATATATTCAAAGTAGATCTAGAATCAGATCAGTTTTCATTACCTCCCCTACTGCTCTTGCAACACTAGTCTGAGGCACTGTCATTACTTCAGTGATCTCTTATGTAGTTTCCAAGCCTCACTTCCCTGTCTCTAGCTGGTTCTCAATTCAGCAGCCCTGGGTGATTCTCTTTTTTTTTTTTTTTTGCCAATCAGTTTGAGGTTCTGAGGTTGCTCAGGTTAGCCTTGAACTGATGACCTCGCCTTCGCAAGCGCCATGACCTCCGGCGGGAGCCACTTTGGACCCCGAGTGATTCTTTTAAAACATGTCATACTGGGCAAGGTGAGGTGGCTCACACCTGTAATCCCAGCACTTTGGGAGACCAAGGCAGGCAGATCACCTGAGGTCAGGAGTTCAAGACCAGCCTGGCCAACATGGTGAAATTCCGTCTTTACTAAAAATACAAAAATTATCTGGGCATGGTGGCATGCACCTGAAGTCCCAGCTACTCTGGAGGCTGAGGCACAGAATCGCTTGAACCCAGGAGCCAAGATTATGCCATTGCACTCCAGCTTGGGTGACAGAGTGAGACTTTGTCTCAAAACAAAATAGAAAAAAAAGGCATAAATCATACCGAAGCATTGAGAATAGATAAAAAAAAAAAAAACAGAAACCATTAGCCAAAGCACAGACATATCCTAAAGCATCTAGAACAGTGCCCAGCTCATAGTAAGTGTTCAGTTTGTTGAATGACTGTCTGGAGCTGGATATGAAATGGTAAATAAGATAGTTGTGACTCCTGGCTTCATGAACTTATGGTCTAGTGGATATTGAACACACAAATGTATAACAAAAATTAAAAGTTTGATCAAGAAGAAAGTACAGTGTCATGAGAAATATAAATAGAATAGACATAATTTGGGGAGTGTAAAAAACATTGAATAGTATATATTCACTGCATTTTCTGGAAAGATCTTAACATGTCCGTGAAAGCTGCCCTGTTTAAATCCACCATACAATAAGTAAGAAATCACCAGGAGGAGAGTGAATGTCTCCTTCTAATCGTAATGGACCTAATTAACAAAGTCTCATGTCTTGTTTTAGGACTCTTGGAAGACTTGAATTGGGAGTAGGTAAAGCGAACAATAGAGTTTGGCATGATAGAGAAAGCAGAATTTCAAGTCGGCTTGAGTAATCTTTTATTTTGTTGAAATGGTCAACTGTGGAAATCCCTGTGGACAGGGAGGCAAATGGTCTGGGAGAGTTGAGAGTGGAAAATTTGAAGGTCAGTTGAATGTGATGATCAGGTTTACTGGGAGTGCCTCCAAAACAACCACTCTTCCGTTCTTCCCCTTGTTCAGACTTCGGTGCAGCTATGGAATAGTTCTGTTTAACACCGTCTCTAATCTTTCTATTAACAGTCTTCCTCCCTACTTCCCCTCATGTCTGAGCAGTTAATTATGTTGCTGAAATCTTTTACCTCCTTTTTTCTTATATGGTTTTTAAATTACAGAAAGACCTGTTATAAAATTCTCCAATTGTGATGGTAGGATTGTCTGTTTCTTCTTTATTTTTTCTTTGTTTTATACATTTCAAGGCTTTGTTATTAGTTACGTACAATCTTAGGACTGTTAGGTCTTCCTGTTGAAGTATAACTTTTATGTGTTCTTCTATCTCTTAGTAATATTTCTTACCTTAAATTCTGTTTTTGTACTTTGTTTCTTCAAAAACTTGAATCCTGTAGGATTTTAAATTCCACAAGGCATTGTGTTTAAAGAGTCAATATTACCCTTTTGGATGCCCTTCATTTTTTCCCTGTTTTACTCTGCTTCCTACTGGGATCATATCACTTGTCTCTGAAGAACTTTCTTTTTTGTTGTTGTTGTTTGTTTTTTGAGTTGAAATCTTGCTCTGTCACCCAGGCTGGAGTGCAGTGGCATGATCTCAGCTCACTGCAACCTCCACCTCCTGGGTTCAAGTGATTCTCCTGTCTTAGCCTTCCGAGGAGCTGGGATTACAGGTGCCCACTACCATGCTTGGCTAATTTAGAACTTTATTATTGCTTTTAGTACCATTATCTGGTGATAAATTCTCTAAGCTTCTGTTTGAACACATCTTTATTATGCCTTCATTTAAAAATGGAAACAATAGCAAATTTATAGAAAAGTTGTAAATATAGAGCAAAAAAAAATTTTTTTTCCTGAATCTTTTGAAAATAAGTTGCTACCGTGATGCCCCATTACCCTTGAATAGTTGAGTATGTACTTCTTAAGAATAAGGGCATTCTCCTACATAACCACAATATAACTATCAGAATCAGGAAAGTAGCATTGTAAATTACCACCATTTAATCCCCAAGAAACCATTCAGGTTTCACCAGTTGTCCCAGTAATGCTCTATGTAGCAAAAAGATTGAGTTCACAATAATATGTTATATTTATACATCTTAAATCTCCTTTAATCTAGAACAGTTCATCATCTTTTTTGGATTTTCACATATTTTTGAAGATAACAGGATACATGTTCTTTAGTATTTTTACAGGACACTTGAAAATTTTGTAGATTGTCCTCTCAATTTGAGTTTGTCTGTACAGTTTCCTCATGAATTTCAGGTTATGCATCTTTGTCAGATATGTCACCAACGTGATGCTATGTTCTTCTGGCTGCTTCCTGGTGATTGGCATGTGATTTTTATTGTCTCTTTATTGGTGATGCTAACTTTGACCCCTTGGTTAAGGTGATGTCTGCTACTCCATTATGATGCTCCTAATTATTATATTAATAAAATTTTGTTTTAGCTATTTCTTTTAAGGTGTAAGATGTGACTATAAACTAAAAATATTTTTAAAATTTATAACACAAAAGTTTTATTTCTGTATGTTATTAGAATTTTACCATGGGTACTATTTAGAGAGAGACATGGGATTAGAATTTTATCTTCTATCTGTCCAAAGAAACTATGGTACTTAAGTAAATTACAGAAGTAAAGTAAAATAAAACAAATAAAAAGAATTTGATTATTATATAAATGACAACTTCATTTTCCTGGGTGCTTAGCCTCAAAACTGGAACCTTTGCTCTGTCTCACAAACCCCATGTCTTATGCATCAGCAAATCCCATCATCTCTTCTTTAAAATGTACTTAGAATTGGATAATTTCTCACCACTCTCATTATTACCCTGGCCCATCATCACATCTTCCTTGAGATTATTGCAGTAGCCTCCTAACTGATGTCCCTTGCTCTATCTGCAGTCTAGAATCAACATAGCCACCAGATTGATTTTGTTTAAAATGTAACTGAGATTGTGTTAATTTCTATTAAGAATCCTACAGTAGATTTTTAACACATTCAGAGTAAAAGCCCAAACTCTTACAAAACCATAAGGCTTTATATAAATGGAATCTCTGCTTCTCCCTGCTGGCTCGTTGAGCTCAGTCCCTACCATTCTTCCATAACTCTCTTGAGCCCAGCCACACTAGTCTCCTTGAAAATGATCAGTGCTCCTGATCAAGGATTTTGTTTCTTTCCTATGCCTGGCATTCTCTTCCTACAGATATTCTCACGGTTCTCTCCCTTCTTTCAGATCTTTACTTAAGTGTCACCTTATTAGGCCTTCCCTGTCCACTCTTTGTACATTCATAATTCCCCTCTTTCATTGTTTTGTTTTTCCTCTTAGCACATATCACTGTATAAATATATGTGTATATTCTGCTGTATCATATATATACATGTTCTGTTTATTTATCATCTGTTTATTCCACTGGAATGTCACCTCAACAAAGGAAGGATTTTGTTTTGTTTAGTTTTGAATCCCCAGTGCTTAGCACTGGATATCACATTGTAGAAGTTCAGTAAATAATATTTGTTGAATGGAGAAATGAATTAAAAAGACTTGGCCAGGCACAGTGGCTCACACCTATCCCACCACTTTGGGAGGCTGAGGCAGGTGGATTACAAGGTCAGGAGTTTAAGACCAGCATGGTCAAGATGGTGAAACCCCATCTCTACTAAAAATACAAAAATTAGCTGGGTCCCAGCTACTCAGGAGGCTGAGGCAGAGAATTGCTTGAACCCAGGAGGTGGAGGTTGCAGAGAGCCAAGATGGCGCCACTGCACTCGAGCCTAGGTGACAGAGTGAGACTCCGTCTCAGAAAAAAAGAAGACTTTGTTATAAGGTTGTCTTAATATTAGTAAAGAGGTCAATGACTGAGTTATAGAAAATCTACAATGCCCTTTTACCTAGTTCTTCTAGTTTCCTTAAATTGCTGTGGATTTATCTTAAAACTCGCAATAGTCCTTTTACTCAATGCATGACTGTTTTGTTCACAAAATTAATTTTATATTTATCAATTTTATATTTATACCCTAACTTTAAATATTGAAATTGCAATAAAAGACTTATGCTGAAAATCAGGAGTCTCTTGTCGTGTTACTCCCCCCTCCAAAGAATACCTCCTCAGAGATAGTCACTTTTAACTCTTTTAACTATTTATTTAGAATTTTACCTCTGCATTTCTAAGAACAATAAGTCTTCCCTTAATATCATTGATAGGTTCTTGGAAACTGTGACTTTAAGTGAAATGATATAAAATGGAACCAGTTTTACCATAGAATAATTGATATAAACAAGAGTTAAGTTTCTAAGACATATTTCTTGTCACAGAAGCATCACCAAACTTCCAAATAAAGATTTAAATAATTCTAATATTAAACATTGAAATAAATGTGAGCTGTACTTATATTTAAGAGAGATTAAGGTATTTCACAGACATGACTGAACATTTAAAAAAAATAAATAGCTTAAAAGAGAACTAAGGAAATGAAAAAAGAGTGGGAGTACTAACTCCAAGAAAAACAAAGCTTAGAAAAAAAGAAATGTAAGGTAATTGTTTATCTTACAGTTGTTGGTGGATCAGTGAGCGATAGCAGTCATGGTGGTGGTAGGTTAAATCAAGCAATAGTTTGCAAAGCGAAAATTGTAAGGAGCACCTCCTACCATAGTATATTTCCAGAACAATCACAAATCTGGTAGGCTCACTGAGCACTTTGTCACCGTGTGTTTATTGTCATGCATTTATATGATTTTTTTATACCTTATACAGTTTTATTTGGCAATAATTTGTATTCATTCATTCATTTATTCATTCTCCAACTGGCTTATTCAGTTCAGGTTGTAGGTGGCCAGAGATAGTTCTGGAGGCTCAGGACGCAGGGTGGGAAGCTACCCAGCATAGGGTGTACTCATACACACTCCACTATTCGCCCAGACTGGATTGGTGCAGACACAGTAGTTCACCTCATGTATACGTGTTTGGGATGTGAAAGGAAACCAGAGAACCTGGAGAAACCTCCTCAAACAGGCATGAGGAGAACATGCAAACTTCACATAGATAGTGGCTCTGGCTGGAAATTGATTTCATGAACATTATAATCACACAGCATTGAATGAAATGATTATTTGGGGACCTGCTGTAATGTGCTTATTCTGCAATTTCTTGATTAGTCCATTGTAGACATTCTTTGTTATTTTTCAGTTATGGTACTTGAGGATTTAACTCTCTTCCCACACTCCTTCACCCTGTTTTTCCTTCTCCCAGCCACACTCCCAGTACGGGTATAACACAGATTTTGGTTAGTCACTATTCAGTGTTCACATTATGCCTCCATAATATTGTTCACTAATCACATAATCTGCTATGATTACATTTCTTTTTTTCCTATCCTTTGTATTTCTTTTCTTTCTTTCTTTTTTTTCCGATACGGAGTCTTGCTCTGTTGCCCAGGCTGGAGTGCAGTGGTGCTATCTCAGCTCATCGCAACATCGGCCTCCTGGGTTCAAGCGATGATCCTGCCTCAGCCTCCTGAGTAGCTGGAATTACAGGCACAGGTCACCACATCTGTCTGTATTTTTGTATTCTTAGCAGAGACAGGGCTTCACCATGTTGGCCAGGCTGGTCTCAAACTCTTCACCTCATGATCCGCCCGCCTCGGCCTCCCAAAGTGCTGGGATTACAGGTGTGAGCCACCCATCCTCCTTCATATTTTTTAGAGTTAGTACTCCTTCCTTCCCCCTTTTTCATTTCCTTAGTTCTGTTTTTACCTATTTATTTTTTCTAAATGTTCAGTCATATCTGTCAACTACCTAGTGGTAAGTTTTTCATAAGTATAAATGGAGGAAAATATCTCTTTTTTTTCCTGGAGATTTGCTCATTTCTCTTTCTGTTCACTCTTGCCTTAACTCTCCTCTAGGCCTGGTGCAGAGTGGTCAGTTTGGAACTTCCTGATGCTACTTTCCATATTTGATCTCCTGTCTCCTGAATCTTTTAGTTTATTCCTTTTCCTCGCTAGGGCATATTTTCTAGTACCTTCCTAAGAAAAAAGATCCATAGATGGCAATTTAAAAATATTCCCGCATGTCAACCAGCTTTATCTTTTAATTTCTTGATAATTTAATTGGGTACAGAATTCGAAAATGAAAATAATTTTTCCCTGAACTTTAGTGGCATTGTTCCACTGCCTTCTAGCATTTAGTGTTGTTGAGAAGTTCAGTATCATTCTGCATTATTTTCCTACCAATGAAAAATTTTTTTTTCTCCGAAAATTTTCAGGTTGGATCCCAGCTCCATCACCTAATTGCTGTGTATCTTTATTGCTTCACTTCTTTGTGCATCAGTTTTTTCATGGAATGAAAATACTGATCGCTACCTTACTCTGTAACATCATTATGAGGATTAAAGATTTAATAGACTAGTGCTTGGTTTATGGTAGCACTAATGTATTAGCTATAATTATTACTGTTATTTTTATTTTTGGGTCAGGGTCTTGCTCTGTTGCCCAGACTGGAGTGCAGTGGTGCAATCATAGGTCACTGCAGCCCTGACCAATTGGGCTCAAGCAATCCTCCCAACTCAGCCTCCTGACTAGCTGGGAAGTGTATCAGGGGTGTACCACCACAACAGCTAATTTTTACATTTTTTGTAGAGATGGGATTTCACTATGTTGCCCTGGCTGGTCTTGAACTCCTGTGCTCACGTAGTCCTGCCTCAGCTTCCCAGAGTGCTGGGGTTACAGGCATGAGCCACTGTACCCAGCCAGCAATAATTATTTATCCCTAATATCTTGAAGCTTCATTATGTATCTTTGTTTGCATTCTTTGTCATTGATTGTCCTGCCTTCTTTCATTATGGGAAATTTCCTTGAAATTAAAAATAATTGTTTCTTCTGTTTTCTTTGTTCTTTCCTTCTGGAACTCTTATTATACAGGTTGGACCTTCTAAATTGCTCCTTAATTTTTCTCTTTTTTCCTTCTATTTTCCATGTCTTCATATTTTTTTTTGTATTGGAAGATTTCTTCTGCTTTACCTTCTACCTGTTCTGTTGTTCTTAAATTTCAATTAGAATGCTTCAGTTTTTAGTTGTTATTGATATTTTTTTCTATTTCTTTTCCGTAGTATTTTCTTTTTTATGGATGTATTTTCTCTTTTCCCCTATAAAATTAATTAAAGTAATTTTGAAGTTTTCTTCTGTTTCTTTTGTTGTTTGTGCTTCCTTCTGGACTCGTTTATGGTTTTGTTTTTTCTTTTAATCATCAGGTTTCCTTTAGATGCTTTCCCCCAAATGACTAGTGACCTTCTCTCTGTTTAATAATGATGCACTAAAAAGCTGAGTAGAAGCTCTGTGTGTTTGACCTTTGCTTTTTAGCTGTTAACGTTCATACTAGGATGATCAGGTAAAGAGCTTGCCTTTTTGTTGGGTGACTCTCAGATGTTAATAAGGGGTGGTGTTTTCTCTAGAGTTGTTTTGTTTTCTCAAAGAAAAGTTCTGCCATCTCTTAAGAGCCTGACGAATGAATATTTGTTGTCTGCTTGTGCTCCAGGAGCAGGAAGTGAAGGATACTGAGGACCCTATAGTTTCCTATTTTTAGACTGTCACTTAATTACTCAGCTTTTGAAGTTATCACTGTGTCTACTGTACTAGAGTTCATTATCATTTTCTATTCAGGTTTTCCAAAGAGTAAATCTTTATTTTCCTATATGGGGGATGGCTGGAGGGTGGGTGAAGAAGCGTATTGGTTGCAAGGAGGGACCTGGGAATTGAGTTCATACAAGTTTTTGTCAGTTTCCTTGTTTGTAGTTTTGGGTCTCACTTCTACTTTCCATGATGTCTTTGGCCTTTATATATTGTTGTTCTCCAAGTTCTGCGAGATGAATTTGCTTACTTTTCATGGATATCCCTCCAACACATCTCCTTCCTAACTCACAAACTGAGGTTGTGTTTCCTCTGCTCTACTGTCTTGTGAATGGCCTGATGTAGTTTATTTTTTATTGTATCTCATACCCCCTTTTATTCTTATTTTTTTCATTTTTTTCTCAATTTAATGATTATTATCAAATAATCATTTGGTAATTCAAGGATAACCATTACCTGTTCATTGCTAAACTTATTACCTAGTAGTGCTGGTGTTTGAGGACAAAAAATCACAAATGAAAATGTACTAGGGAATGAATTGTTTAATTATGGAATGCGTATCAACACGGGGGAGAAATTTACATGTGGCCAGTTGTCTTCTAGCTACAAAATAAAATTTATGTTATAGTCATTGAATCCCTGAGATCTTAGAAGTTATTCAATCCAAAGTCAACCTCACCTATGGTATAGTATCTCATTTAACCAACCAAACTTTCTGAGATATAGGTACTTTTCTCTTCCATTGTACAGATAAGGAATCTTACATTTAGAAAGGTTTAGCAGTGTTCATAAAGGGCACAACTGATAAATGGTGGTACATCAATCCATGTTCTAGACAGTTGAGTATCTAATCTTTATTTCAGGTTATAGTGAGCTAATGACTTTTCCTGGAAGTATTTTCAATTTTCAGACAGACCCTTATTGTTAAAAAATCTCTTCTTATAGTGAGTTGAAATCAGCCTGTATGTAACTTTTACTCTGTAGTCTTACAGAGTAAGAAAATAGGTTTGCTTCCCCTTCTAGGACAATTATTCCCATTTTCTTCAGCGGTACAGTTTCCAATGCACATCACTATTTTGGAAAAGGTCATTTTGAAATCATTTTAGTGTTCCAGGACCTAGAGGTCCTTCTTCTAGTTCTGTGTTTTCCGCTTGAAATCTGAAGGACTTTTAAAATTTCATAGGTCTTTTTTTACTTCTGGGATCTAATGATAGAAACTCTGACTTCATTTAAAATCTTCAGCAGCTTACAGTTTAGTTGGGGAGACATGAAATGGATGTTAAAGATAAATGACTCTACAGTAACGTATTTGATAAATGCCAGGAGACTAATATTATGATAGTGCAATAATGGTAAAGCTAGTACATTAGATGCCAGAATCTTCTAAGTACTTTACATATATTAGCTGATTTAATCTACACAACAACTCTGTGAGATAGGTACTGTCATTACTGACATTTTACAGCAAAGGAAAATGACACAGTCAGGTATAGTGATTTGCCCAGGGTTACACAGTTAATAAGTATCAGCCAGGTTTTGAACTGATACTCCCTAGCTCCAAAGTTCGTGTTTATAGTCCTTACATTATACCAGACAAAGGTATAGGACTTTGGAGAAGGGAATACTCACTGTAGAGTAAGATAGTTGTCAGTGGAACTTGGGCTGAAGCTTTAAGGACTGATAGAATTTGGTAGAGACAAGAAGTATGAAGGATGACTAGTTGATAGAAACATTCTGAGCTGAACCACCAAGGTCAAATGTTGTGGGAAATCTGTGGTAGGATATTTATGAGCTTAAGGGAACAGTGAAACCTAAATCGCGTGTTAATTTGGCTTATAGGGCCTGAGTGATCTGGCTCTTGTATACCACCCTTACTGTTCTCCTCTACCTGCAAGCCACACTGGTTTGCTTTCTATTCTTTGCACATGCAAAGTGTGCTGGCATCCTTGGGCCTTTGCACTCACTGATTTTTCTGCCTAGAGTGCTCTTCTCCCAGAACTTTTAGGTCTGGCTCCTTATTGTCATTCACAGGGGTCCTCAAACCCTGTGACTGGTACCAGTCTGTGGCCTTTAGGAACCAAGCCACACGCGGAAGGTGAGCAGTGGGTTAGTGAGTGAAGCTTCCTCTGTATTTACAGCCACTCTCCATCACTGGCATTACCTCCTGAGCTCTGCCTCCTGTCAGATCAGCAGTGGCATTAGCGTCTCATAGGAGCATGAACCCTGTTGTGAGCTACGTGTGCAAGGAATCTAGGTTTCATGCTCCTTATGAGAATCTAATGCTTGATGATCTGTCGCGGTCTCCCATCACCCCCAGATGGGACAGTCTGGTTGCAGGAAAACAAGCTCAGGGCTCCCACTGATTCTACATTATGGTGAGTCATGTAACTATTTCATTAAATATTGCAATGTAATAATATAAATTACACAATAAATGTAATGCACTTGAATCATCCTGAATCCATCCCCATACCCCAGTCTGTGGAGAAATTGTCTTCCATGAAATTGGTCCCTTATACCTGAAAGGTTGGGGAGTGCTGGTTATTCAGTTTGCAGCTTGGCCTTTTCTGACCACACGTCCTAAAGAAACCTTCCAATCCTTCCTTAGCACATGAACCTGTTTTATTTTTATTGTGGTTCTCATGTCTGAATGGTGTACAAACACCATTGGTTTTTGGTTCAATACTTATCCCTGTT
The DNA here is from genome assembly GCF_049354715.1 of Callithrix jacchus. Lineage (NCBI taxonomy): Eukaryota > Metazoa > Chordata > Mammalia > Primates > Cebidae > Callithrix > Callithrix jacchus. Next base: position 99,942,914 of record NC_133508.1, read on the forward strand.
CTTTTTTGCTAAAGAATCCTGGTTTTGTTTGCAGTGACAGTACCCACCAAATACTCATTTTTCTAGTCTTCTGTTTATTTAGAAAGTTTGGTATAAGTGAAATGTAAGTGGGCATGTGCTGGAAGTTTCTGGGAACGCTTTTGCTTTCCTGCTGTCATGGGATGTAGATGCACTGCTGTCACTCCTCTTGCATCCATCTGCCCCTGCCCTAAATTTAAATGAAAAACTTGGGGTTCCACCAGTCCTATTTCATTCAGAGAGAAAGGCCAAGAGAATTACAGAAGCTGTTCATCTGAACATCGATTAATCAAAGCTAGCAATGTCAGACTGGTGAAAACAGTTCGTATTATTTGAAATCATTGTTAGTTGTTGTTCTCTATTTTTTTGTTTCTTTGTCACTTGCAACAAAACCATTCCTAATTAATGTAAATGATGTTGCTATTGATAGAAATGGAGAAGTCTGGAAGAGAGGTGCTTTTGGGAGGAAAAGATGGAAATTTTATTTTGGAATGATCAATTTAAGTTGCTGTTGTAGTCATGCCTCCACTGACTACTGTTGGAGGTGGTAGTGGTTACACCAGAACCAAACTGCCTATGCTCAGATCCTGATGGTGTCAGTTACTAGTTGTGTGACCTTATACGAGTCACCTAATCCCTCAGTATTTCAGTTCTCCCATCTGCAAACACATGGATGACAATAAAGCCTAGCACAGAAATCATTGAGACTGATAGTAGATAATGTTAAGGAAGAGAATATAGAAGAAGTGAATGTAGAGAAAAGATAAAGGAACAATGATTTTTGTCTGCATTTTGGGATGCAGAACTAAGTAGAGTCAATGAAGGAGGAGAGAGAAGAAATTGTTCAGAAAATGGAGAAACAGGAAAGCAAAATGTCGCAGAAATCAGGGAAATGGTATTTTAAGAAAGAAGTACTCAGCAGTGTTGATTGCAGTAGAAATAAGATAATAGGAGCTAATAACAGGCCTTTTTATTTGAGGGCTAGAAGAAAATACTTTTTAAGAGAGTTTTTAAGTACAGTGAGGGGTAAAAGTTGGTTTACAGGGATTTAGGATTACATAGTGAGGAAATAGGATAGTTAACATCATTTGCGCACTTAGTTTAGTTCAACTATATGAGCTCTTGTAATAAAAAGGAATACATTTTTCCATGTATACTCTTTATTATATACAGTCATACATTGCTTAATGATGGGAATACATTCTGAGAAATGTGTTGCTAGGTGATTTTGTTGTTGTGTGAACATAATTGAATACACTTGCACAAACCTGGAATGGTGTAGCCTACTATACACCTAGGCTGTGTGGACAGGTTGAGTATCCCTAATCTGAAAATCTGAAATCTGAAATGCTTCAAAATTCAAAACATTTTGAGTGCCGACATGACACTGAAAGGAAATGCTGTTTGGAACATTTAGGATTTCAGATTTTGGATTTTCAGCTTAGAGATGTGGAACCAGTGAGTATATATAATGCAAATATTTCAAAATCTGAAAAAAATCCAGAATGGAAACACTTCTGGTCCTAAGCATTTCAAGTAAGGAATATTCAACCTGTATAGCCTGTTGCTCCTAGGCTACAAACCTGTGCAGCATGTTACTGTACTGAATACTGTAGGCAGCTATAACACAATGGTAATTGTTTCTGTCTCTAAACGTATCTAGACATAGAAAAGATATTATAAAAAGATGGTATATAGAATAAAAAATGGTGTGCCTGTGTAGGGAATTACCATGAATGGCACCTGCAGGACTGGAAGTTGCTCTGGGTGAATCAGTGAGTCTATGGTGAGTGGATGTGAAGGCCTAGGACACTACTGTGCACTACGGTAGACTTTATAAACACTGTACACCAGGCTACACTCAATGTATAAGAAAATATATTTCTTCAATAATAAATTAATCTTATCTTACTGCAACTTTTTTTTTTTTTGAGACAGTTTTGCTCTGTTACCCAGGCTGGAGTGCAGTGGTGCAATCTTGGCTCACTGCAACCTCCACCTCCCGGGTTCCAGTGATTCTTCTACTTTAGCCTCCCCAGTAGCTGGGACTACAGGTGCATGCCACCAGGACTGGCTAATTTTTTGTATTTTTAGTAGAGACGGGGCTTCACTGTGTTAGCCGGGATGGTCTCGATCTCCTGACCTCGTGATCCACCTGCCTTGGCCTCCTAAAGTGCTGGGATTACAGGCATGAGCCACCGCGTCCAGTTGTTAACCTTTTATCTTTATAAACTTTTAAATTATTTTTAGCTTTTTGACTCTTTTATAAGCCCTAAGCTTAAAACACAAACATAATGTAAAGCTCTACAAAGATTATTTTCTTTCTCTCCTTATTCTATAAGATTTTTTTCTATTTTTAAAAGTTTTAACTTTTTTCCTTTTTAAGCTTTTTGGTTAAAAATGAAGACACAAACATACACATTAGTTTAGGCCTACCTAGGGTCGGGATCATCAGTACTACTATATTCTACCCCCACATCTTGTCCCACTGGAAGGTCTTCAGGGACAGTAACACACGTGGAGCTGTCATTTCCTACGATAAGAGTGCTGTCTTCTGCAGTGCCTCCTAGAGCAACTGCCTGAGGCTGTTTTACAGATAATTTCTTTTTTTGATAAGTAAAACAAGTACACTATAAAACAATAGTAAGTATTGTACAGTAGATACTTAAATCCATAAGTCATTTATTATCAAATATATATTGTACATAATTTTATCTGCCATACAATCAGTTTGTTTACACCAGCATCATTACAAACTTGTGAATGATGCATTGTGGAATGACATGACAGCTGTGGCAACACTAGGCGATAGGAATTTTTCAGGTCCATTATTATCTTACAGGACCACTATTGTATGTGGTCCTTTGTTGATTTAATGTTATTATGTGGCACATGACTGTATTATTTGCGTTACTATGTATTTTACATTTATACATATTACTGAACAGGGTTGCATACACAAGATTATACGTATCACCCTTTAAACAATTCTGTTATAGGTGATTTTTGACAATGCTTGATTTTGCAATGTGGCCTGACCTTAGAACTTAACCCCGACATAGGGTGTAGCTCTAGTGTGGTGAATATATGCTGTATAGGTATAGACTGCCCTGTACTGGGTATAATTCTACATATATGGTGGCAGGGACTAGTGGAAAAGGTTTTGGCTTGAGGAGAAGAGGTCGTCTCCTGGTTCTATTTCTGTCCTACCAAGTAGTATCTTTATTATGGTATAAATTGCTTAACTTCTGTCCTCCAGCTTTTGCCTTTGTAAATTCTGAAACCTGTCAACTCAGTCCATAGGAAAGGTGTGATAAAATATTTGATCTTCTGAAATCTATGATTTGCCTTTTAGATAATAAAGCAGCTTCAGTGTAGCTTTAGCTGTGTTATTACAATAGAACAGAGTTTAGAATTGCCTCTTCTAAAGTCGTTGAGCAAACCACTGAATTCCCTTTTAAAAAACAACTATGAGATGGTTAATTCAGTTATCTTAAACTTTTTTAAAAAATGATAGTTTTTTCCTACTCCATAATAGAAGAATTACATGTTAGAAAGTTTGAAAAATAGGCTGGTCGTGGTGGCTCATGTCTGTAATCCCTACACTTTGGGAAGCAGAGGTGGGCTGATCACTTGAACTCAGGAGTTTGAGACCAGCTTGGGCAACATAGTGAGACCCCATATGCATAAAAAATACAAAAATTAGCCAGGTGTGATAATACATACCTGTAGTCCCACTACTTGGGAGCCTAAAGTGGAAGGATTGTTTGAGTCCAGGAGGTTGAGGCTGCAGTCAGCTGTGATCGTGCCACTGCACTCCAACCTGGGTGACAGAGCAAGAGTCTGTTTCAAAAAACAAAGAAGCTTGGAAAACAGAAGTGTGTGTGTATATGTATATGTATACACACACACACACACACACACATCACTGTTTTATTCAGAGATAACTTAATATTTTGTTATATTTCCTTTCAGTCTTTCCAAAATATGTATTTGAAATTATTTTAACATAATTGAAACTAAATTTTATAGCTTTATATTTTGTTTTTTCTTTTAGGATTTTATAATAAACATTTTTCTAAGTTGTTAAATAATTTAGATTGACTTGTATTTTGTATAATATCTCCATGTCACGTGGATGGCTTAAATTGGATTTTTAAATTTGGATTTTATATCATCCATTATGGAAGGACTTTTAAGGTTTTGACAATGTAGCCATTCTTGTAATATAAAAAAGAACACTAAACTTTTCACATTTTAATGTTTTCAGAATAAAATTATCACTAAAGCTGCTATTACAAACATCCATGTGCAGGATTTTATGTGGACATAAATTTTCAACTAATTTGGGTAAATTTTAATACATAAATTTGATAATCTTTAAAAATATTTTAAAGAAACTCAGGAAAGTTTGGAAAATAATTCACCAAGCCTGAATCAATAAATGTTGTGCATAAGGAGACCTTATATTGCAAGAAGATTTGCAAAAAGTAGATGCTGGTTTTTTTTTTTTTTTTTTTTTTTTTTTTTTTCTTTCTGAGATGACTCTCACTCTGCTGCCAGGCTGGAGTGCAGTGATGCAATCTCAGTTCACTGCAGCCTCTGCCTCTTGGGTTCAAGTGATTCTCCTGTCTCATAATCCCGAGTAGCTGGGATTACAGGTGTGTGCCACCATGCCCAGCTAATTTTTGTATTTTTTAGTAGAGATGAGATTTCACCACGTTGGCCAAGATGGTTTTGATCTCTTGACCTCATGATTCACCCACCTCAGCCTCCCAAAGTGCTGGGATTCCAGGTGTGAGCCACCGCGCCCCATCTGCATTTTTAAATTAAAGGGTAGTGATTTCCCCGCATATTCTCACTCATAGGTGGGTGATGAAAAATGAGAACACATGGACACAGAAAGGGGAGTACTAAACAGTGGGGTCTATTGGGGGGAAAAGGGGAGGGCCAGTGGGAGGGGGAGGTGGGGAGGGATAGCCTGGGGAGAAATGCCAAATGTGGGTGAAGGGGAGAAGAAAAGAAAGCACACTGCCATGTGTGTACCTACGCAACTGTCTTGCATGCTCTGCTCATGTACCCCAAAACCTATAATCCAATAAAAAATTAAAAAAAAAAAAAAAAAAAAAAAAAAAAAAAAAAAGGGTAGTGATTTCCTTACTGCCATTTTTTTCCACCTGGGGCACAGATTTGAATCTTAACTTTGATGAGCAACTCTGTCCTGTATTAAAACTCAAATAACTTCTTTTTTTTTTTGGAGGGCGGCCCCAAGGCCAAACTCCAGGGCCCCTGCCCTTCTTTCTTAATCTTGAAAGAAAGGATAAAGAGATGATAATGTTAACTCTGCTGTGTGGATCTGAAAATGATGTGTGGATACCTGCCCGTTAGATACTGGACTTTTACAAGTGACATTAAATGAATATAAAAATGACAACAAATTTTGGACTATATTCCAGCTATTGGCTGGAGGGGAAAGATGATTAATCAGATGCCAGTACTCTCCGCCTCTTATTTTTCATTTTACATGTTTTTGCTGTTCTCTCTTCCTTTTTTTGTACGATATAAATAAAATAAATTTCAGCAATGTGTAAATAAGCACAATATGAACTGTAGGATCTGATTTGTTAATACTTGATTGTTTTTGAATGGTTCACTTTCATTCAATTAAAATATATTTTATATAGCTATCTCATTGAAATATTTTTAATTTTGTATCATATGCTAGGCCTATCTGGCCATGTTTCAAGAGAATCTATAAATGTAATGTATAAGAATTTGATGATCCTTCAGTTGAATGTTGACATTTGTGATAATGTAGTTTTACCTCTGAAATTATCTTTTAAAAACAAATTACATTTAATTGACAGTGATTATGATGTATATAAATAATTGTATTCTTTTTAGCATTCTCTGAAAATTTCATAGTAACTTTTGGAATCCCTGTGGTCCTGATTACCTACTGAAAATTTATTTTTGCTGGGCGCGGTGGCTCATGCCTGTAATCCCAGCACTTTGGGAGGCCGAGGCGGGTGGATCACGAGGTCAACAGATCGAGACCATCCTGGTCAACATGGTGAAACCCCGTCTCTACTAAAAATATAAAAAATTAGCTCGGCATGGTGGTGCGTGCCTGTAATCCTAGCTACTCAGGAGGCTGAGGCAGGAGAATTGCCTGAACCCAGGAGGCGGAGGTTGCAGCGAGCCGAGATAGCGCCATTGCACTCCAGCCTGGGTAACGAGCGAAACTCCGTCTCCAAAAAAAAAAGAAGAAGAAAATTTATTTTTGTTAAAACATCCTTTATTCAAGATGTTTAATTTAGTTTTTAATGAAAATCATTTAAATTTTTCAATAGAACTCGTTTAACAGAAAGATTTAAAATTGTTTATATTATACTTGTGAATCCCAAATTGATGAGCTATAAAGGTTGTGGGTATCCTCTCAAAGTTCTAGGTATTGCTTTTTTTTTGTATGTAATGCAACTTTAGAAGGTAATGTGTAAAATGTGGATTATTATGGTGTGATAAAACTATTTCTCATGTTGACTAGATTATTGTAGAAATCATTTATTTAAAATATGTTTAAAAATAAAATATTTGAAAAGACCAAAGTTATTTTTAAAAAATAACTTCATATTATTGCTTTTGATCTTCTTAATTCTCTGAGGTGGGGAATTCTCTGTTTTTATATACTTGATCTCAGCCAAAAGGCCAAGCAGTGATTGCCCTGTTTTATAGATGTTACTCAGGTAGAGTGACTTGTCCAAGGTCACATCAAGGTAAGCTACAGAACGGAGGTTAGAATGGACCTTCTGGTTTAGTGCTTAGATTACCAAACACTCTTTTACAATATTTTACCATAATCAGTGGTATCATCTTGTTTCTTTGTCTGTTACTACCTGAAGAATGTAAATTACAACTTAACCATCTAGTATTTCTTCAAACTAATGTGATCAGAACATTTTGGGGAACTGGGAGGTGAGAGTCAGCATATACTTAATTTTTGGATTCAGTCCTAATGAAGAAGCATACATTTACCTATAAATAAACAATACAATGCTAATCATTTTTTGTCTTTTAGCCAGAACAGGTAAAGGAATAGCACTGGGTGAATGTAAATGAAAGAAGCTAACAGGAGAGGTTCAGGGCTAAAACATTAGATTTGTTGTGTGGTCTTAGTGTGCACTCTTGCATCCAATAAGGGATTCTACTATACTTTCTGTTACAGATGCTGCAATTTTCTTCTAAGGAGAAATATCCCTTATTTACTTTTGTAAATGGTCATTCCAGAGACTATGATTTCACATCGACTACAACCAATGATGAAGACCTTTTTTCAGAGGATGAAAAGAAACGATTAAAAAGATTTAGCACAGAAGAGTTTGTCTTGCTTTAAAGACGTTTGTGCTTGATGAGAAGAATTCCGTTGAAAGGGGAAAAGTATATTCGAAACGTTTATTTTCACAAATATCTCAATTTTATATGTTCTTTAAAAAAAGAACATTCGAAAATATAAAATTTAAAGATATTTTTCTAAAAGAAATGATTTAATGAATCTTGCTTTCTAATAAATAAATTGAGTGATTCTGGTTGCTTTCCTATTTCCCTAATATCTACTAATGATAACTCTACCTTAACTGTAAGCCTTTTAGTCTTCAAAGTCTTCCACCTGAGCCCGTTGTTCTCATGGAGGTTTTGTGTTACTAATCCTCCCCCAAAGACTGGGATCACCAAATACTTTCAAAATTCTCAGTTTGTACTAATGATCAGAAGATCAGAGAAGGAGACTTTAATGCTGTCTAGCTGCCTGCTATGAATACAATCAGATAATACTTTTGCATATGTCTTGATAATTAAATAGTATTTGTTAACTGTGATATGCATACACTTATATAAGCAGAATTATGAGTTAAAGTAATACTTAGCAATATGCTTTTATAATGGCTTCTCATTATGCTTGCTGTTGAACCTTTGATGAGGAGTGAATATTGGATTTTCCCCACAAACTTAAAGGTTATGTTATTAATACTATTATAACTGCATCCAATCAAATCAGATAAAGGTAACTATAAAATAGTAGTATTATTTTTTTCCTCTCTCAAGGGTGAAATTTTATGGAAACTCAACTTATTATACAGTTTTTAAATCTAAAGTACCAAGAAAGATGTCACTAGGTTCTCTTCTATGTGATTTTTGTTATTTGTATAAAGCAGTGTAGTGGCGTTTAGAAGCTGAGGCCACCTGTAAGACAAATCTGCCTTAAGTGTATTATGTGTAACTTAAAGGCAAATTTGTGATCTAAAAGTACAAGAGTGATTATGGAGGTAGGATTATAAAATACATAATAAAGATGTGAGAAGATAAAATGCTTTTGGTTTGGTTTTAATGTTGGGATTATTTTAATCCTTTCATTTGAAAAGTCAGTGTCTCAAATGAATTCTGTTTATTTATAATAAATGCCTGTAATATTGCTCTGAAAGCAAAATGCTAATTTTTTTAAATGGAGCTTTTATGTTTCAGTGTAGAAACATGCCTTATAAAGACATAAAATTGTGTATCATCTGAAGTCATTGATCTCTTCCATCAGAATGCCTATTTGTTTAGAGCTGCATGTAAAGCTGAAAGAGGGGGTGGGCAGATTGCTTTATATGCCCGATGAGAAAAATCAGGTTTGACATTTCTCAGTGAGGATGACTTACTGAATTCAGATAGTCTGAAATCTAAAAATTTTCTTTAGTCTGCATACAGTTAGGACAAATTAAGTCCAATACTTATTTTCCTAGAATGTCAAAGCAATATAGGAACAAGAAGCCAGTGGGTATACCAGATTTTATACACAGCAGTCCTTTGATCTAAGCTATTGCAATTTACTGTTCCTACATAGCTGCGTTATTCACAGGATTCTACAGTAAACACATCCAATGAGAGCACCCATACACCTTCAAGTGGGTCTGAACTGGTTGTAAATGTTCTTGCAAGAACTAATACAAAAGCTTAAAAGTTACAGAATAGCACTTTCATTTCCTCAACATATTTAGGCATCGTTTTAGCTAGATTTTTGAAATGAGACAAAATTACACCTGGGCAAAATTAATGTCAGAGGAGGCAGAAATTTCCTTTACATTGAATTGTATGGAAAAAACTTAGTATATTTTACAGGCAAATCTTATAATACAATCATCCTCATGACTAGGAATAAATGTTTGGAATCAGAAATTGTTAGCATAATTGCACACATAAAACTATTGAATAACATGTGAGTGAATGCATGCATGCATGATAATTGTGAGAGGGTCAATTTATCTCACCTGCTAATTCACCTTCAGCCAAAGACCAGCCAAAAGTTACGCTAATCTTTTATTATGAAGGAAGCAACAAAAATGTATCATTAGATTTAGAATAAACGTATTATATATTCTGGTTTCAGACTTTGTTGTGAACACAGATTTCATTTCAAGTTCTGACAGCTAGTAAACTCAGTCAATAAAGCTTATGGATGATCTCTTTCAGCCTGGAATAAAGGAAAGTCAAAAAGGACAAGGTTCTAAGATGAGTGTTCTGTTAGAATTATGATAGGAGAATCCTCCATTTGCACATCAATATTAAGATCCTGGATTTTTACCATTAACATTTCAGAAATGAATTTTTAAAATTCTTGATGTGACTTTTTGATGGTGAAGGTTTCTTTTCGCTTTTCTTCATAAGATTTGACACTTTGAATCCCCTTTTGTCAATGTGTTAACCACCAGCAGGCAATTGTAAGAGTCATAATTTGCTGAATGAGTGAGTGAAAAGATCCTTTACAGTGTAAGTATATCCAGAAGTATTCCTTGAGGTATTCATATTTCTGTTTTTACATTAAACCAATCTCATTAAATCTGTATTAGTGAGAAGACAACTTCAGAGGATTAAAAATTTAGGTTACTTTTGTGTTCTGTTAACATTAGGATTTAACATTGTCCAAGGGCAAACATATCTAAATATATATGTTAATTGCATCAGTTTTTAGAAGAATTAACAGCAAAAATGACTTAGCTATATAATCGATCTAATTTTATATAAGAATCTATTTTTTAGAGCTCTCTAGTTCCCTTTTATTATTCAATATTAGAAAGCACTTTATTCTTTTTTTTTTTCTCTTCAGTTTCTACTAGGAAGAAGTTTCATTTTCATGGTTTGTCACAGATCACCTTTAATAGCTTGCATCTGACATTGTCATTTTGACTATATGTTCTTACATAATCACGAAAAACTATAAAGGATTTTCTAAAGTCAAGAAACAGGAGGAAGGACAGATAATGACAACTTAAAAATATGAAATCACTACATGAATTGTTACTTGAACAGTTATAAGTAGGAAACTGAGGATTTAAAATCATGGTGAAATAGGAGCAAGATATTCAGAATATATGATAGAGGCAATTCTTGGAAAGGATAAGGGATGATTTTCTATAAAAAGAGTAAATGTCTTCCCCCAAAAATCTTTAGGCGAGTAAATATTTATCATGTGATATTTATCATAGCCTCAGTATTGTCAGTCAACCACCATTCAATAGTGTTACCCATTTGAGCCTTCATACTGAGTACTCAGATACAGAACTGAAAAGGTGAAACATCAGGCCAGGAAAATTGGAAACATCCTATTGATTCTAAAATATAAATTTTATACCATTTTAAAGTTTGAATCTTAAGTCAGTTTTAAAATCTTAAGCATTTTTGTGTGGCTTTCATGGTTATTTAAAGACTTTCCTTGCCTATAAACTTTGAAAAATACAGTATTTAGAGTTGGTATTGCAGACACATTTTTGAGTAGCATTTTCCTCTCCTTTCCTTTTTACAGTCCTTCTCGACGTTATTGGTGGCAAGCAATGGCCCAAAACATTCACAACTACAGTTATAAAATTTCACTTATTCTCTCACAATGATAAGAAAAATATGCTAAATGTGGAGAATACATGTTATTAGAAGGGAAGATTACTCTTTTACTATGCTACGCTCTCCCTAGCCAGTTCTTCCATAAATGTAGAGTCTTCCAAAATTGCCATCCAAGAGTGAATGATAAAAAAGTGTTCTTCTCAGAATTATTTTATTTTAAGTTATTTAAAAATTACTTATAGATACAATACATATTTATTTTTATACTGAGATAATATACACAAAAGTAGAGAATTCAAGGGTTTTATAAGAAGTTGTTTTAAAAGCAGGGAAGGTAAACAAAAGTTGAAATCCAATAGAAGTTATAACAAAAGGTTGAGAGAATGACAGCAAGTTTTGAGTGTGTCTAGGCAAATACACCGTAGCAAACTGACACAGATAAAAATACATAAATTAAAAAGTGTGGGCTGGGATGATTTCAGATTAAATGTAGGCAGTAGAAGAATGTAAATACTGATAAGGGACAGTGGATATGGGCTACCATGTTGCAGAACTCCACGGCGCACTATTTTTAGTATATGTTATGTGAATGGTACTTCCTGGAATTGTGCAATGTAGCATTTCAGTTCCTAATATTTACATACCACTTGCTATTTATGCCACACTGTTCAGTTTACTTGTATTGAAATATAGCTAATGAGTCAAAGATGGGGAATTAGATCTGGGATTAACGAGACAACATGAGTTCTGGGACTTAGATGATTGTGTAATGGAACAGGTCAGGACAGTTCATGGTCAACTGTCTGGTTACTTAAATTATTTCTAAAATACTTTAAATAGGTATCATATGGAAATGATCAACCCATACTTACATGATATTCCAATATATTACTTTCATTTTTCTATACTCCCTTCTACTTTAGGTTCATATTCTTCTTACTCTTTAAGCATATTCAATAGGTTGAATTTTGATTCCTATTTTTATAACTATTCTATTAATGAAGAGGGCCACCACTTACTCAGTCTTTCATATTTGGATCTATGTACTGACTGTTTTATGCCTCTGGCTTGCATGTTGGTCTTTCCGGTGACTTGTGATTGTCTCCTAGACCTGACTTCCTATGCTTGGCCAGTTTTATGGCCACTAGCCCTGTCTATACCTGGAGAGACACTCTTGGTTTTGTATGTAATATGTTCCCATCAACACTTGAGACAGCTGAATATGAAGGAACTGAACAATAAATGTTTTAAAACAATGTTTTAAGGAAGATTCTTACCCAGAGAGTTAAAAATATTATTAAAATATTTAAAACATAAAATTATTTTTAATCATATAGGCTTTACATAGTTTTGATGATACACTTCTAGTATCTCACTGATGTTCTTTATTTTTGTTCTTTTGTAGTAGAACATACAATTGACTGACTTAAAGTTGACTTATAATAGAACGTACGGTTGACTGAGCATTTCATTGAGGCTAATGATTATTTCTGTCTTTGTATTAATTAAGTTTATGAGGTCTACGTTTCTTAACACTAGTTTTCGCATTGTGATTTTCTGTTTTCCTGCAAAATAAGAGGGAACGAAATATAAAATCCAACAATCATCTAATCTGCTATACAAAGATTGTGATATTAACTGGCAGGCAGCATCAGCTCAGAGCTCAAAGTGCATCTTTGTCAAAAAGTCCAAATTTTATAAATGTTTAAGATGGTTCAGAGTGTGAGATTACACATGTCTAATGTCTCCATAGGTCTGTTTTCTGTCTTTTTGTTATAGCCATTCTACTGAGTGTGTGAAGTGTTACCTTGTGGTTTTCTTTTTTAGGTAATAGTTTTATTGAGATGTAATTCACATATTAGACACTTCACCCTTTTAAAGTAAAATAACTTTAAAAACCACAATTTAGCGGTTTTTAATATATTCACAGAATTGTGCAGTGATCATCATTACCAATTTCCAGAGCATTTTAATTACCCTAAAAAGAAACCCTGTACCCATTCTCACTTTCTATATTCACCTCTCTTTTTTCCACCCCCAGCTCTAGCAACCACTAATCTTTCTGCCTGTACAGATTTGCCTAATCTGGACGTTTCATCTAAATGGAATAATACACTATATGGCCTTTTGTGTATTATTTCAAGTTGCCATTAATTTCTTTCAAGGTTCTTCCATATTGTTGCATGTATTTGTTAGCACTTCATTACTTTTTTATGACAATAATATTCTGAGATGGGTGTACCACATTTTCTTTATTCATCAATGGATGGACATCGATTTTTTTTCTACTTTTAAGCTGCTATGAATAATGCTGTTCAGAACATTCATGTACATGATTTTGTGTGGGTGTATATTTTCATTTCTAATGGATATTTGCCTAGAAGTAGAGTTGCTGGTCATACTGATAACTATGATTAGCTATTTGAGGAACTCCTAAACTGTTTCCCAAAATGGTTCGCCATTTTACACTCCTAGCAGCAATGTATGAGGGTTCTGGCCTTTCTGCTTTCTTCCTAATTCTTGTTATTGTCTACCTTTTTTTTCCCCCAGTCAACCAAAGGGACACTTTACTGAGGCTCCAGGACCATGGGGCCTCGGCAGGAGGCTGCCCTTCAAGGAAGGAAGAGGCTTATTTGACCCTCTTCTTGGGGCACAGGTTGTTGGTGTGGCTACACTTCTTGCGGCAGTTGACAGAACGGGGGTGCAGGCAAGCACAGCTCTTGGCGGCAGATCATCTTGTCACAGTTGTATTTCTGGGCGAGCTGGCAGAGGGAAGGCTCAATAATGCCACCTCGCAGGTGCAGCACCAGGTGCTGGGTGAACTCTTTCTGGATGTTGTAGTCTGAGACTGCGGCTATCCTCCAGCTGTTTGCCAGCAAATATCAGATGCTGCTGGTCAGGTTGGATACCCTCCTTCTCTTGAATTTTGGCTTTGACATTCTCAGTGGTGTCATTGGACTCGACGTCAAGGGTGATGGTCTTGCCCATGAGGGTTTTCACAAAGATCTGCATCTCTGTGTCTGCAACTTGTCTACCTTTTAAATTTAAGCCAGCAAAGTATGTGTGAAGTGGTACCTTATTGTGGTTTTGGTTTTAATTTTCCTAATTAAACTAATAATGTTGAGTATCTTTTCATATTCTTATTGACTACTTTTATATCTTCTTTGGAGAAATGTATATTTAAAATCTTTACTCATTTTAAAATTGGGTTATTTCTGTTTATATTATTGAGTTGTAGGAGTTGTTTCCATATTCACGATACAAGTACTTTATCAGATATATGATTTACAAGCATTTTCTCTTGTTCTGTAGGTTGTCTTTTTACCTTTTTTTTTTTTGAGGCAGAGTCTCACTCTGTTGCTCAGGCTAGAGTGCAGTGGCATCATCTCAGCTCATTGTGACCTTTACCTCCTGGGTTCAAGTGATTCTCATGCCTCAGCCTCCCAAGTAGCAGCATTACAGGTGTGCACCACCATGTTGGCTGATGTTTGTATTTTTAGTAAAATGGGGTTTTGCCATGTTGGTCAGGCTGGTCTCGAACTTCTGGCCTCGAGTAATCTGTCCACTTTGGCCTCCCCAAATGCTGGGGTTACAGTGTGAGCCACCATGCCAAGCTATCCTTTTACTTTGTTGATGGTAACCTATGAACTACTGAAAATTTTAATTTTGATAAAGCCTAATTTGTGTTTTTTTAATTCCTTGTGCTTTTGGTGTCATATTTGAGAAACCATTGATTAATTCAAGGTCATGAAGATCTATACCTGAGTTTTATAGTTTTGGCTCTTATATTTATGGTTTTTTTTTGAGACAGAGTCTTGCTCTGTTGCCCAGGCTGGAGTGCAGTAGCGTGATCTCGGCTCACTGCAACCTCTATCTCACAGGGTGAAGTGTTTCTCCTGCCTCAGCCTCCTGAGTAGCTGGGATTACAGGCATGCACCACCACGCCTGGCTGATGTTTTTATTTTGAGACAGAGTTTTGCTCTTGTTGCCTAGGCTGGAGTACAATGGCACGATCTCATCTCACCACAACCTCTGCCTCCCAGGTTCAAGCTATTCTCCTGCCTCAGCCTCCCGAGTAGCTGGGATTACAGGCATGCACCTCCGTGGCTAATGTGGTATTTTTAGTAGAGACAGGGTTTATCCATGTTGGTCAGGCTGGTCTCCAACTCCCGACCTCAGGTGATCTGCCCACCTTGGCCTCCCAAAGTGCTGGGATTATAGGCATGAGCCACCATGCCTGGCCTAGGTTTTTTTTAAATTCCATTTTGAGTTGATTTTTGTGTATGGTCTGAGGTAGGTGTTCATATTTATTCTTTTGCATGTAACGTCCACTTGTCCAAGCACCATTTGTTGAAAAGACTACTCTTTTCCCTACTAGTGTTGGCACTCTTGTTGAAAATCAATTGACCATAAATATAACGGTTTATTTCTAGACTCTCAAATATATTCCATTTATCTAGCCTCATGACAGTATGACACTGTCCTGTCTTGATTACTGTGGCTTTGTAATAAATTCTGAAATTGGGAGGTGTGAGTTCTTTAGCACGGTTCTTTTTCAACATTGCTTTGTGCCTTCTGGATCCCCTGTATTTTCATATGAATTTTAGGATCAGCATGGCAATTTCTGCAAAATTTTTTCTCATTTCTTTCAGTCCTCATTTGTCTTTTGTTTATTTGTTTAGACAGAGTTTCGCTCTATTGCCCAGGCTGGAGTGCAGTGGCAGGATCTCGGCTCACTGTAACCTCTGCACCTCGGGATCAAGCAATTCTCTCACCTCAGCCTCCCAAGTAGCTGGGATTACAGGCATGCACTACCACACTCAGCTAAGTTTTGTATTTTTAGTAGAGACAGGGTTTTACCATGTTGGCCAGGCTGATCTTGAACTCCCGACCTCAAGTAATTCACCTGCCTCAGCCCCCCAAAGTGCTGGGACTATAGGCATGAGCCACTGCACATGGCCCAGTCTTTATTTTTAAAACATAAGGTGTTATTGAAATTTTACATAGTATAAAATTGGTCCCAAATGCTGAAGATAGATGTTTAGAAAGTAAAATATGCAAAATATAGTTCTTAGAACTACAATCATGTTGTATAACAACATAACAATTATAGTAGATTACATTATACCATAGCATCATCCGAAACAAGTGCTTCAAAAGTAAGGTTTTACATATTCACCCAATACTACTAGTTTGGAAAAAATTATGAATCTTTATATTTAGGGGAAAACAGATGCGTAATTTTTTTGGTCAAACTCCAGTGTTATACAATGGAGAAGACATAATGAATTGGTTAAGTTGTAGAGTCAGACTGGCTCAGCTCAAATTGTGACTTGAGCACTTACCAGCAATATTGCCTTGAGCAAGTACTTAACATCTATAAAATGGGGATAACAGTAACTATTGTAGTATAGTAGCAGCAGAGGGCTGTTGTGAGGATTAAGGGAGGAAACACATGTGAAATATTTATTAGAAAAATGACTGGCACACAGTAAGTACTCAATAAGTGTTAGTCTTTAAAAGTGTTGTCAAGATTTTATTCATGCCAGTCTTAAGATTTGAAAAGACTTTAAAATTCCTCTTTTTTTTTGAACTGGCATTGGAATGCAAGAATTAGGAAAAGTAAAACAAAAACCCAGTTCCATGCTTATATTGAATGTCTGTGAAGCACTACAGAATACATTGAGATTTTTTTAAAAAGTGACACTTCTGTCAGGGAGCTTAGAAATTTACTTAAGGATGGGGAAAATACAAACAAAAGAACTGTCATACATGATCAATAAAGAGAACGTTTATAATAGAAGTTCTACAAAATAAAATGTTATTTGGTTTTAAAAGAAGACAGCTCATATAAGGTTATGGGGATTAGGCAAGTCTTCCTGGAGGAGGTGGCATTTTGGATGAATTCTAAAAGTCTGATTTATATACAGGCAGCAATAAGGTGAGTATCTGAACTAATAAGAAACAACATAAAAACTGAAAGACAGGGTCCTTGGTACTGTTTTCTAAACAAAGGTGGGGTTGGGGCAGGGGCCATTCCCACAGGGCACAGTTGAGGTGCATGTGGCTGGTTTTGTTTACTGGCTAAGGAGCACTGCTGGTATTTAGTAAGGGGGTGATGCTAAACATTCTGCAGATGATTGAGGACTGTAATGGTCAGGCTGAAATGTATACTTAAGTGGATGCCTAGGGGAGGCACAGGAAGAAGTGCTATGAAGGTAAAAACAAAGGCTGTAGAAATCAGAAGATCAGGGGTTTAGTTTTAACCCTTTATGAAGATTTAAAATTGGAATGTGATTTGTCAAGCCCTATTCTTAGATTCTGTTTTACCTAGATATAATTCTATATATTCTATGCATATATTTAGCGATTTATGCAAATAGTCAATTTAGATGAGGCAGAGAAAGAGTAGGTCATTTAATGCAGGGGTTCTTAACCTGATGAACCCACGAACAGAATTTAGAGTTTCATGAGCTTGGGTTGGAAAACATTTACATCTTTATTTTTACTAATATCTAACTGAAATATAGTATTTCCTTTCATTAAGAATATAGACAACAAAGTGTAAAAGTGTTAACAGAGGCTAGAACATCACCACTCATAGAAATCATAGATATTTTTATATTACAGTTAATATAGATATCTTGAAGTATTTGCACTGCTTTGAAATTTTGGTAGGTTTTGCTGCTAGGATTATTTAGTATGTCGATAGAGAAGCAGAGAAGCAAATATATTACTATAATTACAAATTAAAAAAATTTTTAATAACCATTCCATTTAGTTATGCACATTTTAATTTACATTTAAAAGCATTTTTATGAGAAGAAGACACTAGACTTTACCAGACTCCCAAATGATGTAAAGTGAGGAAGTTTGGGAAATAGAATGGTAGAATATTGTGAGAATGATAAGAAAAACAGAATTTCAAGGCTGAAATATGGAGTTGGAGCATGCTGCATGAAATAGATGATGTAAGCATCTGCAGAAGAGAGTGTGAAGTGATAATCAGCATCTGGAAGTCGGAATGCAAAACTACCTGAATCAGAGGGATTTAAATAGAAGGAGAAGTCTCCTTTCTGGCTAAGTTTAGGAGAGAATTAGTACTGCCAGGAAAATGAAAGTTTGAGTCAATGTTAAGAGACAGAGGATTAATGATTGCCAATGGCAACAACTGACATTTATTGGGTGCTTATGCCATTTTACAGATGAAGAAATTGAGGGTTTGATACATTAATATGCCAAGTTAGCACAGTTGGCAATCTGGAGAGCTGAGATTTAAACCTCTCCTGATTCCAAAGCATCCTCCAGTTTTCCCTACATCATATTGAATTAGATGTTCCAAAAGACCAAGAGGAAGAGGCTAGAGAAAATGGCATGTGAGGACTGAGCCCGAAGGGGATGAAAGCAGGGAGACTGTGGAAGGGACGTCTTTTACATAGTTTTGGAAAGAATTTTGGAAAATGGGTTAAAGAAACAGTCTGGGTGGTAGGCTGGAGGAGGTGAGGCGATGAGGTGGCCTTGGCGAAAATTTGCTTATATTTTAGTGGCATTGAGAATCAAGTTCCTATCTTTTCAGAAACTGTTACACAGATGGGAAATTTACATATGATGCTCCTTTTCTCTCTTCTTTTGGCATAGTATTCCTGCCCACCCTGAGGTGGAGAACCTGCTCTTAGTAGTAGCTTTATGAGGTGACATTTTGAGCCTTCTCTTCTTTGTCTGGCCTCAGACCCCAATTTTCCATAGGCTGCAATTGAGAAAGACCCCCTTTTTTTTTTGCTTCTTTTTTCTGATAGAGCTCAGATGAAAGAAAGACCTTTTGTTACTGTACAATAGGGGGAAAACTCTCAGTGGTATAAAACAGACTGAGGACTTTGCAAAATATAGCAAGTTCATGTCTGCTAATATGTTAAGTTATTTGGCCTCTCCAGTTTAAGTAGTGATTTGTTGTTTTCAGGCTAATACAAATTCTTGTATTAATAGGAGCATGGCCCTGGGTTTCTTCATCTGTCTGGGAAAAAATTACTTGTTCGATGGTAAACAAAGAACAGAAGAATTGGTTCATTGTCCTCATTTTAAAAAAAGACGGTATGAAGCAATAGTGGAATAATTTTAATTGTAACCATCTAACACTTGCCATCAGTAAGATCATTTGTGTTCTGATTTTAGGAAATGGAGTATTAAAGAGTACATAGTGCATTAGAAATGCAAAACATGACCACATGTTCTCAGGATTTTGTCAGTGTTACATGAAAGAGCACTTGTATTGGGATGCTCGGCTCTGAGGGTATTCTCTGTTCACTGTGTATTTACAGAGATGTATGAATATTTGATTAATGAGTCATGGTCTCCGGAGAAATTTAATAACTGTATTGCTGTACAAAGCCAGGCCCTTAACTGTTAACACAGCTGCCAATAGTGTCTTTGACATTGCGGCCCTTTCTGAATCTAATATATTCTGTGGAGTAAATTCCTTGGTTAAAAGGGGATCTGTGAGAGACATTCAGTTATCTGTTTTGAACTTCACTTAATTTGCAGTCTCTGATTTGTAAAGATTTTTCCAGTGAAAACAAGCAGTGATAGGGAAACTTAAAAATGAATTTTTAGAAAATGATTATTTTTTCCAGAAATAAGTTGGAAAATCATTGATAAATAAAAAGCAGTTGGTTATCCTCTTCAAGATTATCTGGTAGGGATTTAGTAATAATTTTTATCTTGTTCATCATCTAAGAAATATCCACAAGAAGTAGAAGATGTATTTGTGATTTGGATATGTAGATCTCAGATCTATTAGAATGTCATAATCTAAATTCATTATTAAACATAATTTAGTGCTTTTTCAGCAATAATTGAAGGCTAATTTATCCTTTCTTCATTCTTTTGTTTTTAATATCTATGGAGAAATCAATTCTAACTTTCAAAGTTAGGTAGGTATTTTAGTAATGTTACTTCAGTTTAACTGCTTGAGTAACAGGGAGAAATGTCAAAAAAAGATAAATTTAGTGCAGGAGCTTTCGCTGGAAGCTGTAACTGCAGGTTAGAATTATCCATGCTATGCAGAATTTCCTGCAACACTTCTCCTTAGGGCCACAATGCATTACAGCAGACGTATAATGAAGCTGCTATAAAATCTCTGGTAATTAAGGGGGATTTGACAGTAATTGCAACAGTGAATCAACTTAATTATTACCTGCTTCAAAGAGAGCTAACCTGATGTTATAATCTAACCTTTTCTACTTTTAAAATGGGAGATTAAACAAGTATATGTAGCATTTAAGAATTAAATCTGTTGAGATAGAATTGTATTAATATACTTCTAATATATACTTTATGCACATGTACACATCAGCTTCTCAAGAACTAGCACCCAGCTCTCTGTGATACATTAAAGTTATTTGGTATGCTCTGGAAATTAAACCAAAGGCACATCTCTTATTCAAGTCAGCTTCTCCCTAAGCCACAAACAGACCTGGGTTGTGGTTAACCTGACTTCCACAAAATAAAAAATGCTTTCGTATATTAGCACATAAAGCAAAGAAACACCAAAATTATTATCATTGCTTACATATAGGTAGACCATCTCAGAGAATCTTAAAATCTCATCAGAGCTGCAAATAAAGCCAGGTGTGGTGGCATATGCCTATAAGCCCAGATACTTGGAACTCAGAAAGCTGAGGCAGGAGGATTGCTTGAGTCCAAGAGTTCAAGAATGTAATGAGCTATGATCACACCACTGCATTCCAGTTTGGGCGACAGAGTGAGACCCTGTCTCTAACTGATCTGCAGGTAAAGATTTAGAATTGTTGAGAGCTCTTATCTAACTTGGTATATCCAACTTGGCACAAGGATGGAGATACCCGCTTCAGCCTAAGTTATGTCGAGGGTAACACTTTTTATTAACGATCTCCTCTCACTTCCTATTGCCTGCTATCTTCCCCCAAGAATGGGAGTGGAGAGAGATAAAAGTAGTGGTTTTGATATGAATTCATGTCATACACCATGTATTACCAGGTAGCTACTAAATGTAATCAATACCAGGTTCTGCATTTATGATTTGGCTCCCTCTCTGGCAGATTTCCCCAACTCTCTTTTCTGCTTTTAAGCCTTATCATACTTGTGTCTTCATTGGTTTTAGCTTTACTACTACTTTCAGTGGCAAGAACCACAATTACTTTTGCATCAACCGAATAGCTCCTTAACTCTCCAATTAAAGCAAGATTGGTCCACAGTAGTTTTGTTTTGGAATTGAATCTTTTGGTTTGGTTTTGTGTGTGCATATGTAGAGACCTAATGAAGTGACCCAATTCACAGAAGGTGATTGATTAGGCATAGGATTGGTACAGTTTGGGGATGGAACGATCTCATCCTCAACCAATGTTTTCCACACTAAAAGTATGTTCACATGAACGTGAACCAGAATTGAGTCTTCATCTGAGGCAGCAATAGGTTAGCTTCCCAGGACCCTTGGGCAGCCTTTGATCATTAATCTTACAAGATTTTGTCTTCTGGTGTATTGCAAATTCAGCCTGGAATTCCTGAAGGAAGATTGAGAGCACAAGTTATATACCTTGTTCTCTAATGTTTTCTTGCCACTAATCAAACTCTCAATGTAGGAGGCAAATAGGGACAGTCAATAATTGACTCATGAATAGGGAAATTAAACAATGTGAATTACAATTTTGATTTGCTCACTGGACTGACCTGGGGCAAATTGTCCAGAACCTCTTTCTGTTTTATTCTTTTTTTTTGAGACGGAGTTTCGCTCTTGTTACCGAGGCTGGAGTGCAATGGCGCGATCTCGGCTCACCGCAACCTCCGCCTCCTGGGTTCAGGCAATTCTCCTGCCTCAGCCTCCTGAGTAGCTGGGATTACAGGCACGCGCCACCGTGCCCAGCTAATTTTTTGTTTAGTAGAGATGTGTTTTATTCTTATGCTAGACTGAAACACACTACTCCACAGGGATCTTCTAAAATCTGATCCTCTTTTTGGTCTGTTAGAACATTTTCATAAAGCAGGGCATCAAAGTAGCATCCTTAACAGGTTAACACAACTTCCAAAGGTGCCCATTTTATGATCAAGGATTCTCCTATTCCATGTGAGGCACGGTTGTCTTTAATTCGTGCTCATAACTTATAATTTACTAGGGATCAGTTACCTACATAGTGGTTATGCCTGATTGTTTTGTCTTTCGGATGATTCATTCCTTGTAAATAATGAACAGAGAAAGTTAAAAGGTATGAAGCTCAAACCAAATGATTTTTACTTGATAATCAATGTAATGAGGCTATGGGAAGAAGGTGGATTACTCACTATTCTAGGAACTTTATATGCATTATTTCATTTTCATACCAGAAACAAATCTGTGCATTATAGAGAAGAAACTTGAGACTTAGATTAAGAAAATTGCCCAAGGATATCCAGTTTATAAATGATACGTTCAGGATTCAATCCTAGATCTATTTGATTCCATAAGTGGTTGAAACTACCAAATTTTGGATTTGTTTGTGGAATTAATGAACCACATTGCTTCTTTCTGAGATATCACAGGTAGAAATGTACAGGTGAATATATCCAGGGTTTCACTGAAGACCTCCCTGAAATACAGTGTATTTTTAATGTCAGCATTTTCAATGTCAGACATACTTAAGGACCAATAAGTTTTGAAACTATTACCTTACAGGTTATTGCTCCCTTTCAGTTCCTCTCAGGTCTTTTCCACAAGCAAAACATGTACTGACTTCTTATGAACTTTTGAAAAATGGGTATCTATTTAGAGATCTGCATGGTAAAGACAAATTGTCATACTTCTTTGTTCTTATAGAATGATGGAGTAAAAAAAAGTTAGGATTATGCTTTCTGGCTTTCTGAGAGAAAGTTAATTATACAACCATCTCAATTATTCAAGGACAGAATATTAGATTAAGGATATATTCATTCTTGCCTTGGGCAATAGAAAAGGATTTTTTCAGTTGGCACTAAGGTGGTCATAATAAGGGATTAAGAGAGAGTTGGGATCACCTCAAAAAATGACTTGTCTTTGAAAGATGCCAAAGTTTTAAAGAACTTTAAAGATTGTCTAGTTCATTGACTTTTTACAGATAAGGAAATAGATGAGGCCCAAAAGGATAAAATTACTTGCCCAAGTTACACAGCTACCTATGACAGAGGTGTTATTAGAATCTGGCTTATTTTATCTGAGAAAATTTATCTCAAAGAGTTTGTTTGGCAACTTTAATATAAATAGCAGAACATCTACTGACACATTTTTAAAAATCTAATCTTATTTAAGTAAATTGGGTTGTTCAGTTGATATTCCAGACTACAAGTTCTGAAAAGGGATAGAATTCTTATTACAGAAACTGATTCCTTTGTTTTCCAATTACAGCATCGATGTAGATTTGGGATATTGAGTAAAGTTTAAAAGAAAATGTAAATAGCAGCAGGAATCAGTCCGAGCATCTTTTCAACAATATTTCAACCCCTGCCTCCAACTTGTAACTTGGCTTTTTGTTTTAGTGTTATTGGGTCACTTCTGCAAGAAGCATAGGAAACTAGGTGATTGCCAGTTGTCATAACTTGAAAAGGAGGGTAGGATATGAAAAGAAAAGGAATGGAGATTTTTATTATAAAATCTCTATTTCAGTTATCTATTGCTGTGTAATAAATTAATGTCTTAGCCTAATAAGGACATGTTATTCCTAATGATTCTGTGGTTGATTGTGTTCAGCTGTGAGGTTCTTCTGCTCCACATGGTGAAGCTGCAGTCACTCATCTAGCTGATTTCAGCTGAGAGTTGGCCTGGAGTTTAAACATAGGGGATGGTCTCTCATTTTTCAAGACTACTCTACAAGTGACTTCTTACCATTTGGCAATCTAACCCAAATTTTTCTACAGCATGGCAGCTGGCTCTGAAAAATGCAAATGCAATAGCTTCCAGGACTTGTTAAGACTTGGGCTAGGATCTGGCACAGTGGCACTTCTGCCACATTCTACTGAGCAAAACAAACCCAGCTCAGATTCAAGTGTAAGGGAAATAGATTCCATTTGTTGATGGGAGAAATGGTAAATAATTTTTTGGGCCATCTTTAATCTATCACTTTTCCATATTTTTAGGATCTTGGTTTTTATTTCTCAACCAATCTTTTATCTAAACTTTCTTAACACTTCAATATCCACATCAAATATTTAACAAATGCCAGTATTTCCTTAGTCCAAGCAGTAACCCATTTCTTTCCTCAGTTCCTCTCAAAACAAAGAAATTCACAGACATACATGACTTAGGAAAACAGTAATATTATGCCTTCATGAAATCCTCGATTTCAGATACGACAAGAAGATTCCTAATTATGTTTTGGAGCTGAGGTAGATTTCCAGTCCCTTTTATGTTTTAAGGGTATAAAAACAGCCTCAAGTCCTAGGAAATTTAAATTCTGGAATAAAAAGAAGTATGAACATGTGAGAGTGAGCCAGAGAGAGAATTTTGGCTGGAAATTTAGACGAATAATTTGGTCCAGGAAGAAGACCCTATCCATTTTCCCTTGGCTGCTTAATTCTAATTTCTCTAATAGAGTCTGAATTTAGAGAATCATCTTCTCTGACCAGGTACCCCTCTGCCAAAACAACAGAAAGTGCCAAACTGCCTCAGCCATGATGGCCAATTTGACATGGAAACATTGTAAAAATAGCAATGAGGGATCAGCTTTGCTTCCCCATAACTTTGTTTTTTATATAATTATGTAAGATCTACATACAGGCACCCATGTCTGCTTTTCTGCTGCAAATGTAGTCATTACAGAACCAGCCAGGCCCACTTACTGAAGCATTTAGACGATGGTGGGTATCGGTGTTATGGAGTGGATTACACTGTAAAGACAGCAATGTGATTTTGAATCCCCCTTTCCCTGTAGGCACCAGCAGAATCACCAAGAGGCAGCCTATTCCCCCTCAAATGAGATATAGCAGTTTATCATGTCAGACTACGCCACAGAGGGTTAAGGCTATACGGCTTCTGGCTGTCAGGACCAGGATTTCATCTTGGGTCCCCTCAGGCCATATGGAGGAAGCCTCAAAAATTCATTCTGCTTTTTCCATTGTCTGCTATCCTTTCTCCATTCCCATCGCAGTGTCCTCTTTTGACCAGCCTTATAGCCTAAATCCAAATCATGTGTGTGACATAAGCTTCGTAAGATTTTCCTTCTATTCATTAAGAGAAGCCTCTCCATTGTATCTAAATAAAGTTAGTATACACAAATATGAGATAATGCATTTTTATTTTACTTTATAAATTTTAATATATCTCTACAAACTTAAGGAACGACAGTTCCTTTAGAACCTTTAGAACAATTCTGTGGAAATAATTTGAAATTATTTCTGCTGACTAGAGACAATCTACAGAGGCAGGATCATGAGAGGAAAAATATACATATGTAATTCTTTTGTGAAGCTACAATATTAAGATTCTGTTCACGGCTTCTATTAGAGTTCATCACGACCTATTTCAGATTTTGCACACCGTAATTGTTTCATTGTGAAAATCTTTTGTGTCTATTTTCTGAATTGCTATGTTGTCTATAAATATTTAGTGATAATTCATGATTGGGTTGTATTTACCCCTGTAGTTATGTATTACAAATGAAATGACAGCATCTGCTGAAATTAAAAGTGGCCACATTTTCACTGGAGCTTAATTAAATGCCAAAATTTATCTACATTAACAACAAAGTAGTGAAATTTATTGATCAATTCACATGATGTAAGTTGACAAATGGCTTAAGCAATTTCCATAATTTTCTACACGTGTTAAAATTTGTAATGAAAAAGAACACTATATTAACATTAAATGAGAGCTGAAAGGGAGGTTTTGTGCTGGGGCCAGTGCCCTGGAGCAGTGTACTTTGTTTCCCGGGCCCTGTCCAGGCTTGCTGTTTGAGCTGCGTACAGATGGGTCTCTGACAGTCCTACAGCTGTTCTCCTAATTGTCCATTAAGTGTTCTATTGATTCTCTGATTCAAAGTACATGTCTTTCAGCTCAAGCTATCGTGTGAAGTGGCAGACACATTCCTTGTAGAATGACAGAGCTGCTTGAAACCTAAAAATGTGGTCTGCCAGTTTCAATTGAGGATTCTGCTTTCAAAGGAGAAGGCTTGGTTAAAGGCGCTATGTAATAGCTGGTTAGGTTATATTTTCTAAACTTTTAGCATCAATCAATTAAAGCAGCAGCAGCATGGAGAGTTTTAATTCCTGGTTAAGCATGTACAGATTGCACCTGGCCAATACAGGGCAGGGCGAGGGAATCAGGACTGGTAATAGAAGATCAGCCTCCTTTAGCTGTATGCAGATGTTTTCCCCTCTGCATCTGACATGTGCAAAGTCATTTTCATTTGACTTCCAAGTTCACTTTTTGCATTTTTTAAAAAATTGAGATCATCTGCAATTCTAGATTATGCCAGTCAGAAGCCTGTTTAAAATCATCTCTCTTTAATCTGGAAAGTGAAAGATAAGATGCGTATCTCTTGCGAGGACCATAAATCTTCAGAGAAACAAATAACCATAGATAAAACTGTAAAAGTTATTTAGTACTACACTGGAAGAGGTTTATTAACCTAAAATTTCCAGTCCATTGTGTCATGATTTGGTTAGCACTCTGTATCTCATTTTGTGCAACTGTACCTCAAGCAAAGATCTGATCTCTTCAGAGTTTGAACTTTATCAACTGTGTAGTTCTGTCATAGTCTAGGTTCAAGGAATAAAACAAAAGCCGCTATCCAAAAAAACGTCCACAACTATGGTTTGGGTTGCCCCCGATAGTATGTACTTTCTTTTCTTAATAAAATGACACATCCTAATGCTTTTACTGTCTAGATTTAGCTCCTAATTACTCTGTAATATATTTCAATAGACAACAGTCTTATTATCTAGTAATCTTTCATCTATAAATGAAATGAACAAATAATGTTAGTTGTCTCCTGTGTATCAGTAACTTAATTAGGAGCCACCCCAATGGCCTTCATCACAGTTGAGGTTCTCTGGTATGATTTTAGCTTACATAAGTTTGTAGATTCGTCAAGATTTTCAAAGGGAAAAAGACTATCAAAAAAAGACTGTATTTAAATCTGTTTTATGTATTAAATACACATATTTCAATGTGTAAACATGAGAAATATATATTAAAGAAAATCACTTTAAGGGAAGGATCAATTAAAAACTGTTTCTCACAATTAGCTGTTCATTTTTTTTTAATGTCACCTTTGTATCTTTGGACAATAGCTTCTTTGGAAGAATACTGTCTTCTCTTTTCCTCTCATTATTGTTGGTTAAGGAGCATGGCCACTAAACTAGTGTTCCTTTTGTCAAAAAGCAAATGATTTGTATCCTGATGCTCTGTCTGAAGCCTGGCTCTTTTTATTCTGGCCCTCCCAGTCTAAGAGCCTCCATGCTGTAGCATCCTAAGTAGGAAGTGAGTTGCCTGCTGTAAGAGTTGATTAAATAGGGAGGCAATATATGTACTTTTAATGTGATGTATTTAGGATTTGGAAGCATCAGAAATTAAATAATTTATTTGCTTTTAAAATATTTGTTTTGGAATTACAGTATATGTGAATGAATACAATATGTGATATGTATTACAGAATCTAATCTGAATTTAGGGATTTATGTGTTTTCAGAATGTGGAAGCTTCAACCAAAATGTCTTCTTACCGAAGGATGATACATCTTCCCTATCTGCTTTTTCTTGGAAAACAAGTGAAAAATCTATTTCTAACATAGTAATATAGTATATATTGATAGCTGCAAAACATTATGTGAATCTACTTAGATGCCAGCACTTTCAATTACACTGTTAGCCAGTTTTTAAAAAAGATTTTTAGAAGCTTTCAACTGTAGACTTTTGTCTTGTTGAATGAACTTCAGCTACACTAAATTTTAAGTAAATTTGTGATGACTGAGCAATATACATTGGCTGAGCTAGAATCCAATAACCCACAGGACAAATTAATTTTCAACAAAAAGGGCAGAAACCTCAAGTGCCATGAGTATATGGAGTCTCATTCTATCTCTCTGGAGCCATTTTTGCAAATCACTACAGCTATTCATAATCTAAATCAGTCTCCTTCAGCGGCAGAAAGATCTTTTTTCATGACAAAACAGAAGATGACATTCATTAGTGCCTAACTTGCATAAGCTACCTTAAATTTATTGGTGCTCTTCTACTTATCTGGGTAAGAATTCCTTTGTCTACAGCTATAGGAAAATTCCAGTTGTACTACTTAAAAATATAAATTGTCACTTTTATCAGAACTTTTGGCAGTTTACTTTATTTTAGAAGTAAAACTGGTGGTTAAGGTTTTAAGACTTCCAATGGGCGTTGTTTCAATCACATTTAATAGGTGCCTAGGATAGTAATAGGATTATGTATAAGCTTCTGTGCTGAAAAAAATTCACATTTTTATCCGTGTACTGCTGGGGAGGTTTGTCAAGGAATCAACCTTTGCAGTGGTGGCTGTGCCTATGTGCATTGTATTACCTGCTAGGCGTGGGCAGACTTAACATCATCCAGCTGGTTTGCTCATCATATTCAAGGGCTATGTATGATTTGAAAAAGGGGGGCGAGATACTACAAGACATCATTTTGAAATGTCCCATAAGCTGTAATAAACCTTTTTACCAGTGAGTGGGAAACTTAGTTTTATATTATGTCCATAACCTTCTGATTAGACTTCTTCTTTTGTTAGTCAAAATTTATTTCCAGTTTATAGGAACCAGCCTTGGATCTATCTGGAAAAATTAAGTTGTTATGGTATTCAGTAAGACCATGATTTTTGTTTTCTGTTCCCTCTTACCTCTACCATGCTGGTTAAAAAAAATGTGGGAAAACTGAGTGTACATACAGTTTGCAATGACAGTTTTGTCTGTCTTCTGACAATCAGACCCTTGGCCTGGTGGGATAGTGAGGAGTATTACCTAGCAAGAGTTATTTTGGTAGGGTGAGATGGCAATGTGGTGCATCTACGTAGAGGAGAAGGAGAGGGAAGAGAATGTGGGTATGACCTTAATAGGACCTGACTTGGCTAGGGGTTGAAAAGAGCCTGAGATAGCAATGAAGATCTGTTTTTCAGGGCTTAAAACATAATTTCTGAGTATTTGGGGTGATGGTATTGTATGATAGCCAAATCCTAAACAAATCTTTCACTAACACTCCTTTCTTCTGTGACTACATAGCATCTCTAACGTCTGAATTCACATTTCTATCTGTTGCTAGTCATCATTTATCATAGACGGTGACATTCAGGCAAGCCTTGGATATGACCTGGAGTGAAGGGAGAATTGAATAATACAAGTGGTGTGGCTCACTACTTGGAAGAAGTCTTATGCTTTAAAAAAATGTATCCTATGTTCACAAGACAGAGTTTTTCTGTAAACCTGACTGGTTCATGTTAACAAATGCATTTGCAACCCCGGTCTCAGTCATTGTGATCTAACCAATTGAGCTAATTAGGCTAGTCACATGTTATTAAATACTCATCCATAAAATCACCACAAAAATGGAATTTTAAAGTCAATCAATACCTTTTTTTTGGTCGTGGAAGATTATGTCAAGGAGCAAGAACAGAAATAGAGCTCCAGCATAATCATAGGTTAAAAGCAATATGCTAGGGTCTTCTCTGCCATGGAGTCAGATTCCCATAAGAGATCTCTCTCCTGTTTTTCTATTTTCCAAGGCAGAGTGTGCTCCAGATCTCCACTTCCAGGGTTCTGATACGACCCCTGCCACTTTCTTGCTGTGTGACCTTGTGCAAGTTATCTAATCTTCCTGTGCCTCAAGTTTTATTTCTGGTGAATTACAGTGATACCTGTCATATAGCATTGGTAGGGGTCTTGAATGAGTCAATACTGTTGGTGTCAACCTACTGCTCTTGTGCCAGGTTGTTATATGCAATGATCAATTCATAGTTTTCTTTTTATTTGCCTCATTAGCACTATTCAAGACAGTTACCACTCTTCTTTCTTGAAACACTCTTCTCTTGGCTTGCAAAATACTCTGCTGCTCTGGTTTTTCTCTTGTTTCAGAGTTCCTCCTCAATATCTCCTCATCTCTCCAATCTGTCAATATTGGAGTGCCCTGGAGGTTAGTCCTTAGTCTCTTTTCTTTTCTTTTGAGCCTTGTTGATGTCCTCCAGGTTCATGACTTTAAATATCATCTATATGGCTGCTGTTTCCAAACGGATAACTCCAGCTTGGATCTCTCCCCTTAACTGGCTGCTTGACCTCTCTAGTTGGCTATCTGGTAGGCATCTGAAATTTAACACAATCAAAGCTTAAGTCCTGATTGCACCCTCCTTTCCCCAAAATTCTAAACAAAGCTTTCACTAACAGTTCTTTTTTGCAGTCTTCTATTTCAATGAATGGCAAGGCTGTCCATTCAGGTGTTCAGGCCAGAAACCTTGGAGTCATCCTTGATTTCCCTCTCTCATTTTCACTCCTTGTGTCAATTCTATAGCAATAGACCTGTAGTGAAAATTGCCAGCACTCTCCCTCCCATCTAGAAGTTTCTGTCTTCATTCTTTGCTTTACATTTCTTCATAGCACTTATCACCATCTGGAAATCTGTGTTTTATTTGTTTGCTTATTAATTGTGTTTTCCCTTACAAAAGGTAAATGTCTAGAGAGCAGGGCTTTCTGTATATTTTGCTTACTGTTGAATCCTAGCATCTAGGGGTTCCTAGCACATAATGAACACTTAATGAATGCAAACCACTATTTTATCCCAATTATAAAGTTGCATTGTGCATAATATAGGATAACTCCATGTAAAGAGGCTCCTTATGCATATTAATAACCCTATAATTCTATATAGTAAAACTCTTTTATGATTTTACTATAGCCTCAAACTATCCCTTTTGGATTACCCCAGTACTTCACCATGCTTTGTATGTAGTATATCCTCAAATGTTTGGTGAATAAGCGTCTCAGTTTTTGACTTGAGAATTTCCTTTTTGGAAAATCAAGACTAATGGCTCAATAGTTTTTGTGACTAACTTCCTGCTTAAAGCTGTTCAAGACAAAAGCAAAAATGACAGCAGGAATTTATGGGTTAAAATTTCCCCTTCTGGCGGCATGCACTTTATGAGGCCAAGGTGAGGAGATCGCTTTGAGCTCAGGACTTTAAGACCAGGCTGGGCCACATGGTGAAACCCCATCTCTACTAAAAATATTCTAAAAATTAGCTGAGTGCAGTCCCAGCTACTTGGGAGGCTGAGGTGGGAGAATCACTTGAGTCTGGGGCTCAAGGCTGCAGTGAGCTGAGATCATGCCACTGCACTCCAGCCTGGGCAACCAGAGTGAGACTGCCTCAAAAAAAAAAAAAAATTCCCTTTCTTCCATTTGTCTTTGATCTTAGCTCTGGGTTCCCTTTATTTAACTTAAAATTACTAAGCAATTTCAGGTGTTTTAATTTTGTTTTCTACCATAGAATCCTTTTGTCATATCAAATCAACAAATACTTGACAGCTCTACTGTGTGCTAAGCACTAGGGCTAGGGATCTGTAGAGGAATATGACTTGGCTCTTACCTTAGAGGAGCCCAAGAAGGTGGAGAAGGCAGGAGTGCAAATAATTACATTTCTTTTTTTTTTTCCTTAGAGATGAGGTCTTGCTGTGTTGCCCAGGCTGGAGTGTAGTGGCTAGCTACAGGCACAGTCACAGTGCCCTGCAACCTCCAATTGCTGGGCTCAAGTGTACCTCCTGCCTCAGCCTCTCAAGTAGCAGGGACTACAGGTGTATGCCACCACACCCAGTTTACATTTTAATATGGTGTAGTAAATGCTATAACGGAACTGTGTAGAAAGGTACAGAGGTAGCATTGGAGGAAATGATTAACTCTAAAGGTGGCATGGGTTGGGGAGGAAGTGAAAAGAAAGCTTCACCGAAGGTTATGCCCAAGCAAACTGATTATAAAAGGAAACATATAAATAGGAGTTTTTCCAGTACATGATGTGGGTTCTGGAGAGGGTGAAGGCATTTCAGACAGAGGGAACAGAATATGCAAAGACACAAAGATGCATAATAGCATACTGTGTATAGAAAATCACAAATAATTTGGTATTGTTGAAGCACAACGTGTGTGCGTGTGTAAGGGGTTGGTGCTATGTATGGGAAGTCACAGAATATGAGGCTGCAGGGTTTTCCATGCAGCATTAAGAGCTGTTTCTATTTTATGCAGTGGGAGCTATTTAAGAAAAGGAGCATGGGTCTGTAATATTTGTGCTTTTTGAAAATTACTCTGCCTGCTCTATTGAGGATGTATTGATGAAGATAAGAGTGGAGGGATGGAGTTTACTTGGGAGGGTATTGAAAGAGTTCCTGGGTAAGAGGATGATGATGGTAGAACCCTCTACCTTTGAACAAGCTCTATTAGAAAATGTTACTTTATAACAAGTCAAAATTGGTATTCTGCCATTTGTTCTGGTATATCCCATAAGGCCTTACAAATGTGATTCTTTTTCATGAAGTCTTACTCAGGAATTAGAAATGACTTTTGTGTTTCCCGAAGTTTACTAATTTCTTGTTGCTCCTTGTGAGACGTAGTTCCAGACCCCTTACCACCGTGGTCATGATCCTTGGACATGCATGGAATATCAGTGTTACTCTTAAGATACAGCCTCAACTATCTATTGTAACACTGTGCACATGATCCGGCCACAAAAATCCAGTGATCCTAATAAGCTTTTTCATCAGTGCAACCTCAGGTGTTTAGTTGTTTTTTAGCAGCCAAATCATTGTCATGTGCTGAATGTCTGGTCACCAAAACCCCAAGCTTTCTTATCCTGTCGATCCCATCCAGTTCAATTGATATTTACAATCTAGGCGTAGGACTTTACATATATTTCTGTTAAATTCATCTTCTTGGCTTTGTAGACCCAGAGTTTTTTTGTTATGAAAATTTAAAACTGATCCAAGATTCAAAATATTATATTAGCCATGCCTTTAGATTTGTGTCATCTGCAGTTAGATAAGCTTTCTTTCTTGATGGTTACCTCTAGTTGAATCCTTTGTCTTTTTTTTTTTTTTGAGCTGGATTCTCACTCTGTCACCCAGGCTGAGTGCAATGGGGCAATCTCTGTTCACTGCAACCTCTTCCTCCCAGGTTCAAGAGGGTAGCTGGGATTATAGGCATGCACCACCATGGGCCCAGCTAATTTCTGTATTTTTAGTAGAGATTGGTTTTGTCATGTTGGCCAGACTGGTCTCGAATTCCTGACCTCAGGTAATCTGCCTGCCTTGGTCTTCCAAAGTGTTGGGATTACAGATGTGAGCCACCACACCCGGCCTAGTTGCATCATTTTTTTTTTTTCTTTTGAGACAAGGTCTGGTTCTATCACCAGGTTGGAGTACAATGGTATGGTCTTGTCTCACTACAAGCTCTGCCTCCTGGGGTCAAGCCATCATCCTACCTCAGCTTCCCAAGTAGCTAGGACTACTGGCATGTACAACTGCGCCTGTCTAATATATATATATATATATATATATATATATATTTTTTTTTTTTTTTTTTGGGTAGAGATGGAGTTTTGCCATGTTGCCCAGGCTGATCTTGAACTTGTGAACTTAAGCAAACCACACACCTTGGCCTCCCAAAGTGCTGGGATTACAGGTGTGAGCTACCGTGCCAGGCCCTGCATTCTTTCTTAACATTCATCTGTTTATACTCCTTTTTTGTCTTGAATTTTCCTAATTTCAGGGTAGCTCAGGAACTTTAATGATGGTTTGTTCTGCTGCTGAAGCTGACATGACTCCACACTCCATTGCCCCTCAACCTCTGTTGCTTTGGCCCCTGTCCTGCTGTCACTCTTGCAGATACGGACATGTGCATATGGATATATCTTTGGGCTTTGGCACTCTGCTTATTTCCATGTTGTTGCTGATGCTGTCATCATTCATTTTACCTTCTGGTTATCCTAGTATTTCCTCTGCTCCAGCAGGCCCTCCACTCACATGGAGGAAGCCTCCACAGGAAGAATAAAGCTGTGTGTGTGTGTGTTTAAAAATTCATCAGTGTTATTAACCTTATTTATTTCACTCCACCTTTAGGCTTTCTATAGGCTCCCTAACTTTCCATAGGATTCCTTAAAGTCTTGGCCAAAAGACAATATTACTTGTAAGTAACAGTTATAAACTCTGTTGGAGTGTTGGCATATAGTTGGTACTCAGTGTCCAGAATATAGTACCCCAAATTGTCACTTCCCACCAGCCTTCCACCAATGTCCCTGGCTTGAACTGGTAACCATCTACTACCTTAAGACAAATTCCCCTCTTCCTCTATTCTCTCCTTTCAGAGCATGAGGAGTTGAAGAATAAACCTTGTCCCCTATCCTTGGCCAAGAGTCTTTGTCCTAGAAGTGAAAAATCAGTTCCAACCTTTAGGGTTTCTTTTCAGACTATTGGCTCTTCACACAAACAGAATTTGCACTGGGGGCTCTGATATGCATGAATTCAGAAACGGGTTCCCGGAATGCTCTCTGTTCCCATCTGTGACACTCATTGCATCTCTTTGATTTAATGTGTGTGCTTCATTCATCCTAAGAGACTTGCATTTGCTTTTTCCATTCAGATCTGACTATAGAAACCTTTTTTCACCTTAGCAGTTCTGACTTAATCTTCCTTAGCATAGCTTCCCTTCTCTATAACAAGAAAATAATAATACTCTTTTCCCTCTTCAAAGGGTTTTTCAGTGGTTCAAATGAAATACTGTAGGTATAATCATTTTACAAACTCTAAGGATCCGTGTAGGTATTATTATTTACTGGAATCATCCATGATCCAACTTAGCTCTAAGGATCTGACTCGGGCTGCTGGAAAATGTGTGATCAGTGGGAGGAAGGTTAGTCTGTTGGGGGCTACAGGGCTCTCATAGGGTCAGAATCACCAGATGTTATAGTAGGATGGGGCCTAAGAGATCACTTGGTCTAACCCCTTCATTTTGCCAGTGAAAAATCAGGCCAGGGAGGAGCAGTGGACTTGCCTTATTCATCACTCGATATTTGCTTGGGTCAGAGATCTGCAGTAGAAGTCACAATTCCAAAGCTGGAGGAGGAGAGGGGCCAGCGAGCCATCAGAAAACGTGTCCTACCCCTCCCTAGGGCAGGGACACCACCAGCCTTTCTTCAGGGTGGATTATTTTTTATCCTTTTTCCTTGCCTTGACAGAAATGTCAGGCTTCCTCTGGTTCACAAGCTTCTCAAAGACTCACCTGTTTCCTTTTATCGAATAGGATTTCCCGAGCAAACACAACTGTGTTGTTTGTCTCTCAGTAGCTCTGCTGTACAGGGAATGAGGGCTCCACTCTTGATCAGCCCAGGGACTCCAGTGCCAAGCCTCTGATATATAGTTCAGGGACTTCAGGGCATCCGAGTTGTAACAAGAACAAGATGAGCTTGTGGCCTCGGGCTTCTAACCTGCTCCTCAACCCACACTTCAAAGAAAGTTATTACACAAGAGTTAGACTAAATCAAACCAAACTGCAATGTTTGCGTACTGTGGCCCATTTTCAGATCTCATTGTATCTCACCACCAATCCCTCAGAAACCCAGTTGGGAGCAGAACAAAACGACCCAATGATAATTTAGTTGTAGGTCTTTAAAAATGAGTCCAACTGATTTATTTTGAAATTTCAGTTAAGCACGATGTCAAGAAAATCTCTCTGGCTATTTATCATCTTTTTTCCCTCTTAGCATAGTCCAAGTAGGCAGAATAAAATTAGAAACTGGCTATTCATATGCTTCCCAGTTTTTGGTGTAGGCTGATACTAGACGATTAGAATGTGGAGATGTTTTGCTGATAATTTTTTGCCAAAAAAATACCCATCATAGCAAGGGAGGCCTTTATTATGCCATTTACTTTCTTTATTGGGAATGCTATACAGCTGCTGTAGGAAGAAGAGGTGTAACAGATGATCTAAAGATATATATTTCACTTCAGTTAGGCCTATCATTCGCATTTCTCGAAAACACCACAACCTGAAAGCGTGAAAAGTTGGATTTTTTTTCTTTGTAACTTTGAACAGTAGATACAAGATCTGTCAAGTTTTTGAATCATGAAAGAAATTAAAGCTTATGTTCATTGTTGTTAAGTATATTTTGCAGGATGGTTTTGAAAACTTTGATAAATATGGAAAGTCTAGTTTAATCCAGTAAACAAACCATTACTAGATTGTACATGCATTTCTTATGTATGGCAGTGAAGCTTTTAGAAAATCCTTTAGTTCCAATCATGAAGCATTACAATGTCTCAGAATCATTCAGGGTTAAAACTGGGAGAGGTCACCACTGTATGAAGAAGCAAACTGAGATCACATGGACAGGTGATTTCACTCAAGGTCACAAAGCCAGCTACTCAAGCCCCAGCTAGAATTCCGGTTAGGTTTGTTCTGTTTACATCCCATATATGGCTCTTCTCTTGTCAGATCTAGGATGACAGACACGAAAACCAAAAGCAAAGAATTTTGCGTGAGTGGAGACAAAAGTTAACGGTTTCATGCAAAACCCAAAGGCCATTAAGAGAAAAAATAGTCAAAACAAGCAACCAGCCTTTAAAAGGGGAAGGAGAGGCTGCCAAGGCCAGGGAAGTTAGTATGGATCTGTGTTGAAGATAATTGGAGAGTAGGCTCTTTTGGCTTCTATGGACTGTACACGTCTATGGGTCAGGCACAGAATATTTTCATGGATACTTATTAAATATTTCTACTTACTGCTCCAGTGCTTGTTTCCCATCCTTAGGAATCAGAGTGAAGCTTCGAATTGCTGTGCTTTGGAAAAATTAAAGACTGAGATGCCACTAGAGAGCTTCTCCACCTCTGCCATGGTCAGCATCCCACTCTGTTCTGTGGAGGTGCTGCCACCACTTATCTCCTGATGCAGAAAGTCAAGGAGTCTGGCAACTGGTCTTCACTAACGCCCTCTGGGTCCTCAGCGCTGAAAGACACAGAGTATCATATCATCACCATCAGTGGTGAGAACATAACTTGATTCAGAGATTTCAAGAGATATTAGCATCTTGAAATTATTTGCAAATTTTCATGTATATATATGCATATCTTTGAGGAGAAAGTCAAAGGACTATCAGATTATTAGAGGAGTCCATGATTCAGAAGAGGTTAAGATGAACTGATCCAGTTGGAGAGACAAGCTAATTTACAGAATCTGCAAAAAGAGAACGGTGGTATAAAATACACTTGTAAGATCAAGGTGGGTGAGTGTGGTCAGGGACTGCTTCCAGGATGAGACAGGATTTTTAGGTGTGTCTTCAAGGGTAGAAGATGTCTGGATAGGTAGACAAGAGAGGGCAAGGGTGCCTGACTGGAAATACACAGTGGATTGGAAACTAAAATTAATTTAACAGAATATCTATTCAACGCCTTTCTACATGTGATCTCATTAAATCTTCACAACAAGCCAGGGAAGCGGGGATTATCATCTCTATGTTACAGGTTAAAAAAAAGATTGAGGGAGGGTAAGAAAGTTGTGCACAGTTAGGAAGTTTGCAAAGCCAGGTTTTGAACCCAGGTCTTTTGACCTCAAAACCTTGTTTCCCGCCCCCCCATCCCACCCCACTGCTCTGCAATAGCTAGAGCATAAACAGTAATGACAAATGAATGAGCATGGCACATATGGATAAGGGAAGAAATATGCATGACTGGAGGAAGGGGTTCCTGTTGAGGAGCAGGGCTTATATGGTAATAGATCCTATCAGGTGAGGCTTTACTGAACACTTACTATGCACCAGTCATGACGCTACTCTTTATCTCATTTAATCCTCAAAGAACTCTATGAGGGGATACCATTATCATCCTCATTTTGCGCTTGGGGCGCCTGAGGTGATAAGTAATCTGTCTAGTCTCACTCTGACAATGGGGTGCTGAACAAGAAGGAGTTGAAATTAGAATCGAATCCATTCACCACCAGAGACAACACTCTTGAATTATATTAGAAAGTTAACCTTGTGTAAGTGTTTGTGATGTGCCAGGCCTCCTCTGCTGAGCGCTGCATACACATCATCCATTTAATCCTCACAGAAACCCTGTGGAGAAGACGTCATTACTGTTTTCTCTGTTGTATAGAGCAGAAGTGAAGCCCCAGGTGAAATGAAGCTCAGGGAGGCTTAGAAGCTAGTTCAAGGTCACAGGGTTTGGCCGGGCTGGGATCTAACCCAGGTCCTTTGGCTCTGGAACCTGGACTTAGAGCTCTTATGGTACATGATTTACCCAAGCTGGGGACTCGGGCAGTGGAGGCTAACAGACACTTCTAACTGCTCCCTGTGCTTCTGCTAGATTCCTTATCTTCTCCTTGTCGGTTCTTTATCATGCTGCTTAGTGGTTCCCTTAGTACTTCAGATCTTCATATACATTGGACCCAAATCACTACTAAAAGAAAGCATGGAGTGAATGTTTTTCATTACGTTATGAATGGAGGCAATGTGGTTAAGACCTCCTTCATTCATCAAACAGTTACTGAGCCCCTACTTTGGGCTTTTCAGGGTGCTGGGAAGATGGGAGATGAAGATATAAGGAAAAGAAAAAGTACTTACCCTCCAGGATTGCACAGTCTTGTGAAGAGAATGGACACATAAATCTATGATTAAAATGCAGTGTGATAATGAATATGACAGAGGTAGGGACAGAGTAATATCAGAACATAGAGAAGGGGTATCTAACTCAGAATGGAGATGAGGACATTGGTGGGGTTGAGGAAGATGTCTCAAAGAAAGTGACACTTCTGGTAACTGTTTTTGTTTTTAGAGAGGAGGTCTTGCCCTGTTATCCAGGCTAGTGTGAGTGACATGATCACAGCTCACTACAGCCTTGCATTCCTGGGCTTAAGTGATCCTCCTGCCTCAGCCTCCTAAGTAGTTGGGACCACAGGTGTGTGCCATTATGCCTGGCTAATTTTTTTAATAAGTGTTTTTATGTTCCTCAGGCTAGTTTCAAACTCCTGGGGCTCAAACGATCCTCCCGCCTCAGCTTCCTAAGTAGCTGTGATTACAGGTATGAGCTATTATGACTGGCAATTATCTGTTTTCAAGCTCAGGTTTTCTTGTATGACATTTTGAAGTTATTAGTTTAAAATAGGCAGTACAATGTCATTTTCTTTTACACACACACACACACACACACACACACACCACACACACGTTTTTTTTTTTCTTTTTTTGAGATGGAGTTTTGCTCTTGTTGGCCAGGCTGGAGTGCAATGGTGCAATCTTGACTCACCGCAACCTCTGCCTCCCAGGTTCAAGTGATTCTCCGGCCTTAGCCTCCCAAGTAGCTGGGATTACAGGCATGTGCCACCATGCTCAGCTAATTTTGTATTTTTAGCAGAGGCGTGGTTTCTCCATGTTGGTCACGCTGGTCTGGAACTCCCGACCTCAGGCAATCCGCCTGCCTCAGCCTCCCAAAGTACTGGGATTACAGGTGTGAGTCACCGCACCCGGTCACACACAGAGTTTTTATGTCACACTACTTATACTTTCATTGCACAACTGCTTTCTTAAAAAGTCAACACAAAGACAATGATTTATGAAGATAACATTTGCTACATGTAGTGCTTTTGTTGGCTGTATTAGATTTTTTATTCTGAAGGCTTTGAATGCTTCCCTTATTTGACCAAAGCAACATGCTCTGTTGATGAAGCACTGAGTCAAGGTTATCTCTCATTACAGCTCTTTTAAACCAAGGAATATTTTCAAGGTCTTCCTATATTATTACTTTTAGATTAAAAAAAAAACACCTCAGCTTTATTTTGATATATTTACATATAATAAAATTCCGTTTTAGGTATAGTTTCATGAATTTTTGACAAATGTATACAGTTGCATAATTACAATTACAATCAAGAAATAGAATATTTCCAAAACCCGAAAAAGTTCTCTTGTGCCTTTTTGCAGTCACCGGATTCAGTCTTGGTAGCGAGAGCTGCAGTGAGCTCTCTCCTAACCTGTAGTGAGAAGTCAACAGCTGGGGAGAGAAGGACCAATCTAAGGAACTAACACTGATTGAGCACTTTCTAGATGCCTTACCTAAGCAGATACAAAGAGATTTATTCATACCCCTGCCAGCCCCATAAAGGTATTCTCTCCATTCTACAAAAGAGGAAACTAAGGCCCAGAGAATTTAAATAACTTACTCAAGGCCATTGAGCTAGAAATGGTGAAGCCAAGGTTCCAACCCAAGTTATGTTTCCTACATTACCTTCCCACTGCTAACACACAGAGGAAAAGATATAAAGAAACCGGGAAGCCAAACGCTTCAGACTAGATACTGTCTGATTCTATTTATATGAAATTCTAGAAAAGGCAAAACTAGTGACCAAAAGCAGATGATTGGTTACCAGGGGTGGGCGGGAGGGGTTAACTGCAAAAGGGCATGAAGGAATTTTTTTAGGTTATGGAAATATTCTATATCTTGATTATAATGGTCATTATGCAACAGGATAAATTTGCCAAAATGCATCAAACTGTGCACTGAAAGTTGAATTTCATTATATATAAATTATATTACAATAAAGCTGGGCTTAAAAAATTTTTAAATGAAAACAATAAGGAAAGACATTGGAAATATCCCTTAGTGTAGAAGTCACAACAACATTATCACATCATTAAAATGTCACTTTTGTCATCTCGAATAATCAGAGTATAGAAATATTTTTTATTTAACTTGATCCTAAAAGTTTTAAAAATCTGGCAAAAATGAATCAGTGCTTACTATGGTTTTGAAATAAAATCAGTAAACTCTGTTTTCTTACACGAAATGAACAATTCAATATACATATCTCTGAATCTGTTGCAAACGTCTGGTGAATGAGGGTCTGATTAAGCATGATCCAAAAAGAGCTTGCAAGTAGAACTGTTTACTAACATTTCAATTTCTATGCCTCATTTATTAGACTTAGAATAAAAAGGTGAGAGGGCTGTTTGGGATTGTCTTTAACCTTGATGATATTTCCATTGAAGCAGCATAATGGCTCTTAATTGCTTAAGTGAAGAGAACATGTTGACGTGTGCTTCTTTGGGCTAAGAGCTTAGAGCCTAAACCATTATGCTAATTCAAGCATTATATACACCAAAGTATTTATGGGACTGACACAAGTGATGTTGCAGGTAAAGGGCTGTGAAATGGTCTGTAAACAGAGAGAATTGATTTGAGGCCCAAAAGCAGTGCTGTTAAAAGTCACAGCCATTGAACAGCCAACCCTACAATTTCTATCCAGATTGTCAAACTGGGTCAGACAGTGTCAGCAGGGCTGCCATTAGAGATCAGATGGGTGGTTTAATAATATGTAAACCGAGCACATAAACAGGCTTTCTCAAGGCAGAGGTCCGTCCCTGTCTGGCATGTGTGTGTGTGTGTGTGTGTGTGTGCATGTGTACATGCACCATGTTTTCATTATGGAAACTTCACAGTGCTATACTTGGTGAAATGTTAATGTACTGGTTTTTGACAAAAGAAAATCTCCTAGCAGGTATAAGTCAGACTACAATGCAGTGTAAAGACATCCAGGGAGAATGGGAATCCACAATCTTCAGAGGAAGGAAGGACAATCAGATCCTTGCTCTTGATCTTCCAGGCCTTTGGCATCCTCTGTTTTATATATCTCTTCCTACAGTAGACCTGTATTTTTTTTAGTTAACTTCAAAATAATTCTATAAGGCTCCTCATCACCTGCATTATTAGCACACCTTACTTCCAACACTGAAATGATGGAATCGATTTTTATGTAAACTAGGTTCTCTTTACACAGTCTTCAAAATGACATCTGGGTGGCCTAGTTCTTTCTTTGTTTTAAATCTCTGAAAACCAGAATTATCCAGTTGTTTAGTCACCCAAAGTCAGAATGTAGAAGACTGTGATGGAAAACTTCCTCTCATCCCAACTTAAAGTCAGAGGAAAAGGTCATGGTTCCTTTTCTCCTCCTTTCCAAAATAGAACAAAAAATTCTATAAACATATGAAAAGAAGTAGAGCATGATGATGAAGATGATGGACCGTAGGTTCAGATCTCAGCTCTGTTACTGACTTGCGGTGAGTTATGCAACCTCCCTGTGCCTCAGTTTCTTCTGTAAAATGGGGCATTGACCCCCAGGATTACTTTTCATAAGGTAAACTACTTAGAAAAGTGCCTGGCACAGAGTAAGCATTCAAAAAACGTTAGCATTACTGATATATATTTGGCCTCATGAATTTTGATATCATTTGTCTGTTTTAAGTACATTTTTTTTCCTTCTTGTGGTTCACAGAAATTATTACTATTCTAGGGAATCGGCTGAATGTGTATGGTATTTAAAACACAAAACAGCTCATTGTTTACTCATTGTTAACTCACCTAAGGTTTTTCCTTTCTTCTCCGTGAAGGTTTTCTGCTGTAGGGTCAGGTTCCATCATAGGAGCACAGCTGCCTCAGTTGGTTTCGGTGTTGGTGTTGCTTAGGGTGGCACTCTCCAGGAAGGGAATAGCAGTGACATTATGTGCTAATTTATTTGGGTTAGTTAAATTCTTCAGGACACTCTTTTTGGACAGGAACCCCTGAGATACCTTTCCTCTTAGCAGAATAGCATCTTACGTTAATATGCTGCTGTTCCAAGCCAAGTCTTTAGCGTAGAGCTCTTCTTATACTGGCTAATAGTTCTAATTAGAATATCTTTTTCTAGGTAGAGACCTGCTCAGGTCAGGAAATGTTGATGAGTTTCAGAATCATGAATGATGGTATTTAAAATGACATTATATGAAATCAAGACATAGACTAACCATCATATGGTTTTACTGTCCTCTTAACTGTCTTCCTTTAGAATGTGCCTTAATGAAAAGATAAAATTTTGATTTAATTTTGGTCAATTGATCAGTTTTAGAAGTGGATCATATTGTGGTATTTTCTAAGGGCTTAATATGTGGAACTATACCAAAAATTATATAATTTATGGTTCCAAAAATGTTCTGTTTTAAATTTCTTAATATGCCACACATGTATATTTTAGAAAATACTTTAAAATGCACATGTGACATCCCTTAACTGTAGACATAAAAGTTTCTCAATTTTGTCACAACATTTTGAGTTTTGAACATACATAAGATGTTCAAAGAGTTGAGAGATCGGGTCTCTGGTGCCGATGCCATCACTAACAGGCAGTGGCACGTTGAGCAAGTCCCTCCACTGGGCTGTGCCTCCATTCCCCATCTGTAAAGGGCTCACTGGTCCCTACTCACCCCCCAGGAT
Source organism: Callithrix jacchus (assembly GCF_049354715.1). Lineage (NCBI taxonomy): Eukaryota > Metazoa > Chordata > Mammalia > Primates > Cebidae > Callithrix > Callithrix jacchus. The sequence continues at coordinate 99,986,059 of NC_133508.1, forward strand.
GTACTGAGGCTGGTCATGTGGCAGAGGAAGTGCCTGAAACAAAGAAACATTTTATACTGATGCTTTCTGTAGCATCATCTTGGAAACTCAAGTCTTATTTAAATAAAGGAGAAGCATAGGGCTGAAGAAAGTGATCATACCAAATATCTGAGAACATACATACATTTCTTTCAGAGATGTTTTATTAACCCTGGCGTGATAGAAAATCCAATAATAGGACCAGAGATCATCTCTAGAGACTATTTTGTTTCAATCCTTTTCATAGGCAGGGCTGTGCCCAGTTATTCTGAACCAATAGGAATCTAGCTTATTTAGAAAAAGTATCGAAAAGATTTCACAGCATCACACAGAAACCCATTCAGAGATTTTGTAATTAAGGCCAGCACTTCCTCAATAAAATTTAAAACAAATCAGAATGGTCCCAAAGAACAGCTTTGTAGCTTGCACCCTTCTCTTGGCAAAGTGAAAGAGATGTATACACAGCTTGAGCTAGTTCTGAGTCCCCCTTAGGCCACAGGGAAAAAGCCTTTAAGTCTATCAGGGATGACAAATAGATTTCAGCATGAGTGTCAATTCTGATGGATTAGTGGTAGTTGCCTGGAGCAAGGTATTTGAGGACTCTTGAGGCTCTGTTCGGGATCAGCAGGAAATAGTGCCATGATCTATTAGCAATGCCTGCCATGGTGAAGGGGTGGAAGAAGGGAGCAAGGGCAGCATTTTTGCCAGGAGTTACCCTTCCAAACTTGTATGTTGTGCATTCCTCTCTGTTGCTCATTTTTCTTGGTTGAAGTTACTTTAAGGCTACCCAGCCAGTACGAATCTAGGTAATTACAAAGTAGATGTTTTCTTCTACCTGCAGCACGTTGAACACTTTCATATACATTTAAGAAATATCCTGAGCACTCTTTTCTTCTCCTTGAGAGCCTGAAACTTTTACTTCACTGAACAAATACATTAAGCATTTACTATATGTAGGGCAGGTGTCGGGCATGTATGGATAAGTGAACTGTTTTATCTATTATTTCTTAAAGAAGTTAAAACATATGAAAACTCACTAAAATCCCTAAAAATGTTTCATGATCAATAAATATGAACCATCCTTCCTTTATGTCTTCTGTATACAGAATTTGGCTAAACATGTTTGGGCTCTCAGCATTCTTTCACCCTTCCTTTGAGAGGAAACATGGAGCTGGGCGCAGTGGCTCACGCCTGTGATCCCAGCACTTTGGGAGGCCGAGGCGGGCAGATCACGAGGTTGGGAGTTCGAGACCAGCCTGGCCAACTTGGTGAAACCCTGTGTCTACTAAAAATACAAAAATTAGCCGGGCGTGGTGGCGGGTGCCTGTAATGCCAGCTACTTGGGAGGCTGAGGTAGGAGAATTGCTTGAATCTGGAGGAGGAGGTTGCAGTGAGCTGAGATCATGCCACTGTACTCCAGACCG